>NC_092389.1:17303850-17988225 GCF_030028105.1 Mobula birostris
TCTGAGGCTTATTGACAAATTGGATCCAAAGTTGGTTTGGTGATAGGAGACGGAGGGTAATGGTGGAAGGGTATTTTCTTTTGACTACAAGTCTGTAGCAAATGGCAATGGCAAAATATTGAGTTTATATCTGTCTGTACATATATGCCTTTTTGATATCATCTGCAAAATAAGTTTTTACAGGGATTGGTGCTGGGATCTTTTATTGTTTGTAATAAGTGTCTTGGATCAGAATGTCGATAGTCTGATTATTTTGCAGGTGATATAAAATTTGTAGAGTTATAGACAATGAAAAAGATTATCTAAGGATACAGTGGGACATAGATCATCTGGAAAGTTGGGCAGGTGATGACAATTTGAATTTAATTCAAACAATTGTGAGGTCATGCACTTTGGAAAATCAATATTTTGGTAGTACATGTGGAGTAAATAGCAGGGATCTTCAGAGCACTGATATGCACAGATATTTTGTTTGTTAAGTTCATAGCTCCCTAAAAGTGATAACATGAGTGAATAGGGTAGTGAAAAAGGCATGTATGATGATAAACCTGAACTTGGTTTGGTATGCTTATCCTCATAGACCAAGACATTGAGTATAAGTGTTGTTACGTCACTTTGCAGCTACACAAAGCATTTTTCAGACTGTACTTAGGGTATTGTGCACAATTTTAGTTCCAACAGTACAGGAAGGATACAGTAGCACTAGAGAAGATGCAAAAGAGTTTGATCAGAGCGTTGTCTGGGATGAAAGGGTTTGATATATAAGGCGAGACTGGATGGGCTGGGTTTATTCTTACTGGAACGTAGGAGGCTGATGAATGACCCTACTGAGGTTTATAAAATTTAGGAGAGTATAGATAAGATAGAAAATTAGAGTCTTCTTCCTAAGTTGGAGGGCACAGGTTTAAGGTGAGAGGGGAGAAATTAAAATGAAATCTACAGGTTTGTATATTTAATTTAAACAGAGTATTGGTTATATGGAATAAGCTGTAAGTGAAACTGGCAGTAGCAGATGCATTTAATAGGTGTTTAGATGGATAGGAAAGGAGTGGAGAGGTACGGGCCTAATGCAGACGAATGGGATTAATGTAGATAGACATCATGGTTAGTGTGGACGAGGTGGACAGATAAGATCCATTTCTGTGCAGTGTGCTTCTATGGCTGTGAAGAAATTTGAAAACAAGGCTAGAACCTGTTGCTGCTTGGCACAGATGTAGATCAGCAAACATGGGCTTTATGGAATACGGTATATTTTGGCATGATCTGCAGAGCTTTGGATCATGTTCAATTTAAGATAAATAAAATTAGGGAGACTGACTACGAGTGGGAAAAGATAAAAATGTTTCAACAGTGACTGGGTTCTGAAGGAGAACGCCATTGACTATGCTGAGAGCACAGTATGTGGTCCACAGCTCAATGTGGAATTATAATATGATGCAAAGTTGTGAACTATCTAATTAAGTTTCAGATAGATGCCAAAGAGATGGATGTTTATGATCGAGACCATGGCATTCTGGAAAAGGGCCAGTAATATCGTGAAGGATCCCTGCTCATGGACTGTTTGTCCCAGTCCCATAAGGGAGGAGACTATGGTAGCATCCAGACTCAAAAAAGTTACTTCCCCCAAGCAGTAAGGGTGATTAACACCTCCACCCACTAACTAAACCTTCCATGCTTCCGACCATCACTACTTTATTATTTCCTGTCAGTCACCTTATGTACAGACCTAAGCATCACTTTATGGACATACAGTCTGTCTTATGTGTTTACATAAGCTATCTTAAGTATTTATATTTTGTTTTATTATTGTTGTGTTCTTTATGTTTTGTATTTTTTTTTGCATCGCATCAGATCTGGAGGAACAATTATTTCTTCTTTACAGTTGTGTAAAGGAAACAACATTAAACAATCTTGAATCTTGAATCCTTCTGCTGTTTTTATTCTCCAGAATTGTGGGAGTTCATAGAGAAAGATCTCCAACCTCAGGTAGAATTCAATGAGACAAACCCAGAGCTGCAGACATACCTACTTTTAATGCTCCTAAGGAAATCCTCATCTTTTCAAGTCTATTTATGTAATTATTATCCTTCACCCTGAAACTCTTCATCTAGCTGTATCTGAAGTCACTGGTGTTCTGAATCAGCAGGTTGTGGTTTCACACATTCCTGACAACTTCAGCACAATGCAGTAGCAAGGGTATTACTCTGCTGGAGCGGTTGCATTTTTCATCTGGCTTTTTCTGCTTTATCAGAAAGCTATAAAAGAGCTGACAATAATGTTTTGTAAAGAAGGGTGAAGTTAAATTTGGTCCTTGCTCTGCTTTTCAAAAACATGTATCCTGGTATCCCATTGTTGATGGGAGGAGCTTATCAAAATACAAGATTGGCTGCAGACAAACAAATTTTAACTGGCTGTACTTTGGAATGATCTGAAAGAGGCATAGAAGGCACCATATAATACAAATCTTAATAGCCATTTCTGAAGTATGCTGTTTGGAAACAGGCACAAATTAGGGTAGAAGTTCATCCTTCGTAATATGTGGAATACATGGTGTAGCTGTTGCTTTCCTGCAAATTTAATACATGTAACTCAGGAGAGAGTTCTTCTCCAGATTCCAACTGGTGTTGGCTTTTGTATTGAATGCTCTATCTATAGTTTTAGGATCGTACGTTTCATGAGTTTTATTGTTATCTGACCTGCCAACTCCATAAGAGTCATTTCTTGCATATCTATAGAACTCACTATTGAGTTTCTTTATTCCTCGTACAAAACTGTATTACTTCCTACATTTTAGAATTGAATTTCACTTTTCTATGCTGACAGAGTCCTAATGAAGTCCATCACTGTCAGTCAAAAGGCCCGTTCCTGTGCTGTACTGTTCTATGTTCACTGATTACTTCACTGATTCTTACACCTGAATGTTTTAAATTGCAAAATTTGAAATTATGTCCTGATCATTAACATTTACCAAACTCTGAAGTGATGCTGGTATTCAACAAGGGAAATTCCAATTTAAGTCTTCCACCAAACTGAAAAATAGCAGCTATTGTTGAGTTGAGGTGCATTCCTTCCTCATTCCCATAAGATTATCTGGGAAGGAACAAGATCCAGTACACCAGCCATGGGCTTTTTCCTTGTCTTCCAGCATCACCTCTCTATGCATGCATTCTGTACTTAAGTTAATAAAGGAAACTGCACCTTACTCTTTCTGAACTTCCTTATTTGTCTTTGGTTGTGGCTTCTAAGAATACCTCAATTCATAGTACGGGGGTGGAGCATAGGACAGTACACCATGTCGTACTGACCTTTTAACCTTCTCCATGACCAGTCTAGTTCTTCCCTTCTACGTTGCCTATACCCCTCCATTTTTCTTTCATCCATGTGCCTATCCAAGTCTCCTAAATGTCACTGATGTATCAGTCTCTACCACCACCCCTTACAGGGCACTCTGTGTAAGAACTTTCCTCTGACATCTCCCCTCAACTTTCATCCAACTGTATCTTGGCTTGTTTGACCTTCCCAAGGTTCTCTTTTTCACTTTGCACTTCTCTGTGCCCACCTAACAAGTCCCGTGATAACTTCCTCTAAATTAGAACTTACCTAAGCCAGTTATGAAGTTACTGTCTTTATCATGGCCCCCAACGTTGAAGTCCAAATCATCCAAATGCAAGAGCCTTCTGGGACATCTCTGCATACATCACTACAAGCACATGCTTGTGCCAAGTATTATCTATTGCATACGCTTACTGAACCACATGCAACATCGCGTTTCCTTGGGATATTATTGGAAAAGCATGGATCTGTGCTCCTAAAGAAACAGTCATATTTTAAAGCCATAAAGAGATTTATTTTGCTGAAAGACACAATATAAATATGTGTTCCATAATACATCTCGTGAATCATATCAAATGTGACCATTTTGAGAACCTAGAAAACAGCATTGTGCCAGAATAATGATCATAGGTCAGTGCTAAAATACAAAGAAATGTTACAATGCATTCTTTGAATCTAGAAGGAATATAGGTTTGAATTTGGTTATACATGTTCTAATCCTGTTATCAGTTATTTATTCCAATCTTTACATAGATATTTGCATCTGTTAAATATATTTGCTTTAAAAACTTGTATGTTTTACTGAACATAACATCTAGCAATTTAAATAGTTGGATAATTCTGAATAAGATATAAACTTGCTTCCAATTATGTGTTCAGCCACATTTTCTCCAAATGCCTGAGCTGATGACCAAAGGCACCATTTTCCAGTTAATGACTGATCTACTTATTCTGGCATCAATGGTGATTAGACCGAGCACAGCAAAACAGTAGGAATATATACTACATACAGAAACCATTGAAACTTCAATTTAAAAATTCATTTGTGAGATGAGATTGGTCCCAACTTTTACTTTCTATAGCAACCCACAAAAGCATGATGCAGTTAAGTAAACTAGGGAATGGGCAATTTGAGAACTATCACAACATTATTGATGCTTTTGTGAGCTATTCCAATGCTTTTGCAGTTTTCTATCCATGTGGGCAGAGAGTGAAACAGGAAGACTTTCATCAGTCCACAAAGACACTTAGCATATAGTTAGAACATTGATACTTGGATAGATACTAGTTCAGATTTAAAAGGTAAATTATAGTCTTTATCCAGTTTTACACTGTTTTTACATTGTTATTTAATTTGCTACAGTGGCATTACTAAGAACTATTTTTGACCTCTGTATCCATTTTTTTTTTGCATGTGTATTTGGGGTTGGAGGGAGGATAATGAATTCCAGAAGCTGGGGAGAAATTTGCTTGAAAAGCTGTTAACTTTCTTTTACAAAAAAATATAGGTAGGACTAAATCAAGATAATTGAAAAGATGCAAGAGAAAACATAAATTCCATCTCTTTACAAAAGTTTTTATGAGAAAGGTTGATTATGCTTTAGAAAAAAGATATACAGTATACTATAGTGGATGTTTCAGAGTACTAAATACAACATACCCACAGATGAACAGGTGAATAAATGTTATCAAAGCCAGATATTACAATAATTGAAAATGTGAGGATCAAGCAAATTTTACTAAAGCTACATATGTTTACTTCATCATTAGCCTGATGAATGAGCTGATGAATACTATGACATTTAATCAAGTGCTTATCAGAGAAATTCCTTCACATTAGTATAACGGTAATCTAAAATTCACGTATCTTAATGAAGTCACAATTAAAACAAATCATTTGGCAAAAGTGACCAGATTTGCAGTTCTAAATTACTTTACTGTTGGAACATTTTTAAAAATGTCTATAATGTAGCAAAGCATATGTTAAATGAATATGTATTAAAACAGGTTGCACTTTTCTACCACTACTCAGTGTAAGGATAGAAAACTTCAACTCATTGTATTTAGCACAACCACAGTTGTCAACTATGACAGAAAATTCTACAAATGTTACTGTGAGTCATTGACAAATGAATGTAATATTTAAGCAAAGTTCACTCTCGGTGTTAACAGTTTAGAATGACATAGTAATAAATCAACACCTCATTTGTTTTATTAATCCTTCTATCTGCATCAGGGTGAACTTGTCAAAATTAACGTGCATTTGGCACTTAACATACACCCAGCAAGCAGTAATGATGCTTAAAATTGGATTAAAAATCTTGTTCAGCCATATATCATGGCTTGCATTTTGCAGATATAGTATATTGATAGCAAAATTGTCAGCATTCACTATGAATCTGGAGTGTAAATGTGTGGAAGATTAGAATCTGTTGTCAGTGAACGCATATTAAAGGATGTACTGTTTTGCAGCCTTTTCCATTCTGATTGACAAGAATTACAGAGCTAAGGAAGACTAAAGAAAATTACCTCAAGGGTACTGTTCTTTGATGCACAATTTATAAATGTTTTCTTAGCATGCCAGATTATCTTGTTGCTTTGAAATTTGTGTGCTGATAAGAAAACCAATTTTACATGTGTGATTTTAACTCCCTCAAAGTTTTCAACAGATAAGCATTTTGAACTAACAGTTTTAAATTACATTTTATATTTCAAGTTCCGCTTTAATCTTGGGTATGAGCTAATCTTTTTTGTTCTCTAAAATACGTACAATATTAGTTAAATTTGTGCCTTAAACACTGGCTTACTTCCTGTGAAAATTCTTCAATATGATTCCCATTAAGGAGGCTGTGCAGCCATTTATGCTGGATAACATTGATCTTCTAATTCTGCCTCTTAACAACAAACATTGGAAAAGGTACAGTTCAAATCACAGGGATCTGCTTTCTTTGAAGTCAGTGGCAAGCATCATTGGAACACCATTTCTGGTACTGTATGTGCACTAAATTCCTCCAGGTGGTTTCGAAATAATAATATCAACTCTGATGTTAATCCTAAATTGCTCAAGCTCCACTTTCATGACGTATAAACAGAGTTACATTTTCTAATTGTATTCTTCATTTCAAATAGGATTGGGGTGAAGACTCATTACCTGGAATTTTGTGCTACTCCATCTCTGCTCTTCCCTGATTAACCCAAGGAAATTATATCCTGCACCTTTGGACTACAGGCATGATAGATAAAATTGCATTCCACATAAACCATACTGGGATCAAATTAAGGGAAAATGGTCCATTAAATGATAAGCGTGTAATGTAACATAAATTAGTGTGATACTATTGTCAATTGTACACAGCAGAGATTTTAAAGAAAAAGCAAAATTGATTTTGGGTCAAATGAATTATATTTTGAGTATTCAAAGTAAGAAACATTGTTACATTTCTTGTTGGGTTTCTCGAATGTTATGTTATATTCTTCTTAGAGGTATTTAATCCAGACATCCTACCTCTCCCGGAAGTTCCGGGAGTCTCCCGCATATTGATAGCGGCTCCCTGATGCCCGGAAATTATATACAATATCCTGGAAATCGATTTTTTTGAGAGCGAGCGGAAAAGCCATGGCAGAGTGTTCCAAAAAAAAACGTACGTCACCCCAGACTACACTAAAGTGAACCCCTGCCTAATAGGGGTCAAAAATAATGACAGTGTTGCTCACTGCACTGTTTGCAACAGTGACTTTTCTATTGCCCATGGTGGGTTAAGACTGTAAAAGACATGTTGAGGTGAGTTTAACAGGTGTCATTCATTCACTAGCATAGCTAACATTATTTAAACTAGCTAGCCAGCTGCTAAGGAGCTACTCTATTGCAGACATCCCACCTCTCCTGGAAGTCTCCCGCAAATTGGTGGTGCTATCTCCCTGAAATGAGTTTCTGCAGGGTGGGATGTCTGTTAATCATCTGTCTTGTATGAATCCTCTGGCTGATGCGTGGGTTTTGAGAAGTTAAGATAGAAGCAAAAGCTCATTTGTGACACACACAGCAGTCCAATCACAACATTATCAATTACAAGATTGGTTTGACTCGAAATCACTCTCTCAAGTGGGTAAATGCATTTTTAATTTATATTATCTAAATCATAATCTGCTGCATGCTGTTTAACTTGAAAAACTTAAAAGAAACAAGAGCAGGAATCAGCCAACCTGCTCCACTATTCAATAAGGTCATGCCTGATCTACTCACGGCCTGAAGCTGACTTCATAGATACCTCTTGAGAAACAACATTGAAGGTGCTCCATTTTATATTTGTGTATAGATAATGTAAAACAGATGTATTAACTAGTTGATCCTTTCATGGAGTTTATACTTGTACACTTGTATAATTTTTAGCAATAAATGAAACATGCAAAGTAAACAGCACCACTGCAGTCCCTTGTGAGTAAATGATAGTGATCAGTTTTTAATTCTGACATCACCCAGGAGATGGTGATGTTTTCAACAGAGGGCTGATCCTCTTTGTCCCTCTGATCTTCAGTATGTTTTAATTTAACATGGTGCATCTGTTCTTAAATGACTTTTATTATAATATAGCATTTGGGGTCTGATTTAAATCAATAAAGTGTACAATTATAGTCTAAGTATACACAAGGGTTGACACATTACATCGAGTGATACAATGACAGTATGCAGACAAAACAGACTTAATCTGTTTTATTTTACTCCATTCAAGTCATTTGGATAGTTGATCATTATTTAAGAACATTATGGCATTAGTCATAGTTTTCTTAAGAGTAAAGTAAAAATCTAAATCCAAAATACGTCTTTGTCCAGGACTTCCACTAATCAAATATGACAGTTTTTTTGCAATTGCATTTTCTGCAGTGGATGGTGAAGTGAGATAATTAAATAGATCAAAGGATTGTTTGGAGGTGGAGTCTAGGTTTTTAGTAGAGCTTACAAATAGGATACAAAGGCTAGTATTGTGATTCCCGATGGAATGAATCACGTGTTTTGCTTTGTGCAATTGTAGCGTGCACTGAGATCTGTGGCTCAAAATAGGTACAACTCGACATTTCACCTCAGTGCATCTCTGTTGGAAAATTCTCAACAATCCTTTTAAGTGCTGCTGTTTAAACTACTGGCTCACAATCCTTGAAAAGATCCTTAATATATTCCTTCTATATTGTATGTTCAAGATTATCAACCGGTATTGCTTTAATTTCTCCTATGCACAAGCAATATTACCTAGATTTTTTGGCAACCATCTCCCTCTGCCAAACAGGTTTACTGTATCTCAAAACTGTAGCTGCTGGTGATGAATGACAATTTTAGAAGGTACTTTCCAGTAAATCTGGGTATTCATTTGTGCAGCTAAAGGAACCTGGCTCCAGAACACTGCTAGGTCTCCCTTATAACATTCTTAACAAAGGTGCACCCTTCATCTCGATAAAGCTGTACCTCCCACCGCATTTATTCTGTATTGAACAGATCAGAAATGTGCCTTAAGTGGCAAGCATTTACGAAGTAAACTGAGATCTTTGCCGTTCTCCTGATTTTAAATACTTTGTTCCATTTTCCAACAGTCAAATGGCATTAGTTGAAAGAGTGCAGAGAAGGTTTACAAGGATGTTGCCGGGACTTGAGAAACTCAGTTACAGAGAAAGGTTGAATAGGTCAGGACTTTATTCCCTGGAGCGTAGAAGAATGAGGGGAGATTTGATAGAGGTATATAAAATTATGATGGGTATTGATAGAGTGAATGCAAGCAGGCTTTTTCCACTGAGGCAAGGGGAGAAAAAAACCAGAGGACATGGGTTAAGGGTGAGGGGGGAAAAGTTTAAAGGGAACATTAGGGGGGGCTTCTTCACACAGAGAGTGGTGGGAGTATGGAATGAGCTGCCAGATGAGGTGGTAAATGCGGATTCTTTTTTAACATTTAAGAATAAATTGGACAGATACATGGATGGGAGACGTATGGAGGGATATGGTCCGTGTGCAGGTCAGTGGGACTAGGCAGAGAATGGTTCGGCACAGCCAAGAAGGGCCAAAAGGCCTGTTTCTGTGCTGTAGTTTCTATGGTTTCTATGGCATTATTGAATAGTGCTGACAATGGTAATGCGTTCACAGAAAATCTATATTTAGAAGCGAGTGCAAATGAAGTTGATTTCAATTAAAAGCTGTAGAGGAATGCTATAAATCTTATCTCATGAAGCCCCTACTACAGGTTAAGTCACATATGTACGCTGTAAAGCAAAACTATAAATATCATTTGAAAAACGTATTTTTACAGTTCATTTTAAATTAACTCAATCTGACAGAAATAGCCATAAAAATCTTTGAACAGTTGACTACAATGTTAAACAGAGTTTTTTGCTGGATGTTTTGATAAAACAATTCTGAAACAATTTTACTTGTCTTGTCGCCATTCCCACTGTTTGCATTACTTTTCAGAGCCAAGACAGTCATTAAGTTGTTTATGGTAGACTAGGTTGTCATATGAGGAACTCTTTGTCGTTATTTATAAGCTGACCTTCAGCTACAGCAACTTAAACAATGAAAGAAGGTGCAGCTTTTCCCTCTCTGAGTTTATCATAGACACTTACCGCATTTTGCTCATTCTGTCCAACCTAAGCCAGCCCAATTCTGCTCCTCATTCTTTCTTCCTATCGCATCACACTGAGTGCACTTTATGAATGTGATAAATGTTTCTGTGACTGACGTTCATTCAGGTGGTGAAGGTGTATTAGACTGAAGACTTCATCTTAGTTCATTTAGATGAGTGTATCTCAGGAAGTCGAATTACCTTCTTGATTCATTACAGTTGTGCGCTGATTCTTAAACCTCTATCTCTTCATAATTCATTTAGTTGCTCAGGAGAATGAATACCTCTTATCCATTCTATCTCTAATACTCATAAGTTGCACTGCTTTATAAATAAATTTTATCAACTATCTACCAAATTAACTCAACAGTACCTGTTGCTGTGAGTTATGACTACAATTTAACTTTTAACTCCAACTGTATCATCTATAGCATATCACATAGCTTTATATACAGAAAAAAATATTTGCCTTTTGTCTAAACCAATCCATACATGTTTTGGCTTCTATCATTAATTTGCTCCAATATTGGCCTTACAAAATGAAGTTTCTGTAAAAGATAGGCACATAGTTTTAAGCTAACATATTAAGATATTGAACATTAAATTTCAGGAAAGAAAGAAGATGCACTCTAATTTTATGCCTCATAAATTCCTAAATAATTTTAATTGAAATTTAATGAGTTTAATTTTATTTTGGAGTTGAGAGAAGTAGGCCTTGAATGACTATAATTACTGATGGAAGAGTTCAATGTGCTACTGGTAGTGAATGAGGATGTTCATTGTTTAAATCTTTTGATTGTCATAAGCTATACACACTGAAAAGATATTTTAATAATTTATTTTCTTCCTTCCTATGCTAAATGCCAATACTTTTCTGACATTAAAGACACACAATTCTCTTTGGGTCTTCACTTAACATCCAAAATGGCACCCTGATATGTGTCCTAAAAACTGGGCTTTGTTCGTTGATCAGTTAGTCCAGACGAAGGGTCTCAGCCTGAAACGTCGACTGTACCTCTTCCTAGAGATGCTGCCTGGCCTGCTGCGTTCACCAGCAACTTTGATGTGTGTTGCTTTGTTCATTGATCTTTGCTTTTCTTTACTATGTAAACAGATTATAAATTGAGCTAAGCTCCCCTTCGAACAGCACAGTTAAGTGATGTAGGATAGGAATAAGAGAAATAAATATTATCCTATCGTTCAACCAATAGGTTCTGAAGTTGGGTTAAAGGACCTTTTTGGGACAAGGTAGAAGGATCCCTCTTTGTACTGCTAGTCATCCAATATCTTTATCTTAATTCATTTAGGGAACATGGATATCTTAAGGTGAGCGCCTTTTTGAGCTATTACAGTCCTGCGCTGAAAATACTCTTTAAGTGTGATATTAGTGATTTCTACAATTTTGATCCAGCAACAATTGAAGAATGGGAAAATGTGTCCAAATCAAAATGGTGTGTAGTCTAGAAAAGAGGTGCCAAATGGCAGTGTTTCCAAAGACTTGCTGCTATAGCCTTTTAAATGATGGAGATTGCAAGCTTGGGAATCAAGGTTGATACCAGTATTTAGTGCTTACAAGTTCTTTTCTCCAGTACAAACGTGTTATCTTAATAAACATACTACTTCCAATTTGCACTTTCTTACATATGTTTGCTAATTATTTAGGTTTCACTGCAATTAATCTTGAGTAGAATTAACTAATTTTTTTGTTCTTGAACTCCTTTGAAATTTTCAAATAGCAGTCATTGACCTACAAAAAATGTCAAATTAAAGCAATAAAAATGGTTAGTGGAAGAACAAAAAAATTATCACTGGGAAAAGGAAAAAGAAAAGGAACAGTGTATCTTTTCATGACAAATCCATTCTTCCAAACCTTTTTTTACATAGTCTTCATTATTTCTAGGGATTAAAATACCTGACAGACCATGGCTTAAACACAACTGTTAACCAAGGATTTATAACCCAAAACAATAATTACAACAAAATAATGTCTCAGTCAAAATCTGTTTTGGTAGTAGAGATGTCATTGCAACCTGTAGTTCACAAGCAATAATATATTGAAAAAAATCTGTTCGATTATATACTTGTTTTCAATCTTATATAGACATATAATTATTTCTATAACATTGTGAAGTGAGCAGGTTTCTATATAATTGTACTGTGATTCTGCTGAATCTGGATTTGGAAAAAAATAATTTATGATAATTTCCGATTGGGTATTAACTGATATTATTCAATCATTTTGAGAGGAGAAATTGTGTAATTGACAAGTTCTACATAATTTCCTGTAAAGGACTTTGATATTTTAAAGATTTAAAATGCATTTCAAAGATGGAAAAATGATACTACTTGGGCAAATGGGAACAGCTCAAAAAGACATCTTGGTCGTTATACAGTAGATGACATGCGATGAAGAGTTTGTTTCCATGCTGTATAACTCTATGACTCCACTAACAAGATTTTGCATAAGCTTGGCCCGAGAACTTAAGTGACAACTGGAATCCCTAATAATTCGTAACTAGTTGTTCAAAAATGTCTTTCAGTTTTACTATGGTTATCAGCATTTTCTAATTCAGAATTAGAAAATAAATTGTATCCATACAATCAGGATAATTTTGTAAAATACATGAAGTTGTAACTAGTATTACTTGCAAAGAATGCTGTCAGCACTGAATCATTTTGAGTAAAAGAATTTTAGCTTGGCAACTCGTTCTTGAATGTTAGGGGAAAGGATTCATGTTTGGCCAGAGATTTTTGAGATATAACCAACTGTTATTTGTAAGATGAAGTGAAGGAGAGGAGGCATCCAGTCAGGGTTTTCACAAATTTAAATAAAAAGACATAGATTAAAGAAAAATAGCCTGCTGGTGCAACGTAAATTCTCAACTCCCTTTAATAATTTACATATTCTTGTCGTTTCATAACCATTTATTACTAAATGCTTATTCTCTCTAGTGAAGGAATGTAGAATATTCCATATGACTTAAGCAAAATCTGTTTTTTTTATGTACTGGTGAAAAATAACTGTCTGATCAGATATTAGAACATTCTACCTTCTTTTGGCTCCAAAATGATCTAATGAAGGATAATTATTAATTCTATTGTCTCTTTCACAAATGCTGTCTGATCTGCTGGATATTTTCATTACTTTTTCCTTTAACTTTGTACTTTATTGTAGGATATGCCTGCTTTTCCAAGTATCAAATTGCAGATGAACGGTATTCTTTCTGTATTATCTGTAGTGATTTTTAAGTGTTCTGTATAAATTGCTGTGTGCTGCATTTAGATTATTCAACAAATATTTTTGATGTCTGGCCACACTGTGTAAACTGTATTTAACTCGAGACAGAATAAACAAATGTATTGAGATAATAGAAAAGAAAACATGAATGGGTTAATACTTTGATTATCATTTTATGAGCAATAAGGGGATTTGAATGACTGCCATCAGAAAACAAAGGAAAGGCTCCCAGACTAAACTGTCGTATTTCTTCTCTTTCCACAGATGCTGTGTGGCCTACTGAGTATTATCTGTTTTTATTGAAGGAAAATAGTGACATAAATTAATGTGGTTAATATCCTTGAAATACAGAGTTGATAGCTGGAAGATCTTAAATTCAAACTATAAGCTGATAGGCATGATGTAATTAATAGTTATCTGCACCAAGTCCAGTGTGTTGGAAGAGTTGAACTGCCTCAATGAGCGCAGATTTTTGATTTGCAACAAACTGAAGGAAAATTGTTCTTCTATCAGGTTTGTAGTAATGATTTAACAGAAGATGTACTGAATATAATTTCTGTGCCCTTTACTTTCTTCAGCTGTTACTGTTTTTTACCACAGGGTTGCTGTTGTATGCTATAATTCCATCATTAATTCATAAAAGTTTAATTATCAAGATAAACATCAGAAAATCTTTTTTAAAAGCCCTATTTAAGGAAATGTGGCAATTGGATGTACCAGCCCACAGAATAGAACTGATTATGCAAAAGCCACACTTGGCAGTGCGATTTCAATGTGTACATTTTAAATGTGGTACATATAAATAACACTCTTATTTCAATTTATCCAAACACTGTATAAGACACTATACACTATTATGAAGCTTGTAAGTAAATTTTAGCACTCTTCTACAGACTTACAAAGGGGTTGAAAGGGAAACGAACAATACACTTTTCACCAGGAATGGAACAATCTCCTTCTTTCTGTTTTTTGCGTAATGTTTAAAATATTACAGTCATTAAATAGTCTCCCTTTAAATATAAGCAAATGCAAAGGTTTTGCACAACAAATTGTGATGAAATCAAGTTTTATCCTTTCATAGCAAAATGAAGTATATCCTTCAAAAGCCAATAACCATGAACTGAGAATTGTAACCGTGGGATATCATTAGTAGATTATGTACATTAATGATTCAAACCTGTTTACAAGGAAAGCAAATAGACAATCAGTTGGCCTGATTTCCATTTGCAAACTTGTCAACTGGGAATCAAATCTGTACAAGTAGTAGATTTAGAAAAATACTTCAACCATTAAGTAAAAAGGTCATCTAAATAAAATTTAAAAGACTCCAAATGAATGTACAAGAACATATTGTAAAATGTGCTGTAAAAGGAAGAGTTTGATTCCTTTTAATCACTTGCCTACAGGTTGTTGGTTGTAAATAAAGAATATGGCATTGAGTTCAATCCAAGGGATTCCATACATTTGCTCTTTTTTCTAGTTTTCAACATTTCAGTCCATTGCAATGCACGTGGCTGATCTTCCTGGGGATCGCAGTCAATGACCTTGAGTAGGTGGACAAGGTACCGGATATATATTCTAAACCTATTACATGGCAAAAATATCTGTGAAAATATATTACATTTCTGTGAATATAGTCCACAATGTCTAGTGAGTTTAACAATATAACATGAAGTTATCAATAATGTTATTTATTCCTAAATATTTAATTGTAATATGAGTAATTAAATATCATAATTATTGAAAATTTCAACTGAAATATGGTGAACATTAATCAATATTAAAAAGTAGAAACTCATTTGGCACATTGAGTCTGTACCAGTCTTGTGCTACAATGGCCTACTCTATCTTACTGTTCCAGAATTAACCTAGAAATACACACCAGAAAGATAGAACCTGAAAGAAAAACAAAAAAGTCAGTACTTAAATTAAACTAGGCAATTTCTTAGCTGGAGTCAGGAATAGTAATGTGGTCTTAAAGATTGGTTTATTTCCCATGAGATGGTCAGAGTGAAAATTTATTCACTTTGCCCTACTCTCTCATGGTTTATTTTCCTTTTTAAAGGACTATCCCAAAATACTTTTTTGGTGGGTCAGAAGTGTCCAGCCAGGCTGCTCTAGTGAAATCTTTGTTAACAGGTTTTCAAATGATCTCTGAGCATTAGGACATGATATGAGATTAAAATCCAGCACACAGATTTTTTTTTTTGTTTTGTTCCTTGCTATTCTGTGAAAATTGTATAGAAATCTAACTTTTTATTTGGGCCCTTTTCATAAACTTACTCTGATCTATCAATAAAGTAGGTAGAAGGTACAGGACCCTCAGGACTCTGACCACCAGGTTCAGGAACAGTTATTACCTACCCCTCACCATCAGACTGTTGAACCAGAGGGGATAACTTCACTCAATTTCACTTGCCCCATCACTGAACCGTTCCCACAACCTATAGATTCACTTTCAAGGACTCTTCATCTCATGTTCTCAATATTTATTGCTTATTTATTTATTATTATTTTTTTTTATTTGCACAGTTTGTTGCCTTTTGCACATTGGTTATTTGTTCGTCCTGTTGTGTGCAGTCTTTCATTGATTCTATTATGGTTCTTGGAATTACTGAATATGCCTGCAAGAAAACAGATCTCAGGGTTGTATATGGTATATATGTACTTTGATAGTAAGTTTACTTCAAACTTTGAGCATTCAAATGCAGCAGGACAATATCCAGACCTAGACTGATAAGTGTCAAGTAACATCTCAACAACACATGCCTGGCACTGATGATATCCAACAAGGAAAATGCCAGCTGTCACCTCTCCGACTTTCAGTAATATTCCCATCACTTAATTTCCACTTAAAATATCTTGGGGGTTATCATGGACCAGAATCTGAATTGAATAGACATGTACACAATGTGGCCACAAGAGGTGGTAAAAGACTTGGAATCCTGAGGCAAGTAACTCGCCTCCAAACTCCCCAAATCCTGTTCATCATCTGTAAGGCTCAAATCAAGAGTGTGACAGAATATTCTCCACTTGCTTGGATGAGTGCAGCTTCAACAGTACCCAGAGAGCTTGACACCACACAGGAGATGATAGCCAGCTTGATGCAGACCCTGTCAATAACCATTTCAGCACTGATGCACAGCAGCAGCATTTTCTACCATCTAAAGGATGCACTGCAGCAACTCACCAAGATGTCTCGGACAGCACCTTCCAAACCCACAACCTCGACCAACCAGGACAAAGGTAAAAAAAGCAATGTAACACCAGCACCTGCCAGTTTCTTTCCAAACTGCATACCACGTTGACTTGAAAATACCATATCATTCCTTCACCTTCATAGGGTGAAATCCTTAAGCTCCCACCTAAACAGCATTCTGGGTCTACCTATACCTTAAGTTCTGTAGCATTTCAAGTTGGTAGGTCACCACCACCTTCTTCGGGGCAATTAGGGGTATGCAATTTATTGCTGGCTCAGCCTGAAAAGCTAACATAAGGAGAATGTATAAAATAAAATTTAGAGCAACAATTGATGGGGCATTGTCTGTTTATTACCAGCAATAGCCTGGAAAGTACATTGAACACCCATCAAAGAGTTGCATGAACAAACAATTAGTAAAAATACTGGCTAAAACACAAACTTTTGCTATGCAGCTTAGGAGTATGTCTTTTGTTCATTTTTATCCTGTTGATGCAGAGGTAATTAATGCCTTTGGGCCATTATATGCATCATAGTAGGATTAATGAGTTGTGAGACACTCTAAATTCAGCAGTGCTGCATTAAACCCTTCATTATAGGGAAGGGTTCTGCATAAAATAAGTGTTATCTAGTTCTGTTACTTTATAGTCACATTTTTTGATAGGGTATGATCTGGAAATACCGCTAAACTGCTGAAGTTAACTGATTATCTTTAAGTGTTCCATTGGATTGCACTTAAAGGTCCAGCCTCTTGTATATCGCAGTGTTTCATTCCCAATAAATCTACAAGACTATCCTTGTAGATGTCCTGATGAAGGGTCTCAGCCTGAAATGTAAACAGTTTATTCCTCTTCATAGATGCTGCCTGATCTGCTGAATTCCTCCAACACTTTGCGTATGTTGCTCTGGATTTCCAGCATCTGCAGAAGCACTTGTGTTTACAATGCTATCCAGATCAGGAGTGGATTCTCACCTTTAATTATAACATCAAATGTATCATAGACATGCATGAACAAGTATTATTATGAGAATTACAGATTGCTTTACTTGAGTATCATTTTCAAAATCCAAGATATATTTTCATGTTTCATGATCATTCTCTAGTAAAAATTAATCTTTTCTGATGCAAAATGAACTCATACTAAAAGTGTTGTAGAGAAATCAAATTTGATTCAGGTGATCAACTGGTGGAGATCTACCAGTATATACAGTATGAAGTAAATTTTGGGTGATACTGTAAACTGAGGCAGACTGCTACATATACAGAGGACTGAATACATTTAAAATAAAAACAGAAAATCCTCAAAATATTTAATAGAGCAGATTAGACCCTTTGATTAGATAGTATATCCATGGATAAGAACAATTTGATTGTTCCAATGAGTTCATGTTAGCTTTTATCAAAAAGAATTAGCATTTTCCTTGTTCGTATTCATGTCTACTTAAAATGCTTTGAATAAGTATAGACATGGTACAATAATGGATAATTGTAATAGCACCATATGTTGATCCCTCCATGACATTCTGCTGCTTGTGGGGAAGCAGAGAGGTTTGCACGTATTAAAAGATGCCTTGAATAATAAAGTCAGAGATAAATCTTCCACAGCCCCACAGTAAATCATTGGTTAGAATAATTTTTAAACTTGGTACAATGTTGCACTTCTGATTTTATTTTGATGCTACCATCTCTGCAAACGTTTGAGCTTGGTTCAGGCGACTTAGAGGGGAAGATAGAAAGGCAGCAATTGAAATTAAAAACAAACTCTTGAGGCTAAGAAGAGATTTTTGACTTGTTGAAGAATTAAGTGATATCAAACTGGCAGTCAGGTATGGTGAAGTACTTAGTCTATAGTCCAAAAACGAACTTAATTCATCTTAGAAATAATCAGAAATGCCAGTGTAGATCAAATGAAGACGTTGAAGTAATGTATGATGATGAACCTGTTCCTCATGTTAATTTTGAGTTGTCACAGGAAGCAGTAACTTTAAGGTAAAAAAGAACTGCAAGTTCTTCGGTTGAATGATTCTAATTGAGTGTTAGCAACTTTAAAAAATGTTTTTTTTTAAATTATGTGTGACCTGAGAGATACTGAAGGCCTGTGAATGGCAAAGTGACTCTGTGAGTGAAGCTGACTGCGTGCGCTGAGCTGTGCCAAAATGCTGGGAGCTGAGGACATGCTGGAACCAACAGTCTTGTATGGGTTGGGCAGAATGTGATTCTGCCACAATAGAATCTTTATCACAATTTAGAATTAGTTTCTTAGTTTACAAATTATTCCAGTTAGTGATGTGTCACATTTGAGATTCACAAATGCTCCCTGCCTAAGGGAAAGAAATTAATCTCCTTTTCCTTGACCTTATGGTATCAGCCAGTGTAGGCACATGAATTTTCCCAGGATTCCTGAAAGTGTAGGCTGTGATTGAATGCATCCAAGTAGTTCTCTGTATCCATTTAATCACTCCTGAACATCCATACTGGGGATTATCATCAATAAAAGATCTTTGTGGACAATGCCACTGCCTCGGCAAAATCTACATCACTTGTCCTTTCTGATTCAAAAGAATGGTTACAAGATGGTGTTTGGTGTGTGAGGGGAGATTGAATAGACCTGGCTGGTATGTTCCAGAGATTAGAAGAATTGTTGGTGATCTCACTGAAATATAAATTCTTAGAGGGTTTGAAAGGCTGACTGCAAATAGTTGCAATAACCTCAGAAGTAAAAACAAATGGCCTTCACCTGCTTTTACTTGTGTTCTTCTGACAGTCTTTATTCATTGTAAACCTAATTGAAGTTAACTAACAGAGTAGGAGATAATTTTGATTAGCTTTAATTCCATGTATAAAAACTCTAATGACAATTAAATGGAAAATAATCAGAATTTTAATTGTAATGTATTTGCTTCAGTTTGAAAATAGTAAGTATCAGACTCCAGTAATTACTGTATAGGGACCATTTTCAGTGAGGCTGTTAATAACAAACATTTGGTTCTATTGTACATTTGAATCCATGTATATCGCCAAAAATCATTATGAACTAAAAACTGATTTTTTTTGTTAACATATACCTCCAACATATTCTAAGATACTTCATGTTATCTTATAGTTCTAGACTTAGCAGCTTTGAGTTTTTAAACAAAACTTGTTTCAAATTATTCTTACCAATCTATCCGCTATCCAAAGCAAATGTGCCTATTCCTCTACAGGAACAGTTGAGTGGTTTTCTTTATTTCCAGAGGGTATTGCCAGATAGTCTGCTCTGTAAAGATAATTGGATTGGAAATCAATTTGAATGTTCAGAACGCCATATAAAATTCATTGACCACCTTGGACTTAGTCTACTAAAGGCAAACAAAACTATTTTCAGTTATTACCCAGTACTTTCCATGACATATATTTCCTTACCATTTTTATTTGACTGAATTTCAAAAATTAAGAATAATTAACATAAGCACCAGTAAGAAAAATAATCAGCTGTGATATTGCACAAAATATAGCAAGAGCTAAATAAGTCTGAAAATATTTGTATATATTTAATTAAAGTATCCCAGAGGATGATTAGGACAAAAAATTATGTGATATTGAAACTTTGATCCTGTCTTCATGGAACTTGTGACAAGAATTTGAGGGTGGGCCAATGGGATGACACAGTAATTTCCATGTAATTTCTTGCAGAAGATGAGGAAGGAGGGAAGTCAGGTCAGAGGTGCTTTTGTTTGCCTACATCAATTCAACTCAGTCATGTAGGATTAAGCCACCTATTCTGAATATATATAGGAACGGGTTCCAGATGCTGAATTTACTGATGCATTCTAGCTCTGTGAATGTGCCTGCCATTTGGAATCAGTATGTTATTGCAGAAAAGTGAGGGTGCCCCACAGTCTAATTGCTAGGTCTAGTCCCTCTTAAAATTTGGGTTAAAATACTGTTTTCAAACCTGAGCTGTTAAACTTGCTTAGCTGCATCAAAATATTACATAGCTGAAAAGGTCTTTAAGCTGTTGATTAGAAATCTGGACATCTCACAATGTCAGCTGCTTTGCCAATTTCATTTTACTGTACTTCTAACATGGCAGTAAATCCATTTCAATATGCAAGAGTAGATTGAACTTCAATTCAATTCACATGCAAAGGTTATACAATGTATTTTAAATGCCAGCTGTTAGACACATTTGTATTGGAAAAATTCATTTTTTCCCCATAGAAAGTTGAATTTTTTACAGCACTGTGCTCAACATAAAAATAGCATATAATTAATACATGCAAAAACAGCACTGACTGTTACCATTTTTTCACAGAAGATTGTAATAATAGCTCCTTCTTTGAAGTCCAGAAACACAAGGGAGACAATTTAGTTGGAGAAACAGCTGGGTTTTCAAGTGCCTGGATTTCAATTCTAATCATTAAGCATAGTGGTCCGCTGTCTTAAAATCAAATGAACAAATGTGGATCACAGTATTTTATTAACACATCCAATCATGGGTTTGCTAAAATTAATGACGGAAATTTAGAAATTAGAAATTCATCCTTACTCAAAAGCACGACTGTGAGGTTAGTATAATTAACTGATAAAATAGCTGTTTTGCTTACTCTTGCTCCATAAATGTATTTGTTTTGATTGCAATGGAATTGAATTTTTGAAGCTTTAACATTCATACATGAAGATTGCTTTTTGGGTAGCTACTGTGGATCAATAAACTTGCTTTGAGATGGCTGATAAACCATTGCAGGACCTTCAGAGTCCACGGGTGTGTCAGGAAAGGCTTGATAGAGCAGGTTGGAGCAGAGGTTTGTGAGGTAATGCGCCCCTTCTGCTACAGGCATTCTGTGGGCACCCAATGAAATGACAAGACTTATAAGCAAACCTGAATACTTTGAGCATTTGTGGGCCTGGTATTCTCACAAGTTACTGGGAATGTTGTAGACATTTTCAAGGAGGCTATGGGAACACTCTTTAATCTTTTTCTCTGTGCACCTGGTAAGCTTTTGCCATAACAGGGCTCAGAGCAGGATGTCCATTTTGGTGCTGACCATGCAAGCAATGTGTAACCTACCAGTGGAGCTAAACAAGTATAATTAGGTCTCAAAGCTATTGCTGTTGGCCTGGAAGAGGATGCTTAAATTAGTTTATCCTACCAACATACCTGGAGGATTTTGCAGAGGCAGAGTACCATCTGAAGGTGAATTGCTACCTCAATACATCCTCTGACTTGCATATAGTAGGTGGTATAAGAGTAATATTAAACCCCTTTGGCAATACCCCAGCAAAATCAGGCCCATATAAGTACACAATGTATTGATGTTACTTACGCATTTTCTTGTGCGGCTTGTTCTGATTTCAATATTTTCCTGTAGCAATATATCATCTCTATAACAAGCCATAAAGTGAGGAAAACAAGGAGAAGATACATCATAATTTCTGAAATGTATGAAGTAAAATCTTCAAGGGCTAGAAAGAAATGGAAATAAAACCGGTTAGCCTCTGGAAAGATCACATTATTTGAACTCTTCTCTCCTAGTTCTAGCTAAACTTTCTTTGGAATCTAATGTTATTTTCTTCGAGGCCTATTTTCCCTATCTACTCTCTTGGGAACAACAGCTGGTCAAGGTGTTTGAAATGCAATCAGATACATTGCCATAGGGTGTGGTTCACAAGCCACATTGCCTAAATTTTTAATCAGAAATATGTCTGCTATTTTAAGGTTTAAACTTGAACTGGTAAACAAGTTGGCCCAGAATTTTCAGACGGTAGTAATGATGATGAATTCAGCATTATGATATGAAAACTGACAGCAGCTTCTGGATGTATGAAACGAGACACGGGAATCCAAAAGCCATTGGTGATTCTGTTCTTCTCCTGGGGGAGCATAGTCATAGAGTACTACAGCACAGAAGCAGGCCCTTTAGCCCATTTAGTCAATGCCAACCTGATCTTCTACCTAGTCCCATCTACGTGCACTCCCAGACCATATCGGTCCAAGCCCAATGTGTACCTATCCAAACTTAAGTGTTACAATTGAACCCACATCTACCACTTCTGCTGGCATCTCGATCCACACTCTTTGAATGAAGATCCCCCATATATTCCCCTTAAATTACTTTCCCTTCACCCCAGTCCTATGACCTCTAGTTTTGGTCTCAGCGAATCTAAGGGAAAAAGCCTATATGCATAACCCAATCTATACCTCTCATAATTCTGTATATTTCTAAAACAGGGGTTCCAAACCTGGGGTCCATGGACCCCCTTGCTTAATGGTATTGTTCCATGGCATAAAAAAGACCATAAGACCATATGATATAGGATTAGGCTATTTGGCCCATTGAGCTTGCCCTGTCATTTCATCATGGCTGATCCATTTCCCTCAGCCCTAATCTCATTCTCCTGCGCTCCAGAGAACAAAGTCCTAACCTATTTAGCTTTCCCCTATAACTCAGGCCCTCCACTCCTTGCAACATTGTCGTAAGTTTTCTTTGCACACTGTCAAGCTTATTGATTCTCTCTTCTCCAGGTAGGTGACCAGAACTACACACAATACGTCTTGTAAAGCTTCCTAACATCCAAACTCCAGTATTCAGCGCTCTGGTTTATGAAGATCAATGTGCTAAAAGCTCTCTTTATGACTGCCTGTGATACTACTTTCAAGGAATTATGGACTTGTATTCCCAGGTTCCATTGTTCTACTGCACATCACAGAACCCTACCATTCACTGTGTAGGTCTTATGCTGGTTTGTCATTCTAAAGTGCAACACCTTACACTTGCTTGCATTAAGTTCCATCTGCCATTTTTCCTGCCCATTTTTCCACCTGGTCAAAATCATGCCACGAGCTTTAATAGCCTTCCACCCAATCTTGGTATCATCCGCAAACTGTTAAGATGGTATGGTCGCAAACATAGCATCAATATATTGGTATAAATGTCAACTTTCCATTCAGAAATCTCAATGTGAAAGTCATTTAAAGTCTGAGTCTTGCTTAATTAGTTTCAAGTAATTATTAATGGTGTAATGAAATACAATTAATGCTGAACAACTTCTTTAGCTCTGAAAAAGTATTCTTTCGTGCATGAATTCTCATTTTTCCAGAATAACATCCATAAATACCACTATTGAAAAAAAATTTTGCTGTCTATTTAATCCTATATGTACTGTACATTCAATTTTACTTGAATGTTTATGAAAACACTTCTCAATCTTCAGTAAGTGACTTTTCTTTAAGTCATGTTATTATTGGAGCCAAATATAGCCCACAATTGCTCAGCTCTCTTAAATTTTGTTGGGGATGATTTTGTTCTCTCACTTGTCCCATGTTTAGTATCATTAACATACATTTTGCAGTGTTCAAAGACCTTGGATGTTGAAAGCTTCTGCCTTGAAAAGAGAATCAAACCATCTATTAAATATATTAAATTCAAGTACACTGGGATAATGTATTTTGCATAGAGCTGTCTTGTGAGGTAATGTTCCTTTGGCAGTTGCCTCATTGTCATAACATTTGTTCTGATTATTACTTACTGTATCGTTGTTTGCTGACTTCTACAAAACTTCACTCATTATTAGTATCCTGTAACTGTCATTTTTTCCAGTTTTTCCTTTAAAATGCCAAAATATTAATAAATTGTGTTCTGCATCTACATTTTTAAAACAGTCTGTCAATTGGATGTGTGTTAACATTACATAATAAAACATTTCAAAATGATGACTAAGAACACTGAATTAAAGTTCAAATGGCAATAAATAAGTTACTTGAATTAACAGTAAGCTATTTGTTCAGTATTTTCTAGTTCAAAATTGAATTTATGTGTATTCTGTAATAGAATATGGACAATAAAAATAATTCACTTCACTTGGTTATAATTGCTATAATCCAATGAAAGATTAAGTGTAAGCTTTTCCCTGTTGCCATATTATTATTATTATTATTATTATTATTCAGGTGCCTTGCCGTTCGGCATGGGCGGCCATGTCTCTCCATCCATCACGGTCCCTGACCCTCTGAATTGTAATTGTTGCCTCCCCTGTTTCTAACCATGATGTTAATCCATCTATCATTTTCATTCTTTGTCTGTCTCTGCTTCTTTTTCCTTCCAGTTGTAACTAAATGTTCTAATGTCTCTCTTCACACGACGTGTCCAAAGAATTTTGATTGCTGTTTTCTGATTTTTTTAAAGTAATGTACATTTTGTTTTCATTCTCTGTAGAACTTCTTCATTGGTTAGAACACTCGCTTTTCTAACCTGATAAACTGCAGTTGCATCATCACATTTTTTGTTGAGATTTTCGTTCTATGCTTTTACCTCCTCTCCTGAGGGTGCTGTTCCTGTTCAAGAAGCACTCATTGACATTGCTCTTTTGCAAAAGAGGTTCTTTGTGTGCTTGGGCAATATGTCAGGAGGTTTTCCCATGGAACACAGCATGAATCTCTAGGCTGTAATCTTAAGGATCCTGTTTTATTTTTGTCTTTCCTTGCCCCACAGGAGTTCAACAGCCAGCTGCCTCCTAAACTGAAATTAGCCAGATTTAGACAGGCTATGAATTACTAGGTATATCTTATGTCATGAAAACAGAATGTTAACCTATATGTGAATACCATTATCTATTAGTAGCATTATCTATCTATTAATTCAATTGCAGCCTTTAAGCCAGTATGGCTTTGTGGAGTATACTGCACCACCTTTATCCATGAAAGAATGTTCAAAATATTGGTACCTTTCATAAGTTGAACAGTATTGATCATCAGTGCAGGGAACTAAATACCGAAATTCTCAGCACACAGAACTTAATCTCCTCACCATCTTCATGTACTGTTAGCTGAACCTCTTTCACATCTGTGACAGAAGGTCTGTGCATCTCATAATTGAAATAACGTTTGATCGTGCACCGGTACAAACCGCTGTCGTTAAGTGTAACATTCACTATGGTTATGGATACATCTTGCAGATCTTTGCTTCCATTCCACAGAATTCTGCCCTGATAAGGTCCTTTTAGCTCTCGCGGCTCTCCGTTGTACTCATAAATCTGTCACAAAGACACAGATTTCATCATTGATTAATTGCTAAAATGCCAACTTTATATGTCAGTTTATCCCCCCAATATTTTGCACTTGACACGCTAAACTTTGCTGAGAAGCAACTGAATGTAACTTTCTGACACCCCAAGCATGAATTTCCATGGAGTGTTAGACCCTAGCAGTGAATTCAAGCTAACCCTGACATTGTCATCACCAACATGTTCCTTCCAAAGTGGTGTACCCTTCTGTTGTGGGCTGTATATTATTTTTCTTCCTTACTTAGCATAGAAATACTGAGATCAATTCTGAAACTAAAGCCTTTACCCCAGTGAGACAAACCAATTGACCTCAAACCTCCCATTAAAATGCGGAACCTTTCTGGGATCTGTACGCTTCTTCCAAAACTGAGATAGACTACTTAATTGCAAAGCAACTGAAGTGCTTTCACCAGGAAATGGTACAAACTCTAACTATTTAATAAAAAATATATCTAAAGGCTAAATATTCCTGAAAATGTAAATGGAGAAATAAGAACCATTAGACGTTGCTAGATACCCCACATAATGAATAAATTAAAGCCATTTCAGATAAGCTTAGAAGCAAAAACTAATGGTACAGTTGTCCTTGTGTTGTTAGTGCATCCATGTCTGTAATAACATCTAGTAGTTGGAGGCTAGGCATGGAAATGTGAGGAGAAGTATCATTTCATTTGAAACAGGATTCCACCTAAAACTTGATGGATGAGTCTAGTGAGATGAAAATACTACCTCTTTAATTCTGCCTTGACTTGCCAGTAAATTGATCCAGTATACATGGAGACTAAATATTTAATCAGCACCATAATTAGCCAGGGAGTATTTCATTCTAATATTGATTTTACAATGGTAAGCATAAGCATCCTATGTTGGGCACAAACTCCACACACAAATAGTATTATTTACTCATTGTGCAATGTATACAGAAACAGGTGAATTATATTATAGGTGTCAATTAAAAATATGTTCAGTAAGATGTAGTAGAAATACATTTTGAACATGACCAAAGGTGATGTCCTTCAGACAATTCACAAAATTACTTCTTTTACTTCCTTTACTACCAATACTTCTTTCAAATACGATTCTGCTACTGTTGGAACCTGTAATTTACATTTTGATGATGTTTTCAGGCTGATTGAGCGATCTGGTGCTTTGCTGTCTCTCAGGGGGTTCGGTGAGATTTCAGCCTCGTGGGGAGTGAGCCGGTGATCAACTCCATTTCTTGCCGATCTCACAGCTTAACGTGTCGAAGCTGATTGAAATAAATGAGGAGAAGCAAGTATTCAGCGCTATCTGCCTGCGAGTGACTGGTGTCTCAATCGCTTTTGCTCACTGCTCCTAGCGGAAAGTGCCTGTGTCCGATTGGTCTCTCTCTGCCTCTCACTTGTTGCTGCCAGAGCATGGTGTCGGAGTCTTGAGTCTTGGGCAAGGTTTAATTGACGCGGTTTGTGATTAGACTTTGTAGTTCATGTTATGATGTGTTTCTGGTTTCTAGCTGCCTTTTTTGTTGCTATTTTGTGTGATTTTGATCTGGGTGGACTGGCTTTGTGGCCTACAGTCAACAAACGGCACAGCATTTGATTGAACTGAGCTGAAACTAAACATTCCTGGTCTGCTTCAATGACTTGTGGTTTGTTGTTTTATATTCTGCATTTTTTGCTCGCTTTATTTTGCCATTTGCGCGATTTGTTCTTTTTTTTTTGCGCATTGAGGGTTTGATGTTTTTCTTTGAACGAACTCCATGGTTTTCTTTGTTTCGTGGCGGCCTGTGGGAAGACAGATCTCAGGGCTATATATTGCATCCATACTTTGATAATAAGTGTACTTATCAATTAAATTGTATTTTGGGGGTCTTTCTCCATTTGATTATGCAAGCATTTTTTTAAAAGAATTCTTTTTGATTGACAATGGAGACAACATATTTGAACATTTTCTTAATCTTATCTTCATCCCATTTTTTCAACCAGAGGTTAGAATCCTTGGTCACCTATTTCTGCCCAATTCTAGAGATGTTGGAAGTTTCCCCATCAGTCAGTAGCAGTGAAATGTGCAATATGGTACGACTTGATATTGCTTCAAATTCATTTTCATTAGTTTTGAAAGCAAAGTTCAGCATGCAGCAGCCATCAGATTGCATGTTTAACTCTGAATTAAAAGTCATAAATAAAATATTAACTTTGTTTCTCTCTCCACAGTTCCTGAGAGTATTCCAGCATTTTGTTTTTATTTCATATTAATGGCAGATCTAGTTTTACCTTAGTTTTTAATAACAAAATGTGCCTGTATGAACAAAAACAGAATACTAAAAAACTTAGTGGGTCAAATATCATCTGCAGAACAAAAATATGGAAGTCAACATTTTGTTCAGAACCCCACACAGAACTGAGAGGGAACTCAGTACATTAACAGTCCAAGGGAGGGATAGGGGCTAGCAGATGAGGAGGGGATGATGACAGAATGGAAAAATGAGATTGAGAAGAGAATGGGGACAGAGGCTGCTATATACTGTCACTCTTCCTTGTTCCCCCCTCAGTCCTGGTACGGAATCTTGAGCTGAAAATTAATCTTTAATAATAATGCCTTGTTTTTAAACACTACCTTTAACACAAGCCATCCAATATGTTTCACAGGAAGATTAACGAAAAAAAACCAAGTCACATGAGATGTTAGGGCAGATGACCAAAAGCTCAGTCAGATGCTCTGTAAAATTTGCACCTTAAAGAAAGAATTATAGGCAGGAAGATGAAGTTTGGGTAGGAAGTCCAAACAGTAGGGGCTTGACTGGGTCCTCATCCACCATCAGAGGAATCTGTTTAAAACTGAATGGTTATTTTAAAAAAGTATTTTTCTTCTTCTTCTTTACCTTCTGGAAAGATATTTGCACATTTTTTGTAACTTAGTTTTCTGAAAGTTATGTTGTGAATGATTTAAAGTAGGTTCAGAATTATCTGCACTCCTCAGTCCTATGTACCCGATAATTATCCATTTAAGTTGTGCTTCCTACTAAACAGCAAAATATTCCTCCCATTAATTTGGTTCAGTTGATAAAAATTATTACTAAGAATATAATACAATAACAATGTGATATAAAATCTTCTATTTTAGTTTTATATTACAGGTAGAGATTGCATTCCTCCAGACAATACATGATTGTTTCAGCTGAGTATAATTTGTTTGTTATGTGCCGTGTCGTATGACGTGGACGATCATTGTCTTTCCATGACCATGATTGGGTTCTTCACAGTTTTTTCTACAGAAGTGGTTTGCCTTTGCCTTCTCCTGGACGGTGTCTTTACAAGACGAGTGACCCCAGCCATTATCAACACTCTTCGGAGATTGTCCACCTGGCATCAGTGATTGCATAACCAGGACTTGTGATATACACCAGCTGCTCATACGATCATCCATCACCTGCTCCCATGGCTTCACGTGAACCATGATCGGGGATGGGGGGCGGGGTGCTAAGCAGGTGCTACACCTTGTCCAAAGGTGAGCTGCAGGCTAGGGTAGAGAAGGAGCGCCTTACACCTCCTTTGGTAGAAATGTGTCTTTACCCCACCACCAAGACTTTCATATTTAAAATGTGTAAGTAATTTACCTACTTTAACATTAGAAATATTTTGTTATAAGGATTGCATAGATAATGTTGACAATGGCAATTTGGTGTGAAGCCCTGAATTTTCATAGCAGACTTCTTTTTAATGAACCAGCAATGAGGCCATGTCTGTTTCAGAGTTTTATCGATTTAGTTTGTTAAAGCAATAGCATCTACTTTTAATAAAAAATTAAATCAGTCTATTCTAAAGCAAGAAAAGTGACTAAAAGGCATGATTTACAAATGTTACAAAATACTGATATGTATACACTAAAAGACATTTATCATTTTCTATGTTGTTGGTTAGCATTCTGAAATTGACCTCATTAATTTATTAACCTAATGACTAATCAGACTTGATTTATTTGTTTATGTGGAAAGAATCGATAAGAAGTGGCGTGTCTTCAATACTGTAGCTTGATATTATCGTGTTTACTGCAATCTTTAAGAAAACCCTTTCCAAAGTTTAACATAAGCAATGTTAACAGAATCTTTACATTAGGCCATTGTTTAACTTTATCTATAACTATCAATCTGCACATTTAACAGACAACTATTTTAATTGGTGAATGAAGTATTTAACTTCTGCATTTTATACTTTTAAGTAGACACATACTGAAATCTCTTCTCCATCACTGTTGATGTAGGTCCATTCAACCATAGTGTCTGTATTTACTTCTTCTCTCTTCACACAGGAAATGCAAGTGAGTTTCATATCAGTTCCATGTAGGGCTTCAGTATCTGAAGGAACTTCAACACAGACTAAATGGCAACTATGTACTATAAGAGAAAGAAGCAGAAATCAGTCTAAATTCACCTCAGGAAAGCATCTTCTCATTATTGACAGAAGGCTATATAGGAAATCACATTCTGCTTGCTTTTGACTGATGGTGTTTCATAAATCCAGTCTGAATTCAACAATCTTAATGCACCCACTGTTGTGTCACTTTTACCATCATAATTTTTGTGCTATGCATTACATATATTTTTGAATTAGTATTTTTAGAGGAGAAATAGAAAAGGTTTACTTAAAATGTTCAAATAAAAGTTAAAATATTGAAATTACTTCAACTATTTAAATATTTCTTCAGTAGTCAAGTATGTTACCACCACATTAACAATGGAAAAAACGCATTTAAACAAACAGTAATTACATTTTCTCATTTCAGTAATCAGTTAGCATCCTTATTTTGTCAGAAGCATTTGATGGATAACTTTGATGCCATGACAAACTCAACCCATGCATTGTTATCATCAATAATATTTTAGCATTTAGCGCAATTGCTTTGCAGCACCAGAAATCGCCGGACGGTGTTTGAATCCCACTGTTGTCTGTTAGAATTTTGTCTGTTCTCCCCGAGATCGCATGAAGTTCCTCTGGATGTTCCAGTTTCCTCCCACATTCCAAAGACATACAGTTAGGATTATTGAGGTGTCGGTACTGGAAGTGTGTCGACACTTGCAGGCTGCCCCAGCACAATCATCTGACTGTGTTGGTCATTGGTGCAAAACGGCACATTTCAATGTATATTTCGATGTACACGTGACAAATAATGCTAATCTTAATCTCATATTAAAAAATACATGATGGATGTGAATAAGGGAAATCTGACTCCCCTGCACAAATCCACCCATAAAACTTGGAATCTCATCTACCCTAGCCAGAGGTCTACATCCGTTAAACCTGTTCTCATTTACTATACTTTTCTCAGTTTTAATCTAGCCGGTTCTCTTGAGGATGGTCCTGTTCTCCAGAACTGTAGGTAGACAGCTTGGCTTTCCTACTGTCATTTTACATTCTTTTCTATATTATGTGTGTAAATTCACCATTAGCAGAATGATACCAGGACTCCAGATGTCCCACAGCTGGTCCACCTATAATCAGCTGGGCATAGCTCTGCAAGAAACCTGTATCATCCATTTGTAAGATGGAGCAGTAGTATGAAGACAAGCCTACAGATGCTGGAATCTAGAACATAAATAGGGTGCGAGAAGAACTCAGCGGGTTGACATTTCAGGTCAACACCCTCCATCAGTTCTGAAAGGAATATGAGGGAGGAGCTGGTCTGGTAGGTGATGGTGGAACTGGATGGGGAGGGTTGCTATGGAGAGGCCAAAGAAATTGGAAGAACTGCATCCCATTTTCTGCTTGGGAATTTTCTGAATATAAGATAACCTAAGCTCTTGTGTTCTTCAATTGTCCACTATTCTTTCTTCTCCATCAATTCACCTTTCCCATTCACTCCATGTCCATCTGGTTCCATCTGCCCCTAAACTGTCCCATCCCTCTCTTGTATTGCTGTATAATGGCAATCTTTCCTCCTCCCTCTCAGTCCTGATATAGGTTCTTCACCTGAAACTTGTTTCTTTAGCTTCCACAGATGCTGAGTTCTTCCAGCATTTTGTTTCTGGTTCTAGGGTCGAATATGTTGATATTGTAGGGCCTAGCATCACAATGGTAAGTAGTTTATAGATTTTAGAAAGTAAAAGTTTCAAATTAAATTCTGACACAACATGCTACTATCAGCTAAACATTAACAGAATTTTCTCATCTTGTTTAATGGTATTCAGTTCTTCAAGGAATTAAATGTCACTGTAGTGGATTTCTAAACTTGATTTATTGATTGGCTCTGGGCCTGTATTCACTAGAATTCAGAAGAATGAGGGGTAATCTCATTGAAACCTACTAAGTGGTGAATGGCTTGATAGGATATTTCCTATGGTGGGAGAGTCAAAGAAGAGAAAGAAGAGAGGGGTATCCTTTTAGAACAGCGAAGGAATTTCTTTAGCTAGAGACTGGTGAATCTGTGGAAGTCTTTGTCACAGGCAACTGTGGGGACCAAGTCTTTTTGTAGATTTAAGGCAGAGGTTGATATATTTTTGATTGGTCAGGGCATGAAGGGATACGGGGAGAAGGCAAGAGATTCGGGCTGAGAGGAAAATTGGATCAGGCATGATGAAATGGTGGAGCAGACTCGATGGGCCAAATGGCCTAATTCTGCTCCTATATCTTATGGTCTTGTGGTCTTAAACAGATTGTTCTTTACTAAAGCCTATGCAATTCACCCATTGAGTTTCCACTGTATCTAATTATAAAGGCTTGTTTCCATCCTTCAATCTTGCACTTCAATCCCTTTGCCATTCGCTAATTATAATTTTATCCTTCTGGTTAAGTAAATTATCCAAAACCTGTAATTTTGATGTCAACCTTGCCTCAATCTTTTTGCACTGTTTTAAACCCTGTCTAGATCATATATAATACACAGTACACAGTCTGACTAAAATGTTACAGTTTTTACACTGGTTTCAAAAGATTAAAATGTTACTCCAGACATTCATAGAAGTAAATCCATTTGAGAGGTAATGATCAAGTGAATTGGATTAAAATAAGATCCTTGTAATTATTGTAATCCACCCCTTGTACGTTTGTAGATAGATATATATGTGTGTGTGTGTAATATATATACATATTATATTTAACAGACAAAGTAAAGGATATAATACATCTGATCCTGTAAGTCTCAATCAAAGTCCTCAATGGAAAAAGAGAAATGAGATTATTTACTCAACCAGAGATTTGTATTAGAAAATTAGAATTATTGGAAAATATCTTTAGAAGAAATAATTCTCAATGCAAAACCAGAGGAATGTGTAAAATAATCTGCAATAAATACAGAAAATTCTCAACAGATTGGGCATCATAGAGAAAGGAACAGATAACGTAAAGTTGATTTTAAAAACACAAATACGAGCAAATCTGCAGATGCTGGAAATTCAAGCAACGCACACAAAATGCTGGTTGAACACAGCAGGCCAGGCAGCATCTATAGGAAGAAGTACAGTCAACGTTTCAGGCCGAGACCCTTCGTCAGGACTAACTGAAAGAAGAGATAGTAATCTTACTATCTCTTCTATCTCTTCTTTCAGTTAGTCCTGATGAAGGGTCTCGGCCCGAAACGTCGACTGTACCTCTTCCTATAAATGCTGCCTGGCCTGCTGTGTTCAACCAGCAATTTATGTGCGTTGCTTTAAGTTGATGACAGTTTTACTATTTAGACCTTATCTCTTAAATAATGCCCAGTAACTGGATACTAGGTGATGTATGACTTTCAACAGGACTTTTTTTCTGTTAAATGAAGCCTCATTTTCAATGCAAAGTTGCTTGATTGAGGTCTGAAGCTCACTGTTTGGAAAGCAAATTACAAACAGCCCATGGGCTGATGCTCTGTATTGCATCATTACCGTATTTGCTAGAGAGTATCACAGTGAAGAGCACAGGTATAGACAGAATTGACCAGATAATTGGTTTTCCAGTGCTCACGCTCTGAGCAACACAACTGAGAAAGAACCTAAAGCAGTGTTAAACAAAACCAACCAAGAATTCAATGTCTTTGGTTCAATTGTATAAACAGGTCAAATATATTGACAGCTGATAGACTGAAACATGTTTGGAGTCAATTTTCATCTAATGAAACCCTAAAACTGTTGGGGTAAAATAAAATGTGGCAGAGGGTCATTGTCAGACATTGACCCTTGGCTGGCTATTTGCTTGACAACTTAGCCAGGACCAGATTTCCTGTCTGAAATGTGTGTATTTTCTCCAGATGCTCTGGTTTCCTCCTACAGTCCAAAGACAGGTTAATTGGTTATTGTAGATTGTCCCCAGATTAGGCTAGGATTAAACTGGGGTTGCTAGGGCAGTGTGGCTTGAAGGGCCAGAAGACCCTGTTCTGTACTGTATTGCTAAATAAAATAATGCCAAAACTTCATAGCACTCTTTACAAAAGAGAAAATTAGACCCATCTCAGCTCTAAATGGATGATCCCCTTGTCTGAGATTTTGTCCCATTAGTCTAGAAATTTTGTACTTGTCCAGGAAATGAGTAGCCATCTGCTTGAAGCAGTAAGTGTGACAACCACCAATTACATTTGGGTTTTCACCTAGAGCTTGCAAATTCTACCATATGTAATAGGATGATAGACATCTCAACCCTGACCATTCAGCATTACAATGCCCTCCAAGAAGTGCTCAGTACAAGACCAGAAGGCAAATCAAAGAGATGGGGCCTCTCCTGTCACTCTATAGAAGGACCCACATATTTTGTCCGAATAATTTATTTATTTATTGAGGTACAGATGGAATAGGCCCTTTGAGCCATGCTGCCCAGAAGTCTCCTGATTTACCCCCTGCCTAATCATGGGACAATTTACAATGACCAATTAATCTACCAACCAGTAAGTCTTTGGACTGTGGGAGGAAATCGAAGCACCTGGAGGAATCCCACATGGTCAAAGGGAGAACGTACAAACTTTTTACAGACAGTGGTGGAATTGAACCTGGGTCACTTGTACTGTAAAGTGTTGTGCTAACCACTGCACTAACGTGCTGCCCCAAGGTGGGCAGGGGTGGAGATGGAGTTGACTATGGAGGAGTCATGATTCACATCAGCTGAACGTCCTGAAAAATGATTTGAGTCTCTTTCTTTGTTGAAGCCATGGCAGCTACATGTTGGAGAATGAATATTAAACACTTAATACATCAACCCACATGGGCATTTTACACAAGTGCTGTATTTATAATGTCTGTGCTCTGCCCTTGGGCAATTCATTTATGTTTTTCTATGTGATTATGAACATGCAGCTTTTATTTTAATGAGCAAATTCTAATCTGTATGAGATCACTTCCTGAACAGCCAGGAAGTTGTAAGTAGAAAAGGACATTGGCTGCAAGGAAGCCAAAGGTTTGTGTTTGGGGCAAAAGAGATTTCTATCTAAAGCTATCCTGTTGTTGTCCCAGCAGAGGAATTGCTTGTAAGTTGATGTTATATTGTTTAGAAGTTAAGCTAAAAGTATCAATAAGATTTTGCTGAAATAGAATGTTATTTTTGAGTTTATTAGACACTAACCTAGATGCTAATAGTTTACACATACTATTCACCTGTAGAATTTACTTGTTGGAATGTTGTAATATTTACCTGCAGGAAACTTAGCTAAGTTCTTACTTACCTGTGTATATTTACTTGAGTGAATGGAACAGCGAGGTGATGGCATTGTATTTTGTTGTTTTTCAGTTTCACTCCTTATTCATTATGTCATGCCATTGAAACCAGAGAAACCATAGAAAAACTACAGCACAGGAACAGGCCTTTTGGCCCTTCTTGGCTGTGCCGAACCATTTTCTGCCTAGTCCCACTGACCTGCACATGGACCATATCCCTCCATACACCTCCCATCCATGTATCTGTCCAACTTATTCTTAAATGTTAAAAAAGAACCTGCATTTACCACCTCGTCTGGCAGCTCATTCCATACTCCCACCACTCTCTGTGTGAAGAAGCCCCCCCTAATGTTCCCTTTAAACTTTTCCCCCCTCACCCTTAACCCATGTCCTCTGGGTTTTTTTTTTCCCCTTGCCTTAGTGGAAAAAGCCTGCTTGCATTCACTCTATCTATACCCATCTTAATTTTATATACCTCTATCAAATCTCCCCTCATTCTTCTACGCTCCAGGGAATAAAGTCCTAACCTATTCAACCTTTCTCTGTAACTGAGTTTCTCAAGTACCGGCAACATCCTTGTAAACCTTCTCTGCACTCTTTCAACCTTATTAATATCCTTCCTGTAATTTGGTGACCAAAACTGAACACAATACTCCAGATTCAGCCTCACCAATGCCTTATACAACCTCATCATAACATTCCAGCTCTCATACTCAATACTTTGATTAATAAAGGCCAATATACCAAAAGCTCTCTTTACGACCCTATCTACCTGTGATGACACTTTTAGGGAATTTTGTATCTGTATTCCCAGATCCCTCTGTTCCACTGCACTCCTCAGTGCCTTACTATTAACCCTGTATGTTCTACCTTGGTATGTCCTTCCAAAGTGCAATACCTCACACTTGTCTGTATTAAACTCCATCTGCCATTTTTTCAGCCCATTTTTCCAGTTGGTCCAAGTCCCTCTGCAGGCTCTGAAAACTTTCCTCACTGTCCACTACACCTCCAATCTTTGTATCATCAGCAAATTTGCTGATCCAATTTACCACATTATCATCCAGGTCATTGATATAGATGACAAATAACAATGGACCCAGCACTGATCCCTGTGGCACACCACTAGTCACAGGCCTCCACTCGGAGAAGCAATTCTCTACTACCACTCTTTGGCTTCTTCCATTGAGCCAATGTCTAATCCAATTTACCACCTCTCCATGTATACCTAGTGACTGAATTTTCCTAACTAACCTCCCATGCGGGACCTTGTCAAAGGCCTTACTGAAGTCCATGTAGACAACATCCACTGCCTTCCCTTCATCACTTTCCTGGTAACCTCCTCGAAAAACTCCAATAGATTGGTCAAATATGACCTACCACGCACAAAGCCATGTTGACTCTCCCTAATAAGTCCCTGTCTATCCAAATGCTTGTAGATTCTGTCTCTTAGTACTCCCTCCAATAACTTACCCACTATCAACGTCAAACTTACCGGCCTAATATTTCCCGGATTACTTTTCGATCCTTTTTTAAACAACGGAACAACATGAGCTACTCTCCAATCCTCCGGCACCTCACCCATAGACACCGACATTTTAAATATATCTGCCAGGGCCCCTGCAATTTCAACACTAGTCTCCTTCAAGGTCCAAGGGAACACCCTGTCAGGTCTTGGGGATTTATCCACTTTAATTTTCCTCAAGATAGCAAGCACCTCCTCCTTTTCAATCTGTACAGTTTCCATGGTCTCACTACTTGATTCCCTCAATTCCATAGACTTCATGCCAGTTTTCTCAGTAAATACAGATGCAAAAAACCTATTTAAGATCTCCCCCATTTCTTTTGGTTCCGCACATAGCTGACCACTCTGATCTTCAAGAGGACCAATTTTATCCCTTACAATCCTTTTACTCTTAATATACCTGTAAAAGCTCTTTGGATTATCCTTCACTTTGACTGCCAAGGCAACCTCATGTCTTCTTTTAGCCCTCCTGATTTCTTTCTAAGTATTTTCTTGCACTTTTTATACTCCTCAAGCACCTTATTTACTCCCTGTTTCCTATACATGTCATACAACTCTCTCCTCTTCTTTATCAGAGTTGCAATATCCCTTGAGAACCAAGGTTCCTTATTCCATTCACTTTGCCTTTGAGTCTGAAATAAAACCAAGGATCTGGGATGCTTTTCCCTGACTCTCATGTCATTTTTGAATGGAGTTTGGCTGACCGTCTAGTTGATGTTACAACATCTCAGCGAGGGCAATACAGTCTGTTTGCTCATTATAAAAACATAGCCCAGAAATTAGATTGTATAATGATGAATTTTACCTGGAATAGTACAGAATTGTATAATTTCAGATTCAGATTTGTTTATTTATTATTTGAGTCACAATGACAGTTCAGATATCCTACTGGGCATTTCCTGCTATCAGCCACCCTTGCAAACCTGAATCAGTTCCAGGGAATCGTGGATATGGATCTCCTGAGATTCCTCGACAATGCCGCGACAACAAGTCTTATTTGCGCAGGACTTAGCTACACCCTTGTGCCTCAACCTACCAGACTAATTTGAACTTCAAACATCTCCATCTTCCAAATTGGAGGCACTCCTGACCTGTTCCACCAATGTGTGCTGGTCCCTGTATCTTCCTCACTCAACCCTGCATGTTCACATCACTGAAGCCTTCAAGCAATGTCTGTAAGACTTTTTATCTTGATCCCTTCGTAAATCCCATGCTCTTAAATTTTCACTGACTGCTGGCCCACTCCCAGCAAGATTCTAACTACAGATTCTCCCATCCCACTCCAATTCCTGGTCCTGAGCTGATTTTCTATTTGTGTAAGTTGTATGCAGAGTTTGGCTTTGTTAAACCACAACGGTGCAACAACAAGCATTAGTGGTTCAGGGACCGTCTGCTGCTTTTCCTCAAGTCTGAGGTTTCATAGTATTGCTCAACAAGCAATGTAAACTGCAGTAAGAATCAGAAATGAGCAACAAAGTTCATTGTCCTTTCAAAATTCCAACATCTATCAAGATCCAGTACAACCTCTATGGGAATGGGGTGGGGGAGAGAACATTCTTAAACAGAATCACTCACGAGAGCAATGTCTATTCTCATACTGGTACTCAACTCTCTACTTTTTACCATGGGTGCACTGGCAAGTGTCAAAACCCTGAGAAACTTGTATATTTAGTATTAAATTAAAAACCTGCAACTAAATTTTGCTCTTTCATGAGTGATTAATGTAGTTTATATTACAATTTGTCTCTGAATTGAATCTGAAACTGGGTGGGGTTAAATTTCTCTTTACAGATTTATACCACACCTCATACTGCCAATGTAAACACACTTGCAGTTGAGGAATTAAATCTACCCCTCACCTCCACTTGCCCAATCTTTACTCATGTGGATACTCAGATTTACAGATAAGAGCTGTGAAGGCACAGGAGAATATATTTAAAAACAAAGAAACCAAGATATTTATAATTATAGGAAATTGGATCATATATAAAAGCCGAAAAGAAACTAATTTCAAAAAATGTGGGGAGAATCAAAAACAGTAAGGAATGTATTAGTAGTTTTTATAAAATTAATTTTTATGCTAACTAATAAGTTCACTTCTGAGCAAATGTATCGAAATTGAAACTTGTCAATAATATGTAGGAGGAAAATTTGCAAGGAATAACTGGTAATTTTGCTCTTTCTACATCCAAAGTTCTTAATGATCCTAAAAGTTAACTAAAAAATCTATAAGCCCAAAAATGTCTATCAGTTATTAGTTATCCACCTCGTATCAGGTGATGATTCAAATTTTCCTATTGTTTAAGGAAGAATATTCCTCCCCATAAAATAACAACTATTAATTGTTATTAAAATAAGCAGGACCCTAACAACTGGCAGCATTGCATTCACAATCTCAGCTGCTGACTGGTTTTCCTATTTAGCGTGTAAGGTATTTTGTTTGAACTCTAAGCCAATGTAAGGAACATTCGGTACTCGCCAAGTTATCCAGCACTGACGCATGGAGCAAATGTTGCCTCTTAATTCTATTCTTTTGAAATCCTCCTCCTCGCACCTAGAGGAAGCTTTCAACTTCAGCCTTCCGATAAAACAAAATTTAAAGAATTTGAATTATATCATAAAATAGGTCAGTTTCTTGCAAGTTAGCAAACTTAACAACTTGTGCAGTGAATCCAAAAATAAATGCTCATGAGAACCTTGAGACATTTTTGTGATAGGATATATACAGTATAATTAAGTGCAGCTTTTGTGAGAAAAGTGATCGTGAAATAGCTACAAAATATATAACATTTCTCTGTTCAAATAGATATCAAAATGTATCCATTAACTGATCAATAGTAATTTAAAAAAAACATTCAAATTTAATCTGGCATTAGTGAAATAGAAATTCCCAAACTTGAACATTAAAGTTGTTGTTAGATGTGCTACATGATTGGAAAAATTATCAGTATTAATAGTGTTTAAGCTTTTTTTTTTACATCTATAGTACATCCATACTCTGTATTGCAAACCTATTGTATCTCTCAGTAATACATGGCCTATAGTCTTAAAATAAACATGATGTCACCCACAAATTTAAGTCTTAACAGCTAATTAAGAAACTCTCTGGGACAAAAACACCACAGGATGACAGTTGTGTAATGAGAAAATCCTATATCATAAACAACAATATGAATGCAAAATTTGATTATTTAAAATAAAATTCAAGACTAACCCTAGGTGATTGTGTATTTGTAGAGACTGCATGAAAGGCAACTAATGTGACTGCATATTTTCAGTCAGTGATGAACTGGGAGACTCATAATATTGTGGAGGATTCCAGAATACTTAAGTAAAATAGTATTCTAATTTTAACCTTTCTGCCATTTAAGTGCAACATCCATTTGTGGATGAGCGAAAATGGGCTGGACCTTCACTTTGATGTCCAACTATGGGAATAATTTGAGTCAAATCGAGAATTGAAGTCCAAAATAGATATTTGAAAAATTCAACATGTGTTCAACCCAAACTTGAATTGTTAGATTGAATGAAAAGTTCCAGAAACAGAAACCAGGTTAATCTGTTGATCAAATAGCATGTGAAGCTAGAAATAGTCAGTAGGTCAGATAGCATCTGTAGAAAGAGAAACAGATAACATTTCTGTTTGAAGACCTATCTTCGTTTTCCCCCATGGATACTGCCTCATTTGCTGAATGTTCCAGTATTTCTTGTTTTGTTTCAGATTTGCATGTTTTTCTCAAGTCTTTAAATGATTTCATTACTAGGTTAGAAACAAAGTGATTCAATGCATATTCAAGGAAATACATGAAAGGTTAGCGAACCTTCTCATTTGGATGTTAACATATTCTGGCAAGTAGACAGCTTTGATTGGGAAGGAGGAGTTCATTAAAACAAAACTACAGATATCTGGTGTACAGGAAGCCACAAATGGATCGACTACTCAAATTTCAGGTCAGTGCCAGGATGTAAGCAGGTTGATGCATGAGGTAACAGATAGACGTTTAGATATTAAAGGCATCAAGGGGTATGAGGTTAAAACAGGGAAATAGCAGTAAGACTATAAGATATAATAGAATTAAGCCATTCAGCCCATCGAGTCTGCTGATTGATTATCCTTCTCCCTATAACCTTTGTCACCCTTACTAATCAAGAACCTGTCAACCTCTGCTTTAAATATATCCAATGCCTTGTCAATGTATTCCACAAGATTCACCAGCCTCTAGCTAAAGAAATTTCTCCTTATCTCTGTTCTACAGGAGCGTTCTTCTATTCTGAGGCTGTTCCCTCTGGTCTCAGGCTCTCCCAATAGTAGATACATCCTCTGCTTGTCCATGCTATCTAGGCCTTTCAATATTCATTAGGTTTCAATGAGGTATCTCCCCCCCCCACCCCCACTACTGCCTCATTCTTCTAACTCCAATGTAGTCTGATCAATATTGCATTACATCTATTAATCCCAGAATTACATCTCAGTCATGACAAAATGAATGCTAACATTGCATTTGTCTTCCTTACTGCTGACTCAACATGCAAATTGACCTTTTAAGTAACCTTGCACTAGGACTCCCAAGTCCCTTCCATCTGATTTCTAAATTTGCTCCCCATTTAGAAAACAGCACGCCTTTATTCCTTCTATCAAAGTGCATGACCATACTCTTGCCTACACTTCATTCCATTTGCCATATTTTTACCCATTCTCCAATCTATCCAAGTCCTTCTACAGACTTCCTGCTTCCTCAACACTACCTGCCCCTCCACTCATCTTTTGTGTCATTCACAAACTTGGCCACAAAGTCATCAATTCCATCATCCAAATTATTAACATACATAATAATAATAACAACTTAGTTATACAGCAATTTTCAAACAAACATAAAGAAGCGGTCCCAACACTGACCCTTACAAAACACTACTAATCACTGGCAGCCAACCAGAAAATGTTCCCTTTATTCCCACTCTTGCCTCCTGCCAGTCTCTCAATCTTCTATTCATGCTAATATCTTTCCTGTAATACCAGGAGCTCTTATGCATGGCACTTTGTCAATGACCTTCTGAAAATCCAAATAAACAACATCCACTGACTCTTTGTCTAGTCTGCCTGTTATTTCCTCATAGAATTCCAACAGACTTCTCCTTAAGGAAACCTTGCTGATTTCGACCTACTTTATCATGCACCTCCAAGTACCCTGAAACCTCATCCTTAATAATGGGCTCCAACATCTTTCCAGCCACTGAAGTCAGGCTAAGTGGCCTTTAATTTCCTTTCTTCTGCCTTCCTCCCTCCTTAAAGAGTGGAGTGATACTTGAAATTTTCCAGTCCTCCAGAACAACTCCAAAATCTATTGATTCTTGAAAGATCACTACTAATATCTCCACAATCTCTTCAGCTACCTCTTTCAGAACCCTGGAGTGTCGTCCATCTGGCCTAGGTGACTTTAAATAAGGTAAATTTCTGACTTTTCAGCTTCCGAAGCACCTTCTCCTCAGTAATAGCAACTGCACTCACTTTTGCTCCCTGCCACTCTCAAAACTCTGGCATACTGCTGGTTTCTACCACAGTGAACATCGACGCAAAATTCTTACTAAGTTTGATAGCTATTTCTTTGTCCCCCATTAATACCTCTCTGGTGTCATTTGCCAGTGGTCCGATATCCACTTTCATTTCTCTTTTACTCCTTATGTATCTGTAAAAACATTTTGTATCCTTTTATAATATTGGATAGTTCACCTTCATATTTCATTACTTTTACTTGCCTTCTGTAGTATTTAAAAGCTTCCCAATCCTCTAGCTTCCTAATAATTTTTGTGATATTATATGCCCTTTCTTTTGCTTTTATGCTGTATTTGGGATGATCTATCCTGCACCTTCCGAATTACTCCTAGAAACTTCAGCTGCTCAGCCATCAACCCTGCTAGTGTCCCCTTCCAATCAACTTTAGCCAGCTCTACTCTCATACCTCTGTAACTACATTTACTCCACTGTAATACTGATATATCTGACTTTAGCTTCTCCCTCTCGAACTGCAGGGTGAATCCTATCATACTTCATCTGCGAGTTCCTGTACCTGAAGCTCCCTAATCAAATATGGTTCATTACATAACACCCACTTCAGAATTGCCTTTCTCCTTGCGGGTTCAACTACAAGATTCTCTAAAAAGCAATCTCACAGACATTCTACAAATTCTCTCTTTTGGGATCCACCACCAACTGGATTTTCTCAATCCACTTGCATATTGAAACCCCCAACACTATCATAGCATTGCCCTTTGGGCATGTGTTTTCTATCTCCAAGTTGTAATTTGTACCTTACATCCTGAGGTACATATCGAGGTGCAACTTCAAGCAAAAGAGGGGGAATTTGTTTTCTGCAATTGTATACACTAGAAATGGAATGGAGATTAATGTAAATTTAAGTTGCACTGATAACATGCAGGCATTTTGATACAAATTTGAATCTCTTTTAAGATGCAAAACTTAAAAGATATCTGCAGGAAAATTGGTTTCTATTTATACTTTCAATTTAGAGATCTAAAACTATTGTTAGATGTACACAGTTTGTTACAACAGTGTGAATGTTTACATTTTATGGAGGAAATGTTATTTAGAATGTATTGACACTGATATGCTGAAATTAGTCAAAGAGATGGTATTAGAAAGTGAAATTCATGTGTATATCCAAATACTTTGCTATCACTTCATTGTACATGCATCCACATGTAAAGTCTTAGGAGAATATCAATAAGCCCCAGAAAAGTATCAGAGCAGGCCATAGTTCTCACGTAATATTCTGTAATATCTCCATAATTGCACACAGTTCATCTTAATTGCACCCATATTGTACTGTCTCGGTCCTTTTATATTTGTGTGCTGTAGCACTTTTTATTCGCAGTTATTTTGTAAATAACACTATTCTTTGCATTTCTGGTCAGATGCTAACTGCATTTCATTGGCTTTGTATCTGGACTCAGCACAATGACAATAAAGTTGAATCTAATCTGATCTTAATGTGTGCAATCATCCAACAATTCTGTCATTATATGTATAGAATAATTAATAGTTCGTGAATATACATTTTCATCTTTCTTAGTTATATTTAGATTTTTTCATGCAGGCACAGGTTAAATTTCACTGTATCTTTCAAAAAGTATGAAAATGACAAAATTGTTATCAAAAATTTGCAGTCCGATTAAATTTTCCTTCCTTGCTGCTGCCGAGCCCCTGGGCATCCCTTCCCCCACCACCACTCTCCAACCCTGGGTCTCTCAGGCTCCACTGTCACCTTTTGGGTCCTCAGAGCCTCCATCTTCCTCCCACCCCACTTTCCCTGAACACCCTAATCCACCCATCTCCTCTGATGCAACCAACTCTTCACCCCTCCCCTTTGATCCCAGTTCTAATTCCTACTGTGTCTTCACTCACTCCCACTTACTTTTCCCTCTCTGAGGTGGAACATTCTGTCCACAGCAAGGGCCTTACCTTTTCCCCCTTCACCCGCCCTCGCCAAATGCCGAGCTCTTCAACGCTTTCACCTCTGAGCCCAGTTCTTCAGGAAGAAATTCACCACCCCACACTGATGATCCCTTTTCCTGTTTCCAACCCTCCTCATCTTCCTGGACACCCGGGGCTGGTTCTCTGCCTGCTCTGGATCTTCTCATCTCTAATTGTCAACCAGCTCAACTTCAGCACTCCTCACTCCTCCTCAAACCTTACCCCTTCTGAACGCACTGCCCTCCACTCTCTTTGTACCAATCCCAACCTTGCCATCAAACCTGCAGAAAAAGGGGGTGTTGTTGTAGTGTAGCTGAGTGACTGCAACCTTGCTGAGGTCAGGTGACAACTCGCAGGCACCTCCCCTTTCTTACCCCTTGAAGAGAAACCCACAGTGGACCATCCGGAAACCGTTTCCAACACCATCACCCACCTCATCAGCTTTGGAGAACTCCCATCCACTGCCACCAAACTGATTGTTCCCTTACCCCGCACTGCTTGTTTCTAGCTCCTACCCAGGGTCCACAAACCTGACTGTCCAGGTAGGCCCATTGTCTCTGACTGATCCTGGCCCACTGAACTCGAGTCCAAATACCTTGACTCCATTCTATCCTCCTTGGTCCAGTCCTTTCCCACCTACGTCCACGGCACTTCCCATGCTCTTGTTCTCCACACCAGCTTTCAATTCCTAGTCTTGACCGCCTCATTTTCACCATGAATGTCCAGTCCCTGTACACTTATATCCTACATCAAGGAGGCCTCAAAGCTCTCTGCTTCTTTCTCAATAAACGTTATTTTTTGTATTTTTTTTTCTTACGGTAACACGTCGAAGCTGCACCCTCTCTAACATGCTGGTAGAGGGAGTTTTATTGGGTTTTCTTTAGCGCTGGAAATGGTGACATCCCGACACGTGGGACAGAAGCAAGGTCGCATTGTGTATTCCATGGACCAGCAAATTCCGGTCGGCTTAGCGAACAAAGCGGCAGACACCCCTGCTGAAATCCGGAGAAAAACACACAGAGGGGGATCACAAAGCCGAGGAAAGAGGACCGGGTCGAGACAACAGAGACTTTTGGAGAAGAGGAGTTCGGTGGGTAATACTTCCGCCTGACCGGAAGTGCACTGAGAGCGGTAAGAAGCGTGAAGGAGTTGGGTGCTTACTGATCTGGCTAACAACGGATGGTGCAATCCGGGGTATATCACGATCGAGGAACGTGTTTGCAGACTGGATATTGAACTTTTTACTGTTGGACTTCGGCCATATTCCACCGTGATACAACACTTGGCGGCACGGGAGATCATTCCTGCCTGTGGTCTTCGAACTTTGCAGCTCCTCCCGTGGAGGGTCAGACACCCTGAGCCAATAGACTGGTCCTGGATTTATTTTCCATCTGGCATAGTTTGCATTTTGCTGTCTGATTGTTGGGGTTTTTTGTATTGCTATATTTACACTCTATTCTTGGTTGGTGCAGCTGTAACAAAACCAAATTTCCCTCGGGATTAATAAAGTATATCTATCTATCTAAAAGAACCAACCAGTTCCCCTCCATGACCAACCTCCTCCGTCTGGCAGAACTGGCCCTCACCCTCAACAATTTTTCTTTTGGCTCCCCCCCACATTCTCCAGACTGGAGTGGTAGGCATGGGCACCCGCAAGGGCCCCAGCTATGCCAGCCTTTCCACTGGCTACGTAAAACAGTCCATCTTCCCTGGTAATGCTCCACAACTGTTCCTCCGCTACAATGACGACTGTATTGATGTTGCTTCATGCAGTCATGCTGAGCTCGTCAATTTCATCAACCTTATCTCCAACTTCCACCCTGCCCTTAAATTGATTTGGTCCATTTCTGACACCACTCTTCACTTTCTTGATCTCTCTGTCTTCATCTCTGAAGACAAACTGTCAAATGACAATTTTTATAAACCCACCAATTCCCATGACTATTTCTTTCCCTTTCTCAGTTCCTTTGTCTCTGCAGCATCTGCTCTCAGGATGAGGATTTCACTTCTCGGACGTTAGAGATGTCTTCCTTCTTCAAAGAACCATATTTCTCTTCCTCCACTGCTGATGCTTCCATTACTCTTCTTCTGTTCCCCACTCTGACCTCTCACTACTTCTTACCTGCCTAAAACCTCCCCCTGATGCCCCTCCACTCTCTTCTTCCATTTGATTCCTTCCCCTCCAACCCTTTACTTTCCCCATCCACCTGACTTCACCTATCACTTTCTAGCAATCCTCCTTCCCCTCCCCCACCTTTTTATTCTGGCCTTTTCCCCCCTTCCTTTTCAGTCTTGAAGAGGGGTCTTGAAATGTCATTTCCATAGATGCCGCCTGCCCCTGTTGAGTTCTTCCAGCATTTTGCGCGAGTTACTCTGGATTTCCAGCATCTGTAGAATTTCTCATGTTTAAATGTTCTAGTCTGAAATTTTGGCAGCTCCATGAAAGGATTTGCTGCTTTTATGCATTTTAGATCTCCATCAAGTAGGCAACCATTTCTATTTCTTGCCTACCTTTCAAAAAAAAAACAAAAGCTGTCTGGGTATTAAATTCTAATATTAACTTCCTGCATCTGCTCCAGTTTGTGTTACTCCATGGCCTTGCAGTTTCAGGCATTCCATTTCTCAAACTTTTCTTCCTTTTTTACAATGTGAGCATTATGTTACTTATATTTTAACAGTTCTTTTGCCTTTTTGTCTTTCCTGACGTCTTAAAGAATGTGATTAATTCCTGGGCTGTGGATCAAACTATATCTCATTGATCAGGTGTGTATTTGGTCCCTTTGTTTTGCCATGCTTGACTATTTTCACCAGAAAATTGTTTGAACATAGGACATAGAACACAGAACATAGAACAGTGCAGCACAGTACAACACCTTTGATGTTAACTTTATTTATGGTGCCAAGATTGTTTGGACTTTGACATATGTATAATGCGTGACAAGCTGTTTTAGTTTTAGTGTCCCCAATCCTATTATTATCATGCTTCAAAATAAAATTGACAATTAACATAGAAATATTTAAAGCTGGCTCATTCACATGACACTCATTGCGTATGAACATGAAATAATATCACAGAGATGAAATGCCAAAAATTGGTATTGTATTTCAGAAGCTCGGTTATTACTGAAGTGTTTTTGACAAGTTAAACAGTGATGAATAACCTTTTTAATTTAGAAATGGTTATTTGAATTTTTAAAACCACAACAGCTGACTGACACTTAAAATTCAGAAAGTACAGTTATTAATTAAATTGCTAGAAAATCTCTCTAGCTGCCAATGATTGTATCTGATTTATCATTGTGCAAAAATATTTAAAAATATTACAATTTTAAATATATTCCCTTGGTAAGGCATCTGAACGATTCCTAGACAGATTTATCAGTGAACTCTGGGAGACCTCCAGTCTCACTGATAACTACATCTGCACAAAATATACTGAGCTGCAGCTCCTTAGAGACCGTGTTGAGGAACTGGAACTGCAGCTCGATGACCTTCAGCTCAGATGAGGAAATGATAGGTTGGAGCTACAGGGAAGTAGTCAATCCTAAGTTGCGGGAGATAGGTCCCTGAGTGGGCAACTAGTGCAGATGACCCTTGTGGCCATTCCCCTCAATAATAAATGAACTGCTTTGGATACCTTTGCGGGGGGGGGCGGGCGGACAATCTACCAGGGGTAAGCTGCAACAACCGGGTCTCTGGCTCTATAGTTCAGAAAGGAAGGAGGAGAAGAAGAGTGCAATAGCGATGGGGATTCCATAGTTGGAGGAGCAGACAGGAGATTCTGTGGACATGATAGAGATCCTGGATGGTAATTTGCCTCCCATGTGCAGAGTCATGGACGTCTCAGACTGGGTCCACAGCGTTCTAAAGGGAGGGAGTAAGCAGCCAGAAGTCGCAATACATATTTGTACCAATGACATGGGTAGGAGAAGGAAGGAGGTCCTGAAGAGAGAATATAGGGAGTTAGACAGAAAGCTGAAAAGCAGGATCTCCAGGGTAGTAATCTCTGGATTGCTGTCTGTGCCATATGCCAGTGAGGGTAAGAATAGAATGATTTAGCAGATGAATGCGTGACTGAAGAATTGGTGCATGGAGCAGGGTTTCAGATTTCTGGATCATTGGGATCTCTTCCGAGGAAGGTGCAACCTGTAGAGAAAGGATGAGGGACAGCTGAACCTGAAGGTGGGGGGCCAATATCCTTGCGGATAGGTTTGCTACAGCTGTTGGGGAGGGCTTAAACCAATTACTAATTTGGCAGAGGAGTGGGAACTGGAGTGATAGGGCCAAGGATGGGGCAGTTGGTATACAAGTATAGTGTGGCAAGACTGTGAGGAACGACAGGCAAAAAATGATAAGGCAACTTTGCAGTCAGTGGGATGTGTTCAAGTGCAACACGGTTGCAAAATTGAAAAGGGTGATGTATTCAGGACTGAAAGTGTTATACTTGGTGCATTCAGGTGTATGGAATAAGGTAGATGACTTTGTAGCCCAGTTAGAGATTGGCAGGTATGGCATTGTGGGTACAACTGAGTTGTGGCTGAAAGAAGATCATAGTTGGGAGCTTAACATCCAAGGATACACATTGTGTCAAGTGGACAGGCAGGTAGGCAGGGGGGTGGGGTGACTCTGTTGGTGAAAAATGAAATCCAACCCTTAGAAAGAAGTGACATAGGATCAAAAGATGTAGAGTTAAGAAAATGGGTAGAGTTAAGAAAATGCAAGGGTAAAAAGACCCTGATGGGAAGTACATACATGCCTCCAAACAGTAGCCAGACGGTGGGATATAAATTACAATGGGAAATAGAAAAGGCATGTAAAAAGGGCAATGTTACAATAGTCATGGGGGATTTTGATATGCAGATAGATTAGGGGAAATCAGGTTGGTGCTGGATCCCAAGGAAGAGAATTTGTAGAATGCCTACCAGATGGCTTTTTAGAGCAGCTTGTTGTCGAGCCCACTTGGGAAGAGGCAATTCTGGACTGGGTGTTAGATTTGATTAGGGAACTTAAGGTAAAGAAGCCAATGATCATAATATGATAGAATTCACCCTGCAGTTTGAGAGGGAGAAGTAAAAGTCATATATCAGTATTACAGTGGAGTTAATGGAATTACAGAGGCATGAGAGAGGAGCTGGCCAAAATTGATACAAGAGGACAGTAGTAAGGATGACAGCAGAACAGCAATGGTGGGAGTTTCTGGGAGCTATTCGGAAGACAGGATGGATACATCCCAAAGATGAAGTATTCTAAAGTGAGGATGAGGCACCCGTGGCTGGCAAGGGAAGTGAAAGGCAGCATAGATGCAAAATAGAGGGCATATAATAAAGCAAAAATTAGTGGGAAGTTATATGATTTGGACACTTTTTAAAAACTAATAGAAGACAACTAAAAGCCATAAGGAGAACAAGGATGAAATATGAAGGTAAATTAGCCAATAATATGAAAGAGGAAACCAAAAGTTTTTCAGATATATAAAGAGGAAAAGAGAGGTGATATCGGATCACTGTAAAATGACACTGGAGTAATGGGGGACAAAGAAATGGCAGATGAACAAGTATTTTGTGTCAGTCTTCACTGTGGAAGACACTAACTGTATGCCAGATATTTGAGACTGTCAGGGGGGCAGAAGTGAGTAGAATTGCTATTACTAAGGAGAAGGCTTGGTGAAGCTGAAAGGTCTGAAGGTAAATAAGTCACCTGTCCAGATGGACTAATTCCCAGGGTTCTGAAAGAAGTAGCTGAAGAGATTGGAGAAGCACTAGTAATGATTTTTCATGGATCTCTAGATCCTGGAATGTTTTCAGAGGACTGGAAAATTGCAATCACCACTCCACTCTTTAAGAAGGGAGGAGGGCAGAAGAAAGGAAATTATAAGCCAGTTTGTCTGACTTGAGTGGTTGGGAAGATGTTGGAGTTCATTATTGTGTATGAGGTTTCAGAGTACTTGGAGGCACATGACAAAATAGGCCAAAGATGGCACTGTTTCCTTCAGGGGAAATCCTGCCTGACAAATCTGTTGAAATTCTTTGAGGAACTAACAAGCAGGATAGACAAAAGAGAATCAGTGAATGTTGTTTACTTGAATTTTCAGGTCTTTGAGAGTCCATTGTATTACAGGAAAGACACTAGCATGGATAGAAGATTGGTTGACTGACAGGAGGCAAAGAGCAGGAATAAAGGGGGCTTTTTCTGGTTTGCTGCTGGTGACTAGTGGTGTTCCACAGGGGTCTGTGTTGGGACCGATTCCTTTTATGTTATATGTAAATGGTTTGGTTGATGGAATTGATGGCTTTGTAGCCAAGATTGTGGATGATACAAAGATAAGTGGAGGGGCAGGTAGTGTCGAGGAAGCAGGGAGTCTGCAGAAAGACTTGGACAGATTGGAAGAATGGGCAAAGAAGTGCAGATAGTATATAGTGTCGGGAAGTGTATGGTCATGAACTTCAGTAGAAGGAATAAAAGCATAGGCTGTTTGCTAAATGGGGGGAAAATTCAAAAACCAGAGGTGCAAAGGGACTTGAGAGTTTATGTATAGGATTCTTAAAGTTAGATTTACAGTGGTAAAGAAGGCAAATGCAATGTTAGCACTGATTTCATGAGGACTAGAATATAAAAGCAAGGTGGTAATGCTGAGGCTTTGAGGCATTGGTCAGACTGCACATGGAGTATTGTGAGCAGTTTTGGGGCCCTTGTGTAAGAAATGATGTGCAGGCATTGGAGAGGATCCAGAGAGTTTCACAAGAATGATTCTGGGAATGAAAGGCTTAATGTATGAGAAGTGTTTGATGGCTCTGGCCCTGTACTCACTGGAGTTTAGAAGACCACTGGGAGTGTGTGTGTGTGTGGGGGGGGGGGGGGAATCTTGTTGAAACACATCGGATATTGAAAGGCCTGCCCTAGATGGATGTTTTCTATAGTGGGGTAGTCTTGGACTAGAGGGGTACAGCCTCATAATAGAGCGGTATCCGTTTAGAACAGAAATGAGGAGGAATTTCTTTAGCTAGAAGGAAGTGAATCTGTGGAATTGATTATGGAGGCCAAGTCATTAGTTATACTTAAAGCCGAGCTTGCTGAGTAAGGGTGTCAACGGTTACAGGGAGAAGATACGAGAATGGGGTTGAGACAGATAATAAATCAGCCATTATAGAATGGCGGAGCAGACTTGATGGGCTGAATGTCCTTATTCTGCTTCTATGTCTTATAGAATAACCTTATTCACTGTCCACTGAACCACCAATTTTGGTGTCATCTGCATAATTGCCAACAATATGACCTTAATCTCATCCAAAATACTTAAAATAGATGACTAGCAACAGTGGACCTGCCACCAATCCCTGACACTGCTAGTTACATGTCTCCAATCTGAAAACTACCATCTGTCTCATTCCAGCAAGCCAATTTTGTATCCAATTAGCCAGCTTGCCCTGCATCTGATGTGACCTTCTGACTCAGCCTATCATGTGGAGCCATATCAGGAGCCTTGCTAAAGTCCATATAGATAAGGTCTGATATCCTACCAGTTGCATTAGGCTCCGGCAGCTTTTCATAACTAAAGACGAAACATTAACTACCCTCCATTCTTTCAGTACATTGCCTCTGTCCAGCAATGATATACTGTAAGCATCTCTACCAGGGCCTCAGCAATACATTCCCACACTGTCTTGAATACACTTGATCATGACAACTCTTGGTGATTCATCCATATTTTATGTTATAAAATGTCTTTGGGTATTTATGTAAAGTGGATATGTTTCAAGGCATCACCGTTCACTTCATTCAATTCCATAGCTTCCATTACCAACTCCACAGGAATGACAGATGAGAAATATTAATTTGAAGCCCTATTCATCTCCTGTGGTTCCATACATAGATGACCACATTGAACTCTAAGGTACCCTATTCTCTCCCTCAATACCCTTTATGCTGTTGATATAGTCACTGAATTTCACAGGATTCTCTTTTGCCTCATTACAAAAACAATCTCATGTTCTATGTGTTTTCTTGGCTTTCCTCAAGTGTATCCCTACATTCCATATGAGATGTTCTCTTATTTTCAGCTGCCTCACCCAACACATGCCTTTACTTTCCTGACAAAAGTTTCCAATATTCCTCATGACCAAGGTTCCCTAATCTTGCCAGCCTTGCCCTTCAGTTGAACAGGAACAGACTGGCCCTAAATTCTCCCCATCTCACTTTTAAAATGTTCCTAATTGCCAGCCCATCCCTTTACCTGCAAATAGCCTCTCCAATCAACCTTTGCGATTTCCTGACTAATGCAATCAACATTAGCCTTGCCCCAACTTGGGACTTGTAAATCAGTCCGATCATTTTCCGTAAATATTTTTAAACTATTAGAATTATGGTGTCTACTGTAACTGTTTACTGACTATAAATGGATACTAATATAAATAGCTATTCCAGACTGTTATTTCATTAACTTTGATTAGAAAAAAATTTGTATCTGTATTTGTACACAGATTAATTTAATTTGATAGCCAGAGACAGCCAGTCAACAGTTGTCAGATGAGATAGGAAAAGTTATTTTTATCCATATCAAACAACAGAATTTTCTGCCAAATGTAGTTAAGAAACAGAAATCCAAAAACCTAAGAATCAAATGCTTAAAAATTTGGATAACCTTGGCCACAGTTCCTCATTAGGATACCCTGATCACAAAGTATTCATATCCTGTCAAGTGGTTTATAAGCTAAAACCTCAACTATAACTTGTTATCCTTTCAGCTTTGGAGAAGCTGGGTCTTGTTAGAACATAGAATAGTACAGCACAGTACATGCCCTTCGGCCTACAATGTTGTGCCGACCCTCAAACCCTGCCTCCCATAGAAGCCCCCACCTTAAATTCCTCCATATACCTGTCTAGTAGTCTCTTAAATTTCACTAGTGTATCTGCCTCCACCACTGACTCAGGCAGTGCATTCCACGCACCAACCAATCTCTGAGTAAAAAACCTTCCTCTAATATCCCCCTTGAACTTCCCACCCCTTACCTTAAAGCCATGTCCTCTTGTATTGAGCAGTGGTGCCCTGGGGAAGAGGCGCTGGCTATCCACTCTATCTATTCCTCTTATTATCTTGTACACCTGTTAGGATGATTAATATACACCCATGATGTTTAGTTATACTGTACCAAGTTTAACTCCCTTTCTTTCCCGGGGTCAGCATCATTTAGCTTCCTCTCTTCCTCCGTCAACTGCTATGAATGTTTGACTCTTGCGGTTTGCTAGTGATGTGCAGCGTTTCTTTCGCGTGCGCCCTGGGTGGGAGTGGGTCCAGAGGAAAGAGAATGCCAGATCTCGGTTTTTGGATTAAATGTATGTTTACATTGATGCGGCTCTACATTCTTGTCATATACAAAATACCCTTTTCCTATTGGCTGCATGCCTAGATAAAACGAGGAAGACCTGCGAGGAGATAATACAGACACTGGCTCCCCAAGGCCAAACCGGCCCCTCCCCTGCAAATCTACATCGAGGCGTGCATTGAATTTACACATGAATGATGTCGGCTAACACTTCCATAAAACGAACGTTTCTTTGTATACACATAGGCGCGCCTCTTAACCCGCAGCCTCCGTCCCCGTTTCCCAACGAATACCTTGAGTCCAGTTTTCCTCTTCCAACAATAAACGTAGAACCTGTTGCGTGTTTACAGAGAGCCCTTCAAGGTAAAAAGAAATGCCTAACTTGCAAATTATTAAAAGCTCAAAGATTGAATTGACGTTAGATGTTTCATGTTTTAGGCTTATGGTTGGATGTAACGGCTAAATTTTTGTTCCTTTGAGCTTCTGTTTCCTATATCGAATAATCTGGCTCTGTTTTCCGATGCGAGCGCTGGTAGAGCCCGACCCCCGCCCTTATACTGAAACTTCATTGAATACCTCGGTGTAAAAGAGTCTTATTTTGAAAATGCACACAAGTAATGATCGCGAAGACAGAGTAGAAACCAACACCCAACATTAAATATTAAAAATAAAAGGGAAGGAAATAATTTCCCTCTTAAAACTACGAACAAAATACGCACATTAAATTTTAAAAATATATAAGTTAATATATATTGGCGTTAATGTGTAGGTTCGCTGCGCATTTTTTTGTTCTCACCAAGTCAACCTCGACCAACGCTGTAAAATTACAGAAAGATGGAGATACTGATTTAAAAAAAACTAATATTGAAGTCAACATGATCAATTCCGTAACCTGTTGAGGACCTGACTGCACAATAATACCAATACTTCAAAAATGATATATCAAGTCACACATTTCTAATAAATTATAATATTAACACATCCAACACAATGGGTAATCCAATGGGATTTTTATCCATCTCGTTTAACCATTGATGATAGTGGCTCAGATATTGTTTCTCAGTTAGCAGTGTAAATTGCCAGTAAATTAAAATATCTATTGGTATAAATTGTCAGCTTACCTAACAGAATCATTAGCAATGGAACCGAATAAAGAAACGTGCTCCACGCACTCATAGTCGGGGTAAGCAGAAACAACCGGCTTCAAATATCTCTCACTGATCCACTTGTAGCTGTTTGGTTGGAATTCACCCCCTCTGCCGATGCACAGTCTACAGAGTGATTTGCATAAAACAATGCTGGTTAAAACAAGCGACTGGGTTTTAATACATTCTTAAAACAATCGCTTCCTCGTAGTCCTTTAATGCCCGTCACCAACAGGTTTCCAACCGCCTGTGTTTGATTCCTTTGCGTTGTTCGGTCTCTGCACTTCAGATTTCAGCACTACAGACAGCGCCTGATAATGCACATTCACATATGCGAATGGTGCCTTAAATTCAATTTTAAAATACCAGCACAACCTAGAAATCGATCCAGTGTTTGCCTTCAGACCAACACGTTGAGTATCTCAAAATGCCCAGTCTTTTGTTCACTGTCTGCTACGTTTGCAGTCAAATGCAAACGAAATATATTTATAACTATGTATGTATTTGCAAAAGAATCTGCTTTTGATCCTCACTATTTTATCAAGATATTGCTCGTTTGAGCGCCTGGTGGAGAGCCTAGTTGGGTTGTGCTTCTCTTGTCTGTCTCGGTTCCTCTATTAATATTCCCACACTTACTCCACCCTCCTTCCAGAAAGAGTAACAACACAGACACGCATGCGTTGGCAGCCTACATTGTAACCTGTTTTACTCGGTGTTTATATCATTTGTACTGGTTATTGCAGCCACGTTTGTGTTGAAAGGACTGAATTTTGTCTGGCAACGTCCAAAATAAATCCATATTAGATTCGCCATGAATTCAAATCTGAATATTTTCCTACCATTGTATTTGAATAGCTTAATAATCGATAGAAACTACAGGAATTCTCCTCACTCCTCAGGAATACGTCCTTTTAGTTCGTCCCGATCTGTTAGTAACGCCCATTTCACACTCTGATATTAAGTAATGCTTCATCCCACCCTATCCATCGAGCTCTCCCGAGATAGAGTCAAGGAAAACAATGCCAAATATGGTGTCCGATGTTTGTTCGGGGCGATCTCTGCCCTTGGGAAAGATGCCAGCTACATGCGATCCACACGCTGGCATTTGCTTGTAAAAGAGGAACGGCTTTGAATGGCTTCACTCACAGTTCCAATAGAATGGAGGAACGCTTTTTATTGTTCATCCCAAGTCATTCTTTTACTTTGAGTATTAGATTTACTCAGTGCAGTTATTTGTGAAGACTATAAAGCTTTGATTGAAATTACTATCGATCATTTGTTACTTTAAAAGAGGGAAAATGGGCAACAATGTGCTTAGTTATATGGAGACTTTTGATTTTATCAAATATATACCAAATATGTTTAATTGAACACAAAATCAACCGTATAAAAATATACAGTTACATCAACAACTAAGCCTACTTTCATCACATCTTTCCTAAAGGGAATCAGGACAATGATTGAAATATTGAGAATGCTGTCAGCAACAGGTAAAAATATTTAAAGCATATTCTATCTGTCTTAGAAAGCATATGCTGTCTAAGTTGCATGCCATCTTGGTCAATGTCTCCCATCCACTACATAATGTACTGGGTGGGCACAGGAGTACATTCAGCCAGAGACTCATTCCACCGAGATGTAACACAGAGCGTCATAGGAAGTCATTCCTGCCTGTGGCCATCAAACTTTACAACTCCTCCCTTGGAGGATCAGACACCCTGAGCTGATAGGCTGGTCCTGGACTTATTTCATAATTTACTGGCATAATTTACATATTACTATTTAACTATTTATGGTTCTATTACTATTTATTATTTATGGTGCAACTGTAACAAAAACCAATTTCCCCCTGGGATCAATAAAGTATGACTATGACTATTGATCTCTGAAATTTTATATGCAATATTTTCAGAAATTCTTTGTATCATTCCTATTGATGTGAAAAGGAAAATAGTGAGGTAGTGTACATGGGTTCATTGTCCATGCAGAAATCTGATGGTGGAGGGGAAGAAGCTGTTCCTAAAATGTTGGAGAGTGTGTTTTCAGGCTCTTGTACCTCCTTGACGACAGCAATGAGAAGAGGGCGCATCCAGGGTGATGGAATCCTTAATGATGGATGCCTCCTTTTTGAGGCATTGCCTTTTGAAGATGTTCTCAATGCTGGGGAGGCCAGTACCCACAAATGAGCTGGCTGAGTTTGCAACTTTTTCCGATCTTTTACCGATGACACAACTATTGTTGGCTGAATTTCAGATGGTGTCATTGGCAAATTTGTAGATGGTGCTTGTGCTGTGCCTAGCCACACAGTCATGGGCATAGAGAAAGTAGAGCAGTGGGCTAAGCATGCATCCTTGAGGTATCCTTTGTTGACAGTGAGGAGGAGATGTTATTTTTGATCTGCACTGACTATGGTCTCTCAATGGGGAAGTCAAGGATCAAGAGGGAGGTACAGAGGCCCAGGGTTTGGAGTTTGTTTATTAGTACTGAGGTTATGAGTGTTGAATGCTCAGCTGTAATCAATACACAGCAGTCTAATGTAGGTATTACTGTTGTCCAGGTGATCCAGGGTTGATTGGAAAGCCAGTGAAATTGCATACGCTGTAGACCTATCATAGCAATTGTTCATTTGCAGAGAGCCCAGGTCCATAGGCAGGAGTTGATTTTGGCCATGACAAACTTCTGAAAGCACTTCATCAAAGTAGATGTGAGTGCAACTGGGCAATCATCATTGAGACAGCTCATCCTGCACTTGGGCATGGGTATGATTGTTGTGTTTTTGAAGCAGGTGGGAACCTAGGACTGCAGCAGTGACGAACCGACGATGTCCTTGAAGACTCCCTCCAGTTAGTTGGCACAGGTATTCAGTGCCCTACCAAGTACACCATCAGAACTCAACGCCTTGCGAGGGTTCACCTTCTTGAAAGATGTTCTGATGTCGGCCTCTGAGACAGACCACCGTGTCACCAGATGTTGCAGGGACTCGCACAGTTGTAGTTTTATTCTCCCTATCAAAGCATGCATAAAAGATGTTCATCTCATCTGGGAGTGAAGCATCACAGCCATTCATGATGTTAGGTTTTGCCTTGTAGGAAGTAATGGCCTACGAACCCCGTCAGAGCTGACATACATCCGATTCTGTCTCTACCTTCATTCAGAATTGTGTTTACACTCTTAAAATAACCTTCCATAGCTCATACATGAACTTGTATAGTTCTGAATTACCAGTATTAAATGCCACAGATATAGCCTTCAGCAGACTACGAATCTCCTGGTTTATCCATGGCTTTTAGTTTGGGTATGCCCAGTATGTTCTCAAAGGCACACACTCATCCACAGTGGGCTTGATGAATTTTTAATGAATCTACACACTGCAGTTTTTGGCAGAGTAACCTCACTGTTGACAAAACGGCATCAAAAAGGGAAAAAAATCCTAATGAAAGTACTTTAGCGAAGTTTTTAAATGAGTTGCACCCTCATGAGATCATCTATAGACGTTTGGTTTTACTTATAGTGAAATTTGTTTGCATTATATTTTATACTTTTTAAATGGTAGTCAATTTTTTCTTTGTATTTACTGTTGGTGTTACTTGTTTTCTTTTTAGCCAAGTCATGAGCAGTCTGTGACTTTCAAAGCTTACTAGGACACATGACACCTCAAGCTCTCTCTGCCAATCAAATAACCTACAGCTGATTCTGTCTCTGGTCCTTTTGCTTGCTCCACACTCTGTTTATTTCCCTAAATGCACTTGAATCTAGAACTTTTACCAGTCTCAGCATTGAGCATCCACATTTATTTGAGCCTGAAAGTTTCAGAGATCTGTAATCCACTGAGAAATTTATCCTCATCCTGGTTCTAAATGGCTGACATCATCATCCTGAGGTAATGCATTTTAGTTGTCATTCATATAGGTCCTATTTAACAAGAGGTTATCCAGATCAAGGATACAACACTGATGCTGCTTTTATTGCATTTAGATATGCAATAAAAACAGCACATTATTTCATATTTAATCCAAGATTTTCATTTACCACTTTCTTTAACTCTTCTTGTCAATTTTCCACCTTTTTCACTCTTGGAATTTTTTCCTGAAGGTATTGACTTAAGAGAAGTGATTATGCTAAGCAAATGAGAAAAGAATTCAAAACTTGATAACTGGTGTTAAGAAATGTTTTCATCTTTGTTCATAAAGTTCAACACCAGATGGACTGGACAGTGGGAGAAGGAAAACAGTTGAATATAAGTCACACAGTGTTTCATGAGCAGTTGGAAATTATCCTGACAGAAAATTAAACAAAAGTCCTTTGGGATTTTGCTATTACAGTAAGAGTGTAGCAACACTTATGAAGGTACAGAACAATCTAAGACTGCTCAGTAAGGGGACAGAAACAATGATTTATTAATATAAAGAAAAGATGCTGACTTGTAAGAGAGTAAAAATGATTTTTATAGTATGGACAAACTGCATTTGAATTGTGTGGTTGCATGGGTTATATTAACTATTTAATGCATTCTGCCTTCTAATTGCACTAATACCAGAAGAGAAAAAGGTTTGTTTCGATTTTAATCATCCTATTAGGCTATTCCTGAATTTGCAGTTTTACCACCTCATGATATTTCAAGCGTTCAGTGAAATGAGTAAATAGGAGATAACTTTCTTCTGTGCTTAAACATTTTGAGAAGAATGGCCAGAACTGATCATGACCATAACTGGACTACCTCCAAGGATTCAGTGATTGCAAGGGGAGATCAAATGCTGTAAGCAATCAATTCACCATCTGATTCGCCAAAACCTTCTACTTAAAATAAACCTGGAATATGATGGAACACTCTCAACTACTTGTAAGAGTTCACCTCCAACAATACTCAGAAAGCTTATCACTCTGGACCGAGCAATCTATTTGATATTTTATTCACCAGTAAAAATCTTCAGTCCCTCTACCACTGGGGTGTGTGTGTCTCATCAGTAAGATCAACTGATGAAAGTTCCCCTCCATATGCCACTGTATCTGGATGAAAATATATCACCATTCCTCCATCTGCATGGGACTAAATCCTGGAATGTTAGTTAATAGCACTGTGAGAATAGATTTACTGCAAGTATTTCAACATTTCAGGATGGTTTTCTATCAGCAGCTGAAGAGAAAGCTGGGATGGTCATTAAATGTGACCTCACTTAGTTATGTGCAGAATCGCGAGTAAACAGAATTAGTCATATTACTAATTGTTTTTCAGTTTCTTTATTTAAACCTAATCACTGATGTGTCCCTGCACATCCTAGGATGTATCTCAGTATCATAAGCTCTGTAATGCGCAGGAATAGTCTGGGTGACAACCAAGAATGGGTTGGTGGCCACTGGGAAGATAGTTGACAGCTTGGAGAGATGGCATCTGGGGCAGGAAGGGCTAGAAACCCAACCTGCATCTGCCAAGAGGAAGAATCCCTACAAGCTACGGACAGACTTGCAGAGACATACACCCAGGAGAGCCCAAGGATGGGGGTTGAGGATGAGCACCCTGCCAGGATGGACCAAAGAATCGATGGACCTTTGTGAACAGACCATCGACTACGAGTGAGAAATGCATTTGCAGCAAGGTATACAAGAACATGTGTGGCCTAAAAATATGTCAGGCCAACCAAGATGAAATTTATGAAATAGGAAAATATGAAATATGAATAGCAGCGCACAAGATTTACACCTGGTGAAATACAGGGGGAGCCTGGCCCGCAGTCATCCCACAGAGCTCAGAACTTCCAAGCACCAGAATCTCCCACTCCAGGCAGAGTAGCAGATCACTGACGGGTTAAGTGGCTTCGAGCAAGCCACTGGAGGGAGTGGCTGCAGTTTGAGGAGGACGTAGTCCAAATCATCAAGAGAATAGCCAAGGGAGATGTTGATAGATGACTCCATACCATGGCAACTATCATTGTCGGCTACTGAGCGATTCAGCCTAGTGAAGAAGAAAGCCAGAAAAGGCCCCTACACGATGGCCTGCAGACCGGCCAAAATACACGAGCTGCATCGAGTGCCCCATTTCCTGGCTAAACAGTACAGCGGGGCAAGTGAAGAAGAGAAACCACCACTTGCCGAGCTCCATAACATCCTCAGAAGTAAGCTTATAACACTGAGCAGGGCAGAGTTGTATAGAAGATGGGGAAGAGAGAGCCAGCAAACAAGCTGCCTTTATTGCAAACCCCTATGGATTCACCAAGCAGCTGCTGGGACAGAAGCAGAGTGGACACCTCATGTGCTCAAAACGAGAGGGGTCTCCACCTTTAGAACTCCCTCAGGAGCTAGGACATTGTAGCACCTAAGTAAATCCTCCTCCTGCGGTTGAATTCAGTGGCAAGGAGCCCAGATGGAAAGAGATCCAGGAAGTGGTCAGAGCAGCCAGTGCTCGTTCTGCCTCTGGTCCTAGGCTACTCCAGCTACTTCAGAAACTCTTTAGAGTTGTCCGGCATAAGGGAAAAATCACGGACCAGTGGAGGTGTGCAGAGGGAGTCTGGATCCCCAAAGAGGAGAACTCCAAAGACGTTGAGCTGTTTAGGTCCATCTCACGGCTCAGTGTGGAACTGGAGATATTTTTCAGTATTGTTTCCCATCACCTGATTGAGTTTCTCCTCAAAAACAGTAACATTGATACATCTGTACAGAATGGAGGGATTCCCAGAGTGCCATGGTTTCCCAGCTGATCAGGGAAGCGCATGAGGGAAAGGGGGACCTAGTTGTGCTATGGCTAGACCTTGCCAATGTATACAGCTCATTACCACATAAAAGCTGGTGGAGATTGCGCTGGACTGACATGTTCCAAGGAAGATAAAGTTCCTCATCCTCAACTACTATGGGAACTTCAGATTTAGAGTCTCCTCAGGGTCAACTATATCAGGCTGGTACTGGCTCAGGAAGGGTATTATAACCAAATGTACAAGATCGGTGATAGTCTTCTCCCTGACCATGTTAAGGCAGCTGAAGTGGAGTGCAGAGGCCCTCTGACTAAGACAGACATGTGGCAGCCCCTAATAAGAGTCTTATGGATGACCTCCCGGTGACAACTACATCAGTCTCAGGCAGTAGATGGATCCTCCAGGGGCTAAAGAGACTCATTGCACGGGCAAGGATGAGCTTTAAGCCAGAGAAATCCAGGTCAATGTGTTAAAGAATGGCAGACTCACAGAGAAGTTCTATTTTCCCTCTTGGATCGTATTGCTATCCCATCCAACTCTAAGAAGCCAGTCAAGAGCCTGGGGAAGGTCTTTGACTGCAGCCTAAGAGATGTGGCTGCCATCTGGAAAACCACAAAGTAGTTAGAAATATGGCTCACCAGTGGACAAGTCAGGCCTACTTAGCAAGGTCAAGGCCTGGATCTACCTGCATGGCATCCTCCCCTGAATCCTCTAGCCCATGCTGGTACGAGGTACCCACGTCAACAGTTGGTGTTCTTGAAAGAGAGATCAATGGCTGCCTTCAAAGATGACTGACTGGGCCTCCCGCATTGCTCTGAACGGGAAGAGGAATAAACTGCAGCTTCCTTTCAGCAGCCTGAACGAGAAGTGCATGGTTTCCTGCACAAGAGAATTGCTGTTGTACAAGCTCAAAGTCTCATCAGCAGGCACTGAGGTCCGAACAGGCAGGAAGTGGAAGGCCAGGACACAGTGGAGATGGCCCAGTCACATCTGAGGCATAGGGATTTGGTAGGGACAGTGGCGTCTGGTCAGGTGTGACTGGGCAGCTTCCCTTCAACTCGCTTTGACAGGGCCCAGGGCAGGGACAGACAACAAACTGGTCCAGGAAGAGGTGTGAGCAGCTGTTAAGGAGGTGTGTACCACCAGGAATGATAGGAATGGGGCAACAGGGAGCTTGGACTAGGTGGGAGAGTGTACTGAAGTGGAAGATCTCCTGGTGCAACAGCTGGAAGGCAGAACCCCAGCACATGAAGTTCATGATCCAGGCTCTGTACAACGTCATGCCTAGTCCAGCGAACCTTTTTGCTTGGGACAAAGGCGAGACACCATCATATCTTCTCTGCCCGGCTGAGGGACACTGGAGCACATCCTCAGCTGCCATCCAAAAGCTCTGGGAGAAGGCTGCTACTGCTGGCACCATGACCAAGTGCTGGAGGCAGTGGGAGAAAATGTCTCCTTGGCCATTAACAACAATAGGCACCTCCACCAACCCAGAAGGCCCATAGCCTTTGTCAAAGCTGGAGGACAACCACAGCCTCAGCCCAGATCACCAGCAGGCTTGGTCGTCACGGCATCTGACTGGCAACTGAAAGTTGGACTTGGAAAGCAACTAAAGTTCCCTGACTTCATCACTTCATCATCATCACTGAGGCCTGACATGGTCATTCTGTCAGAAACCACAAGCAAGGTGGTCAGGGTCAGAACTGACAGTGCCCTGGGAAGATGGGATTGGGAAGGAATTTGAGTATAAGAAAGCCTAATACCAGGAGCTGGTAGAGCAGTGCCAGAGAAAGGGGTGGAAGGCACAATGTGAGCCTAGAGAGGTGGGGTGTAGAGGATTTGCTGACTGCAGAACCTACTCTCTCCTTGGTATAAAGGGGGCTGCTGTTAGCCTCCAGATGGCTATGGATCAAGAGGTGTGACCCTGTGTACCAATGCTGCTGAGTCACAAGCCTGGGCCTGATCAACCCGGGCTGGGTTGCCTGGGCGAGAGAATCTGAAGTTGAAAGACCCGAACCACCCGATGACCCTAGGTTACATCACTGATGATGTGTCTCAGCACATCCTAGGATGCATCTCAGCATCAATGATTCCTGATAATATAATTGGTAGATTTTATATGTATGCATCTAATGATTTAATGTCATGCTTGATGACAAACATAAGTTGGTGTAATTGAAGAAATTATGCTCAAATATGGTGAGATTCCAACAAAATGTAATATTATTCCCAGAATAAAATTGCAAGAAACTTTTTTCATTGTGTCTGCTAATTATAAAGTATCTATATACTTCGTACAATTACTATATGACACAAAGCTACATTTATCTCTATAAAAAGACCTGGAGATGACTTTTAGATTGGCAGTAATTTTGCCATTTTTGTTGGATTGCAGAAAATAATTATACTTTTGACACGAATGATTGATTAGGGATGGATAAAACTACTTGAATTTGATACGTTCAGAGAATCTTCTGTGCAACTTTGTCAGAAGAGCTTGGTTGCCGAGATTTTCTTGTAATCTGAGAGTGCAAGCTTATCCAAGGCCAGTTCCCAGTTATTTCAGTTAACATAAGAAATGGGAGCAGGAGCAAACCATTAAACCCCTCAAACTTGCACCACTGCTCAACAACGTCATGGTTGTTTTTTCCAGTTTCAACTCCTCTTTCCATTCTTGTTCCCATACTACTTTAATGGCCAGAAATCTTTCAGTCTCTGTTGTGAATGTAGTTGATGACTCCAGAGCTCTCTAGGGTAGAGAATTCAGAAATTGACTGTTCCGAGTGAAGACATTTCTCCCCATTTCATTCCCAAGTGGCTAGCTCTTATTTTGAGACTGTGATTCCAAGTTCTGGAGCACGCTGCCAGGAGAAGTGGTGCAAGCAGGTATGATAGCAATGTTGGAGAGACATTTATATCATTGGGATATTTAAAGCAGTAGCAGATATGTTATTCAAAGAACAGGGAAATGAGGTCTTGAATGACAGGGTGGACTAGAGGAAATATGTGGCCTATCTCTGCTATTTTCTTATGGTTTTTAAAATAATTTGTTTAACTCTTCTCTTATTTACTCTTTCCTCATCAAACATTCCTCCATCTGTCTGCAACCCTTATTTACCTTCACTATTTTCATTACAAATGTCCTGTAGAAGCTATTCTGTGTTTTTATGCTTGTTTAGTCTCATATTCTACTTTCCCATTTGTCATTTTCTTGGTAATTCTTCATCAAATTAAAACAAGTCTCAACTCACAGGCTTATTGCTATTACTTCTGGCAATTTTACAGGCTTTTGCCTTGGAATTAATAAAATCTTTAACTTCTCTGGTCATTCATGGTTGGACCACCTTCCCTATTATGCCGTAAAGGCTTGTACATTTGTTGAAAATCATGTATTTTGTTTAAGTGCTGATCATTGTGTGTCCATTGCCATGGTTTCCTTTGTTCAAGTGAAAACCTTGGATTTCAAATAGTATAATTTTTATACATAATATAAAATTCTGTCATTACGGTAACTTTTTTTCAAATGCTTTTTTTAACAAAAAAATACCTACTTATTTATTATTGCACAGTACCAGATCTAAAATATTCTGTTCCCTGGTTGTTTCCCCAATGCATTCATTTGGAAATCTATCTCACGTACATTCCAAGAATTCATCCTCTGTTGGTTGTATTCATTTGACAACCTCCAAGTTCTTCATTTATATTTTCCATTTTATATTTCTTAAAATTAATATTCCCTCATTATATTAGGTTACTTCCTAATTAAGGCAGCTTTAAGACTAATCTTGGTGTTATGTTTTCTATATAAAATAAATGATATCAATAGATAGAAAGGTATTCAGGTGCTTGCTTTTGATATTTAAATTTGATAGCTCTACTCTTTCCTCTTAATATCCCAATTCTTCAGCAGTCCTTGGGGATTGAGTGTGATTTGCATCTAGCCTGTAGGTTCAGAGGTGACTTGAGACTGATGTGTGAACCACAGCTGGAGTATGAGGTGGCTGGTGGAGTGGATGTATTAGTAGCTTGTGAACTGCTGCGTTCCTTCCAGTACTCTCTCAGTGCTTGAGGTGAATTGGTGGATTGTTGGAAAAACTTTGTTTGATTCAATACTTTCAAAGGGCAAAATCTGTCATCTGGCAAAGTCTGAGAAGGATGTGACTCCAGATCCTTAAACTGGCACTTGTGAATTTCATTCTGAAACAGCCCACATCAAATTACTCAGTCAGGGCATTTAGGAATTATAATAAATGCCAGCAATGGCAATACCCTTAGAAAGCAATACATTAAAAAATTAGTGAGAAATTTAAATTTTTTTTTGTTTATAACACAAGGTGTTTGTGCTTTTAATATGAAAATATTTCTGAAATTAGGATATAAACTGAAAAGGTCATATATGACAGACAATGCCAGCGACTAAGTGGTCCATAGATCACAAAATAAAGTTTGCTCATAGCCCCAAGTAAACCACCATGAGATGAGCAGCCATCTAATAATTATCTTCCTCACTGCCTGTTTGTTCTGGGTTGTTGAAGCAATAGTTGCCAACAATATGGGGGGTGGGGGGGAGAGATGGAGGAGGAATGAACGAGAAATTTTTGAAAAGCACTTCCTAAAACCTTTATTGATGAAAACATTCAATTTAAATGATAAATCTATATGAAACTAAAAAAAATGCACAGCCATCCATTTGCAAATAGATGGCTTTTATATATTACGTATATAAAAGAATACAATAGAAAACGGTAGATTATGCTTTGAAATTTATTTTACAAATGCAATATATTTTGCACAGTGTAATTGACAACCTTTTTGTATTTACAAGGGGGCACTGAAATTGGGGCAGGGATTCAAACTACCAAGTGACTTACTGCAGATTTGGGTGACCTTATTGAACAGCAAAAGCACTGATCTACTTTGCTCTAAATTATTACGAGAACAGCCAGTCTGTGCATTGGATAATTGATCCCCATGAAGCACATTGGGACATTTGAATACATTAACCAGAAATTGTTGATAATATTGGGATGGATACCAATTCCGAGACATGACACTGCCTTTTTTAATACTGGCCAAGCAAATTAAACCAAGCAGTATTATGTGTTTGCCTTGTGTTTACTCATCCAGATCCAAATAGCAGCTACAGATGATCACACAATAAATCAATATGTCTGAGTACATAGCAAAAGTTGCCAAATTCAGCAGGTCTTTCTAAACATTATATAGATGATGATTTATGAATGTCTCATGTCTTATTCTTCCTCTTACTGAGAATCACTGTGATACATAATACATTTCTTACCATTCCTCATCCTTTCTATTCTTTCTGGTATCTTTTTCCCAGGGTTGAAACATCTGATACTAGATGGCATACATTTGAGCAGAGAGAGGCTAATTTCAAAGATGTGGAGGGCAAGTTTCTTACACAGAGTGTTGAGTGCCTGGAATGCATGTCAGGGGTGGTAGTGGAAATGTTCAAGAGACTATCAGATAGGCACATGAGTGCAGAGAGTGCAGGGGTATGGGCATTTAAATCCTAGTTTAAATAGTTTGGCACAGCATTGTGGGACAAAGGCTTGTGCACGTTGTGTACATTTTCTATGTTCAATAGAACCTAATCGATCACTTTCTTATTTTAATGCTATTTCACATAGGCCTATTTAATTATGCCTCCAGCTGATTCAAAGACAATGGCATTTTGAATATGTGAACGGCACAGAGCTGTTACGTTGAAAGTAACATCATTAAACAGGGGATTGATCTTGCATAACCTGATTCAAGTTCCTTTTTTTTTCTTTATAGTTCTTTAATGTGACCCTACGTTCAGGGCTCAGAGACATTTGTTTGAAATATTCAGAATATTGTGAATGAAGGTGCTGATAAAATAAGAGGGATTTCACATGCTTCAAATGATCCTGTAATGTTGCCTGTAGTTATCCTCTTTAATTACTGTATTGCATTTACTGTTGTATGTGAATGATGTACCATGAAAGGCAAATTGCACTGAGGGACTACTCACAAGGAATAGCCATGAGGGAAAGAAGTGTATCTGTAGCTTACAGTTCATTGCAAGTGCTGTTCTTAATGTACTGCTGGACGACCTCCTGACTGGAATTTTGGAATTGGGCTTAACTAGAAGGCTTATTATGAAGGATTCCGCAAGCTTGTAAACTAGCCTTTTCCCTGGTTAAACTGTTTCAGTACATTTGTAGACATTTGTCTGATAATGTGAAATATTACCCAGACATGGCTGAACCAGAAAAGAACCCAGGGCGTACCCAATCCAGTTATTTATTGCTATATCTGTGCTACTCAATCTAATTGATGTAGAGGATCTCCTATCCTGTTAAATAACAACTCCTCACCAATAACCTGTACAATGAATCAGTTTTCAACTTTATCACAGCATTGATCCCGACATTGGCACATGGATTGAAGACTGTAGAGAGGTGAGGGTAATCGATTTGACCTTCAGGCAAACCGGAAACTGAATAAAAGTGGCGATTACAAATAAAATCACGTTCCTTCGGTGGCTGGAGTCAATATGGTGTGGTTGCCAGAGGCCGGTCATCAGAGCCCCAGGATATCATTGCAAGAGTGCTTCAGGAAAGAGTCCTGTACTGGACCATCAGCTTCCCTTCCACAAAAGGGGTACAGAGGGCTATGGTCTGGGTCCAGTTAGGTGGGACCAGGCAGAGACAGAGGTTGACATGGAATGAATCGGCCAAAAGGCCTGTTTCTGTGCAGAAGTACAGTGCTTTGACTCTAGAGCAAACAGATCAGCCCACTGAGCTTTTGCCATGTCACAGAGCAACTTGGTCCTCTTATAATTTTAATAAGGTAAAACAGTGGGACCATTTATCATCAGTTTCATTGTTTTCAACACCCAATACATTTCCTAAAATAAAGCCACCTTGCAGCACGACATGCATAGCATCTTGACTTACTGACTCGCAAACAGAGAGAACAGACATCTCTCCTTTACTTCAGAGGAATTAACACCGTCATAGTCCTTGCCATCAATATCCTGTGGCATCATCAGCCCAAAGCTGAAATGGAGCAGTCATATCGAGATGTGCAGGGGATAGGTTGGGGGACTGCAAACGACGGGCTCACCATCTGAAATAAAAGCAGAAAATGCTGGAAATACTCAGCTGGTCAGGCAGCATCTGTGGGAAAAGAAGCAAGCAAGGTTTCAGCTCAAAGACACTGCAGAGCTGGGAAGAAAACCAAAGAAGCTTGTTAACCTGACGGGGAGAGGTGTGAGGATGCCTCTAATGGGGCAAAACTGGGGTGATCAAGGTTTGAGTTGTAAAAAGAATTGATCTGGTCAATGAATAAGTGGGAGCAGTTAGCAAGTGAGAGCATAGACAAAGGAACACAGATAAGTGAATACAGGAGTTGCAAAATGCATGTCTTGTAGGTCAGGCTGTGCACGGTCTCCACTTCCAAGTGTAAAAGGAGAGAAGCTGAGCTAATGTCACAGTTGGAGTGAGAGTAATCAGATTACCAGAAGTTGTAGAATTCAATGTTGAATTCAAAAGGCTGGAATGTGGATGATGTGCTGTTCCAGAAGGATACAAAGTGGCAGCGAGATGAAGCATTATTGCGGGCAGCAATGAGGAGCTCGGGATTGCTCAGTCACTGTGAACTGGACACAGTTGTTCTTCAAAGTGGTCCCCAGTCTGTGTTTGGTTTCTCTGAAGACGAGGAAGCCACATAGTGAACACTGGATTGGAATGTGCCAGTGAGTCACTGCTTTGTCTGGAAAGACTGGGTCCCTGGCTGGTGGGAAGGGAAGAGTTGAAAGGATGTGTCGCATGGGTAAGTGCTGTAAGGAGACGGATACTTAGTGTAAATGGAAGAGTAGACCGGGGGTGGGGGGCACTAAGGGAAGTGAATGGTCAATGAACACATCTACTTGAAGTGTATCCCCACCACCCAGATCATGCTCTCTTCCTGCTGCTGCCATCAAGAAGAGGGTACTGGAGCCTCAGAACTCTCACCACCTGGTTCAGGAACAGTTATTACCCTTCGGCCATCAAGCTCTTGAACCAGGGGGGATAACTTCACTCGCCCCATCATTAAAATGTTCCCACAATCTATGAACTCACTTTCAAGGACTCTTCATCTCATGTTCTTGATATTTGTTGTATTTGCACAGTTCGTCGTAGTTTGTGCACTGGTTGAACACCCAAGTTGGTGCGGTATTTCATTGATTCTATTATAGTTATTCTTCCATTATGGATTTATTGAGTATGCCTGCAAGAAAATGAATTTCAGGGTTATATATGGTGACATATTTGTGCTTTGATAATAAATTTACTTTTAACTTTGAATAATCTGTGAAAACAGGTCACATCTGACCCTCACTCCCCAACTCCCAAGCTTCACCACCTACATGGCCCAACAGAACTTCAATTTTAAAAAAAATGTACCATCTCTCACATACTAAGCTGGGACAGCTCAGATCTCTCCAGAGTTCTTTTGCCCCTAATAATCATCTTTCTAGTACTTGCATACTCAAGTAATATATGCTGTTTATTCAATTGTATTTCCTTCCTTTGTGCTATGTCACAAATAGGCATAAGTGCAGTAATTGATATGGGAACACGATCTCTCAGAATATTTTCTCCTTATCATGTAAAGCTCTGTGGATATATTATCAGTTTATTGTCTCTGGGTCAGAATCCAGAAATTTCCTACTTAAGACAGTATGGGAGCACGGTCATCAGAAGCTGCCTGCCAGCTTTCTCAAGGCAACTATGGTTAAGCTGTTAACAACCTAAGAATTTTTCTTTCCATTAGGTGTGAAATTGATGTGGAAGGGCCTTTTGATGTGTGCGCTTTGCTACAGAGAATCCTCCTTGTGGTTTCAACAAGTTTCTCTTGAGTAGATCGGAAAAGTAAGTTTTTTTTTTGAGTGGACACTTCTCACTGCCAGTTACAAAATCCACTCCAATATTGCACTGATGTTAATGGCAACAGTATGACTTGTTGACCCACTGGGTTACCGTGACTCATTGACTAATTTTGATGGGAATTAACACAATAAATATAAAGAAATGTTGTGCAATGTCAGCATTTAAAACTGTTAGATGGCAGAAACAAATACCCAAAGCAACAAAAACCTCTGTACTAATCATGCGATACATAAATTCTGCTCTTAATTACTTCCTCTATAATGTCATTAACTGGCTTCCCTTGCATCTGTTCCCTGCTTGTTTACTGTTAGTCCCTGAGAGCTGCATCACACATAGCTATGCTCACTCTCATTGTGACATTCAAACACATTGTGGTAGAGCTTAGGGACCCAGATTCAAGTTCAGACTGGAAAGAGGGCAACAGCTGCTATAATTTATTACTGGAACAAAAGTTTGCAGCCTTGATTTGGTAGTTTGCAGAACAGCAGAGTTCTAAACTTAATGCTAACTCTGTGTAATTATCCACACATTGCTGGCAACAGATTTTCTATTGTTGATGACTTCAAATACTCTTGATTATTTCACTTCAGGCACCAGTTAAGCATTTTAATATTTTCTTCACAAAATTTACAGGAGCAATTGTTGGTCTAGCCATCAGCGAGGGGCCATTCTGCAAAGATACCCAGGGAAAGACTCAAGCACAGCTCTTTATTGCACTCTCAAAGGACATTGGCAGATTTCAGGTAGCAGATTGTTTGCTTTGAGCTGCATATTAGTATATTAACAGGAGACTAGTAAAATGATGCTGAATAAAAATCCATGTAAAATAATAAAAAGTAATTTTGTCATCCTACTAATTGCTGTTATTGCAACATAATGGAAAAAATCCAAATATTCTCACCTAGATGTGCAGAAATGAAAATGGAACTTAGCACTTATTTTTAGACATGCATTTGGGAGAGTTCTGTCCAAAGATGTGACTCCAATGACATGATAATCTATTACCAGCATCCAACTGAAATACAGCAGTCACATCAAACTAATCCCAGTACTTTCCATTGCCAGCCAAACACTGAATGGTTAATTGTTAATTATAGATGGAAGGTTTGAGGCCCCTATGCATTTGCAACTGTTTGAATCTCCAGTTTCTAACTGCATGTACAACAGATGAACTTATATACCCACATCCTATTAATAATGTTTGCACTGTTCTGTTTCTCTTTTAAGACCATAAGACATAGGAGCAGAATTAGGCCATTTGGCCCATCGGGTCTGCTCTGCCACTCCATCATGGCTGATTTATTATCCCTCTCAAGCCCATTCTCATGCCTTCTTGTAACCTTTGATAGCTTTACTAATCTAGAGCCTGTCAACCTCTTTAAATATACACAATGACCTGGCCTCCACAGTTATCTGCGGCAATAAATTGCACAGATTCACTGTCCTCTGGTGAAAGAAATTCCACCTCATCTCTGTTCTAAAGGAACATACGTCTTTTTGTGAGGCCATGAACTCTGGTCCCAGACTCTGCTCATTATAGGAAACATCCTCTTCATGTTCACTCTATCCAGGTCTTTCCATATTCAATAACTTTCAGTGTGATTTTCCCCCCCCCCCCCCCAATTCGTCAAGACTCTAGTGAGTACATGCCCAGACCCATCAAATGCCCCTCGCATGTTAACCCTTTCATTCCTGGAAGCAGTCTCATGAAACTCCTCTGGATCCTTTCCAAAGCCAGCGCTTTTTTTTAGATAAGTGGCCCATAACTGCTCATAATACTCTGTGTGGTCTGACCAATGCCTGATAAAGCCTCAGCATTACATCCTTGCTTTTATATTCTAGTCCTACTGAAATGAATAGTAACATTGCATTTGCTTTTCTTACCACCAACTCAACCTGCAAGTTCACCTTTAGAAAATCCTACACAAGGACTCATAAGTCCCTTTGCACCTCTGATTTTTGAATTTCCTCCCAATATAGAAAATTAGTTCTCATCTTTATTCCTTCTGCCAAAGTGCATGACCATACACTTTCCTACACTATTCTATTTACCACTTCTTTGTCCATTTTCCCAATCCATTCAAGTCCTTCTGCAGACATCCTACTTCCTCAACACTACCTGCTCCTGTAACTACGTTCATATCGTTTGCAAACTTTGGCACAAAGCTATCAATTCCATCATCCAAATCATTGACATATAACATGAAAAGAAGCGGTCCCAACATTGACTCCTGTGGAGAACCACTGGTTACTGGCAGCCAACCAGAGAAGGCCCCATTTATTCCCACTCTTTGCCTCCTGCCAGTCAGCCAATCTTCTATCCATGTCAGTATCTTTTCTATCTTGATTAGCAGCTTCATATGCAGCACCTTGCCAAAGATCTTCTGAAAATCCAAGTAAGCAACATTCACTGACTATTTGTCTTTCCTGCTGGTTGATTCCTCAGAGGATTCCAACAGATTTGTCTGGCAAGATTTCCCTTTAAGGAAGCCATGCTGACTTTGGCCTATCTTATCATGTGCCCCCAACTACCCCGAAACATCATCCTTAATAATGGACTCCAACATCTTCCCAACCACTTGAAGTCAGATTATCTGGCCTATAATTTCCTGTCTTTTGTCTCCCTCCCTTTTTAAAGAGTGGAGTGACATTTGCAATTTTCCAGTCCTCTGGAAAGTTCCTGGAGGTTGTCATATCTGTGGGGGTGGGGGAGGGGGGGAATAATGGGGATAAGCTCCCATTACCTATTTAAATGCTCCCAATGGCATGTGTTGCAAATTGCCTCTGAAAACCAAGTTCAGCTCCTAGCTTTCACGTGTGGCTTAGCTACTAAGCCCGGTGGATCCATTTCTGCTGACAGGAGAAGGGGCAAAGGCAGGTTACTGGCACCTTAAAAACAGTTGCTCTGGGCAGATGGGGCTCATCAGCTGCAGTTGGCACCTCATCTTGGAGAAGGAAAACTCTGATCTCAAATCTCTGCTGCCTACGGCTGTACCCACTCATAGGGAAGGCTTTGAGAGTAAACCCTGAGGAAAAATCCAGAATTGGAGCCCCTAAGGACGTTGAGTTCAATGCTGACTGGCAACTCCTCCTGATTCTGAACTTCATCTTTCTCTGCTGTTCCTTTGGATTCATCAGCTGCAAGGGTAATAGCTTACTCTCCATATTGTACTGCCCAGGCTTGTGTATACATAGACATGGGATGCAACATCTGTCGACCCCTACCAACAGAGGCCTCTTGAGTCCTTCAGAACCATTTTAGAATCTAGTGACTGCCAGGTTGTGGATGTTGTGGCGTGTCGAAATACCATTGTTCATCTACTGTCTTTGTAGATGAGTTTGAACAGAATATCTAGGTTTTACAATCAAACCAGGCCCTCAAATGTATTCCTAACTGAGCTTTGAATAAGAGGCGACCAATATTCTACCAGTGCAATCCAAAGTACAGTAAAACTCCATTAACCTGGCATGCTTGGGACTTTTTTGGAACAAAATTGACAGATTTTTCGGACTATTAGATATTATTCCTATGCTAACACATTTATAATTCACGTTTTTGAAGCAAAATCCTGGTGGATTTCAAATCATTGCAAGAAATATAGGGCCTGGTGAATTTCAAGGGTCCGTGGGAGCTGAGGCCCTGGCAAATTTCAAGGCAGCGGGAGAAACCGGGCCCTAGAGTGTTTCAAGGGAGCAAGAAAAGGAGGATGTGAAACAGAGATCTGGCAAGTAGCAATGGAGCACAGGTAAAGGGAGAGGGTGGTCAGAGTTTTAAGAGAGAATTAGTAAGAGGGCCTTGGCAAGTTCAAGAGATTGTAGGAAGTAAAGCTCTGATAAATTTAAAGGAGTGTGGAAAATGGCACCCCATTGAGTTTCAAGTGAGCACAAGAAACACCAGCTTGGTGAGTGAGATGCTGATGGATTGAACAGTTGATTATTAGACATTTTATGAAAGTAAAGTCTAAGAAACATCATAATTTGTTTTATTCTTAGTCAATTTTATTTGATGCTAAATATTTCTCAGATATTATAAGCAAAAACAAGTTCCAGAATTTGAGTCAGGTTTTTCATTAGACCTGCATTTTTACTACACAAAACAGATAATTCAATTATTTACACATACTACAAGTTTAACATTGGTGTGCAGTTGAAACTGCTTCACTTTGATTTACAGCCCAAGCTTAGCATTAGATCAGAAGAACAAAAACGATTTTTACTGTAAATCATTTGAAATGAGATTGTGTCCTTCAGGAAACTCAGTGTAAACACATTCTGAATTTACACAAAACTGTTGTTAGTGAAGTCTAAAAATAATAGCCAGGGTTATGTCATACTCCTGAATTGATATCAAACAAGAATCTGCCACTGTGATTTCTAATCAGTTGATAGACAAATCAATCTACATTACATATCAGGTTTAATGTGGTAACTGTATTGTGTGGATAATCTAGAATGTAATTAAAGAGGGACTTCTCTTAGGTTTGACAGGATATGATCTTTATCAATAAATATCATTACACTTCACAATCACTGACAGATGTAGAATTATCTGTTTTTAATGATCAAATTCAATAATAGATTGGCCATCAGGTAAATGAAGGGGATGTCCTGAGGAGCTTTTTTTTTAGTACATTTTGGGTTATTTCTTAATTGTAAATACAATTTTCAAATGTATACAATGGTCTAAAACAGGTGTATATGATTTTGTTACAGTATTAACTTTATGCACTTAGCATTGTTGTTTTTACTGCTCTGCCATCATTGATAAACTATCTGCTTCCAATCTTTCAAACTTTGTGTGATTCTAAAACTTCAAGTGAATACAAACCAAAATAAATCCCAATAAATAAACACCAGTTGTATCAATAGAAAAATAAAAAATGAGTTCTGACTCTCTTCTCTTTGTATAATTGATACAATAAAGTTAAGACCCTATTAAGTAAAAAAAACAACTTTTATTGTGTTTGTTTGGCAACACTGGAAACATTCTTTGAAGTGACAGAATGGTGAATCATGGAAGTTCTGTCATTTCAAATGTTCCAAAGTACTTCGTATTCAATTAAGTGCTTCTGAAAAAATTATTATTATACTGCAGAAAATACAGTATATGCTAAGCAAGATATCACAATAAGATATTTTGTGGAATGGTTAATGCATTGGCTTTTAGTCTGGCTCAGTGCAGCAAGTAGTCTCAGTTTCAAATCTCACTCGTAAGATGGCACCTCCTATAAACTGCTTTCTCTCCACGCTGCAGTGTAGTGCCAACTGAGCTGACGTGCTCATGTGTGAAACCCAAAATGTTTATTTCCATGGAAACAGCATTTCTGAGAACAAGGTCAGAAAATGCCATATCAAATCTTGAGAGTGGCCATTGCTTTTGTCAGTTCTCTCACTTAGTAAATTACACCTATTCTTTGTAGAAAAGGTCAATTTTATACTTAAATCTTTGATATATTGCTCTATATTATGAGACTTCATTCTAAGTGGGTGAACCATTTTTGTGCACTAGATTTTGAAGCTGATACTGTATAAGATCGGATAATATTTTTAAATGTTAGAGCAAAATGAATGGATTGATGATGAGTTCCTGTGTACAGTAATGCCACTTAGTTGAGATACTTAAGTTGTATTGTTTCAGTTGTGAAACGTTGACTGTTTGTTCATTTTTATAGATGCTGCCTGACCTGCCGAGTTCCTCCAGCATTTTGTGTGTGTTGACTTAGAAAGATGTCTTTAATCATCTGTGAATGGTTTCAGTATGTTTGGTACGTGCTACAAGTTTAAATCCGTATAATTTACAAGTGCTACATCTCTGTCTTGCAAAATTTTTATGCCTAACCGAACAAAAGAATCTAATGCAATGCAGCATCTATTCCTAATAGCTCTGATATCACAGCAGCCTCGCTGAATTCTGGGTTTTATTCAGTGCTGTTGGCTATTGTGCTTTTGCTTTCAATGTCTTGATTGGCCCAGACCTGGCATATACTCACAGAGACAGGTCATCGTCTTCCTCTCGTTCTAACAAAACAGTTGTTGGAAATTTTTAAGAAAACAGAGTAATTGATGGGTGAAATGCTTTCTGGAAAAGTAATCATCATAGATATTTTTCTTCTTTCAATAGATGCTAAATAAAAGGGCAAGACCCAGATTGTTTGTGAACATTGTACTTTTTAAACACTGAGGAGCTAGGAGGGCAATGAGCCACTGCACTCCAGAGAGCTGACAGTACAGTTTTCAGCATGCACAGATAATGAAAACTGATGGGTGCCACAGATAAGTGTTAGATTATTTCTCAGTTACAAACACTAGAGAACTAAACAGTACAACAAACATGTCTTTTCCTCCAGGAAGCTGGATTCAAATGCAGTACAGTCATACAGGATGCTCCCTGCTTTCCTACTGACTGTAAGCATCCTGTGTAAGATGATATTGAATAATCTTAAATAAATCTCTAGGAATCGTTCAAAAAGTATAAACAACCACCAATCAGTAAACTCATCATTCTGCGTTCAGCTTTAATGGCCAAGATTTTGCATGACCCTGGTAAGAAAAATAAAGTCTAAAGCATTTTGAGATGCTTCTAATGGGAATGCGAAAAATATTGCAGAGTATTTTCAGTTGGGAGGCCTTCTGCAATGTAAGGAAGGTTTGGCAGCATAAAAGACTCATAACTGGGAAAAAGAGAAAACGTATCCTCATTGAATCAGTCACACCCAAGTTCTAGCCAATAAATGCACTGAATTTTCTGAAGTATTTAACATGTAAAAAAAATACTTTGTACAAACTTAAATGCTTTAAAAGCATTCAGTATGATTAAACACATTTTAAAAATGACTAATAAGGCATAAGAAATCCGGAAAAAAAACCTTGGGACAATTAGGGAAGTATTTTTATAATAAATAAACCACCTGAAAGTATTTAATTAAAAAAATCCTGAACTCTTATAGCTGCTCCTTTCCATTAAATCCAACAGGTGAATGCCATTTGTATCTGGTGCAAAACTGTTTGCCATGTTCATGTTTATAATTACTGGAGATCTAATCAGAGTTCCTCATTTGCTGCTGAACCTCAAAATGGGGCCGATGCTGTGCAGTAGATGCAAGCTCCAGCTGAACCTAGCCTGAAGATTTCTGGTTTCTTGCATCGATATGCAGAAATCTCAGGATTGTCATCAACTCTGCAGGGAAATGAAGGTAAGTACCACATTTTTGTCATGATTACTGCATAAAATCTGCGCAGTGTAATCTTCAAGTATTGAGTTTACTTTATGAAGAATGCATGCATCAAATACATGAATTCAATTCCAAACAAGAGAAATGATCTGCAGATGCTGAAAATCCAAGCAACACATACAAAATACTGGAGGAACTGCTGAGTACCTCCATGAATTCAATTCACTGATTTTTAACTTTGCTTTTCGAAGACTATTTTAATATCACATGATGGAAAAGTTTAAATAATAAAATCTGGTACATTTCAAGGAAACCAAATGAAGAGAACGTTAAGGTGAGCACGATGACTCTGTAACATGACTTCTCTTCTGTCAGTTTTTATTTTTGACCAAAGGAAATATCTAGGACTCCATACACACAGCTCCATGATAGTTTGGATGGGACTAGTAACACAGTGTGAGAGAAGCTATTCATCAGTAATTAGGAACTATAACTCTGTGGCAGTGTTGGTTTTCTATGCCAGTCAATTCAGTAATATATGCAAGTATTTAAATGAAAATGCTGGAAATAATTGGCATTTAAAATAGAAAGAATATAATTTTGGTGAACCAAACTAGAAATCGGATTCCTTTTGTCTTAATTTGAAAGAGTAAATAAGGAATATCCATAACATCCTTCAACAAAGAAGACTCTGTGTAATCCCATTTACATCACTTAATTTGTAGATGAAAGTCAAAATGTTTTTCTTCCCCTGTGCTGACTGGATGTGGATTATTTACTGTCTGAAATCAATGATTCAGCATGAATAGCTAATCGAGGGAATATTTTGAATTGTGGTGGAATTATAAAAATAAATAAAACTCATTTTGATTAATTAAGGCATCTATATGCAAGTCATTAAAAAGGTTACTACCAATCTGTCAATGTAATTTCAATAATTAACTTGAGTTAATGTGTTTTTATTCAGTCTTCCCTGTTGACACAAGATTAACTGATTTTTGAAAACTAATAACACTTGTGGGTAATTGCTTTATCCCTTTTCCAGTTCATGTAACATTTCTAAAAGGTACCATTGGCATTTTCTACCATTTTTATCCTGTAGCTTCCAGTATGTGACTTTAATTAACAGAGGTTACATGAAATACAAATGGCCCATAACCTAAGAACCCTCCTCAGTGGATAAGCTATAATTATGTATAAATGGAAGTTTTTCTAGTAATTTTTTTGTTATATATGGGACAGAAACATGCCAAGATTTCCAGATAATTTCAGTATGCTGCAAGCAATGTGGCTCGCAAGCAATCATTTAAACTAGCGGGATTATTATTACTTAGCACAGAGCAGGTAGATAATAATTGGTATGTGGAGCAAATGGCATGACTTAGTTGAAGGCTTCGACTATTGTGGGAAGTTGTAGCTGGCTAAAAGCTGCCACTTGAAGGATCAGATTAGATTTACATTTAATACTTAGAAGATTTTTATTGCAACTTTATAAGAAGATTTGATATTACCCACAGAAGAATGTTAACTTGTACATGTGATTATCTTTGTTTGTTTATTGGCTGCTAGACTTGGAGTTAGAGCACTTCTGCCTCCGATTCTGTTGTTTGTAAAGTCAAGTTACACTCCCAGACATGCAATCCAGGCTGATGCTTCGGTGGGTCACTGAAGTACCAAATTTCAGGAGAAATATTAGATCAAGATTTTGGCTGTTCACTTTGGATGTAAATGATCACATAGCAATGTTTGAAGAGCAGTAGGTAAATTCTTCTGGAATCATGGCCAATATTTACCTCTTAATTATCATCAAAACATATATTGTGTGGTCACATGTCTTATTCTGTTCTTCCATTTTACATATTTTGCAAGTAGAAAGTATTATAAACAATTGTTTCAGTTAAATACATTAGGCAGACTGGAAATAAAGCTGTTAACTTGCAATCTGCGGAATCTGTGATACAACTGAGATGGCATCTAACTTGATAGTCCAATTCCAAGTGCAAAAATTCCTGTTGGGTTGTTCCTTAAATTATCTCATTAGGAAATATGCAAATATGATCTTTTTGTCAGAAGTGCTTCTCAATGTAATTTGATGTCCTTTAAAGTAGTGAAACTGCTGATTACTCACAGTGAAACAAGCATGAAATATGCGCAATTTACCAGTAATTATCAATTATGATAGAGCACAATGCTGAGGATTCTGAAAATCTGAAGCAAAAAAAATTGAAAATTTGGTTGAACACAGCAGGAAAAGATGGATCAGCAAGTGAGAGAAATAACATTTCAGATTTTTTTTTCAGTAAATTGTTAAATTACCAAAGTTAGAACAGAATAAATAGATAATAATGGCCATGTGGAGCAATTTGCATGATTTAGTTGAAAGCTTCAACTATTGAGGGGTGTTGTACCTGGCTGATTACATTTACCTAAAGTTAAATGACGTAAGCAGACAAGATTGGTTCCATAACCAATTTTCTTTACACTGGTGTATTTGCATGCCGTGGCTTATCATGTGGAAAAGTCAAGGACATTATTTTCAACAGGTATTGGTTTCTTGCACTTTTTCTGTATTACCAGCAGAATTGTGAAATCAAAGTTAAATGAAGCCCACTGTATTCTTTAAGCAGCCAACAGAAGGAGGCGATACTATTTCAGGATAATGTCAGATTCCAGATAGATGAGTTCCACATATTACATTACAAAGCATGCAGAGACTCCATTTTTAGCATAGCTATATTTTGAAAAGGACAGTTGATAAATTCTGTGTAAATTACATTAAGGACTTTTGAGCTGTTTTATTTTTGCTTCATACGTAAATTGTTTTTTTTATTTACTGTTCTCAGCACATTTTTTAAGAGTGATCAGAAATGTATGAGTATTTATGTTTCTAAAAGCGTACTGACTAATGATACATATAGCACAATGATACAGACTCACTGGAGACATCCTCCACATTCATTATAACTTCAAGATAAGTTTAATCTCTTTCTTTACTTAATCAAGCGAAAAGCAACAGTAATGAAACTGGGCAGCACAGTAGCATAGGGGATCGTGTAAGTGCTTTACAGCTCCAGTGATCACTGATCTGGGTGTGATTCCTGCCACTGTTCTGTAAGGATTTGTACATTCTCTCCATGACCGTGTGGGTTCCTACCAGGTGTGTTGGTTTCCTCCCACATTTCAAAGATATACGGGTTAGGGTTAGGTTTAGTGAGCTGTGGGCATGCTATGTTGGTGCTGGAAATGTGTTAACACTTAAGAGATGCGCCAACCACAATCCATGCTGTTCTGATTTGATGCATATGACTTGGGAGTCCTTGTGCATGATTCCCTAAAGATTAATTTGCAGGTTGAGTCGGTGGTGAGGAAGGCAAATGTGATGATAGCACTCATTTCGAGAGGACTAGAATATAAAAGCAAGGATGTAATGTTGAGGTTTTATAAAGCACTGGTGAGCCCTTACTGGGAGTATTGTCAGCAGTTTTGGGCCCCATATCTAAGAAAGAATATGCTGACATTGGAGAGGGTTCAAAGGAGTTTCACGAAAATGATTCTGGGATAGAAGGGCTTATCATAGGAGCATTTGATGTTTTTCATAAGGGAAGAGACAAGTGAGTAAAAACGGCAGTAAATGGAGTAATTTACGCGTTCAAAAAAGTGAGTACAGGGTGATAATAATCGGGGAAAAAAGCATAAACGTCTGGCTACGTCGAAAGAATTGAAACGTTTGATTCTACAAATATGTATACTGAGTTATTTCAACAATATTTTCAAGCAAACAAAATAACCAATGAGAAATGAGTACCAATTTTGCTCCGTGCATTGGGTTTAAAAGCATACAATTTGCTTCGAAGTTTGACTGCACCAACCAAACCATCCACAATCAGCTTTGGTGATATTGTCAAAGTAATGTAGGGACATTCAGAACTGAAGCCATTGTAGATTGCAGAACACTTTGGGTTTCATAAGTGGAATTAAAGAGAAGGGGAGTTAATTTTTCAGCATACGTGGCTGAATTGAGGAGATTGAGCTTTGTCAGTTCAGTAATTGTCTTAATGAGACACTGAGAAATTGTTTAGTTTGTGGAATCTTACAAGAAAGCATTCAAAAATGGCTCCTAACTGAAGCACAACTTACATTTAAAAGAGCAGTTAAAATCACTGTTTCAATGGAAACTGCAGACAGGTGCAATTGAGTTGCAGTCAAAAATTAAAAGGAGCGTGAACAAAATTGTAGCACCTAAACAGAAACTGGCCTTGCTGAACAAATTGTGTTACCCTTGTAGCATGGGCTCACATACATCAGATGAATGCAGGTTCAAATGTGAAACTCATAGGAAATGCAACAAAGTAGGACACATACAAAGAGCATGTTGGGAAGACAAAAATAAACTGCACAGGGAAGAGAAAAAGCAAAAGAGTCAAGTTGCAGTTCCAAAAAGAGCACTAATCTGCATACTGTTGATGAAAAATCTGATGATGAGCGTGATACAAGACTGGGTGCCCTTGAGATTTTCAATATGAAAACTAATAATAGACAAGCAATATGGCTTATGCCTGAAGTGAACCACAAATTAATTAAAATGGAATTGGATACTAGTTTAGCCGTTTCAGTCATCCCACAAAATGAGTTTGAATGGCATTTCAAAGATACTAAATGGAAGCCTGCAGATATCCAGCTAAGAATTTATATTGGAGAAATGATAATTCCTGTTGGAGTGACATTTGTGACAGTGAAATACAACAACCAACAAGCCACATTGAGTTTGTATGTGGTAAAAACAGGAGGGCCAGCATTGTGAAGACATGATTAGCTGAAACAACTACAACTTGATTGGAGATCCATCCAGAATTTGCATACCACATCTCCTACTGTGAAGCCACCTGAAAGCAAATTAACAAAGATACTGCATGACTACACAACTGTCTCCATGCTGAACACCGTGAATTGTGGCACAACAGAGGACAAACGGGTGTTGGTGCCAATCTCAGTGCCTCTGGTTGGAAAACATATTGGACCAAGGAAGGACCATGCTGCTCAGAGGAATCATGAACGTGACAAAAGCACTGGTCTGACTACAAGAGTTTTCGCACGCAAAATCTCCGAGAAAGCGTCTGATTTGTTAATCAGGCAGTTACTTGCAAAATGTGGCTTGTTTTTAAGCTGGAAGAGAGTTCAGGGAGCTTCAGGAAAGTTGCAAGCATTCAGCTTTTGTGAGTATAAAGAGCCAGAATCTACTCTGCATGCATTAGGTTATTGCATGAGCTTCAAGTGGGAGGCAAAAGCTGCTTGTAAAAGTAGATGCAAAGACCACACTCCAGCTGGATGAATGGAAGGCCAAAAAGAAAGGAGTCAATAGAGATACAAAAACAGGATTCGTCAGATGATCTTGTGGTTGAGGAAGTCAAGAGGAGAGATCATATTATATAGGGAGCAACAGAAGATTACTCAGAGAATACTCCTGTGAACTAAATGGACTTTCCCGAGATCAAGTAGCTCAAACTAGAAGAAGGAAGTTCTACCGCTGTCAGAACCACTTCCTGCAGTCTCAGAGACAACTCCTACAACCACCACGGAGGAGGCCCCAGAACCTGAGATTGTTTCACAGCCACTAGTCTCACTTGTCAAGCAGGGCGATTCTCACTTCCCCATCCCTTGTCAGGAAAGACGTTATCCCACAAGAGTAAGGAAGCTTTCTCAGCAATTAAACCTTTAGGCCTGAATGGGACAATTAAAGTTTACTATGCTGAGGATGTCTGTATAATAGTTGTATTATATTATATAATGTGTGTATAGTTGAGATGCATTCAACAGTGTTGGAGTTTATAGCTAAGCAAGAAGGAGTGCTGTGTTTAATATTTCAGTAATATGAGTGATGTGTGTGTGTATATTGATTAAGGATTCTTGTCATTTAACTAATTCAGTACGAGTTCTATGTATAGATGAATTGCATACGTTATCACGCTACCATGTGATGCATGCACACTTCGCTTAAAGTAATATCGAAGTTAGACCCGCATTTTGGACTCCTACGTCTTCCTTTGAATTAGTTTAATATTTTGAAGTTACAAAACAAAACACATCCCTTTATGCACCCTCATCATACTTTACTGAACTGCAAGCTGAGCATCATCTCTTAAAGATACAGAACCTATGGCAACCAAGCAGCTGTGTTATCCACTATAATTGTTATGGAGGATGCAGGCAGCGAGGAAGAGGGCTCCTAGGCTCACTGAGAGGGACAAACAAGTTTCATACACTGAGGTGCAAGTCAGGTGAAACCTCATGCTAATGCCGGCTGCATGTAGTTGCTCTTGCAGCAATGGCTTGAGGCAGAAAAGCTGCATGGGGAACAGAAAAGAGGAGAACAAGAAGCTTTCATCATACCCTACAGAAGCCATAGACTTGGATGGTACGTAAACATGTAGACAATGGCTCACAATTACTGTCCATTCAGAGTGGTGTCCTGAGCTCTGTACCTCAGCGGTGAGTTGCCACACTGCTCTCCCTGGTCTGCGCACTGTACGGCAGGAGATTCTTGAGACAAGGGCAGCAGTGGAGGGTAAAGATTCACAACCCAGCATTAAGGCTCCCAGTACAGTAGCACTGTCAGTAATATATCTCTCTTTATATAATGCTAGAATTACACCATTTATTGCTGATTTCATTAGCACACTTGATTCTGGGAACACATCCTGAGGGTTAAGTGAGATGCCAATGGAGTTTGGAGCTTCCATCTCCAATTCACATTGGTAAGTGTGGAAAAAGTGTGCGTAGAATCTCTTTCTCTCAGTGGAAAAAGAATTTCTGGGATTCTCTACCCCAGAGGGTGATGTGGGCAGAGAATTGGGTATAGTTAAGGAGAATATAGTTAATATTCCTCCAAGAGGACTATAACCTTGCCACTGGCTTTGGAGGCTCACATGCCTCAATGATCTGGACAGCTACGTTGGTTGGAGTCAGGGCTTTACACTTTGGCTCTTGGTAGGGTCACCCATGCCAAACAGGTGAAAGGGTAGAGGACAAACTAAGAGAGGTACACTGGTTCTCCAGGTTCGGAGGTTCAGCTCAGGGCTAACAACCCTGACTAGTAAAGCAAAATTGTTATGGAAACATCAATAAAGAATCCTTCTACGTCTGAGTATGACGGTATTACTGAGTCTCTACCTGGGACTTGCATACGTGACAATAGTGAAAACCGAAAGGAAGCTAATGACATGATGAAGGAAGCTCTGAACATGGCCAGAGATGGAGGACCTTTGTTGCTGCCCAAATAAGTAAGATAAATATTTGAGAGATTGAGTAATTGACAGCAATTGGAAACTGACTTGCATGGATTGGCCATAATCATACTGAACTGCGGGTAAGCTGGAGGAGCCTGTTGGCCTACTCTTGCTCACTTCTTGTACATGAATAATGATATCATTGGGTGCACATGTAGCAACGGTCAGATTTATGAACATGGATTGTGCACAGAAGTACTTGGTCCAACTTCATAATTGGCTTGGCTTAGTCACAAAATATCAGCTCCTGTTTTCTGTTCAGGATAAAATCAGCTTTTGCCTGATTATCACCTTAAACAAATGAGGTACTCTCCAATCCAATTTTTAAAGAAGAAACTAATTGTCTTGATAGATTATATCAATTAGAAAAACATGCCCCAATCTGAAATTGTCAGATTAAGTGATTTGAGCAAAGTTTTCAAATTAGCAAGGAAATAATAGGATAAATAGATAGGAATGTTTTCTGCTGATTTAGGGATCTCAGGGCCAAGCAGTTAGTCTACAATCTGACTTTTTAGACGTTCAAAAATTGGCAAAAATTCGGAATTCTCTGTTCCAAATAGCAATTGTTACATTTCTAGCTCCATTGTTCACTTTAAATTGGTAGTTTTATTTTTCAAGGAAGCTGCTGGGCACGCACCTCAATAGAAAAGAGATAAACTAAGATCAAGAAACTGTCCCAGAGCAGAAAGAGGGAACAATAAAGGGAATAAATTTTATGAACATCAGGAGCAGGCACCAATGGTAACTGAATCTTTCAATTACAAAAGAATGGACTTGAATAATCCAAAACAAGAATAAAAATGGATAGCCACTTGTGATATTCCGGGTCCAGGGTCTAGAAACAAAAACTTTTTGTTTCTGAACTGAATTCCTTCGATCAATGTTCAGAGGGTAACCCCAGCCATCGTGATTTACAAGATACCCTTTGATTTTTAGAGAACACAGTTCCATAGGGCACGTGAGCTATGAGATGACTTGTTCGGAAACTGAGCGCAGTCGAACGTTGTGGAGGCGAGTTAATGCAGCAAGTGTGTAACAAAGGGTGTGTGGACCACACTTCCCCAAAACAGGCAGATGAAGAGTGAAGCACTGGTTACTGTACCTGAACTGGGTGGGGGCGAGGGGGTGAACCATGTGGACAATTGTTTTCTTCCTTGTGCATTCATTGTAAATCCATGGAACGATGTTTGCCTTGTTAATATTGGTGATCTATATAAAAATGATCTGTAAGTCCAAAAAGAAAACCCGATATTGTGACCAGTTAATATTAAAAAGTTTGATTATACTCCAGTCTCATTGATTCTTTTCCTAATCACACACCTACCAGTTTAAAATAGTACATCTATCTATCCAAACAAATTCCATTTCACCTACTCTAAGGAAAATAATTAGATTTTTATTCTGTTAAGGGCTGGTCATTTGTGAAATAACCAGCTTAACTTAAGTTTTATATTTTTAACCAGGCAAGTGGAATGCCATAAACATTAAATATATTTGGATTTACCCATTACTTCTTGATCCCTTCAGTTCTTGGTCACAGAAGCATGGCTGGGGACTCGAAGAGTTGTCAATTGATTCCACTTTCCCGCCCTTTCCTAAAAGGTTGGTCACTGTTGTTTTGGAAGCGGCCGTTCAATTTGCTTCAAAGCAGGATTATTTTTATTTTATTATGTGATGAAACAATGGAAAATGTAATGACATTGTTTCATTGTTGTTAATTGGGGCTTTGTGTTGGACGAGGAGTGTGACTGGTATCTCTACAAAGTGACTGAAGTTTGAAAATGAAATTGTAGATGGTAGAAATCTGAAATTTTAAAAAAATACTGGAAACACTCAGCATGTAGGGCAGCATCTGTGGAAAGAGAAACTGTTGATCTCTCAGCTTGGGCACCCTTCACCTGACAAGACTGTCAATAATTTCTCTTGCCATAGATAGTGCCCGATCTGCTGAGTGTTTCCTACATTTTCTGTATTTATTCTATGAAGTAAGTAATGGATTTTCACATCATTTTGATTGATTGCTGAGTGTCCTCTGTATTCTTGTTTGATATTTCTTTTGATCACTTTAATGAAATCTAACTAGCAAAGCAAGCTTTTAATTTTACCCAGATCTGAAATAAAAATAGAAATTGTTGGTAATGCTCAGTTTGATTAATATTGTTGGAAAGAGAAACAGAATTGATATTTCAGGGCAATGATCTTCCATTTAATCTAAAATATTTGAATAAATATTCAAAATACAACACATTAGTCCTCGTTGCCACCACTTCAAATGAGGGAAGCTGAGAACTCATCCTTGTTCAGCTCTTCCCCAATTCTCTGGTTACAGCTTGTGGCAAGAAGACTCTGCAGTAGTTCCTCAACTCTGTAGTAGTTAAATACAAATATCATGCAAGTATTTCATGTAAAACAGGAAATATTGAAGCTGAACTGCCCGTGACCTCCTGGACTTTCCATCAATCCATTCATTGCAGCTCTGCCACATTACCGAGACAGGCAAACAATGGGCTGGTGAGGAGGGTGGCCAGACACCCTGCAGGATGAAAAACAAGACCTGTCAAAGGGTGGATGAACCCTCTCGTAGGGTCAACGGCCATCTAGCAAACACGTGCCGTTAAGCGCGGAAAGGGCATCCCTTACATCGAAGCTTGGTCTGGCCATTCACTGCAACAGAACATCCCCCAGCCGTCTTGGACCCCACCATGCCACTGGATCCAGGAGGGGATGTCAAGAGGGTGGGTCTGGACCTGTGCAACCCCCTACTCACCTAAAATCCATTCATGCACACACTGTTCCTTTCTGAGGAGTGGGGTGTAAATCCCACTAACTAACTGACTGAAAGGAACCATCATCATCCTATGGGATGGATAGCCAGACAGGGAGAGAATTCACCTGCAGGAAATAATATACTATCAAGACACAACTAACCTCCGACAGGCAAGTAGAATTCTCATGTTGGCAATGGTAAGCTGATGTGCTTTAGGGAAGGATGCTAAAATCTTTGGGATTCAGTCTATGCAGCCTTTCATTCAGATAACCTAAACATCATTGCACTTTGACTCTTGAAGGTATCTTTCATGAGATTCTGAAATACTGATAGATTGAAATGTACTTCCTGTCCTTCAGAAAGGCTATGTTTCATGCTGGTAGAGATCTTTGCCTTGTTACAGTATATTCCTGCTCATTGTATTATGCATCAACTTTAAAAGCAGCCATTGTTTGTAGACTTGGGCATAGGGTTAGTTATAGAAACAGACTGAGCCACATTATTTTGTCCAGTTTAGTCATTTATTGTACAGCCATCAGCTACTGGTTTGCTTTTAGATGGTATTTTATTATTATCAGGGGTTATCTATAATGACAGTGCATTGAGTCATATTAGGAGAGGTGTAGCAATCATGCATTTAACATGTACTCAGTAGATCCTGCATAAATATTAAAATTAATTTTTAAAATTTGTGTTAAGTTTGTATTTCATTGTAATAAGTATTGTTTAATCTGAAACTAAATAAACACTGAGGAGATGTCCGTGGGTATGTGGGAAGCTACTTTGGATTAAGGATGTTGACAATGGTGATCTTCATTACACTGATAGATGCAATAGAGATTTACTGTACTTTACAGGTCAACTAAAGTAATTCCCTTGTGTTGCTTATTGATGCACTACAGTCTGTCCACCATGTTCTTGCACAATAAATTTTTGCCTGTATGAGTCATTTATTATTTCTACTAATCCTATTACCTCTGAGTTTAATAGCCAGGAACAGTAAATTGTCTCTTGCATGAGTTTGTTCTGAATTAATGTCACGAGGTCTTGTTACATTTTTTTTTCCTGAGCATTCTCATCTCAGAAATGTGTTATCTTCTCAAAAAAGACTGATATTCTGGAAGCTATACGTCCACTGCAGTTTTCCCTTAGTGTGACGCATTACATGCAAACTCATGGAAATGAACCATTCAGCCTAATCAGTCAATGTCATCCCTGACACACATAACCAAATAGTGAGGTGATGTAATTTGGAAGCGCTAATGAGGCTAGGGCATACAGCATGAATGGAAGGGTCTTGGGGAATATTGAGGATCAGGGGGGCCTTGGAGAAAGGTGACAGTGGCAACATGGAAATAATGTGATTAAGAAGGCAGATAGGATACCTGCCTTCATTTGCTGGAGTATTGAATGCAAAAGCAGGGAAATTATGCTCCAGCTTCATAAAACCTGCAGATTTTCTCTTGTTTGTGAATGGAGAAGATGCTCTCTGTTTGCTATAAAGGTACAGTTAAGCTAACCCAAGCATAGCTTGTTACAAGAATCACTCCTTGCAATAATGATCAGAGAGATCTGTATTTACCGACAAGTACCTTTATTGTCTAAGTTAACAATTACGTGTATTCATACTCTAAATGCCTTGTGTAAGTTTTCCCGACCTTCCATGAACAGTCAAAGAACAGAAAACATAATAGCAGCTAAAAAGGAGTTTCTGCTGCTGGTCGCATGTTCCTCGTAGTCCTGTTTTGAACCTCCATGTGTCTATGGGGTACCTTACATCCGCAAAAGTCATTCTCCTGCAAAGTTACCCCCGCCAGCTCACTTGAAGTGTCTGCTTTTATATTCATTTCTTACCAATTCAAATATTGCATTCCAGTGTCATTGGCTGTAGGTCATCTGATTGACCTTTAACACCTTTTTATTGGCTCTGCTCCAGGCCAGCACCCATTTATTGCCCTCTTCCCAGCAAGTGACAATCGGTAATTTATGGCTCTTTGTTCACAATCAGCTTGAATCACACAGAGCACCGTTCACAAACCTGCATGTTATATCCAACCAAAGAACACCTCACAAATAACTTCTTATATGTTCCCCAGTTTAGCAGATTACCTGAAGTATTATTGTATCTTCTTTAAAACACTGATCAAGTCAAGCAACTAACATACAAAATGGAGGATGTAAAACAATTCCACAAAATGGCAACCTTCATCTACAAACACATGGCAAGAACAAAGACAATTGGTCTGTCTGCTTCCGCTGTCCTTTATTCATTTGAATTCACTGATTTGCAGACTGTAGTTCTTTCTGACCAACAAGCTTTAACAAAAGGTGACTTTATGGAGAAAGCTTCTCAAAGAAAATGAATATTATCAACTTTAATCCCAGTGCCAGTTGGTTTTTACAGTTTAAATTGAGATAATCTCATCCATAAACAACTTTATTGGTGATCTAGCTGTCTAGTGTAGGGGTATTCAAGAGTTCATGAATTTAATCTCACTAATACCTTTCATGCAGACAAATCTGGCCTCTTTGACAAATACAAATGAGATGAAACCTGCCCTGCAAAAGGCAAAGCCATATTTGCTGGTAAGCAATCAAAAGATCAGGTGTCACATCTAATTGCTGCAAACATGTCTGGAACTGAAAAACAGCTTGGTATTAGCAGTTTCAAAAAGCCAAGATGCTTTAACCAAATTGACTATTTGGCAGTCAGCTACATAGCAAACCAAAAGGCCTTGGTTAAAGCCCTATTGCTTGTGGATAATTGTTCACCTTATCTGAGTGTCCTCATACGAGTTAAATTTTAGCAATGGATTTTCCCCATGTAATGTCACAGAGAATGATGTTGATGCTATACTTCTCCCAAAATTAGTATCAGGGAAAGAAAGCTCTGCAGATACCACAGATGCTGCTGAATGTTGTGCTGCACCAATGGATAAAGATGGTATTGTGGAAGCAGCGGCATCTGAGGGGTAGTTGACGAAGATGATTTGCATGCAAGCTTATGCCAAATGTCTAGGTTTTACTTGTGTTGGGTGTTCAATAGTCAGGGGCGGCGCTAAGGTGGTGCTAGCTGGTGCTATAGCCCCAGCAGAAATTGCAATAGCACTAGCGTAGCACCACCAAGAAATTAACTGAAATTTCACATACAAATTGCAGCTGCTTTGCTTTTCCTGTATAGTTTTGAATACAGCTTGTTTCTCCAGTTGATCTAGTGAAACAGCGCCCCCAATTACCATAGCGCCCACGCAGCAATAAAGTTATAAACTCTGTTAGATCCACTCTACACTTCTTATTCATTCATTGTCAATGTCTTGCCGTCGCTGTCCTCAGATCAGTTAAGCTGATCTAAGATCACTTAAGGTGGTGCTGTCACTCACACTCACTCACGTGAGGGATTGATAGTATACATCCAGGCGCAGATCCATGCTTTTGCAAGACTAACGGATGACGCACGCACACAGTACTTTTACAAGCTAGTGTGGGCCTGGCGTGTGCATTATTTTGGCCGGCGTGAAAAATGGATCGATTTTTAGTGAGAAAATGACCTCATCCACAGGAATCAGTGGTGTCTCAGCCTGAGCCTGTCTTAATTGAAAGTGACATGCAGAAAGAAGTTAGTGGGGATGAGGACAACAGCAGTTCATCGGAGGAGTGTGAGAGCGAAGTAGAGGAACAAGAAATGGAGCCGGATTTGGAAGAGAACGTGGATGAAGCTGCTCTTAGTGCTAGTGGGAATACTGTTAGCGATGTTAGCCAGCAGCCTGAGGAAGGACCCCGTCGGCCAGCATTGAAAAAGTACCCTTCGCTGCTCGCAACAGTTTGGCAATCAGCAAAGGAGTTTTATTCGTGGCTGGTTTGACTGGCTGGAATATTCGATCACGAAAGATACTACGTTCTGCTTCGCATGCAGGCATTTCCTGTGTGGAGGACATGGGTTGCATTCTGAGTTTACCTTCACTGTCACCGGTTACCGCAACTGGCAGAAAGCTACAACAGCTTTCAAAACCCACCATGTAGGTGCAGCTCATAAGTTTGCTGTGGAGACATAGGCCGAATTCAGATTGAGAAAACAAGACGGTTCAAGATTGGGAAATATGCTTGACAAAGGACATGCAAAGAATGTCCAAGACAATTGTGAGTATATGAGAGCAGTGGTTGAGTCTCTAGCAAGGACAGACTGTGAATGACACAGTGGAAATTCTAGCTCCAATGAGACCCTACCACGATGCATTTATAGATTTATACAAACTAATCTGCATATCACTGACTCTACCTGTGACATCTGCCTTATGCAAACGGGGTTTCTCTTGCCTCAGACCCATCAAAAACTACCTAAGGAATATCAGCGGTGATGCTCGGAACAACAACTTGTTCCTGTTGGCCATAAACAGTCGGAGGACCAAAGCACTTGACATCCAGAAAATCATTGATGCTTTCACCACCAATCACAACAACAGATGGATTATGCTTCTCTGAAAACATCAATGGTGAGTGCAGTTGATTTTTAAAAAAATTTGGGCCAAGACTAATGCTGTTTATTATTATTTTGTGGTGGATACCCCATAGTCCTTATGTATCCTGAAAATCCTAAACTATTACATTTACTGCTATTAAGCCTACTGGTTTTGCTTAGACTTCCAAATGGTGATTCTGTTGATTTTTGTTTTAAATTTAGTAGCCGAATTAATTGAGGTATTGCACGGTCAGAGTATGATTTGTCCAACTCCTGGTAAAGCCTTGCATCAGTTGTTTGCCTTATTTGACTTTAATAACGGTGTATCTTTTGGCATTGTCTGTCTATGTAATGCGAATAGCAGTGGACATTGTGGGTTAGTGTTGTGTTTTTCAGTTGAAAAGCACGCATTTGACGCTGATTGCGGGATTGGTGTGTGATTCACGTTGTGCGCTGTGGGTCGGATGCTCTGTTGGTTTGTTTGTTTATGCTCTGTATAGCCCGGGTTGTCTCCGATGCTGTTGACACTGTCACAGTTCACTTCTATATTATGTTTATCACTTGCTGTTGCTTGTGAATCAACAGAGGCATTTATAGTAGGCACATAATGCTTGAAACTGACCTTTGAACACCACACGTTTGGCCTTGCGAATACATATTACCATACAGCACATACCTCAGCACCATCACTGAATAATTCAGCCCCACTGTAGCACCAGCAAGAAAAAACCTCTGGCACCGCCAGTGTCAATAGTTTAGACATCGTGCAATTCTTTACTCCAATTCATACAGTATTCAAGTACTTGACTAGCTTTACAATCTTAGAAAGAAGGAAAACTTATCAAGAACAAAGCAAATGATATTAACTTTGTTTTACAAGCTAAATGATTATTGTGCATAGTCAGTATCTTAAGTTTTGAATGTTTGCTTTGTACGCACATAATAAGGGAGGAAGCATGATTTCTGATGTAGGGATTATGGACTGTTTTGCAAATAATACTTTTTGTGCAAATAAGACCCTGAGACTTTTTCCCAGGGTGGAAATAGCTAATATGAGAGGGAATAATTTTAAGCTGATTATAGGAAAGTATAGTGGAGATGTCAGAGAAAAGTTTTTACATAGAGCATGGTGGGTGTCTTGAATGTGGTAGAGGCAGATATGTTAGGGACGTTTAAGAAACTCTTAGACAGGGACATGGATAAAAGAAAAATGGAAGGCTGTGAGGGGGGAGGACGGGTTAGGGTGATTTTAGAGTAGGGTTAAAAGTTGGCACAACATCATGGTCAAAGGGACTGTATTGTGCTGTAATGTTCTGTGATCTAAAATCAAGTTTTAGGATTTTTGCCATTCAATTTTTTTAATTGGCAGAGCTTGATAGTTAGGTCAACCATTATTTTTCAGCACATGGTAATACATATGACATGTGAACCACCACCATCTTGGATCGGTGATGTTGACAGGCTGTTACATTGACAAGGTTTACTTGGGCCTGAACATGTTGATGTTAATGTTTGGTAGTAATTTCTATAAACTAAGGATGACATAATTGTTCTTTATAATGAGGGTGATTCTAATCATTGGCAACTAACCGAGTAATTAGCCCATGATTAAACGTGGATTCAGAAATGTACAGTAAAACTTTAATAATTCAGCACCAATGGGACTAGTAGTAGTGTCGGCTTAGGAGATTCTCTGGACTAATGGATGATACTTTTATTAGTACCCAAACATACTTTTTTATTTCACTTATCCCACCTACCCGGCTTCACCTATCACCTTCTAGCTTGTACTCTTTTCCCTCCCCCACTTTCCTTTCTTATTCTGGCTTCTTCCCCTTCCTTTTCGGTCCTGATGAAGGGTCTTGGCCTGAAATATCGATTGTTTATTCCTCTCCATAGGTGCTGCCTGACCTGTGTGTTCCTCTGGATTTCCAGCATCTGCAGAATCTCTTATGTTTATTTCACTTTAGTGTTTATATGTTATACAGTAATATAATTTTTTGAGTGGACCTGCTGAGGTGAAATGGAGAGGGAAATATACTGTACAAGCACTCCAGCTCTAAATACAGATCTATTTCAGAATCCGAATCAGGTTTATCACTGGCATGTGTCATGAAATTTGTTAACTTAGCAGTAGCAGTTCAATGCAACACATGATAACATAGAAATAACAAATAGGTTAATCAATTACAGTAAGTATATATGTATGTATTAAATAGATTAAAATTAGTGCAAAACAGAAATAATATACACTAAAATTATATAAAACTTGTGTTCTTCACTATTGGTGCTCCAACTGCAGTATACACACACAGTGTGGAACCTGGCCTCAGCCACAGTTTTGACCATTGGTTCTGTCCACACACCCTGTTTTCACTCACATTCTGGTCTAATGAGCGAGCCAAATGCCAGACCATCAGGATTTCTGAACAATTGGATGCCAGATCTTTAGGGTTTTACATGTTCCTATTTGATTAGGTATACAACAAACTTAAGTATAACAAAAAAGAAAATCAAAATATTAATATTGCAGATGAAAGTAATGAAAGCTACTGCTCAAGTTCTGATTCAGTTCTGTATCCTCCTCGTTTTCAGCAAGATCATAAATATCTTGTGAAGGACTTGGTAAAGAAATATGAAACCAACATTTTAAAAGTAAGTCAACCACAAAGAAACTCAACTTTAAAAGGATGTAGCTCAGAAATTGCATTTTTAATGATCCTTTCTTGATAATTCAAAGGTTAATGAATGAAAAATGGATTATCCAATATACATATTGGGATTTGTGCAAAAAAGTTGTTAGACATTGAAAATGCTAACAATATCTTGGCAGATTATTGATCTTCTTTGTTCCTACTGTTTATTTAAAAACAAAGGATTTATTTGTGATGTGTAATCTCAATACTGTAGCACAGTGGCCTACAGAATAAATCGATTAATTCCAGTCAAAACAATAACTGTCATTGAACAAAATGATTCACCATTTCAGTTTATTAAAGTTCTAATGCATTACTAATACTGGTACATAGCAAGGAGGACAGATAGAGCTAAATATTTCTTTCTTGAACCTGCTGTACTGTTAACTCCGGCTGCGGTTGATTTTTACTTCAATTCCATTTGGCTTCTTTCATCCACATTCCGCATACATATACAATTCTATCTGTCTCAGTATGTTAATTCACCAATTATAACTATTGGGTATTGGGAAATGCATCATTTTAATTTATGTTGTATGAAGATATAATTTCACTCTTGAAAGCTGTATGTCTATTCTGAATCTCACAAATGTCTACATTTAATACTAATAACCAAAGGCAAATTTTCATCCCGTGCATTTTCCTGGTACTTTGGCCACTAGCTTATGGTTTCTTTAGGGAAGCAGCAAGAGAACTCTTTTTAAGGTATCCTGGAGAGCAAAGTACAAAGTCTACTGACTTCATGTTCAAATTTTATTCACACGGCAGTGAATTAGTTAAGTATACCACCCAGATGTTGCTAAATACAGCTTGCAGTGTAAATATCAAGCCAAAGGGTATTTCCCATTGGAAATGTGAGATAGCTATGGTAATTTACAGCTGCATCTATTTACTATAAGAATAAAAATATGGAACTTGATGTTCCGGTTATTCAAAATGTTCATTGCTGATAATCTATGTTTCCTTGCCTTTCTCTCTCTAGTATTTCTTTTGCCTCCTTTGCTGACACTATTTATGGGTGAAGGGTGCACAGTAGAACATAGAACAGTACCACACAGAAACAGGCCCTTCGACACACAATGCTGTGCCGAACCAATTAAATTGGTAAATAAATGGCCAACTAAACTAATCGCTTCTGCCCACACAATATCCAGATGTTCCAATTTTCTTCACAAAATTGCCTCTCGAAATGTCTCTTAAAAGTCCCTAATGTATCTGTCTGTACCACCGCCCCAGACAGCGTACTTCAGGTGCCCACCACTCTGTGTAAATAAAACAACAAACAAACAAACCAACCTGCCCCTCACATCTCCTTTAAAATGACTCCCTCTTACCTTAAATGGATGCCACCTGGTGTTATATATTTCAATCCTGGAAAAAAGATACTGTCTGTCTATTTTATCTATGCCTCTCATAATCTTATAAATCTCTATTAGATTTCCCCCTCAACCTCTGCCACTCCAGAGTAAACAGCCCAAGTTTATCTAACATGTCGTTATAGCAGATGTTGTCTAATCCTGGCAAGCCTCTTCTGCACCCTCCAAAGCCTCGACCTCCTTCCTACAATGAGGTGACCAGAACTGTATGCAATACACCAGATGCAGCTTAACTAGAGTTTTATAAAGCTGCAGCATACAGAAATGGTGTGCGGGGCCATGATTGACTCTCTTTCTTGCTGCTTGATGCACCAAGGAGGACTGGAACATTGAGGTGAATGCTAATGAGGTTGGGATGGTGGTCACTCTCCACGGGAGATCGGGCTGGCTGTTGCCCTCTACGGGAGGTTGGGTCGGCAGTCTCTCTCCGCAGGAGGCCACGTTGGGCTGTAGGGTGGGAGGCTACGTGTCAGCAGTCACTCCCCACAGAAGGACTGAGTTTGAGCTGTGGCTCTCCTTGATGCTGACAGAGAATGTTTTTGAAATGCTCAGTCATATGTGATTATTGAATGGACTGCAGTTTCCTGGTCTCTTTTAGTTTTTCTGTGTTTTCTTTCTTGTTGCAAATTGGCAGGTGGGCGCTATGTTGTCTTTTTGGGCGAGGGAAGGGTTTGGGATTCGGGGTCTAATGCTCTTGTTGGTGAGTGATCTGTTAGTTTTTTGTGTGCAAGAGAGGGGTTGGGTGTTTGATGTTATTGTCACTGATTTTTTTTTCCCGTGTGGGACGGGGTTGGGGGTTAGGAGTTTGATGGTTTAGCTGCCATGTCCAGGTGAGCGATCTGTAATTTTTTTGGCAATGAATAGGTTAGGTGGGGGGTGGTTTGGGGTTTACAAGTTTTGTTTCTTGTGCAGTGGGCGGGTGATTGATGTCATTTCTTTCAATGACTTCTATTTCATGGCTATCTGGAGAAGACAAATCTCGGAGTTGTATTCTGTGTACGTACTTTGATTATAAAATGAACCTTTGACCCTTTGAATGTAATTTCCTGACTTCAATGGCTCAACTAATAAAGGCAAGCATGCCATATGCCTTAACCACCCTATCAACCTGTGTAGCCATTTTCAGGGAGCGATGAACTTGGACCCCAAGATCCCTCTGCTCATCAACACTGTTAAGGGTCTTGCTGTCTCTTTACATTTGACCTACCAAGTGCAACACATCACGTTTGGCCTGGTTAAACTCCATCTGCCATTTTTCTGCCCATATCTGCAATTGATCTATATCCTGCTGTATTCTGTTGCCAGTCTTTTACATTAGGCACAGCACTAGCAGTCTTCATGTTATCTGCAAACCTACTAACCCACTCATTTACATTTTCATCCACATCATTTATATACAGTACATGACAAACAACAGAGGTCCCAGTACAGATCCCTGTGAAACACCACTAATCACAGACCTCCAGCTAGAATAAGTCCCCTCGACCAATATCCTCCGTCTTCTATGGGCAAGTCTGTTCTGAATCCAAAAGGCCATGGATCCCATGCATCTTAATCTTCTGGATGAGCTTTCCCCATGAAGGACCTTGTCAAACATGTTATGTTTTGTAACTCCAAAACATAAATTTAAGGAGAAGAAAAAGATGGAAGCTCCAAGAGATGAGAGTCTTGGTTTGTTCTTTACTTTAAGTGGGCATGCACGTATCATGTGGTAGCATCGTGACATATGCAATTCATGTATTTTTTACATATAACCATAATGAATTATATAAAAATGCTTAATCAAACAATATATTTACAATATTACTGAAATACTACTGAAATATTAAATACACAACAAAACATCTTACTAAAATCCATGTAGACAACATCCACAGCTCTACTTTTATCAATCACCCTCTTCAGTAGTGTGTGAGTTGTAAGTGTGATGAGTTGAAGGCTATTTGACAATTGGAATTATCATTGTCTGAGCTAGTTTGGCATACATTAGGTGTTTCCAGTCGGAATTTCTAGAGCTTTACCTGGAGTAGAAACCTTAGCTGACTTTGCCCTTAGCTTGGTGTTTTTGAGCACTACTGTAACACAAGAATCAATGCCTGATATCAATTAACTTGGAGGAGAGCTGCAATTGAGCCAAAGATCTGTTGAATTTATACACCTCAACTGACATATAGCCATAGTTGTAAAGCACAGAAACAGGCCTTTCAGCCTATCTAGTCTGTGACAAATGTCCAATGGTTAAACTCACTAAGTCTAATAACACTCGAAAACAAATATCTTCAAAAGTGTTACTGCCTCAGAAATCTTTTTTGTTTATGACAGGTGGCCTGAAGCTGAACATAAATAGCAAGTCAGACTACTTGTATCATGTAGGAATTTGGAAAAGCAAGAAATTAACGTTTATTGAATATAATGCATAATGGTTCCGATGCTTTGCTTTCAACAAAGCTAAAAACATTTTGTTTATTTTCATTTGTACTCCATGTCTGAGGTTTCTCACTTAAGTGTCCAACAATAATCTACCAGCACTGATGGATTCTAGTTGCCCTGATATAATTTCTCCATGACCGCAAGGTCCTGGTGAAACCGTTCACCGTGTTCGTCACTGACAGCGCTAAGGTTTGCAGGGAATAACAGAAAATGAATCTTTAGTGACATGTTGTACTTCATGGTTTTGTATGCTTGAAGCATTTTTGTCAACCAGCTGCATATAGTTTAATGCTCTGTAGTTGCCAAGAAAATTTTTAAAAACATCCTTGAATGCCTTCCATGTGATTTTCTCCGGTCCCACTAGAAGTTCTTCGAATTGCCTGTCACTGATGACCTGTTTAATTTGTGGACCAACAAAAATGCCTTCCTTAATCTTGGCATCAGTTATTCTGGGAAGTGTCTGTCTCAAATATAGAAATCCTTCATGGAAATTTATAGCCTTTCTAAAACCTGTCCTGCCATGCAGCATCTGCCGTACCTAAGCATGCCCAGGCAAGCCTGGACAAGATAGAAAACTTTAGCTTACACTGTGGGAGATATTTTAATTGAATTAAATTATGAATTGGAGTAACAAATATAGGTGATTTCAAAAAAAAGGTGTATGATAAGGAAATTTCAATGTGATTTTCATGATTGGCAGTCAAAAATCCATAAGATACACCCAAAAGTATTCAGGAAGCAAAATCTTTGTTTGTCCAGTGTAATCGGCAAGAAAGCATTCAATTTTGTACAATTATCAGTAGCTGATTTTCTAAGCTTGAAATTGAAGTTAAAAAGGTACCCCAGAATAACAATGAATAAAGACAGGCTTATTTATCCCTCACTGAGAAGGAAAGCAGTATTTTTTGTAAGGAAATTGTATACCCACTATTGTGTGGCTGCTAAAAGCAGTAGGTGGGAAGTGAAATTGCGGTATCTGGTTTTTCAACATTTTTTTTATATTGGACTGTTTGATGCAAAAATAATTAGCTTATGAAGGTAGTGTTTTTCATATTTGCAACATAGTTAATTTTTATAGCGTCTGAGCTCCATTATAAATAGATTCTCCAGTCCCAACATGTCTTTCTGAATCTGTATTTTTTGAAAATTCCTAACTGAGCTACAGTTCATGCATTATCAAAGAACTTCACTGTTGGATTTAGATTAGCTTCAATTGTCACAAGTACATCAAAACATACAGTGAAATGTGTCATTTGCATCAAATCAAATCAGCGAGAATCAATACTGGACAGCAAGTGTCGTCACACTTCTGGTGCCAACATAGCATGCCCGCAACACTAACCGTACATCTTTGGAATGCGGTAGGAAACTGGAGTACCCAGAGGAAACCTACACAGTCACAGGAAGAAGATACAAACTCCTTCCAGACAGTGATGAGAACTGAACTCTGAATGGTAGTTGCAGGTGCTGGAAAGAGATGTGCTAACTGCAACGCTACTCTTCCGCCCTATTGAATTGTAGCTTTATGCCCTTGTCAATATTTGGATGGTCCTTAGAACACAGCTTTACAGATCATTATTCTTATATATTTTCAGTCAAAAAATGATGGAGGAAAATGATGGAACGGATATAAAGTATACCTTAAAACATCATGTCTTATCGAATCAACTGGCCTTATTTTTGATGAAGGCTGTTTGACTTGCATCATTTGCACATGGTATGACCAGCAGAAGAGGTACTGACGCGGGATAGCCCCGGTGTCCTCACACCTCCTCAGTGCCCTCCTGAGATTGTTAAATTCTTGATGAAAATGATTGGTGATTTCTCCCTTCTGCTTTGGATTGGAGTGATAGTTTGCAGGATTGCTTACGCCTTTCAGTTGTCAGAAGGCAGCTCCACGGCTAAGGACAATGTTGGTTAAAAACGGCATACCCTCTGTGTAAAACTGGGAAGCAACAGTCCTGAAACCTAACAGTTTCTGTGTTGATTCCTCAGTTAGTGTCCGAAGTTTTGGTAGTGTCCAGCCTTCTAAACCCATGATATGGTGAGGAGGACGTGCATGTGCATTGTCAGCTGGAAACTTGCCACCTTCCATTTTGGCAGAAGATCAACATGCAGTGGTAATGCTGAAGAGTTTTTATTTGTCGATTTCTGAATAAAAGGCCCAATAGTTGTGAAGCTTCTTTATTTTGCAGTGAATCAACCAGCCGGTGCATTTTCCCATTGAATCTTTCCCCCTCCTTTTGGTATGCATCTAGATCCAACTTAATTGTTCCGGTAAACACAAAATACTCTGCAGATGCTGGGGTCAAAGCAACACTCACAACACGCTGGAGGAACTCAGCAGGTCGGGCAGCATCCGTGGAAAAGATCAGTCCTGACGAAGGGTTCCAGCCCGAAATGTCAACTAATCGTTTCCACGGATGCTGCCCGACCTGCTGAGTTCCTTAATTGTTCTGGTAACTTCTCACCTCCTGTCTACCATTCCTGCTTCCTCCCTCCTTCTCGTACAGGGTGGTGAATCTCTGGAATTCTGCACCACCAAAGGTTGTGAAGGCTCTATCATTGGGATTTTTTATAAAGGAATGTGATTTAATTTTTTCAAAGATAAGGGTATTTGATGTATGGGGAAGTGGAATAAAGAGGAGGTGAGGTTTAGCGCAGATCAGCTATGATCATACTGAATGGTAGCACTGAGTGGCTTATTCAACCTCCTATTTTCTGATGTGGACTCCTGCAGTTCCCCAGTAATGGCGCTTGGAAAACTGAGCACTGAATCTGCATCAGTTTGGACTTAGCACAGGTTCAGCAGTCCAGTTCCTTATAAGCATGAGAAATGCCTCTGAGGGAGGGAGGAAAAGTTTCAGGTCATAAACATGTTTTAAATTTATTAATAATTTTATTGTCAACTTATAAGCAATGAAAACAGAAAATGATTAAATACATCTAAATACCTTCAACTGTTTTAATTAATTTAATATTTGAAAATTCTTATTTTTAAAGTTCCAAATAATAGATGTTTAATTATATGGTTCATTTTTAGTAGTTTTAGAAATAAACTCCAAGCTATCCTGCAATATTCTAAAGGGAATGATATTCCACACAGCTCCTATGGAGGCCTCACTGATGTCATGATGACTCGTGACCAGAACTATACAAAAGAATCTCACACCAATTTGGTTGATTCATAACTGCTCTAGTAGCTAATAAAACCTCTCAGCTGTCTCAAGAAAAAAGACCCACAACTCAACTTTCCTAGGACGTCAAGGGAAGACCAACAAGTGGTGGACTTCCCAACAGTTCTGAAGGCAGGATTATTACCTTTTGCGCGAAATATCAGTGGGCAACTGGCAAGGCAGCTTAAGTGCTTATCTTTCTCCTGTCTAACTAACCAACAATTCATTTCAAGTTTGCATAAAAGTGAAAAGTAGTTGGAACAATGAACTTCTGTTCGATTAACTTGGTTAAAATGTTGAAAATTCTATTTCAGCAAGCCTTTGTTATTAGGGATGAAATGAAGCAACAGATTACCACAGATAAACTAGTTGTTGGTGATAATGCGGTGATCACATTCCAGCAGACAGCCAATTCCTTTCTGTCCAGGGTTGCAAGGTAGAGTTTGTTCTATTTTAGATTCATGGGTATTCCTATACGAGGTTACTATAGCTATATTATAAGTTCTGCACAAGCACTTCCACATGTGAGATGATAAAAGGAAAAAAAATATTTTCAGTCGATTGTATTTGCTATTCAGTTTCCCAATATCACAAATTATTCTGTGTCTGAAAAGTTACACAACCCATCCACTCCCAGTTTTCCCATCATCGACTATCAGATGGTGTCAGCGGAACTGTTCAGGCTGTCAGTTTTGCCTTCCCTCTTCACCCGCGGAATTAACTCAACTTATTCAGACAGGAAGCAACTGAGATCCTCTAGCTTCCTGTGTGTTGCTCCAAATTCCAGGATCTGCAGTTTCATATTTCTTAACTCCTTCTGTGCCAAGCAACACAGGATAGAGCAGAAATTTCATTCATCAAAGAAACAAGAGAACAGCCTCTTTATCATTATTTTAAAAAGCAAAGCTCAAAAGTAAATTTATTATAAAACTACATATATATCATATGCTACCCTGAGATTCAGTTCCCTACTCTTGAGAACAGCATTGGCATTTCCTAGAATTGTGCAGATTAGAAGGTGTAGATTAGAGCTATACTGTATTTGAGCCTTCTCTTTGAGTAAGCATTGGATTAGCCTCAGGAAGTGTAGGGTGGATGTCAGGGGTATTTTTTTTTAAACACAGAAAGTGGTGGGTGCATGAAATACTCTGGGATAGTGGTAGAGGCTGATACATTAGGGGCATTTAAGAAACTCTTAGGGGCATAGATGGCAGAAAAATGGATGGCAATGTGGATGGGGAGGGTTAGATTGATCTTAGACTAGGTTGAAATATCGGTACTATATCATGGCTGAAGGGCCTGTACCGTGCTGAAGTGTTCCATGTTCTATATAGCCTCATTATTTTTATCATTGATAGTGTACATTTTCCCCTGTTTTTGGTAGGAGTCCAATTTTCTTTCAACATATACATTTGAATCTCCTTCCACCACCATTTCAGGTGAGGAATTCAAGACTAATGCGACTTAAAATAATGTTTAAAAATCACTTTATTAAAATTAGTTAATAACATTTGAATTCAATTCTATTTCATTGATATGGTTTCTTTATGGAAGATTGATAACTTATCATATTGGTACCTTATTTTTAAGAACAAAGCTCAAAGTAAATTTATTATAAAAATACATACATGTTATCCTGAGAACAGCACTGGTATTTCCTAGAAAGGTGAGGCTGAAGCAGTATCAAGCCACTGAATATGCATCTACTTGAAACCAAGAACATTGGCTACCATTCCACCACTTGTCTTGGAGGGAGGCTGGAAATAGTTGGCAGTATTTTACATTTCTTTCTAGAGAATATTTCCCCCCACCCCCCAGCTGTGTGTCTACAATGCAACTTGAAGCCACTAATCATAGCAAGCAACAATTCCTCTGGCCAACCTGCATATTTTATGTGTGAATTTATATTTTGAATGAGGAACAAATGTTATTGGAAACGGCAGTAGTAGATTGTCTTTTTTTTGCCTTGAGTATGTAGAATGTGAGAAAACAATAGGGACAGGAATTCATCTTTTTGTTGAATAGTGGCAGCAGTACATTGTACTTTGCATCCAAAATTAATTTGCATTGACATCAGTTAGATCAAGTTTTGGAAGAGGAGAATAATGCACAGCCATTACTGTATTGTCATGGAGACGGCAGATGAATTTGTGCATCTTTCAAATTGCATTCACATGCACAGTGCATTCAACTGTGCTTCTGCTTTAAGAGGAATTGTTATTGTGTGATTCAGTTTTTGGAAGGTTTGAATTTCAGATTCTTTAAAAGCTGCTGTAATCTGGGAAAAAAAAACAAAATTTTGATTTTGCTGTTTAGGAATGACTTTCCTTGGAGTGGATTTCCTCTATATAATGTGAAATTCCCTGAGACTGAGAAATCTTGTTGCTGTCCAAGGATATTTTTCACTCAGTGCCCGTCATTTTGGACTTCGGCTAAATTGCCACCCTCAAATAATCCAGAGAAATGATTGTACTATTGGAAACTCTGTCCCCTGTACTGATGTAATCATGGGGAAAACCAGTCATAAAAGTTCATGTAGTGGTGAGATTGTTTTTTCAGCAGTAATTAAACATTTTAGACTTGATCATTATCTGCCAATGCTTTTTCTCACCTACCCTTTGTCTTCCAAATGTACTGTACTTCTTAACTTAATTGCACCAACTAATAAAGTATCCTTTTACATTTTAAAGGCAGGGTGATCAGCACAGGAGATCATACCATCATTGGAGGGAGTGCATCTCTTGCATTCAGACTACAAAATGAGAAGACTCCAATCACAAAAGAAATTGAGTACTTTGTCTATGTTGTTACTGGACTGGCTGTGACTATGGGAGTGGTGTTCTCCATCATCTCAATATGTCTAGGGTACAAAATACTAGATTCCATCATCTTCCTTATTGGCATAATTGTTGCTAATGTACCTGAGGGTCTGCTGGCCATGCCCACTAAGTTCACAATGTTAACTCAATGTCCCATTCTTCACCTTCATTTATTCATGAGCTTTTGGTAGTGCGAAAGGCACAAGGACAATATGGAGGAACAGGTTTTAAACAGAAGTAATGCTGGTAATTTACTAAAATGGATGACTAACCTGCTCAATTGTCTATAGGGAACTTGCATGGGCCCCAGCTATGTCTGCCTCTTCGTTGGTTATGTGGAACAGTCTGTGCTCCAAACCTATTCTGGTACTGCTCACCAACATTTCCTTCGGTACATTGACGACTACATTGGTGCTTCTTCCTGCACCCATGCTGAGCTCATCAATTTCATTGACTTTACTTCTAACTTCCACCCAGCCCTCAAATTCACTTGGTCTATCTCGGACACTTCGCTCCCTTTTCTCGATCTCTCGGTCTCCATCTCTGGAGATAGACTGTCCACTGACATCTTCTACAAGCCCACTGACTCTCATAACTACCTCGACTATACCTCTTCCCACCCCGCCACATGCAAAAATGCCATTCCCTATTCCCAGTTCCTCCGTCTCCACCGCATCTGCTCCCAGGATGAGGTTTTCCATTCCAGGGCATCTCAAATGTCCTCTTTCTTTAAGGATCGTGGTTTCCCTTCTGCCATCATCAATGATGCCCTCACCCGCATCTCCTCCATTTCCCGCACTTCGGCCCTCACCCCATCCTCCCGCCACCACAACAGGGACAGAGTCCCCCTTGTCCTCACCTACCACCCCACTAGCCTCCGGATCCAGCACATTATCCTCTGCAGCTTCTGCCACCTTCAACAGGACCCCACCACTAAGTACATCTTTCCCTCACCACCCCTCTCCACTTTCTGCAGGGATCGTTCCCTCCGCGACTCCCTGGTCCACACGTCCTTCCCTACGGATCTTCCACCCGGCACTTATCCCTGTAAGCGTAAGTGCTACACCTGTCCCTACACGTCCTCTCTTGCCACCATTCAGGGCCCCAAACAGTCCTTCCAAGTGAGGCAACACTTCACTTGTGAGTCTGTTGGGGTCATCTATTGCATCCAGTGCTCCTGGTGCGGCCTCCTCTACATTGGCGAAACCCGACGCAGATTGGGGGAACGCTTTGTCAAGCACCTCCGCTCTGTCTACCACAACAGACAGGATCTCCCAGTAGCCACCCACTTCAACTTTGCTTCCCACTCCCATTCAGATATGTCCATACATGGCCTCCTCTACTGCCATGATGAGGCTAAACTCAGGTTGGAGGAGCAACACCTCATATACCGTCTAGGTAGTCTCCAGCCCCTTGGTATGAACATAGAATTCTCCAACTTCTGGTAATTCCCACCCCTCCCTTCCCCTATCCCTATGTCACTCTGCCCCCTCCCCCAACTGCCTATCACCTCCCTCTTGGTTCCACCTCCTTCTACTACCCATTGTGCTTCTTCACCTTTCCTGCCTATCACCTCCCTGCTTCCCCTCCCTCACCCCTTTATCTTTCCCCTTACTGGTTTTTCACCTGGAACCTACCAGCCTTCTCCTGCCCACCCTCCCCCCATCTTCTTTATAGGGCCTCTGCCCCTTCCCCCTACAGTCCTGACGAAGGGTTCCGGCCCGAAACATCGACTGCTCGTTTCCACGGATGCTGCCCGACCTGCTGAGTTCCTCCAGCGTGTTGTGAGTGTTGCTTTGACCCCAGCGTCTGCAGATTATTTTGTGTTTACAATTGTATAGGCAGTTAGGTGGGGCGGAGCGCTGGTGAGGGTTGTGGGGGAAATCTTGGGAAGAATGAGCAAACAGTGAGCCAGAACATCGTGGTGGGGATGGAAATGATATTCCTTTTTTTTTTTAAAAATTCAAGTTACAAGACCAATAGTCATTGTATATCCTGGAATCTATGTTCCAAGGGGCATCACACCCCTCAGAATTGGTCAGTCAAGAGTAAGAGGGGAGTGTAATTGGAAATGAATCCAGTATGGACATCCAGAAGGCGGAAGGAACCACAACACCTGCTCTTGTCTGACAGGTGCCAAATTTAATGATCTGCTTCTATTTGAGAGCAGAGACAACAGGAATGGTGAGCAAACTGCCTGTAAGGATATGGTGTAGAGGGTCAGTTCACAAAAAAGAACTCAACACGTCAGGCAGCATCTATGAAGGGAAATGGACAGTTGACTCTCTGGCTCGAGACCTTTCCTCTGGATTGAAAGATTGAGAACAAATAAGAGGTGGAGCAGAGCTGACTGGATTCAGGTGAGGAGGAATTTTAGGCACATGGGGAGGAGAGAACGGGAATAGTGCCAGAAACTGGGAGGTGACAGGTAGAAGTGACAAAGGTCTGAAGATGATGGAATCTGATGGGGGAGGGAGGTGGAGAGGATGGATGGGGTAGTCAGGGGAGGGAACCACTGGGTGGAATATGTGGGTGTTGGGCAATTAGTGGAGGGAGGGGCACACTGGGTAGTTTAGGAGGAGAGAGAAAAGGGACAGTGTATTGTTTAGGTTGGGGAAGTGAAATGGAAGCAGAAAGGACAGGGGATAGTATCTGGAATGGGGTATTTACTGCAATGATGAGGTCAAGTGAAAATATTGCGCTGTCTGACTAATGTCAGGTTTAAGGTTGTCCTTTTAGGTCAAGGATGAGCTTGGAGTGTGAGGAGAAAGACCCAGTTCTCTGGTCTATGTGGGAACCAGCATCATAAAGAGGACTAAGGAGCAGGTTTCCCTACAAGAGTCTGAGCAGTTAGGATCCATGTTCAAAGGGACAATAACAAAGGTACAATCTGGATTACTAACTGCACATATGCAAATTGACACAGAGATAATAAAATCAAGGATTTAATATGTGGCTGAAAGATTAATGTGGGAGAAAGAAACATCTATTCCTTTATGTTAACTCTGTTTTAAAAAAAAACTTGCCCCACACATATCCCTTAAACTTTTCCCTCTCTCATTTTAAAGCTATGCCTTATACTCTTTAATATTTCTGCTCTAGGAAAGAGTTTCTGTGCTTCTAATAAGTTCATTAACTTTTATCATGTCTCGTCTCAACTTCCAACACTCCAGAGAAAATAATCCAAATCTGTCCAACCCTCCTTTTAGATAATAATTTTAATGCAGGCTGCATTTTGGTTGACTTCCTCTTCAACCCCTCCAAAGTCTATCATCTTTCATGTAATGGGGCAACCAGAAATGAACACAATACTACAAATGCGTTCTGAACTCCACCACATAAAGCCATGCTGACTATCCCTACCAAGGCGTACTTTTACAAATGTAAGTAAATCTTTTCATTACCATTATATATGGCTGCCTGTCTACAGCTCCCACCAATGTATTCTGTACCTTCCTGATTCTTAGCTGCACCCAAATGGATTCTACTTCTTGACTTTCTAAGCTAAGATCCTTTGTCTCCATCATCTTTATCCCATTATTTATCATTAAGGATATCCCTCCTCTTTTTCATCTTTCCTTAAATTTAAAAATATTGGAATATTTAATTGCCAGCATTGGCCACTTCAACAACTACATTATTACTTGTTCCTAATTTATATTATCTATGCCATTAGCCTGTCCAATATTAGAAGTTCTATGTGGATTCTGATAGGAGCCTTCAATATTGCCTTTACATTTTTTTTTCAAATCTGACTCTAATTGGAGTTATGTTTGTTTACACAGTCTCTCCCTGGCATTGCACATGTCATTCTCCTGTATTTTGTTTGAACTAACACTCTGCCCTTTCTCTTCAATTTCCTATATTTCTCTTCAGCAGAATCCTTACACCACCAACCCCCAGCTATGTAGACCATAAGATCATAAGATATAGAAGCAGAATTAGGCCATTTGGCCTATCGAGTCTTCGCCACTATTTCATCATAGCTGATCCATTTTCCTCTCAGCCCCAATCTCCAGCCTTCATGCCCTGACTAATCAAGAATCTATCAATCTCTGCCTTAAATATACTCAATCATTTGGTCTCCACAGCCGCCTGTGGCAAAGAATTTCACAGATTCACCACTCTCTGGCCAAAGAAATTCCTTGTTATCTTCATTCTAAATGGAAGTCCCTCTATTTAGCTTAAAATGTTGTATACAGTCTCATTCATGAACACACTGCCAAAGCTGGTGCTGGAAGCAGAAACAATAGAAGTGTTTAAGAGGCATTTAGACAGACAGAACATGAAGGGAACAAGGAATGTGGATCATATGCAGACAGAAGGGATGAGTTTAATTTGCCATCATGTGGGCGAAAAGGCCTGTTCCTGTGCTGTACTATTCTGTGTAGGATATAGTATATTAGACGTGATTGAAACAAAGGGAATACAATGATCCTAGGTGACTTTAACTTTAATCAAGTTAGGTATTAATAATGTGGAGAACAAATACATTGAAATTTCTAGATAAATATGTTGAAGTACAGGCTATTTTATATCTACTACTGTGCTATAAAAATATTTAATAATCTTGTAGTTAAAAGACTTCCAAGCCCCATAATATAATAGAATTTATATAGTTTGAATGTGACTCATTTCTTTTAATTGCAAGGTGCAATAAAACAGCTGTAAATCCATTCTAATTTTTAAAATTGCCATTGATCTGTTTGGAGGTTGTGCTATCAATAGGAGTTCACTTATTCACCAAGAGCAACACACGCAAAATGCTGGAAGAAAAATCAGCAGGTCAGGCAGCATCTATGGAGATGAATTAACAGTCAACATTTCTGGCTGAGACCCTTCATCGGGCTCCTGTTGAAGGGTTTTGGTCTGAAATGCTGGCTGTTCATTTCCCTGTCTGGCCTGTTGATTTCCTCCACCATTTTGTGTGTGTTGCACAAGGTTTCCAACATCTGCAGAACCTTTTGTGTCTATTTATTCACCACGCAAGATCACTGCAACAATATGTGGCACTCATAAGCCCATGCGTATCAAAGATGCTGTAACAAAAGAGAATGTGATCAGTGTTGGGGATGATGGCCAGGCTTGGCCTATGGACCATTGTTAAGTTATCATCATTGGACTGTAGCGGTGTGCTACACACAGCGCTAGAATAACCACACGGAGTCGGTGAGTTAGAGTTGCGATGAAAGAGATTTATTCAAACTTCGCGGCCTGCTTTAAAGCCTTCCCGTTCCCGTCCTCCCTGGGCGGGACTGCTGTGGGGAATGCATATTCCCAGACCCTTCCCGCGCGCGGGATTTTCCCCCTGCTGGTGAAGATGGCCTGGCGCCCTTTTTGGGGCCGGTCTCTCTGCCGGTGTGCGTCGTTTTGTGAGCCAGTTCGTGTGTGCCAGAAAGTGGGTCGCCACATAACCCCCCCCCCCCCCCCCCAGAACCGGCGATACCTCCCCCAATGTCCAGAGTCTGGATCGGCCTCTGTTTGGGAGGTCTGCCCCTGCGCCGCGGTGCCTGAGCCTGGACTGGCTGCGCCAAGTCCACATGGGCCGGTTTGAGCCAGTCCACTGTGAAAACCTCTTCTCTCCCCCCAATGTCCAGCACGAACGTGGACCCGTTGTTCCTGATCACCTTAAACGGCCCCTCGTAGGGCCGCTGTAGCGGTGCCCGGTGTCCGCCCCGTCGTACAAAAAGAAACTTACAGTTCTGCAGGTCTTTGGGTACGCAGGTCGGGCTCTGTCCGTGCTGTGAAGTGGGTATGGGGACCAGGTTACCGAGCCTCTCCCGTAGTCTGTCCTTCTAAATACCTGAAATGCCGGATTGCCAGGTATAGTGCCAATAGCTCTCGGTCGAAAGCACTGTATTTAAGTTCGGGTGGTCGTAGGTGTTTGCTGAAGAACAGCAGGGGTTGCCAGCGACCCTCGATGAGTTGTTCCAGCACTCCACCGACTGCTGTGTTGGATGCGTCCACCGTGAGGGCAGTAGGAACGTCCGTTCTGGGGTGCACTAGCGTCGTGGCGTTTGCCAGGGCTTCTTTGGTTTTAACGAAAGCGGCTGCAGCCTCTTCGTCCCAGGTGATGTCCTTGCCCTTACCTGACATTAGAGTGAACAGGGGTCGCATGGTTCGGGCTGCTGAGGGGAGGAAACGGTGGTAGAAATTCACCATACCCACGAATTCCTGCAGGCCTTTGATTGTGCTGGGTCAGGGGAAGTGGCAGACCGCGTCTACCTTGGCGGGCAGAGGGGTTGCCCTGTCTTTAGTAATCCTGTGGCCCAGGAAATCGATGGTGTCGAGTCTGAACTGGCATTTGGCCGGGTTGATTGTAAGGCCGAATTCACTCAGGCGGGAGTAGAGCTGGCGGAGGTGGGACAGATGCTCCTGCCGACTACTGCTGGCTATGAGGATGTCGTCCAAATAGATGAATAGTCCAGGTCGCGTCCCACCGTGTCCATTAGCCGCTGGAAAGTTTGTGCGGCATTCTTTAGACGAAACGGCATTCGGAGGAATTCGAAAAGTCCGAACGGGGTGATAAGTGCTGTTTTGGGGATGTCATCCGGATGTACCGGGATTTGATGGTATCCCTGGACGAGGTCTACCTTGGAAAAGATCCTTGCGCCGTGTAGGTTTGCTGCGAAGTCTTGAATGTGTGGCACAGGGTAGCGGTCTGGCGTTGTAGCCTCGTTCAGTCTGCGGTAGTCACCGCATGGTCTCCAGCCCCCCCGTTGCCTTGGGCACCATGTGAAAGGGGGAGGCCCATGGGCTGTCGGACCATCGTATGATCCCCAATTCCTCCATCTTCTTGAACTCCTCCTTCGCCAGTTGGAGCTTGTCCGGGGGAAGCCTTCAAGCACAGGCGTGGAGGGGTGGTCCCTGGGTCAGGATGTGGTGCTGTACTCCATGCCTGGGCATGGCTGCCGTGAACTGCGGTGTCAGTACTGATGGGAAATCCGCCAGGACCCTGGTGACTTCGTCGTCAGACAGTGTGATGGAGTCCAGGTGTGGGGCTGGCAACTTTGCTTCACCCAGGGAGAACGTTTGAAAAGTCTTGGCGTGGACTAATCGCTTCCCTTGCAGGTCGACCAGCAGGCTGTGGGCTCGTAGAAAATCCGCCCCCAGGAGTGGTTGTGCCACGGCAGCCAGTGTGAAGTCCCACATGAACCGGCTGTAGGTTTGTGTTGTGCTGCCATTTGCGGCCCTCAGGGTGGGTCCCGGTTCTCTGTTGCGGGTGTCATAACCCGTTGGAGGTAAGACGCTGATCTCCGCTCCGGTGTCGACCAAAAAGCGGCATCCCGACTGCTTGTCCCAGACGTACAGGAGGCTATCCTGATGGCCAGCTGCCGTAGCGATCGGCGGTGGCTGGGCCATGGCATTTCCCGGGAATTTGCAGGGCGGTCTACAGCAGCGGGCCTCTGTGCCCCACCGCTGGTGGTAGAAGCACCATTGTTCGTTGGGCTCTGCTGCCGGGCCTGGTCTGGTCTGTCGTTGGGCACGGGACTTGGTGACCTGTGCGACGGATGCCCCTCTCTCCTACTTGGCATTCCACAGCACATCTGCCCGGGCCGCCACCTTCCGGGGTCGCTGAAATCTGCGTCGGACAGCAGCAGGCATATGTCCTCGGGCAGTTGCTCTAGGAACGCCTGTTCAAGCATGAGGCAGGGTTTGTGTCCTTCAGCCAGGGCCAGCATCTCGTTCATTAATGCCGACGGCGGCCTGTCTCCCAAACCATTAGGTGCAGTAAGCCGGCAGCTCGCTCGCGCCGTGAGAGTCCGAAAGTCCTTATGAGCAGGGCTTTGAATGCTGTGTATTTGCCGTCCTCCAGGGGTGACTGTATAAACTCCTCAATTTGTGCAGCTGTCTCCTGGTCGAGGGAGCTCACTACGTAGTAGCAGCGAGTGGACTCCGAGGTTATCTGCCGAATGTGGAATTGTGCTTCTGCTTGTTCGAACCATAATTGGAGTCGCAGCGTCCAGAAGCTTGGCAGTTTTAACGAAACTGCATGAACAGATGCGGCGGCGGTCATCTCTGGTCCAAATATCGTTTGGGCCGTCGGGGTCACCAATTGTAGCGGTGTGCTACACAGCGCTAGAATAACCACACGGAGTTGGTGAGTTAGAGTTGCGATAAAAGAGATTTATTCAGACTTCGCGGCCCGCTTTAAAGCCTTCCCATTCCCGCCCTCCCTGGGGCGGGACTGCTGTGGGGAATGCATATTCGCAGACCCTTCCCGCGCGCGGGATTTTCCCCCTACTGGTGAAGATGGCCTGGCGCCCTTTTTGTGCCGGCCCTCTGCCTGCGCGCGCTGTTGTGAGCCGGTTCGTGTGCGCCAGAAAGTGGGTCGCCACAGGACTCGTAATAAAGTGTGTGCTGGTGTTAACTTTTAGAAGTCTCCTAAAAGGAATTAGTTTGCCATGACAAATTATGGAGATAGAGCAGTGGATGTAGTGTATATGTATTTCAGTAAGGCATTTGATAAGGTTACCCATGCAAGGCTCATTCAAAAAGTAAGGAGGCACGGGATTCAAGGAGATTTTACTTTGAGAATTCAGAATAGGCTTGCGCACGGAAGGCAAAGGGTGGGTGGTTGTAGATGGTTCGTATTCTACATGGAGGATGGTGACCGGTGGTGTTGCGCAGTGATCTGTTCTGGGACCCCTCCTCTTTGTGATGTTTGTAAATGACCTGGATGAAGAAGTAGAAGGGTGCTTAGTAAGTTTGCTGATGACACAAAGGTTGGGGGTGTTGTGGATAGTCTGCAGGGTTGGCAGAAGTTATAGCGGGCCATCGATAGGATGCAGAACTGGGCTGAGAAGTGGCAGATGGAGTTCAATCCAGATAAGTGTGAAGTGGTTCATTTTGATAGGTCAAATATGAAGACAGAATATAGTATTAATAGTAAGACTCTTGGCAGTGTGGGGGATCCGAGAGATCTTGGGGTCTGTGGATAAGACATTCAAAGCTGCTGTGCAAGTTGACAGTGTTGTTAAGAAAGTGTGTGGTGTGGTGACCTTCATCAACCATGCTCAAGAGCCGTGAGGTAATGCTGCAGCTATACAAGACCTTGGTCAGACCCCACTTGGAGTATTGTGTTCAGTTCTGGTCACCTCACTACAGGAAGGATGTAGATACCATAGAGAGAATGCAGAGGAGATTTATAAGGATGTTGCCTGGATTGGAGAGCATGCCTTATGAGAATAGGTTGAGTGAACTCGACCTTTTCTCCTTGGAGCGATGCAGAATGAGAGGTAGTCTGACAGAGGTGTATAAGATGATGAGAGGCATTGATCATGTGGATAGTCAGAGGCTTTTTCCCAGGGCTGAAATGGTTAATACGAGGAGACATAGTTTTAGGGTGCTTGGAAGTAGGTACAAGGGGGATGTCACTGGTAAGTTTTTCACACAGAGAGTGGTGGGTGCATGGAATGCACTGCTGGTGACAATGGTAGAGGCAGATACAACAGGGTCTTTTAAGAAACTCTTGGATAGGTACATGGAGCTTAAAAATAGAGTGTAGTGTGGTAGGGTAATTCTAGGCATTTTCTACAGTAGGTTACATGGTCAGCACAACATTGTGGGTCGAAGGGCCTGTAATGTGCTGTAGATTTCTATATTCTATAGAGTGTTAGTTGAAAATTCTCTTGTATCTGGAATATTTTCAGAACTAGTTTATTTGGTAAAGTTATCTGTTGATTTGTTAGGCTCTGAAGTCTATATGGAACGCAATATGTTGGTTTCAACATCTTTGATACACTAAATATTTCTAGGTGTAATTCTACACACCAGTTATTCCTGTCACAATGTAGTAGTACCATTATTAAAAGTGTAATATTCTTGTTCTTTTGTTGTATATAGCTAGTTGTATTTCAATTACTTGGAGTTATTTACTGAAATAGTCTGAATCGCCATCATATTTTGGATAACAAATGATGCTTAAGTTTGCCTTTTGTCCATTTTTTTCCACAGGTTAGTCTCACTCTAATGGCCAAGAAGAACTGCCTAATAAAGAATTTGGATGCTGTTGAGACTTTGGGCTCCATCTCTGCCATTTGCTTTGATAACTTAGAATTGAAAGACTGTGGCACATTTGTGGTTTGATAATCAAGTCTACACAGCAGATACCAGTGAAGGTCAGGCAGGTATCGGAGGCATGTGATTGAATCTGTCTTTATATTGATAGAATTATACTGAATCTGATCCCACATCCCAACACTCTAATTAGATTACGTTTGTGATTAATTTTATTTACATTAGTTTTGATAAGTAAACAATCACCCGAAGATGCCTTCAAGTGATTTCTATTGCCATTTTAGTTAGGATAAACAATTACATAATTTCAAGCATGAAGAGAAATTTGTATTTTGAGTGTAATCTTTTGCAAAGTACACTGGAACTCCAATATAATGCAGTGTTATGGGACAAGTTTCAAAGGTTCATTTATTATCAAAGTATACAACTCTGAAATTTTTACCACCCCTTTTGTAAATGACGCTAATATTTATGTAATTTGAACATTTTTTAATGTAGCACAGTAGATGCTCAGGCTGTTTGAACAGATTTTTCCAGTATCCACCCACCCTCACTCACTGCTGTATCCCAGAAATACAATCTAAAGCAGGGGTTCCCAAACCTGGGGTCCACAGACCCCTCAGTTAATGGTAGGGGGTCCATGGCGTAAAAAAGATTAGGAACCTCTGAAAGGATTGTTTATCCTTTTCCAGTATCTGTTGCTTCTTCCTCAGAGGTACCATTGTCTTAGAGATTTCCATAAACAAAGGTCTGTTAAATTCTGCTGGGAATATCACTACTCCGCTGTAACCTTGCCATAAAAATGAACATTGTCTTGGGGGATTTGATAATACAGTATTTCTGAAGCTGTGATTTACCAGTGGGGTATAGATCATTTGCAGAACGGGTGAGAGAAATGGCAGATGGAGTCTAATCCTATCAAAGGTGAGTTTTTGCACCTTAGGAGCACAAATGTCAAGGGACAGTAATGGCAGGATCCATAGGTCCTTGAAAATAGCTACACAGCCGATAAATAAAGAAGTTGTGTGGCATGCTTGCACTATTAATCGAGGCACTGCACTCAAGAGTTAGGAAGTTATGTTGCAGCTTTATAAAACTCTGGTTAGGCTGCATCTGGAGTATCATATTCAGATCTGGTTACCCCTTTATAGTACAGATGTGCAGGCTTAGGAGAAGGTGCAGAAGAGGTTTACTAGAATGCTGCCTGGAGAGGTTGGACAAACTAGGGTTGTTTTCTCTGGAATGGTTTAGGCTGAGGGGAGACCTGATAAAAGTTTATAAAATTATGGAAGGTATAGGTCGACAGCCTTTATCATTTTCCAAGGTCAATGTCTAAAACCAGAGGGCAAGTATTTCAGGTGAGACATGTAAATTCAAAGGAGATGTGCAGGGCAGGTTCTTTTGCAGAGTGGTGGGTGCCTGGAGTGATGGTGGTTGCAAATATGATAGAGGTGTTGAAAATGCTCTGTGATAGGCACATGAATGTGCAGGGAAGTGAGGGATATTATCTGACATTGTTTGTTTATTTTTTTATTTAGCAATACAACATGGAGTAGGCCCTCCCAGCCCTTCAAGCCACGCCATCCAGCATCCCCGACAAACCTGATTAACTCTAACCTAACCACAGGACAATTTACAATGACCATTTAACCTACCCGGTATGTCTTTGGACTGTGAGAAAAAAATAAGATGTTTAGTGCAAGTGTTTCATTCATTGTTACAAAAATTGACCATCAGCCTGAAGAATTTGGTCTGATTTATTGAGTAATATTTCTACCTTAAATCATGAGTAATATTCATTTGTTCTTGTCGGCCATTTCAGCCCCTTATAAAGCACTGAATCTATAATACATTGCAATGGGAATATTTTGCTATGAAGCTCATATTTGTAACTGATCAACTGTACAGAGAAGCAATCTGCTATCACTTATAGCGGTGAGGTGTGAAATAAGGGTGAGGTGCAGACTCCCAAGTGGGAAGTGGAGTCCTTTGAAATTAGTGCTTGTTCTATTTAAGCATCAGTGATGCCAAAATTAATCAGCTTACTTGGCAAGCTCACAGTTTCAGTGCTGAAAGTGATGATAATCTACATATTCTGAAAATTAATTTATAACAAATAGAAATGTGTGTTATTTCTTGTTCATGAAGTTGCTGCCTGAACTGCAAATTAAATTTCTACTCACTATGAAAGCTCCAACAATTTTCAGGCTGGAATATATCTTTCAAACCATACCCATGGCCCAGTAGTTGGTGCAGGTTTTATTTCATTATGCATTTTATTTCTGTATTTTATTGTAAAGGAAGTACAACTTCTGGCATCTTTGCGGTAGTTTTAATGGAAGAAACCATTTCAGACCAATCATAGACAGAATTGGCATCAAACTAAAAGAGAAGCCTTCAGATCAGGTGACTGAGTTCCTGGTCAATCAAGTAGGCTTCAACAGCATGTTAAAAGAAGGCAAGATATAGAAGTGCAGGGTTTGGGTTGAGGATTCTAGAATAAGGGACTGAGCTGGATGAAAGCAAAGCCACTAGTGATGTGGTGAAGGAAGTGAAGATTCCACCTGTAAAACAGAATGGAAGAAACAAATTTGCAGTACTTGAGTTCAGAGGAATTAGAAACATTGGGACCTCAGAGACATTTGAAACTGAGCTGGTGAACGTAGAGCTGGAACAAGAGATATAAGATGAATAGGATCGGTCAAGGTAGGAAAGAGGAGGGCCTATTTCCCTTGGACCCTGCAGAGGCAAGTGCAGAAATTGCAGGGGCCCTAGCAGAGATATTTAAACCATCCTTTGTAACGTGAGGTACCAGAGGGTTGGAGGATAGCCACTGTTGTTCCGCTGTTTAAAAAAGGATCTAAAAATAAACCAAGAAATTATAGACTGGTGAGCCTGACATCAGTAGTGGGAAAGTCAGTGGGAAAGTTATTGGAATGTATTCTAAAGGATCGGCTATATGATTATTTGGATAGACATGGACTGATTAGGGATAGTCAGCATGGTAGGTCATGTCAAACCAATTTTATAGAGTTTTTTGAGGAAGTAACCAGGAAAGTTGATAAAGGCAGGGCAGTGGACATTGTCTACATGGATTTCAGCAAGGCATTTGACAAGATCCCGCATGGGGGGTTGGTCAAGAAGGTTCAGTTTGCTTGACATTCAAGATGAGGTAGTAAATTGGATTAGACATTGGCTTTGTGGGAGTGGTAGTAGATGGTTGCCTCTCTGACTGGAGGCCTGTGATTAGTGGAGCACCACGGGCATCGGTGCTGGGTCTGTTGTTGTTTGTCATCTGTATCAATGATCTGGATGATAACTGAATCAACAGACTTGCGGATGACACCAAGATTGGGTGTGTAGTGGGCAGTGAGGAAAGTTATGAAAGCTTGCAGTGAGTACTGGACCAACTGGAAAAATGGTCTGAAAAATGGCTGATGGAATTTCATGCAGACAAATGTGTGGTGTTGCACTTTTGTAGGACCAACCAGGGCAGGTCTTACACAGTGAATGGTAGCGGAGTGAGGAGTGCGGTAGAACAAAGGGATCTGGGAATAATTCATTGAAAGTGGTGGCACTGGTAGATAGGGTTGTGAAAAAAGCATTTGGCACATTGGCCTTCATAAATCAAAATATTGAGTACAGGAGATGGTTTGTTATCTTGAAGTTGTATAAGGCATTGGTGAGGCCTAATTTGGAGTATTGTGTGCAGTTTTGGTCACCTACCTACAGGAAAGATGTTAATAAGATTGAAAAATGGAAAAGGGTGAATAGAGGACTGAAGGTGTTATATTTGGAAACTCACAGTATATGAAATAGGGTAGGTACATTTGTTTCACAGTTGCAGATTGGTATATATGATGTAAGCATCACTGAATCATGGCTGAAGGAGGATTACAACTGGGAGCTTTATGTGCAAGGATAAACATTGTCTCAAAAGGACAGGCAGGAAGGCAGAGGGTTTGTTGGTTAAAAAAAATGAAATCAAATCTTTAGAAAGAGGTGACATAGGGTCAGAAGGTGTTGAATCATTGTCGATAGAGCTAAGGAACTACAAGGGTAAAAAGACCCTGATGGGAGTTGTATACAGACCCCAAACAATAGTAAGGATGTGGTCTACAAATTACAATGGGCGATAGAAAATGTATGCCAAAAAGGGCAAAGTTACAATAGTCATGGGGATTTCAATACGCAGGTAGATTGGGAAAATCGGGTTGGTGCAGGATTCCAAGAGGGGGAATTTCTAGATTGCCTACAAGATGGCTTTTTAGAGCAGCTCGTAGTTGAGCCCACTAGGGGATAAGCTATTCTGGATTGGGTGTTGTGCAGTGAACCAGAACTGATTAGAGAATTTAAAGTAAAAGAATGCTTTGGGGCAAGTGATCATAATATGATCAAATTCACCCTGAAATTGGAGAAGGAGAATCTAAAGTCAGATATATTAGTATTAGAGTGGAGAAAAGGGAATTACAGAGGCATGAGAGAGGAGTTGGCCAGAATTCATTGGAAAAGGACATGGCAGGGATGTTGGCAGAGCAGTAATGGCTGGAATATCTGGAAGCAATTTGGAAGGCACAGGATACTGTATATACATCACAAAGGGGAAGAAGTACTCTAAAGGAAAGATGACCAACCGTGACAAACAAGAGAAGTCAAAGCCAATATAAAAGCCAAAAAGATAGCATATAATAGAGCAAAAATAGTGGGAAGTTAGAGGATTGGGAAGCTTTTAAAAACTGACAGAAGGCAACTAAAAAGTCATTCAGAAGGTACAGATGGAATATGAAAGAGAGCTAGCCACTAATATTAAAGAGGATGCCAAAAGAGCGAGGCGAGGGTGGATATTAGACTGCTGGAAAACGAAGCTGGAGGGGTAGTAATCGGGGACACGGAAATGGTGGATAAGTATTTTGCATTAGTCTTTACTATATAAGACACTAGCAGTATGGTGGAAGTTCCAGGTGTCAGGGTGTATGAAGTGTGTGAAGTTACCATAACTAGAGAGAAAGTTCTTGGGAAACTGAAAGGTCTGAATATAGACAAGTCACGTGGACCAGATGGTGTACACTCCAGTGTTCTAAAAGACATGGCTGAAGAGATGTGGAAGTATTAGTGATGGTCTTTCAAGAATCACTAGGTTCTGGAATGGTTTCGGAAGACTGGAAAATGGCAAATGTCACACCACTCTTCAAGAAGGGAGAGAGGCAGAAGAAAGGAAAAAAAAAGGGATCGCCCCCTCCCCCTTTCAAATCTCTTATTATCTCTTCTTTCAGTTAGTCCTGACAAAAGGTCTCGGCCCGAAATGTCGACTGTACCTCTTCCTAGAGATGCTGCCTGGCCTGCTGTGTTCACCAGCAACTTTTTTTGTGTGTTAACTGATATCTGGAATGGGCCTATGGCCCATTACAGGAAGATTAGATAGATTTGATATTTGAATACTGGAGTTTAATGAGGTGGGAAGGAACTTGATAGAAACAAAAATATTCTCAGGGCCCTTGACAAGGTGGATGTTTCCTCATGTGGAAGAACCAAGAACTTGTGTTTACCCATTTGAGACAGCGATGAGGCAGTATATTTTTTTTCCTAAGGGCTGTGAGTCTTTGGCACCATCTTCCTCAAGGTGCAGTGAAAGTGAAATTTGAAGTCAAAAGAGGCTTTAGATAGATCCTTGTTAAGTAAAAGAATTAAGGGCCTTGGCAGATGGATAGGAATATGGAGTTGAGTTTACAGGTAGATCATCCATGGTCTTACTGAATGGGTTAGTAGGGTTGATGGGCAGAGTGGTTTACTCCTGATACTAATTCAGATGTTTCGATGTGCATATGTTCATAGCATTAATTTGTTCATCTGCTGCATAATAAAAGGAGAGCAGATAAATGGGAAAAAAAACTACTAAATATATGAGTAACATGTATTTATTTATAGTTCAGAGCTATGACCAAACATTGCAAATGTGGACAGCTCTTGCCAAGATTATTGCTCTCTGTATTCATGAAGAATTCAAAGCAGCACAGGATGATGTCCTAATTCTGAAGGTAGCACAGAGTCAATTATTTTATTTTCAAGAAACTTTACAATAAAATTCAAACATACAGTAGATGGATGTGAGAGGCCGCAGAGGATCACAGGAAAATTGTGGGAAAGGAAGTGTCACTGTTTTATGTCAATAAGAGGGAAAGCACCACAGTATCTTCATCCAGCACAACCTCAAGTGTTCAGTTGCCTCCCTATCCAGCATAGCATTCAAAAGTAAATTATTTGTTGCAATTTTAAAAATCTAGATCATAAATTAATACTTTAGCTTATTTAGCATGTCTCCTATGCTGTTGTTATACATATCTAAGATTTTAGTCCAGCTTGCTGCTTCAATGTCTGAAATTCTATCACACTAAACTAAAGGCTTTGTTTAACCAGAATTTATTAAATAACCTGACCTTACCTTGGCCAATTAATCTGAATCCACCAGTTTGTTTCTTCATTAAGTTTTTTTTGTTACTTTGTCACCTTTACACCACCTTTTTGCTGATGTCCTCATGTTCCTCCACACATTGTCTCCCCTAACTCCCACTAATATCGCGGGCCAATTACTTTTTACTTTCCTGCTAATCATCTCTTCAAGCAAATCTGTAGCCGATCCTTGCATGCAATCTGCTCTAAAAGACAGTTCCTCTTTCCTTCATGTTCTGTACTCAACAACAGGTTTTGTTCCATGAAGCATAAAAACATTTAGTCTTGTGCATAATAGATTTGCACATTTTGATTTGGAGCCCTATGTCTTTTTTTGCCATTTCCATTAATGGCTGAATGTTCTTCGGTCCACCTTTAATATTTTGGCCAATCCTTGAGTTTTGGCCACAAGCCCTGTTGAATTTGACCAACAGGCTGGAAAGCACCAGCACAATCTCTTCCAGGCTTCCACTTTTGTAATTTCGTTGTTATGTTCAGCATTCTGAGGGCATTATATGTCATACTCCATTAATAGTGACTTTATAGCTCATTAGTAGTTTAACCTTTAAGCAGAGTCTCTTAAGTACAACCAATAATTGAATGAATGGGCAGTGGACAATCAGTCTTACTGTGCAGCAGATTAACTATCGGTATATCTCTGATTAATGATGACAATATTTCTATTAAGGATATTAATTAACCCAAATGTTACTTTGTTTTTTTTTGTGAATGCAGAGAGAAGTGGTTGAAGATTCCTTAGAAAGTGCCTTTCTGAAGTTTTGAGAAACTGTATTTGGTAATGTGATGGAATTCAGAAATGAAAATATTTGAGAAACTATTCAATTCTACCAACAAGTTTCAGGTACTGGACAAGTTGAAAAGCGTAGTAGGATTTTAAGTTTCCAGATAGCACACAGAATATTCTCTACATAGTTCAGTTAAGGAGCAAAAACATTTGACCAACCATCAATCTGTCTGTGCTTACTAAGATGATAAAAAAAGAAAAGACCTTCATTTAAGTATTGTTTTTCGCTGTGTGTGAACGTCTCAAAGATTTTCACATCCAGTGAAATACTTTGACTTGAAAGACCCATCAAGGGCCTAGAAATGAGCCATTTTGCTGATGTCAGTTGCATACAGTCAGTTTTATTCTTGCTGCACTCAAATGAATATAAAAGTGGATGGAGAATGCTGGACCTACACTGAAAGTGGCGACACAAGTAGATAAATTGGTAACGATGCTGTATGTGATGACATGCTTGTAAGAAGTCATGCTGCAGCTTTATAAATCATTAACCGGACCATACTTGGAGAATTGCATGCAATTCTGATTGTCCAGTTTTTGGAAGGATGTGGAAACTGTGGAGAGGGTGCTGAAGATGTTTATCGGAATACTGCTGGGATGAAAATGTATGAGCTGTAAGGAAAGGTTGGATAAACTTGTGCTGTTCTCTCTAGCGCATTGGAGGTTGAGGGGAGATCTGATAGAACTCTTTAAAATTATGAGAGGCATAGATAAGGTTGATAGTCAGAATCCTTTCCCCAAGGTAGAAGTATGAGGGAGAAACTTAATGGTGATATAAGAGGCACATTTTCTATACAGCAAATAGTAGGTGTCCAGAATAGGTTATTTGGGTTAGTCGTGGAAGCAGACAGTCTGGTGATGCCTAAGGGGATTTTAGATATACACATGAAAATGAAGGGAATGGACAGCTATGAACGATACACAGGAGCAGGACATTTGGTATAAATTGACATCAAGATCAGCGCAACATCTTGGGCTGAATGGCCTGTCTTGTGTAATAGTATTCTATGTTCTATTTCACATGTTCTTTTTTTAACGCAAGTTTAATTCACTTAATTATCATTCATGTATATTTGAGAGCATATACACTGCATTGACAGTGTAAAAATATAACAAGAGAAGTAGGAAATATGAGAGACATTTTCAGTGATGGTGAGGCATTCACAAATCCTCCTCTCTATTTCTGTTTGTAAGGCAAGCAGACAGGATAAAGGTTCGAATGAAGTATCCTTAACTGCTGGCAAATAATAATCATTGAAATAATGATACAGCAATGTATTCAAAGTCATACTGCATATTGCACATAATTCTTAAAAGTATATCAAATGAACAATATTTATTAGAGGCTAAATGTGAGTTGCACTGTAGAATGTTTCCTTGCTGAGCCTGGCCTCTGTGAATTTGCTGTCTAAGAAAATAGATGTTGAGATTTTGCAACAAGTTCCATTTTGCGGGTAGAGATTTATTAGGACTGTAGGTTTGATGGATGACCAAAAAAAAAATTTGGTTAACTACGGACAAGTTATACACTCATAATTTTTTTTATGCCCAGAAATCTGCAGTATTGATTTGAACTGATCTACATAGAGGCAGATTTCTGAAGGCATGTCATTTTGTATCTCATACCTGCCACAGAGATGACAACAACCATGGTTATTGTGGGAAAAGTAATATTTTTAAGATCACCAAGAAAATGATCACACAACTTGCTGGTGCTGGAATATTTGGGATAACCTCATACTGTTTTAAAAATGAGACGTTTGCACTTTTCCAATGTTAACATAAAAATTCTAAGCTTTGTGTTGAATGTGATAGAACCATAGAACATTGCAGCACAGAAACAGGACTTTTAGCCCTTCTTTGCTGTGCCGAACCGTTTTTCTGCCTAGTCCCACTGACCTGCACCTGGACCATAACCTTCCATACACCTCTCATCCATGTACCTGTCCAAGTTTTTCTTAAATGTTAAAAGTGAGCCCGCATTTACCACTTCATCTGGCAGCTCATTCCACACTCCCACCACTCTCTGTGCGAAGAAGCCCCCCCTAATGTTCCCTTTAAACTTTTCCCCCTTCACCCTTAATCCATGTCCTCTGGTTTTTTTCCTTCCCTTGCCTCAGTGGAAAAAGCCTGCTTGCATTCACTGTATGTATACCCATCATAATTTTATATACCTCTATCAAATCTTCCCTCATTCTTCCACGCTCCAGGGAATGACGTCCTAACTGATTCAACCTTTCTCTGTAACTCACTTTCTCATGTCCCAGCAACATCCTTGTAAACCTTCTCTGCGCTCTTTCAACCTTATTAATATCCTTCCTGTAGCTTGGTGACCAAAACTGTACACAATTCTCCAAATTCGGCCTCACCAATGCCTTCTACAACCTCAGCATAACATTCCAGCTCTTATACTCAATACTTTGTTTAATAAAGGCCAATGTACCAAAAGCTCTCTTTACGACCCTATCTACCTGTGACGCCACTTTTAGGGAATTTTGTATCTGTATTCCCAGATCCCTCTGTTCTACTGCACTCCTCAGTGCCCTGCCATTTACCTTGTATGTTTTACCTTGGTTTGTCCTTCCAAAGTGCAATACCTCACACTTGTCTGTATTAAGCTCCATCTGCCATTTTTCAGCCCATTTTTCCAGCTGGTCCAAATCCCTCTGCAAGCTTTTAAAACCTTCCTCACTGTCTACTACACCTCCAATCTTTGTATCATCAGCAAATTTGCTGATCCAGTTTACCACATTATCATGCAGATCATTGATATAGATGACAAATAACAATGGACCCAGCACTGATCCCTGTGGCACACCACTAGTCACAGGCCTCCACTCAGAGAAGCAATTCTCTACCACCACTCTCTGGCTTCTTCCATCGAGCCAATGTCTAATCCAATTTACCACCTCTCCATGTATACCTAGCGACTGAATTTTCCTAACTAACCTCCCATGTGGGACCTTGTCAAAGGCCTTACTGAAGTCCATGTAGACAACATCCACTGCCTTCCCTTCATCCACTTTCCTGGTAACCTCCTCGAAAAACCCTAATAGATTTGTTAAAAATGACCTACCACACACAAAGCCATGTTGACTCTCCCTAATAAGTCCCATCTATCCAAATGCTTGTAGATCCTATCTCTTAGTACTCCTTCCAATAATTTACCTACTACCAATGTCAAACTTACCAGCCTATAACTTCCTGAATTACTTTTAGAGCCTTTTTTAAACAACGGAACAACATGAGCTATCCTCCAATCCTCTGGCACCTCACCCGTAGATACCGACATTTTAAATATATCTGCCAGGGCCCCTGCAATTTCAACACTGGGCTCCTTCAAGGTCCAAGGGAATACCCTGTCAGGTCCTGGAGATTTATCTACTCCGATTTGCCTTAAGATAGCAAGCACCTCCTCCTCTTCAATCTGTATAGGTTCCATGACCTCACTACTTGTTTGCCTTATTTCCATAGACTCCATGCCAGTTTCCTTAGTAAATACAGACGCAAAAAACCCATTTAAGATCTTCCCCATTTCTTTTGGTTCCATACATAGCCGACCACTCTGATCTTCAAGAGGACCAATTTTATCCCTTACTATCCTTTTGCTCTTAATATACCTATAGAAGCTCTTTGGATTATCTTTGGTAGTATGATATTAAGCTGCCTGTTGGAACATTTTAGATAAACTCAAAATCAAATACTATACACCTCATTTTCTGAGGTTATGTCACTGGTGGGATTTGCTACAGGTAGTGTGTCATGCTTAAATGGAAGAGTTGTGCTCATACTGAATTAGATCTCTAGGCCTTATTGCAATGTTGTGCACAATGGTGACCTATAGTTAATAAATGACATACTATGCAAGGCATGCTAGTGAAGCGGTTAGTGCCCATGCCTTTTAACTCCATTGACCCTAGTTCAGTCTTGAACCTTGGTGAAGTTTAAATATTATAACCATATAACAATTATAGCACGGAAACAGGCCATCTCGGCCCTTCTCGTCCATGCTGAATTCCAGGATTCCAGGATTTTGTCACTGCAGGTATGGCCGTGGTGGTCATTACTGGAGCTTGGGGCTGGATCAAAGCAGCGGGGCCCGGGCTTGAGAGCAAAAAACAAACTGATATTTGGCCATTGCTGGAGCTAACTTGGGGCCAGATCGAAGCAGCAGGGCCGGGGGCCAAGAGTGAGAAACGAACCATGTTTGGCCAGTTAAAGTGCCGAGCCAGATAAAAAGATCAAGGCGTCAAGGCCGAGGGTGAAGGACAAACCAGCATTCAGCTCACTACTCCATGAGGTTTACACAGCTCAGCACTGAATTGGCTCCGTGGCTGTGGCCTGCAGACCTTGGCCTCCTGAACCGGCTGCAAAGTTAAACTGACTACAACTGCGGACTCACTTTAGGGGACTCTGCGGTTCATGTTCTGTATGTTATTTGTTTACTTTTTTTATTGTTTACACAATTTGTTCATTATTATGCACCTTGGATGCTTGATGGTCTTTGTTGTGTTCGGTATTTTAATCATTTCTATTATATTTCTTTGTCTTGTGGCTGTCTCCAAGAAGACAAATCTCAAAGTTGTATATAGCATACATACTTTGGTAATAAATGTACTTTGAACTAGGGATTTCTAACTACGGCAATCTCTAAAGATTTGGAGTAGATTTGACTTCCTTTTCTCTAAATTGTATTATGTATTTGAGTTCTCAGCAATCTTGATGCCCTGTTGCCAAAAAAAAACAAAGTGTTTGAGTTGAAAGGCAGAAAATCACTGATTGCATTATTTACTGAACATACTGAAATTAATAAAGGAGGTGCGAGATTTGTAGTAGTTTATTAGCTACTATGAGGAAAAATAGACTAAATTTATTATCCAGGTTAACCTAGGGTTAAATTTACAAATGGCCTTTTCCTTTTAAGATGTGAAATGTTCCAAATAGGAGGTCAAAATTATCATTAATTGATTCAAGTTCCCAATGTCTGGAGAACTGATGAAAGAAAAACAGAAAATTTTGGGAACACACTGCAGGTCAGGCAGCATCTTTGGAAAGAGAGACATAATTAAAATTTCATTTGATGGTCATGAACATGGGAAAAGTGATGCCCTTTGAACTGAAAAGTCAACTTTCTGCAAGGCTGCCTTACCTACCTGTATGAGCAGCACTTGCATGAGATTTTGGATAAGTTTGTCCCATTGAGGCAGGGAAAGAACGGTAGGTGAAGGAACCATGGTTGACAAGAGATTAGAACATTTAGTCAAGAGGAGAACGGAAGCATACTTAAGGTTAGGAAGCAAGGATCAGACAGGGTTCTACAGAGCTATATGGTAGCCGGGAAGGAACTTAAGAAGGGACTCAGGAGAACTAGAAGGGGACATGCTAAGGCCTTGGTGTGTAGGTTTAAGGAAAGCCCTAAGGCATTCTACATGTACCATGTACGTGAAGAACTGAAGGATGACTAGAGTGAAGGTAGGACTGATTAAGGATGAAAGAAGAAATGTGCCTGGAGTTGGAGGAGAGGAGGTCCTTAATGAATACACTGCTGCAGTATTTACGAGTGAGAGGGACTTTGATGATTGTGAGGACAGTGTAGAACAGGTTCATCTGCTAAAACAGGTCAATGTTAAGAAATAGGATGTGCTGGAACTTCTGAAAAGATTAAGTTAGATAAGCCCACAAGGCTGGATGGAATATGCCCCAGGTTACTACGGGAAGCGAGGGAAGAGGCTGATGCACATTTGGTGTTTCTTTGTGTCTTCACTGGTTATAGGTATAGTACTAGAATAATACACACAAAATGCTGGAGGAACTCAGCAGGCCAGACAGCATCTATGAAGGGGAATAAGCAGTCAATGTTTCAGGTCTGAAGTTCATCAGGACTGAAGTAGTATCAGAAGATTGGAGGGTGCAAACATTATTCCATTGCCCATGAAAGGTGATATGGATAATTCTGAGAATTATAGACCAGTGAGTCTTTTTAGTTAATAGTGGGCAAACTATTGGAAATGATTCATAGAGATAGGACTTATAAGCATTTGGGGAAGCATAGACTGATGAAGAGTCTGGGCCTGAAACATCGACTGTTTAGTCATTTCTATAGATACCACCTAACCTGCTGAGTTCCTCCAGCATTTTACGTGTGTTTCTCTGGATTCCCAGCATCTGCAGAATCTCTTGTGTTTATGGACTGATTAGGGTTACTCAGCATGCCTTTGTGAGGGATAGGTTATGCCTCACGAACCTGATTGTGTTCTTCGAAGAAATGACAAAACAAATTGATGAGGGTAGAGCAACGGATGTGGTGTATATGGACATTAGTAAGCCGTTTGACAATGTTTGCCATGCTAAGTTCATTCAGAAAGTCAGGAGGTACAAGATCGAGAGAAACTTGACTGCATGGATTCAGAATTGGTTTGCCCATAGAAGGCAGAGGTGGTAGTAGATGGAGCATTTTGTGATTTTTAAAGATGACTTGGATGAGGAAGTGGAATAGTGTGTGTGGGGGCGGGGGGGGAGATTGAGTTCCAGAACTGTGAGGTAACGTTGCATGTTTATAAAACTTGGACTATTGTGTTCAGTTCTGGTCATCTCATTATAGAAAGGATACGGAAACCTTAGAGAGTGTGCAGAGGAGATTTACCAGGATGCTGCTTGGGTTAGAGATAATGTCTTATAAGGATAAGTAGCAAGCAAGTGTTTTTCTCTGAGGCAAATGAGGATGAGAGGTGACTTGATAGAGGTGTATGAGGCATTGATATTGTGGACAGCCAGCACTTTTCTCCTAGGACAGAAATGGCTAATACAAGAGGGCAAAATTGTAGGGTGATTGGAGGAAAGTATAGGTGATATCAGAGCTAGATGTTTTTTTTTTACACAGAGAGTAGTGGATGCATGGAACATGCTGCCAGGTGTGGTGGTGGAAGCAGATACATTAGAACCATAGGAGACTCTTAGATAAACACATGGATGAAAGAAAAGTATAGTGCTATGTGGAAGGGAAGTGTTAGATTGATCTTAGAGTAGGTTAAAAAATCAGCACAACATTGTGGGTTGAAGGGCTTGTACTGTGCTGTTCTATGTTCCATGTAGTTCTGGCCCTTTTTGTTTCTGTTTGAGATTTTAAGCATCTGCTTTTTAAAATGTTACTGTATTTCATGTAACAAGGAGTTTTATTATTATGAAGTCATGAAGTAGATGTTAAGCCCTTAAAAATGTATGCGAGCTGCTTGATTTTATAGACTCAGAGAACGTAAAGGCCAGCAAGTGTTTACATGTTACTCGTTTCCAACTTTGTGTTGTGGGGGAAAATTGTCAGACCATTGGAGTGAATGGAAGGTTAAGCAAAATGAAAGCACATACAAGAAACTATCCCATGTAAAGACACAAGCAAAGCTCCCCTCAGAACAAGTGAAATACAATGTTTAATAAATGTTTTCAAAGTTAGTACATATACTTTGTTTAACTAATTTAAGAGAATTATTGACTATAGCAGAAAGACAGAGAGCACTATATAATCATTTGCTCATAAAGTGCTGAGATTTTTGTTGTAACTCATTGCATTATGACCTGAAGGTTTTCAAGAGTAATTTTAAGAGTTTGCATTACTGCATTGATTTGAATAATTTACATCAGTACTGTAAAATTTTATGTGGGAGGAAGCTGTCTCCTGTCAGTATAAATAAATGTGTAATATATTGTCAGCTGCATGATGTATTCTGCTTTTGATATTGTGTTTCATTAACATCAGACCAATACATTAGAATAGTCAGTTCCAAAAGCAGCAATGGATGCCTCTTCTGTCACTGATGTGTTGATGTGGGGCACAGCCAAGTTGGTCACAGAAGGAGAAATAGGCAGTTTAAATGGAGCAGATATGTAGACGAAAATTCAGCACTATGATTGTACCTGGGTAGGAATGGTGGTCAAGACACTAAGGTTAGGGATCAAACAAATTGTTCCAAGCATTTACTTGTGGGGAATTTTGTTCATTCGGTCTTGGGTGCCAGCTATGTCTGAAGCATTGGAGTGGATCAGAAAGGTTAAGGCATAGCTTTGTGTCATTCCTATACTTGTCAATTCTTGTGACTTTGAATGTTGAAGGGTAATATGTTGATAACATATAGAAAGGCCAATGCCATGTCATTGGGCCAGTCCAAGGCTAAGGGTGCAGGGGTGGGAACAGAAAACGTTTTTCAAGCTGCAATTTAATTAGTCAGAGCGTCAGACTGGCCAGTTGAATGATGAAAGCAAGGTATTGGAGGCATTGGCAAGATCAACTAGATTTAAGACTGTAGATTTGTTGAGAAGAATTATAAGAAAAAGTTCCACAGCATAAGCTGCAAAGAATGTCATTTGCCATTTTGAGGGTTATTTCAGTACTGTTGTAGAGCTTAAGTATTTCAATTCCTGTAAAGTGTCTGTATTTATCACCATTTTAGAAGTTCATCAAAGTTAAACAAAGCTTGGAGATGATAGGTTCAGAGCCTTGGGCTCTCCCCCTCAATAAAATGATCAGCAGCTAAAGCTTTAGTGGTATGTGAAACTGGGTTACTAAACACTCCCACTGCTTAAATTATTTGGCAAAAGGTATTGCAAACCTGTGCCTGGAGTAAAAAATACATGGTGGCTTTATTACAAATTCTTTTCTATCAGAGTATTCATCAAACACCTGTCAAGGCCGATTTGTCAAAAAATATTTTACAATTACCACACTGTGGCTCTTGTTCATAGACAGGGAAAAGTATACATTTGTGAAATATAATTTCAGCCATATCATCATCTATAGGAATATCTACAGGAGCTCTGATTGAAGAGCTTGTTTCTTATGATCTAGACTTAGCATTTGAAAACATTTGGAAAACCCATCGGTGCATACAAATGAACTTGCACACTAACTTCACTGGTGAAAGCTTGAGAACAAACGTGAATAATGTAAATCGAAAACTAATACATATTCAGTTTCTGAATTACATCAGATAATATGGGTATAAAATCAAAATGTTGTTAATTTGATCATTCTAAATTTAGCAATTTTTAAAATGTTTTTAATTTGGTTCAGAATATTCTAAATTAATGAAATCAAAGAAACATCAATGTATGAAATACTGGATATCCTTAAATTAGCATCAAATTTTTAACGGTTCTTACTTAATTATGCTTTTTTGTTCCCTCCAGGTAATTTATAATCTCCAGTAATCCCCCAATCATCGCAATGGCTATAGCAAAAAGTACTGGTGGTATCTCAGCTGATAATGAGACAGTGGAAGATAATGCAAAACGCCTTGATGTCATTCAAGTGAATAAAAGTTTTAATTGAGGTAATTTGTGTTACGACAGATTTTTCCTTATTGAGATTTAGTTTGAGCAGAAATTGTACTGAGGTCAATGTGCAGATCACTCATTTCACACATCTGAATGCATACTTTTGTACTTCTAGTTAATTCTGTGCTAAAACCTTGTATTGGAATAGAGGATAATACCAGTAAAGGAGGACTGATGGACATAGACCCACAACATTATATATGCAGGTGTCTAATCTGAACTCTGTTGACACAACTCCCTGTTAGGAGTGCAGCACAGTGGATCTGACAGCTGGATCTGCACATTTCCACTGATGGGAGGGAAGAATTACAAGGTTGTTTGTATGTCTGGTGTTCAGTGGCTCAGCTGGTGTTGTGTATTGTGGAAATTGCCCCGTGGTCACCTGGGTGTCCCCAGGAATGTGAGTTTCCTTCCACATTCCAAAGACGTGCTGTTTGGTTGGTTGGTTAATTGGCCATTATAAATTGCCCTTAGCATGTACGTTAGTGGTAGAGTCTTTGGGGAGTTGAGGGGAATGTGGGAAGAAAAAATGGGACTGGTGTAGGATTAGTGTAAATGAGTGGTTAATGGTTATTTTATTTAGGGTTATAACTGACTAGGCCCTTCTAGCCATTCAAGCTGTACTGCCCAGTAACCCCTGACAACCCAGATTTAACGCTAACCTAGTCATGGGACAACTTACAATGACCAATTAACCTACCCAGTACATCTTTGGACTTTTGGAGGACACTGGAGGACCCAGAAAAGACCCACACATTCCACGGGGTGTGGCATACAGAGGCTCCTTACAGAAGATGCTGGGATTGTACTCTGGCATGAGCTATAATAGCGTAGTGCTAACCACTACACTACCATGGCGCCCAATGGTGCTCTGTTAGTGGTACTCAGCGGGTTGAGGGCCCTTTTTTTGTACTGTACGTCTGTCACTCTTAATTGACTTGTCAGAATGTTGAAGTGCTGGTGTCAGAGCTTTTGCATTCCTGACGCAGACGTTGGAAATTGACCACTCTAAGCAACATCTTTCAGGTGTCTTAGAGGAAGGTCTTTTGAACAGAGGGAGAACTTTTTTAAGCCTACTTTGTGTATTTTATATAGGTTTCAAAACCAATAGATGCATTCTGAGGTGTAAGTATATCTAATTCATAGACACAATATCAAATAACTGCAAATTGCCATTGATTTTATGCTTTGGAAATTTATACTAAAATGCAGTATTATACAGTATAATAGTGACGTATTTCTTCTTGATATTTTTGAGTGATCCAGAGATGCCAGAGCTGCTGTTATAAATAGTTCTGAAGTTAAAGACATGATCTCAGAGTCCTTAAATTATATTTTGATGAGTCACACTGAAATTGTATTTGCCAGTACATCACCGCAGCAAAAATGAATTATTGTTGAAGCTTGTTAAAGACACGTAACTTTCATTGAGTTGGTAAGTTAGTTTGGACCGCGTTCACTTGCAAGTCCATAGTTTGCACACCTCCTTAGGAAACAATTCATAGTGTCGGCTGCACACTGGAGAGAGCAGCAATGTTGTAGTTATCAGTTTTCAGATAAAATATCCCACAGCACTTTTTGAAGAAAGGCAAGTGGGTTTTCTGCCGCCTTGCCAAAACTGTCTTAAATTAATTGTCAAAACTATTAAATTTAGATTAGAGGAACATTTCATCTCATTTCTGTTTGTGCCATTTTCACTGCGTCTTATTTGTTTTACTGTGAAGTCATGATCATGTGACAGAAGAGATATAATGGGAGGAGAAGATGGTGCGCCTGCGCAGCCCTCCAGTGAAAAATGATATTGTATCTGTTAAATAGGGGCAGTGGACAATTCTGATTTGATGGAGAACAGAGGAACATCTGGAGAAATTTCTGAAACGCCCGTTCACTGCTGTCGTTATTGTGTGGTATCTTTCGGAGGGTAGGCCTCAAAATCCCCGGCCTTGCCTGCTTTTGGCAACCGAAAAGGAGGTCGAATCGTTCGGACAGAGATGGCGCTCAGTACTCGGTGTTAGAGAGCTGATCAGAGCTCGAAGTTTTCGGATGACTCAGAGTCGGACTGTGGTCGGCATGGCAGGGAGAGTTTTTCTTCCTTCTCCCGTCTGTGTGAGATGTGGGACATTTGAGAAACTTTGAACTTTACTGTGCTCATGGACTTCTTCATCAAGTTATGGTATGGTGCACTGTTGTAACTATATGTTATAATTATGTGGTTTTATCAGTTTTTTCAGTCTTGGTCTGTCCTGTGTTTTGTGATAGCACACCGGAGGAAATAATGTATCATTTCTTAACACATACATTACTAAATGACAATAATAGAGGACTACGTGTCTGCATAATCTAATTCCTTTTTTTCCCCTTTCATTCTTTGCTGAATGAATTTACTCCAGTGGGTAGGTAAAAGTAAACTACGATCTACAGTTCAATACAAAGTTTTTTTTCTAGCTTTAGTGATCTTTTGATTCCAGTAAAATCATTGGCTATCTCTGATTCCCTCCTATGCTCACCATTCCAGCCCTGCATTACAGCCAAAGTCTGCCTCACCCATGTCAGTGGCATCACTGTTTAGGCTCATGAACATATCTGCAACCTTGAAAGTTTATGAGATTGTCTGGGGGTTGGGATGAAGTTCCATTAGCAGTAGAATTACAATGGTAACACTTCACAGTGAAAGGATTTCCTGATTCCAAAGAGGAGCCAATGTTGAAACACGAGATTCTGAAGTTGCTGGAAATCTTGAACAACAGACACAAAATAATGGAGGAACGCAGCTGGTCAGGCAGTATTTACATTTCTCAGCCCAAAATGTCAACTGTTTATTTCCCTCCATAGATGCTGCCTGATGTGTTGGCTTCCTCCAACATTTTGTGTCTGTTGCCCAACATTGAAAGCATCCTTTTAGAACAATCCCTCCAAAATTTGACCCAATATAAAACATAAGCCTGCGTAAAGGTTAGTTGAACTTTGCAAAGTTGTTAGGTTAAACTTACATTTCAGGTTATAGCTTAAAACCCTCCAGTCTAAAACATCTTAATTTACATGCTAACCCTGCATGTAACTTCCAAAATCCAAGAAAATGTTAGGTTAGAGTAGCTTCTTGACAACTTCAGAAAGCAACCAAATATGGAATATCATCCTTCAGCTTTTGTGGTTATTCTACACATTGTAAGCACTCAGGTACAGTGAAACATTATCAAAGTAGTTGGTAACAACTAAATAATCCTAGTCACCCTTATTGCATTTTCAGATCATTTGTGGATTGAACAATCAACACACACAAATCTTTAGTTCCCAGTTGTAAATTTAGCCTCACAGAAAGAATTGAATTGGCAATCATCTCTTATGGCTTACTATATTTACTGATCCAGTAAAAACTAGAATACATTTTTAGTTGCAGTGTTTATTTTCTATAGGAGTCTTTCATCCCTCTAACTTGACCTGAAAAGTATTGCTCCTACTGTCACAATACATTTGTCATTTAGACTGAGGAATACAGAGCTTCATAATGATTCTCAACTAGAAAGTATCTGGTAATCTCATCAGATTCTTATTTGTAAAACAGGGATCCATTGTGGCAGTTACAGGAAATGGTGTCGATGCATCGGTCCTGAAGAAATCAGACATTGGATTAGCTATTGGAATTGCAGGCTGAGATGCAGCCAACTTTTCTGATAACTTTGCTTCAATAGTCACTGGAGTGGAGGAAGGTACAAACCACTAAAATACAGTTACAGATGTGATCAGAGTATTACCAACCTGTACAATTAATTTCTTATTGACCTAACTTTCAAACCAAGGGAGAAGAATGTGTGGGAGATGGTGGGTATCAGGAAGAAAGGTTTTAAACAACCTCTTTAAAAGATATTTCAGCAAGAGGTTTTAATTTTCAAAAGTTACTGTTAGCAACTTTGTTTCTCAGTTTAACAAATAGGGGTTTTCAGGGGTCATATTTCCTCAGGAAGCATACAGTTTCCTAGATTCTTCCCCCACTCTTCCTTGAGAGGTCCAATTCTGTAAAGATTCATAAAAAGTCTTTTACTTTCACAAATTATGAGCCATAACATTCAGGAATCTGCGATTATCCATTAACAGTAACTGACAGCTTTGCATTACAATACCCAATAAATGTTCCTATGTTTTACACTTCTACTGTCCTCTATTCAGTAATCCCTCATTGAAGAAAGAGTCATCCCAATTATCAGAAGAACTCAGCAGCTCAAGCAGCATCTGTGATGACAAAGGAATGATCAATATTTTGTGTCAAGACCCTGTATATCAGGACAGAGTGTGCAGTGGTCAAGATTTCAGCAACCACAGACTCCTGTCCTTCCCAATTACCCACTTGAATTTCTATCCCCATGTTCAACTCTGTTTAATGCATAGTAACATCTGGATTTGCCTTATCCATTAGTATTTAATTATCATATAGATCTCTGTAAAATAAGCCTTGGCCAAAACCCCTTACCTTTGCTTCATAATTCTGTTTTTTAGTTTTCCTTGAAGTGCTCCCAGGATTTGACAATCTCTTTACTCTCTCAGTGATTACATAATGCAATTACACTACATTGGCATGGTGGATACATTATACAACTTGTATTTAGTGATCTAGTCTATTGATGTGAAGACAAGATCAAACCCTAACTATAGCATCTATCAAATTTACATTTGAAATAAAAGACATATCAACAACGGAGACACTGAAACCATCAGACGATTGCAAAACAAACCATTGGTCCATTAATGCTTTGAAGAAACTGCTATCTAGACTTATAGTTTTGACTTAATTGCCCTCTGAAAGATTCCAGCAAGTTGAGGATCAATTGGCATTAACGAACAAGTTTAATAAAACTATTCAATATATGGCTTCACTAGAATGCTCTGATTTCTTGAAATTAATATTCTGCTTGCATTGACTGTCTAGCTTTCTGTCTAGACAATTAATCATGCAGAGACTGGCATATTGAGTGTTGATTCTAATATCACTATATGGACATACAATACTAGGAAAAGAGAGACAAGATTTTTGCAAGAATGACAATGAAGTCTTATGATTCCACAGTTTGACTAAGTTGATGAAGCTTAGTGCTGTGGACTTGGATTTGCTAAGAGATGTGTTGATATATATTAATTCAGGTTGTACGTAACTGATGAAAGGGATTTCATCCTTTCGAAGAATTAGATTTGAACTTAGCTGATAAAGAAATCTCAACACTAATGAAGTCAAGTATGAGGAGGGACTTCAATTAAAGTGGAATGGTCTTCATAATTGAAATACAGTGGATTCTGATTAATTGGGTCATCAGTTAAATGGGCAGCCACTTATTTGGAGCAATTCATAAAGAACAAACACTAATCGAGAAAATAGCCTTCATTTATTTGGGACACTATGCCACTTAATTGGGACGCAAGACTGTTGCGGAACAGTTGCAGAACAGTTTTTAAAGTAGCATCCGTTGCATACACTTGTTTGGCCATTAAACACTACACTGTGCTCAGAGCCAACAGTTCTTAAATAGTGTCGGTTGTCTATGTTCCAAAAGCACTGATTTTTGTCACTGATAGTTGGCGAGAAACGTGCAGTAGGACAATTCAGAACTGTTTCAAGCATTCAGGCTTGGAGATGCCAGAAATTGCTGGGAGTGAAAATGAGACGATTTCACTATTTCAATAAGCTAGGAACTACAAAGAATTGGAAGGTACCATCAGTCATCTTGAATGTTACAATGAAAATGAAGATTTGGAGGATGCAATCATCGAAAGCATTGTATGAAGGCAGTCCATTATCTGCACTAGGTGTCTGTGATAATTTTGTCATTTATAGTCAATCAAAAGAACACACCAGTGTACACTGGGTGAATCCCTCTGTTGATAACTATCAGGAAGTAATACAGTTTTATAATTGGTAGTGTTCCAATTTGTTCTGTATTTCATTTAAATACATTTGTTACTCAGTTAAACAGTAATTTGTCTTTTTTTTTACACCTTTTTAACTATTTCCATGAAACTTTGGCGAATTGGGGCAGCAACCAATTAACTGGAATCCACTGTATATCCAAGCTAAATATAGCTTGGATTTGTGGAAATATGGAAAATACTATACTAAATTTCTACATTATCCATTTAAACATTCCTTTAGTCATAAGATGATACATCACAGTAATAGGTCATTATGTTAATGCTGACCATGATGGACCAATCTTATGTAATCCTATTTTTCAGCACTTGGTGTGTTGCCTGCTATGCCTTGGCAATTCAACTGTGTGAGAGCACCTGCCTTCACCACCTACAGGCAGTACGGTACAGAGAGCTGTGTACTAATGTGATTTGCATATTAGTACATAAAAGTTTAATCCATTGACATATTAGTATCCAGTAGGTCATCTGATTTTTCACAATCAGAAGAAATCAATTGCCTACACCCTGACCAAGAACATGGCTGAATTGTGTCAATTTCTTGTTTATACCATTGCCAGTATACCCCTTCCCATAAGTACCATCGCCATCCTCATTGATTTGGGTACAGATATTGTAAGTAATTACTAATGATTTGAAATTGGTTTCTACTTTCCTTCTATTGTGCCCGTTTACCATCATTCACTCAATTAATGCTTAGTTTTAGTCGATCAAGAAAATAATGAGCAGCTGAAGTTTCAATCTAAATTAGATTTTTCATTTCACAAATTACATTATTGTTCAAAGATGATTAATTTATCATTATATTTAGCTCATAAATAACTTTAATGTGAACATCAGATAAAAATAACATTTTAGATTTATTTTTCAGGAAGTGAGTACCTGAGTATCGCTGGTAAGGTCAGGATTTGTTATACACTTTAATTTCCTTTCAGACGTGTCATCGTGACCAAACAAAGTCCTTCTGGTAAAGGTCCTCCTGCAATGTTTTTGGGCAGAGAGTTCTAGGATTTAGAACTAATGCATACTGAAAGACAATTAGGGTGCATAACAAATATTGGCCACCACATTCTGATAAGTAAAAATGACCCATTTGTCCAGTGAGTTCTTTCTTTGTGTGGGCTGAATATAATGATGAATTGATCGTCTATAGACCTCAGAAGGTTAAGCCTGCATTGTAGATACATTAGAGGGAGACTGGATGGAGAGGGGTCTTTACTGTGCTCTTTTTCCTCAGTTTTTGGACACTGTGATTATTGCTGTTAGCTACTCCTGAAGAGCAACAGGAAGAGTGGTAGTTCGATAAGGATGCAAGCTACACCCTTTCCCTTATTAGTATTTACATTAAACAAGCAGAGAAAGGATGGCCGGCATTGATCCTAGGCAATACTGGGAAGAGGAGATGGGGGTAGTTTGCATTCTGCCATTTTCCGACTGGTTCTGCAGAAAGAAAGGTCAATGGCTTACCTGCGAAACTAAAAAAAAAACTGTAGTGGGAAAGATAGTGTTGTGATGCTTAAAGACAAAGTAATAATATTGCCAAAAATAAATTTCAGTGATGTCCAGAGATTTTCATCAAGAAGATCTCTTTCTTATAAAATTCAGATAGCATTAACAATCAAGATTTTTTTGTTTTTAAATATGTACCTGAAACTGTAGCGGAAAATACTTGAATCACACTTATTGACTTATTGCTAAGCCATTGTCCGAACCATTTGTCTCACTGATAGATTCCATCTATTTTTCTAGCTTATGAGAAAGCTGAAAAGGACAAAATGAACGCCCATCCAAGAATTTCAAGCAGAAATTGACTTGTAATCTTGCAACTTGCTTCTTATTCATATTTTCAAGTAGGCGAGTACAAAAACTTCACCTGTTACCTTTACATGCAACCCTGTATTTGCTGGAACTTGAGCAGTCCTGTGCTAAAGTGATCAGTCCTAATTATATAACATGATTAGGGATGCAGATTTAAATTTGCATAGCTATTAGTGTGATGCTATTACAGCTCAGGGCACTGGAGTTTGGAGTTCAATCTCGGTGTATGGGGATTTCAATGTGCAGGTAGGTTAGGAGACAGTGATTGTAATATGATAGAATTCACCCTGTAATTTGAGAGGGAGGAGCTAAAGTCAAATGTATCATTATTACAGTGGAGTAAAGGAAATTATAGAGGCATGAGAGAGGTGCTGGCCAAAGCTGATTGGAAGGGGACACTAGTAGGGATGATGACTGCAGCAATGGCTGGAGTTTTTGGGAGCAATTCGGAAGGCACAGGATAGATACATCCCAAAGAAGAAATAGTATTCTAAAGGCAGGATGATGCAACCGTGACTGAAAAAGGAAGTCAAAGCCAACATAAAAGCAAAAGAGAGGGCATATAATAGAACAAAAATATGTTGGAAATTAGAGGATTGGGAAGCTTTTGAAAACCAACAGAAGGCACCTGAAAAAGCCATAAGGAGGGAAAAGATGAAATATGAAGGTAAGCTAGCCAATAGTATCAAAGAGGATACCAAAAAGTTTTTTTCAGATATATAAAGAGTAAAAGAGAGCTGAGAGTAGATATTGGACTGCTGAAAAATGATGCTGGAGAGGTAGTAATGGGAGACAAGGAAATGGTGGATGAACTGAATAAGTATTTTGCATCAGTTTTCACTGGGAAGACATTAGCAGTATGTCAGAAGTTCAAGAATATCTAAGGGCGGAAGTGAGTGCAGTTGCTGTTACTAGGGAGAAGGTGCTTGGGAAGCTAAAAGGTTTGAATTTAAGGAAGTCACTTGGACCAGACGGATTACATCCAGGGTTCAGAAAGAGGTAGATTAAGAGATCGTGGAGGCATTAGCAATGATCTTTTCAAGCATCAGTAGATTCTGGCATGATTCTGGAGGACTGTAAAATTGCAAATATCACTCAATTCAAGAAGGGAGGGAGGCAGAAGAAAGGAAATTATAGGCCAGTTAGCCTGAGCTCAGTGGTTGGAAAGATGTTGGAGTCGATTGTTAAAGATGAGGCTTCGGCGTACTTGGAGGTACATGATATAGGCCATAGCTGGTTTCCTTAAGGGAAAATCTCGCCTGACAAATCTGTTAGAATTAACAAGTACGACAGACAAAGGAGAATTGGTAGGTGTTGTGTATTTGGATTTTCAGAAGACCTTTGACAAGGAGTCGCACATGAGGCTGCATAGCAAAATCAGAGCCTATGATATTACAGGAAAGATACCAGCAGGATAGAGCACTGGCTGATTGGCAGGAGGCAAAGAGTGGGAATAAAGGGAGCCTTTTCTGATTGGCTGCCAGTGACTTAGTGGAGTTCCACTGGGGTCAATGTTGAGACTGATCCTTTTTATGTTGTATGTCAATGATTTTGATGACGGAATTGATGGCTTTGTGGCCAAGTTTGCAAACAATACGAAGATAAGTGGAGGGGCAGGGAGTGTTGAGGAAGCAGGGAAGCTGCAGAAGGAGTTAGATTTAGGAATGGGTAAAGAAGCGGCAGGTGGAGTACAGTGTCAGGAAGTGTATATTCATGCACTTTTGTAGAAGAAATGAAAAGGCTGACTTTTTTTTTAAATGGGAGAAAAATCAAAAATCTGAGGTGCAAAGGGACTTGGGAGTCCTCATGCATCTAAAGGTTAATTTTCAGGTTGAGTTGCTAATAAGGAAGGCAAATGCAATGTTAGCATTCATTTTGAGAGGACGAGAGCAGAAAAACAACAATGTAATGCTGAGGCTTTAAAGCACTGGTGAGGCCTCACTTGGATTATTGTGAGAAGTTTTGGGCCCCTTGTCCAAGAATGGATACGTTGACATTGGAGACGGATCAGAGAATGATTCTGGGATGAAATGATTATTGTATGAAGAGCTTTTGATGGCTCTGGGCCTGTACTCTCTGGAATTTAGAAGAATGAGGGGGTATCTCATTGAAACCTATTGAACATTAAAAGGCCAAGATAGAGTGGATGTAGAGAGGATGTTTCCTATAGTGGGGGAGTCTAAGATCAGAGGGCACAGCCTTAGAATAGAGCAGAGGTTCCCAACCTGGAGTCCACTGGCCCTTTGGTTAATGGTGGGAGTCCATAGCATAAAAAGGGTTGGGAACTTCTGGAGTAGAGAGGTGTCCATTTAGAACGGAGAGGAGGAGGAGTTTCTTTAGCTAGAGGGTTGTGAATCTCTGGAATCTGTTGCCACAGGGTGTATTTAAGGCAGAGGTTGATAGGTTCTTGACCTGTCAGGGTGTGAAAGGTTACGGAGGGAAGGCAGGAGAATGGGTTTGAGAGGGAAATGGATCAGCCATGATGAAATGGCAGAGTAGACTTGGTGGGTCAAATGGCCTAATTCTGCTCCTATGTCTTCTGTAAGGAGTCTCTGTATGTCCACCCCGTGGTCCTCCTGTTTCCTCCAACAGTCCAAAGATGTACCAGGTAGGTTCGTTGGTCATTGGAAATTGTCTCGTGCTTATATAAAGGTTAAAGTGGAGATGTCAGGGATGGCTCAAAGGTGGGAAGGGCCTATTCCACACTGTGTCGTTAAATAAGTAAAAAATTTTCTTTAGTTGAGATGCTTCATATTTACTAGCTGTTCAAGCGTTTGTCGGTCGTTGAACTATATCTTGAATTATCGACTTTTTGGGCCACTTATATTTTTTAACTATGTGAATGTATTTGCTATATGCTATGCTGGATTAATGGAATCTTTGGTTTGTGAGCCACATTCACAGTCTTCACCCAAACTTCCAGGTTCTTTTCGGGCTGAGACTACCTGCTGATTGGTGGCACTTGATGGTTGGAAGTTTCTTATACTTTGGGCTGGAAATAGCAGGTCTGGCTTTTCATTCAAGAGCTTTAATTGATGGGCAGAAGATGCCAGGTGGATGCAGGTTGAATGGTGTATCAGGAGTTTCCAGAAGATGTTATTGGCTTTGGAGCCAGTGATGTGCTATGACCATGAAGAGGTGCATGGTCCTTTAGCAATGGAAATGGAGCAAGAAATCTAGGATGAGGTAGACAAGAGGGTATATGCACCCATAAAAGGTGACTCAATTAGAAAAAAATATATAGTTATATTTTAAATTTTAAACTCTGATCGATTGGAGATACTTAAAATTGATAAAGGGATTCAGGAGCATGCATAAGAGGGTAAAACAAACACTTTCTCTGATGGAGGAAGAGCTGGGCTATTTAATAGTGAAGTAAGGGAACACTTCTCCCAGCACAGTGAAAAGCTGGAATTCCCTCTTCCACCAAGACACTGCATAATGGTTGAATGGATATTTGTATGTCTTGAGTTTGACAGGATTTACTGAGCAAAGCTTTTAAAGGGTGTGAATCAAGTTGAATGACTAGAGTTGAGTTTAATTGGGTTTAGTTAATTCGTTTGAATGTTATCAGCTATGATCTAAAGAAAATAATGTTGAGAAATATACCGTATAGGGATAGAAATGCCAATGGTTCTGTAATGCATTAATTGCACTTATCACAGCCCTATAAATAGTCATATAGGAGTCCCGAACCTCTTGCATTGACTCTGGCAGAGTTCTGGTCCATAAGTTGTTATAAATATTTGTAAGGCTATATCTTTTTTTTTTATAATTTAAAGAATTCCTACTTTACCTTCGAGCCCAGTCAAGTTTTCATAAGGTCTTCAGGTATGGAACTTAATGCAGGAAAGTGCGAGATGTTGTACCTTGGGAGTACAAACTAAATAGTAAGGCACTGAGAAGTGTGGTAGAAAAACGGGATCTGGGAATGCAGGTTCACAATTCCTTGAAAGTGGCATCACAGGTAAATAGGGTTGTAGCAAAAGCTTTTGGCATATTGGTCTTCATAAATCAAAGTATTAAAAACAGGAGTTGAGAGGTTATGTTGAAGTTATATAAGAAGTTGGGGTGAGGACAAACTTGGAGTATTGTGTACATTTCTAGTCACCTACAAGAAATATATCAATAAGATTAAAAGAGTGCAGAGAGAAAAAAATACAAGAATGTTGCCTGGAACAGAAAACCTGAGATATAGTGAAAGGTTGAATAGTTTAGGACTGTATTCCTTAGAGCATAAGAGAATGAAGTGAGGTTTGACAGAGATATACAAAAACTGAAGAGTATAAATATGGTATATGCAAGTAGGCTTTTTCCACTGAGGTTGCTTGAGAGTTGTTAAGGGTTGAAGTAAAATATTTAAGGGGAACTTCACTCAGAGGGTGGGGTGAGCGTGGAATGATTTACCCGTATAAGTGATGGATTCACAATATTTCAATATTTAAGATTAGTTTGGAAAAGTAGATGGATGGGAGGGGTATGGAAGGCTATGTTTCAGATCCAGGTCAATGAGAATATGCAGAGTAAATGTTTGGCACAGACTAGATGGGCCGAAGGACCTGTTTCATTGCTGTAGTGCTCTATCACTATGACTTTATGACTATTTAATTGGATGTGACCTCTGAGGACCACAATTTTGCCTCAAGGACCTGTCTATGTTGGCTGGAGTCAGGGCTTTATGCTTTGGCTCTTGGTAGGGTCATCCATGCCAAACAGGTCAAAGGGTAGAGGCCAGACTACCAGTCCTCCAGATTCAGGGTTCAGCTCAGGGCTAACAACCCTGACAGATAAAACAAAACTCTTACGGAAACCGCAATAAAGAATCCTTCTACATCTGAGTGCGACGGTATTCCTGAGTCTCTACCCAGGACTTGCATGACTGGCAGTAGTGAAAACCAAGCTACTGCCATAATGAAGGAAGCCCTGAACACCGCCAGAGATGGAGGACCTTTATTGCTGCCCTAAATGCCAGCAGTGTAACCGCCAATAGATAGGTAATTAGATATGAACCAATTCTCTACTTCTATCTGTACATCGCAGGGTGACACCGACATATGGAGGATTTCTCTGTTATTGCTCTGTCTTGGCAGACCAAGGCTGGCTTCCTTCAAGTAATCTTGGGAAATTGCCACTAATGACAATGTTGAAGACAGCTATGGACAAGCATGGATATGAACTTTGCTAAGTGAGACACTGTAAAGCCATTATTTCCAGAGTGTTTAGAGTTTTTATATAGCACTCATTCTGAAGCGTAGTTACAGTTGTCTGGGAAGATATAACAGGTATTCATATATGCTTAGATATTTATGGCTGCTTTTGATGGACTGTTAAGATTAAGTTCCTCATGCACAGTGATGGAACCTAGCTCTACATCTCAAACTCTGTTGTTTTGTTTTACTCTGTTGCAACAACGTCAGATGTTTCTTCCTGCCTCCATGCTGAACTACCTGTTCTAGAAATGCATGCTTTGTTGAATTGTCTAAATGTGCGACATGGCACTGCATGCAGGTTTAATGTCACTTTTGGCTTTCATTCAAATCAATGGAAACTGATTTCAGCAATGGCATTCAAAATGACATCAAATACTTAACTGCACCCTCCGGACAGTGATCTATCCATCACCCCAGTAAACAACCCCTGAGGTTTGAAGGATATGCAGCTTCTCTCAGTTAAGTAAGAGAATCAAAGGTTTATAGGGATTGGACAGTATAGGACGCCTTGAGGAAGAGGATTAGCCGTAATCTAAGAGCATGAATAATTATAGCAGGAGTAGGCCATAATCACCACTCAAGATCATAGCTGATCCTCTTTTACATTCCAAAATTTATCAATTTCATTCCTGTGAGCTACAGTTCCCAATAATTCCAATTTAAAGTTATCTATGCCTTTGAAATTCCAGTTTAATTTCCACCCAAACTCAAGGATGTTTTTCTGAGATCCTGTTCAATTTATTTGCAAATTGCTGAATACAGAACATTCTATGAATGACCACAGTTTTAAAATAAGGTATTAAAAATATCAGGTTGAGAAATATTTTTTGATTCATCTCAGTGTACTTTGATTAATACTACCGAAAGTAGTTTATAATAATAAGTAAATGTTTTTAATCAGCTGATCAGGCAGCATTAGTGAGAATGACAGTAAACATCTTATGCTGGTGATGCTTTGTCTGAACAGAGAAAAATAAATGAAATGAGCTTTAAATTATAGAGAAACGAGGGAATGTCAGAAGGAGCAAAGTAGAAGGTTTGGAAAAGGACAGAGACCAAAAGAGATAGATGATGGGATTTTCTCAGTTAAGCTTTTGCCCAAAACACACCTGGAATCTGTAACTGTTCAATTCTTTCTCATGCAGACATATGAATAGAGGTTGTACATGGAATGGACCTGTAACACAGCTTTCTTTGTTGGCATAGTCATTGAACAGCTTGCTGACTTCATTATTTTTAAAACCAGACAGAACTCTATTTTCCAGCAGGGATTAGTCAGGTATCTTGTTTAATTTTCTATAGCACATTATTAACATAAGTGATAGCAAACTTTCAACCAAACTACCCAATGGCTGAACTGTAAATCTGTGGAATAGATGGAAGCAAAAAGGAAATAACTTCAGAACACTGGATGGTGCAGTTGCCTGGTGTTTTTTGCACTATTTATTTCTGATAGCCACTATTATTGCAGCATTCAGATTTGTTTCATAGTTGTTTAACCATGGATGAGCACTTATAATAAGCAATGTGTCATTCCACTACCTTGAACTAAGTAGACAACAGTACAAACATGAATTCTAGAAATATGGTTGGGAAATTAAATGGGTGAAACAGGCATCATTTTTTAAAACTCTCTGTACCTATTGATTTATATTTTCTAGAAATAAGCTGTTGTGGATAGGTCTTCTCTCAGACTGGCATTGCTATAATCATTTGCGATTGCCCTGGGATGTTGGACAGCCTAGAGTTTACTACTCTCAGGAGAGGGACGAATGCTGATTATTTTATAGAATGCTGTGGCTCCTATGACATTGTTTAATTCTTCAAAGTTTGCAAAGTCATACTCAATAATCCATATTTAATTAATGGTTTGCAAAACACACCACAGACAATGAATTAGGCTTCAGCTTCCTTTAAAATCAGAATATTTTAATTTCATCTTGCAGGTGCAATGCAATTGATTTAAGTTGAAGTTATTGGAAATAACTTCACTTTTCTATCTTCACAAGGCAATTGATATTGTTCCTTAGTTTATTTCTTATTAAACTCACTTCCCCAAAAAACTTGTTCAATATGGATCAAGTGAAAATTTCAAAATTGAGATTTCTAAATTTTATGTTGCGACAAGATGCTTGATTTAATTGCATAACACAGTGAGCTGCAGGTACTGAGTAGCTGATTCCTTCTGTGCTGAACAGAAACACTGCATTAGAGGCTGCTGTTCACCCTACAGTTTACAATGAAAAAGTACTATTAACTGTACTCCAGATTTACATTGACCCGTAGTTCTGTAACTTTTCAGTGAGTCTATTTAAATAGTGAAAAACAGATGCTAAGAGGCACATTAGTAGGAGAGATTCTCGAGCCTTTATACCAATGTCAACAGTTGATAAAACATATAATTATTAGAAAAGAACTGATTGCCAGCTCTATAAATAAAACTCTATCATCATACCATGGAGTGGTGTAGAGATATCTGATGGTATCTGCAGATTTAGAAACAGCTTCTGCACAGGATAAGCAAACATTCTTTCAGCATTCAGATTGATCATAAACACAATATAATCAGGATTGTTTAGTCATCATTAAATATTAACCATTAGCTATTTTCAAAAGTAGTCCAATATATGTGCATCTAATAAATACTTCTATTCTTGGCAGGGTTCGATTTTGGTTCATGGCCACGCCTTTTACTAATGTAATTTTTGTATATGATGAAATCTGTAAGTTCTTCGTTCACAGTTATGCTGGAAGTAAGTATTTATATGGTTGATTCTCATTCTTAAACCTTTAGTACAAATGACAAATTAGTTCGTAATAAATTTTGGCATGCTAACATTTTGATTCTATAATCAATTGTAGTTTATTTTGGATAGTTTCTAAGGGAAGAGGTATACAGTGAAGATTGTCCAAAGCTCAAACTTCTTTTGGTCTAGTACAAATGAAGAAATAGCTTAGCAACCAGGAGGGGAAAATGCAGAATACTTCCAGGAATAAGAAAATAAACCAACTTATATTCTACTAGGTCTAATTTTTATAATTCGTCCTGAAATTTTGAGAGCACTTTTATATGGGGGGGGGGGGGGGTCACATAGTGTGCAGTAGAATTACTAGTGTGCAGGTTCAATCCTGACCTTGGATGCTGTATGTATAGAGTTTGCATATTCTACGTGACTGCTTGGAATTTGTCCACATCCTCTAGTTGGTATGTTAATTGGCCACTTTAACCTAAGGTAGGTGGGTGGCAGATGAATCAGGGGCTGTCAACAGTAATGAGAAAGCGAGAGGGACAAAGTTAAAGTAGTGATGAGAACCAACATACACTTAGTGGATTGAATGGTACCCTATGGTGCAAGAAAATATACATAAATACAAATAGAAGTAACTTATACAGGCATCACTCACTTTCTCTGGTTTAATCATTTAATTTTGGTGCTCCAGGAGTCCAGAGCTCTACCAGTGCTGGGAATTAAAACTAGAGTCACTGCCAATTGTCTTCAGCAGATTGTTTTTTTAAAGAGAGCATCTTGTATGCTGTATGTATTTACTGTGGTATTAAAAGGCCTTCTACCAGTGTATGACGATTGGAGGAAGAGATATGTAAGTAAGTCACAAAGGTGTAAGAGACATAGGGTTCCAGTAAGGGAGGATTTTGATCTTCCCAGTATTGACTGGGATTCCCTTAATGCAATGGGCTTAGATGGATCAGAATTTATTCAGTCTGTTCAAAAGCTTTATTGAAAAAATATGTAGAAGGTCCTACTGGAGATGGGGCTCCACTCCGGAATATCTTGGTGCAGGTAAATGATTAGGAAAGGTTTCGAGGTATATTGATCATAAGTGGGCAAATGGGGCTAGATTAGGTTACCATACTTGATCAGCCTGGGCAAGTATGGCCATTGGGTCTGTTTCCATGCTCTATTATTACAATATGACTAAATTGCAAATGAGCAGGTAATAGTTGTGCCAGTGGGGAAATAATGACTACAATTCTGTAAGTTTCAGGGTCTTTATGAAAATGAATAGTGTTGTTCCTTAAGTTCAGATCCTGAATTGGGAGAAGGCTTAGGTGATTTAAATAACATCTGGTGAGTGGAAGCTTTTTAAAAGCAATTCAGGGCCAGCATTTTCTGGTCAAGTTAAAACACAAAGATGGTATGATTAAAGAACCTTGGAAAGCAAAGGGTATTGAGAGTTTGATTATGGAGAGAAAAAGAAGCATATGACAAATATGTGCCACTGGAATTGATTGAGCCTCTTGAGGAATATAGGGAATGTAAGAGAAAACTTGAAGAAATTGGGAGGGACTAAAAGACAAAATATTTGTGGCAATTAACATTAAGAATTCCATAAATACATCAGGAGCCAGTAGGTATCCAGGAAAAGACAGAGTCCCTTTGGTTATTATAAAGGTAATCTCTTAGGACCTCCCTCAGATCACCTAGCTCCAAAGTGAATACTTCTCATGCCTTCACCAAGGAGAAGACTTGGAAGGTAGTGAGTTTTGAGAGTAACCTGGAGGATGTCAGTGTTGAGGAGGGGGTGTTAGATGCCTTGGACAGTCAAGGGCTGATAAAAACCCAAGGCCAGGTGAGCTCTATCAGTGCTAGGACTCTTGCTGTTTGTGGAAAATATTAAGTACTTGGCTGTAATGTTGGAGGCATGATCAATAAGTTTACAGATGATAGATAAATTGGGTGTCGTGGAGAATGAGGATTGTTGTCTCAGACAACAGAACAGATGGAAATTTAGGCAGAGCAGTTGGTAGTTGAAATTTAATCTTGACAAGTGTGAGCTTTTTTGGTGAGTTCTGATTCACACTTCACTACTTGAAATAAAACTAATGATCTTGGGGTCAACCTGGCTTTTAGTGCTAAAAGTTTTACTTTATATCCAGGGGCAAGACTACACTTATAGGTATAGTTTACTTTTTGAAATATTTTCAGGAATTTTAATCACACCCATTTTGTGACACATACCATTCTCAACCTGCTGAGATTACAGAAAAATCATTTTAGTTCAGTTCAATATTCTGAATTAAAAGGTGAGAGTTCTTACTTTGTGCATTGGTTGCTGTCATCTAATTCTCACTGTAATTGTTCAAGGTTGGTGGGACAGGAACATACACTATTGAAGGTGGAATAATAACTCTTAAACAGCCATTTCACTTGAAGAGCATGGCTATAAACTGGAAGTGGGGTGGTCTAGCCAGCAGTTATGGCCAAGCAGGTAGAAGGGTGAAGAATTACCACTTTTGTGTACAAGATGTGGGGTTCAGGCAAGGTCCTAAGTCAATACTTCTCAACTGTCTTCACCAAGGAGATTTGCTTCTATATGCAAATAGAATCATTCCAGTGCAGCAGTTTGTTTCGATAGAACTGTTGGAGAGCAGCAACTGTTGGTATTTCACACTTATGTTTAAAAATACTAAACAGTTGCTGGTTACTTCTCGAGCAATTACAGGTTTAGCACTGATGTTAGAAAAAGGTAATCCAATCATTTCCCAGCCCTCTGTAGTTTGCAGAAATTAATTGAAAAATAAATAACTTAATGACTTCTCAGCTGATTAGTATCTTATTACATTAGTCATACTGAATCAATAGAAAATGAGAGCTTTGAATGTATTTTGCTCATTGTTTTATACTTTGTTCAATAGAGTAAACCAAGCATTCTTGTATTTGGAGAGAGAAGATGAAATATGCTGTAATTGTAAAATACTCAGTGCTAGTTTAAAAAAAAATCAGGAAATGTCTTTCATCAGTTTCCTAGGCTGGTAGATAGTAGCTGGACAAACAAGTTAAAAAGCATCATTTCAAAACACTGACCAAAAATAAGTTGAGATGTATTAATTAAAGTTTAACAACTAATTAAATGCAATGATATAACTGTTAAGTAGACTGCCTCACCTGTTCTTCAGATAGAGTAGTTCCCTGATAGAGGTGTTAAGGTATTTTTAAGTCTCCCTTGAGGTGAAATGCTGTGTTTACCTGATAAATAAAACATGAGCAGAACATTTACCAAACAGAAAAACATTTACCAAACAGAAAAGCAGTAGTAAATCTATTGCACAAAACTACAAGAACTTTTACATATACACTTGCCAAAATTTTTGTGCCTGACAGTCATATAGGAACACTTAAAGCCAACAATTTCATTTGACAGGTGGCCATTATGTTTCTCAAGCCAAAGACAACGTGTACAGTTTGAAAATAACCATGTCTATATATTGCCAGAGACAAAAATACAGTGAACCTATTTGGGGCTCCTATTTGATTGTATAAACCTAACCTGGTTGCAGAATGCTCAATGAACTGTAGCAAAATTAGGGTTCTTACCATCTGAAATGAATGAAAGAGAGGAAGATGGTGATACAGACATCTTTTGCAGCCTCTTTGCTTTCCCTCGGGACTGACTTCGTGACTCCACTCAGATTCCTAGCTTAGCTTCAGGAAAAGGAAAACAAAGGATGACATAAAGCTTTATTCAACACAGGATGGCCAAAACCGTACTGGCGGAAAAGAAACTATAAAGCCGCAATGGTATTTTAAATTGAGCTAAAAGGCAATTATCTAGGCTTTACCATCTCGGTAAGTGCTGGAAATATCAAACAGTATGGTAGTTTTAATGGGAATATGGGTGAAACCATAAAGTCATAGCCTTGTATCCGGTAGTTGAATGGTATTGCAGCAATAACCCTGCACTGAGCATTAATAAGACCAAAGAACTGATTGTGCACTTCAAAAAGAATAAGACGAAGGAACACATACCAGTCCTCATAGAGGGATCAGAAGTGGAAAGAGTGAGCAATTTCAAGTTCCTGCGTGTCAACATCTCTGAGGATCTATTCTAGGCTCATGCATTACAATAATATTTACTCTATTACTTTCAGTTCTTACACTGAGAAGGTGCTTTCTCTTAATCTCCATGCATGGAATTAAAAATCTTAGAGGTCTTTTTGACTTACCCAAGAATTTTGAATTGACAATATAATCATTGTTAAGTAAAGGTGTATATTTTGATTTGGAGGGACTCGCAGGTCCTGAAAGATGTAAAAAAAACACATTACCATTTGAAATCAATTTTACAAAACACTATAATTACTGTTTACATATTGCCGTGCCCCCGATTAGTGCTGCTCTCATACATGGTGGCTATCCTCCTCCAATATAAAGGATAGGATAGTGAGATTTAGAGAAGAGTGGAGTCCCCATGTTCTACCAGAGTCACTAAAGATATCAGAGAAAGCTGTATTTCTCCATTTTCCATTGCAAGAATGAACACAACCCTAAGTTTTGTAGTGATACTTTTTAATGTGAAATGTTAATTTGCAAGCATCAGTAGCTTTTAACCCCTCTCCATCTCTTATTTTTATATAGACCTCTCTTGCAGTCAGGATATCAGAGGCACAGCCATGCTGGGCTTGTAAAAGATGCTGCACCTCTCCATTCTCATCTGCTAGATCAATCTCAGCTGAAAGTATTATAATAAAAAAAATCAGAAAAGGCAATAGTGATTTCTTCGACAAATTCTTTCTGCTCTTTTATAAAGGAACCTTTTCCAAAGAACTTGTGTTGCTTTTTATTTTACCCTTGGATAGCTAACATCACAGCATTCTCATTTCTTCCAGTCTTGTCTCTATCCTGTTTTTCATCATACCTTCAGAGTAGCCCTGCAATCCTCGAATAAAGAACATGCACAGTTGAGCAGCTTTAATGTGTGCTTCTATATCCAAAGCCAGTTTTGGATGATCAGTTGGACATGAGAGGGAGTTGATAACATTTTCAGAGAAATTGTGTCTCTCAAAGGATCACCAAATATATTCCCCCTCAATGCAGTTGTAAACAAAGTAATATAGGAAAGCTTGAGGACTAACATTTTCATATTTACAAATTTAATCTCTCTCATATTTGGCTTGCTAAGTTTGTGCCCAAGTTTGCACTAGAATATCACCAGCAGATGCTAGTTCCTCTCCAAGATGTTTTCTCCTTCACTCCATCTATTTCAATAGGTGAGGAAGCTTCTATGTCTTCATCCGGTTCATTTGATGGTGTAACCTTTCATGCCTTATATAATCTTGACCATGCTTCGTCAAATGAACAGGTGAATTATGAGCAAGATTATGTCAGTTAGCTCCTCAGGTTTGCTCCACAGTTTAATAAACTTCTACATTCTTTTCACCCTTTTACTGAATCCTTCTACTTACTGTCATAAAAAAGTTCAAAGACTCACTTGAAGGGCAGTGGAAAGAGAGAATACTAAAGATTCATCACCCTCAAAACAAATCTTGCCTCACTTCATTCCCATCAAGGCTCCTCAAGATCACATTTTTTCCCCTCTCACTTATATACAGCAATAAATATGAGCCAGGCCTGTCCAACTTTTACTCATAAGATGACTTGCTCATTCCAGCTATCAGGTTCACCTTCCGTAAACTACTTTCAATCTATTTACAGCCTTCCTTAAACAAGGTGGTCAAGCTGTATACATATGTACTCCAGATTTGGTCTCAACAATGCCCTATACAACTAAAGTACAACTTCTCAAATTTGGTATTCATTTCTTTCAGGATTAATGGTTAACATTGTTAGTTTTCCTGATGACTTACTACACCTGCATGGTAGCATATCTCACAATATGGTAGATCATCACTTGATTGCTACCCTATTGATTCACAATTGAAACTGACCCAGTCCAATCAATAATCAGCTTCCTTGTGTGGCTCCTCGTACAAATGGAAGACTATCAACTTCAAATGGTGATCATGAACATTAATTTTATATTGTTCCATTGATTTATTTAGAATGCATAGTTACAACAAGATCTGGCTTCAAATCAAAATGATTTCTAATGGGGCTGGCCATCAGCCACTTGATGGGTTCCAATCCTACACCTGTGGTCTGATTGTGAAGTAGTAAATGTGCAATTCTGATTTTGATTTCATTTCCTTAATCATTTTCAATCTACCTTTTCATCTGAATTGTCCTTTATGCCACACAGTTTGAGGCTGAGTGGCATGGGTACGTAGGCACACTCGTGACTCCATACCTCTTGAAGAATTCCTCTGAAAACTTGCCACCAGTGAAGGTGCCTCCATGCTTAGCTGATCAAACAATTCATCAGAGAAGATGAATTGTTTATCAATGGTCTTAAATTTCAACAGAACTCTGTTTTTGCTGCTGCAAGTCTAACATTCCTCTTCCAATGACACTTCTCTTTTCATAATGGTGCCATAAAATTATACCCCAAACTTGTACACACACTGGGGCTTTCCTGGGTGATGTTGCAAACCCTGTGCTTGCTTGACCACTTCTCCATCAAAACTGATGAATTGAAATTTAGTTACTTCTAAATGTACATGTCACGTAGTCCACAAATTCTGTGATCTCACATCTCTTACCATACTCACCAACTCTAGCAATCTGTCTCAAGTCCACCATAAAGTCTGCACAGCTTCAACTGGGATAGTTGCACAATTGGACAGAGGCCTAGGCTACCAATTTAGAACCCTGAGTTCAGATCCAAACTGAGCAGCTGTGAAATTTAACTTCTGTTAACTGTAGAGTTCGAGTCATAGAGTATAACATCGCCACAACAGACAGGATCTCCCGGTAGCCACCCACTTCAACTCTGCTTCCCATTCCCATTCGGATATGTCCACACATGGCCTCCTCTACTGCCACGATGAGGCTAAGCTCAGGTTGGAGGAGCAACACCTCGTATACCGTCTAGGTAGTCTCCAGCCCCTTGGCATGAACATAGAATTCTCCAACTTCCGGTAATTCCCTCCCCCTCCCTTCCTCTATCCCTATGTCATTCTGCCCCCTCCCCCAGCTGCCTATTATCTCCCTCATGGTTCCACCTCCTACTACTACCCATTGTGCTTTCCCCTATTCCTTCTTCACCTTTCCTGCCTATCCCCTCCCTGCTTCCCCTTCCCCACCCCTTTATCTTTCCCCTTACTGGCTTTTCACCTGGCACCTACCAGCCTTCTCCTTCCCACCCTCCCCCCACCTTCTTTATAGGGCCTCTGCCCCTTCCCTCTTCAGTCCTGACGAAGGGTTCTGGCCTGAAACGTTGACTGATCATTTCCACAGATGCTGCCCGACCTGCTGAGTTCCCCCAGCAGGTTGTGAGTGTTATTATAACATGGATACAGGCCCTTTGGCCCAGGAAGTCCATGCTGACTACAGTGTCCACTCAGCTAGTCACAATTTCCTGCCCTTAATCCATATGTAAGCCCTGCTACTCCACGTACCTATCCAAGTGCTTCTTAAATGATACTATTGTACCTGCTTCAATCACTTCCTCTGACAGCTCGTTCCAATCTGCATGGAAAATGTAGCCCCTCAGGTCCTTTTTTTAATATTTCTCCATGCAGCCTAAACCTATGCCCCTATAATTTTGGACTCCCTATTTAAAAAAAAAACATTACGTAGTAGTAATGATGACTACAAAATTACCAAATTATTGCTAAAATCTCTTTTGGTCCACTTTGGGAAGGAAGTCTGCCATCTTTCCTTAATCGGACCTAAATCTGCCTGCAAACCAACCAATGTTTCTGATCCTTTTGCAATGGCTTGACAAGGCAATCATTTCGAAAGGAATTTGAGAGGGCCAATAATACCTGGTCTTGCCAGTGATGCTTAAATTCTGCAAAATATTTAGAATAGACATATTACACACCAGACAAATGGCAAACTGTCAGCTAGGTTCTCAGCTAATTGAGATTGTAGATGTGAACATTTATTATTTTAATGCATATTAGCCTCTCAATAATCTAGCTTAATGGAAGCAAATCCTCCCTCGGACGACAAACATGGACAATGCACAGCACATTAAAAGGCTTCAAAATTATTAACTTGGTTTCTTTATTCTTTGTCATAGTACCCAGTCATGATGCATCTCTAATCTACATTCAATATGCATTTATTATTGTATTTAACATTCACTGACCATCTCATGTCTATGATTTGGACTGTCCACAAGCAGAAACTCCTTTACTTCTGGGATTTTCCTACTTCTTTGTCAACCAATGGAAAGAAAAACCAAATAAGAAATCTTTTTTAAAAAGCACATTATTTGGTTGGTTTCATAACTCCTCCACATAAGCTGCAAAAGATGTATTGTTGAATCCAATTAAAATTAACCTCTTTAGAATCATTTAACATATATACTGATTCCTTAGGGGACTTTCAGCTAATAATTGCTAAGCAAATAATTAGATAGATGTCAAACTCTATGCCTCAGAATGAACTATTTTAATTAGAATGTTTACTGCCTAAGCTTTCCTACTCTCTTCAGTCTCCCTACACTCCTTTGCAATAAAATGTCTTTAAATAGTACACAAAAGTAGTAAGAGATAGCAGATTTTCTTACTGACCCTCAACATTTTCCATCCACTTAGTGTAGCTTTTGAATTTGTCTTTGTCCCTCCTTCACCACAACTGGAACTGAAAATGCACTGTGCTGAAAAATTCATGGAACATTATTTGTTGGTCATTGTCAGTTAGTCAAAGTTAAACTGTGTAATGTATCTCCTTCTAAATAATTTAAAAAGAATACGACACCTATTATAAGCAGCCTCGGAATTTCTAAAATATGAGGCATACCAAAAAGTTAGATGGATTTACATCGTTATTGGAATCATACTGAGGAACACTGGGAACATATTAATTACAAATGGAACCTCTTCCTGTCTCTGTCATGGGGTTTATGGCAAAATGAATAATTCCTCTTACCTTCAGTCTCGTAGTGGCAGCTCTGCTTGATGTAATCCAACAAAACTCGGGTCTTGCAAAATATATTGAAGTGAGCATGCTCATTATCTGCAGTATACATGAATAAGATTGCTAAATTAATTATCAAAAAAAAAATTCAGATGGTTTTACCTGTTGCTGTTGTGATGTAGAATCAGAGAATTCATTAAACCCAAATGCTCTGAACCTGATCTGCTGGCTGAAGTCACTGCTGTACTGTCCAACTACTTGACAGGTATCTTGCAAGGTGAAGTGGGCTCCAGGAATGTTTCAAATATAACCTTACTTTTGTAGAAAGCCCCAACAGTTCATTGGCCATCAAAAGTAATTTAATATCAAAGATATTTAAAACCTATCCAGGCAGATTGAATAATTGAATAAAATATACAAATTATTAGTGCAGTGACTTCAATCAAGTGAGTGATATTGTTCATGATCCAGACTTCAATCACTGGACTGGATGCAAAGTGCTATCCTTGAACATGACTAGGCCCAGTTACTCAACAATAATCAATTTTATTTAAGTATTAAGTTACTTCTTATTCCCTCTCCTTTAGAAAGGAAACATTTATGGTGTGTGCTTATTATTAGCAAAATCTGCAGTTCAGAAAATCATGGAAACAAACAGAACAGAAACAGGCACTCTTGGCCCATATCATCCAAGTCACCCATAATGCCCATCTATGACAGTTACATTTGTCTGCTTTAGACTGTGCATTTTTCCCCACAAAGGTACCTGTCCAAACACTTTTAAAATGCTACAATGTATCTGCCTCCAGCTCATTCCAAATATTCACCAGCCTCTGTGAAAAACATATCCTTTTTCATTACCCACCTGAGTTCAATTATGGCTCTACAATGGCTTTGACTGGCCATTCGCAATTCCTGGGCCAAGCAAGATATTTAATCAATACTTTCTGTATGGTTAAACATGGATATCAACTTGAGCAAAGATTCAAAAATTAGCATCTGGCATAGAAAATATTCTACAAACAGTGGGGGTTCAAACCACTAGCTCTTGTTCATATTCACTAATGATTTTTACATCTGTGATAGGGAACACGAGCTGGGTGACCTACGGCTCATTTGGGAGAATGAGGAGGTGATAGACAAGAGCTACAGGGAGGAAATCATACCCAAGTTGCAGGTGGCAGACAATTGAGCATCTGTCAGGAGAGGTAAAGGAAATAGGCCAAGAGTACAAAGTACACCTGTGGCCATTCCCCTAAATAACAAGCATAATGCTTTGAATACTTTGGGGGTAATACTTTGAATATAGGGAACTAGATAGGAAACTGAAAAACAGGACCTCATGGGTAGTAATTATAGTAATCTCTGGGTTGTACCACACACCTGTCAGGGTTCAAATAGAATAATTTGGCAGATGAACGTGTGGCTGAAGAATTGGTGTAGGGGCAGGGTTTCAGATGTGCAGATCACTGGGATTTGAGGAAGGTATGGCCTTTACTAAGTGGATGGGTCACACCTGAACTCCAGAGGACCAATATCTTGTGGGCAGGTTTGCTAGAGCTGTTGAAGATAGATTAAACTAGTTTGGCAGGGGTATGGGAAACAGAATGACGGGGCTGAGGATGGGGCAGTCAGTGAAAAGATGGATGCAGCCTGTAGAGAGATTGTGAGGAAGGGTAAGTAGTGGATAGGGCATAACTGCAGTCAGTTGGATGGGTTAAAATGTGTCTCTTTTTAAATGCTAAGAGTATAAGGAACAAGTGTGATGAACTTAGTGCATGAATCAGTACATGGAACTATGATGTTGTGGCCATTACAGAGACTTAGCTGCCACAAGGACAGGAATGGCTGCTGGATATTTTGGGGTTTTGGTGAATGCTGATGTTAAGGACTTATGTCATTCCTCGCCCACCTCCTCTGGCTTCAGGCATAAATCCAACCCATCCCCAAATTCTGACCTGCTTGCTTTTAAGTGTGTGTAGAAAATGCCTCGGCATTCTCTTCAATTCTACATGGCCCCTTTTTTGCCCTTTTACTTCCTTAATATTTCTCAAAGACTCTGTTCATTTTCAGCTTCCATCTCCTTAAGTATGCTATCTTTACAATTACATTTGGCCTCAGCCATCATCCAGGATTCCCGAACCATGCCATCCTTGCCTTTCTTCTTCACAGGAACATGCTGGTGCTGAATTTTGATCAGCTGACCCTTAAACAATGCCTACATGTCAGATATTACCTTACACCATAATGGCTGTTCCAATATGTAACCCCAGCTCCTGGCCAATGCTAATTGTAATTTCCTGGATGCATCTAACAAATTCTGCCCCATATAAGTCTCTGGCACTATGGAAGTCCCTGTCAGTATTGGGAAAAATAAAGGTACACAGTTTAAATTAAATAACCCAATGTACCCAAAGAGGTAGGCAAAAATGGGGAAGGGAGCACCTAGTGCTCCTTTTAATCCTTTCTTTTTTTTGTAGTTTGGAGAATCTTTGTGCCTTCCTGCTGGGAGGCACTGTAGTCTGTTGACCACATTCACAGGTGTCCTGGAGCCAAATGAACATTATGTTGAAACTTGCATGCAGTTTGCAGTTTAATCGTCAGAAGAAAAAGTGTCTTTTTTTACTTTTAATTGGTAACATTAATGACCAACAGCTAGCATCTAAGATTAAAAATTAATGAAGCAGAATAATGGCATAGATACATAATCCAAAGTAGGATTTAGATGTTGAATATTATTATTTTCCTGTTCCTGATGTGAATAAATGTGCAAACAGATGCATTACCACCCCATTATTGTAAACCTTCCTGTGCTGTTGCTTGCTCAGCCTGCATTTTAGAATACAGTTAGACGTAGTTAGCTGAGACATTTTACTCTACTTGGCAGATCTACAGCATTATTATTAACTATTACCACATACAGCCACAGTATTCTGTGTTTAAAATTAAAACACTGTCAGGGAATGAGGTGTTATTTTGACTGTTTAAAAGGTTCTTGCACTTACCTCCGAACAACACTGTGATAAACATGATACCTTGTAATCATCACAGAAAAATTCTAACAAGGATCTTGAAACTTTGCCAGGTAGAAGTTAGGACATCTGACGATAAATGTGGTATTCGTGCAGCTTCGAACGTCAGAGCAAGACTGAACATGTTGCTGTGTGCTCTGAACATAATTAAATGATTCAGCAGGAGCAAACTGTGCTCATAGAGTAAGGTTAAATATAGTATTCTATTACTTATTAACAGAGAGCAATTCAAATCTTAACTGTATGCTTTGTGAAATTAATGCTAAGTAAAAAAGGTCTTTGTAGAGTTGGCTTTAACTTGTCAATACTGTATTCAGAAGTTGTCAGGTTTTATTTTATTGAAAGCCATTTTACCAGAATGAAAGAACATTCTGTTCTGTTCCTTGGATCTTCAGAACTTGAATTTATTTCACATATTGAATAAACGTGACTTAACACCCAAACATTTTTCCTTGCAGTACTGCTAACTCAGAAGAGTTACCTCTTCAAGTCATAGTCCAGGACTCAAACAGATTACTTAGATTAACTTATCTGTGTAGGAATCAGGGAATTCCATGTTGCTGGAACCTATTAAGCAAGGTATTAAAGAAAGACATGATGATGATGATGGTGGCATCCATCTGTCTCAAAGGACAATGGAGAGCAGCACTGGAGTGACCTCTCCAGGGCACAAGGAATGGAGATCTTGGAGCACCCAATTGTCAAAACCCCCTTTCAGCCTTACTGGTGTAATCCAAAGGAAAGTGAAACAATAGGTTTGGCACCAGCTTGGCTGCAGGAGCTGCTGGAAGGATGCTCAGTGATGTCCAGCTGCCTTAGGGGCTCCACTCCCGATTTTCTGTCTGGGTTTGCTCCCCTAGCCTTCGTTTCTCCCGAAGCTGCCCACAAGGCAGCTGGGCTATTTACCCATAGCTGGGGAAAGCAGGACATAATCTACAGGGAATAATGGATATCATAAATCTGTTGTGTATCAATAGCTAATGTGGGCACATACAGTAAGTTTATATCACTGAATAGGCATCCATTAGTCTCATGAGACCATGGATTTGCGCCTTGGAAGGTTTCCAGGGCGCAGGCCAGGGCAAGGTTGTATGGAAGACCGGCAGTTGCCCATGCTGCAAGTCTCCCCTCTCCACGACACCGATGTTGTCCAAGGGAAGGGCATTAGGACCCATACAGCTTGGCACCAGTGTCGTCACAGAGCAATGTGTGGTTAAGTGCCTTGCTCAAGGACACACATGCTGCCTCAGCCAAGGCTCGAACTAACGACCTTCAAATCACTAGAAAAATGCCTTAACTACTTGGCCACATGCCAACACAAGTTTATATCACAAGGAGCAGGAAAAAAAAAACAAAATCCATATCCTTTTTCCAGTAAATAATTAGTGAATTGTTGCCTTGCTTTTGGAGCATCTGGGATACCATGTATAACCACAAATAGACATACCTGTAAGTGGCAGACAGTCCACTTTTTACAGGAACAGAACAGTATTGTTCCTGTCAACATTCTATGCTGAAATGAGAAATAAACTGAATCATACTCAGAGAAGCAGGCTTTCCAAATTACTGCTTTGACAAATCTGCTAATTGATACTATTCATGCATTTTGGGTGCACTGAATATTCTAGAATTCAATGGTATTACTTCAAAAAAAAAATACAGGCACTGAGATTAATATTGTAGCAGCTGAGATATTTTAATTTATAAAGCAGATTAGCAGCACTTCAATACAATTTACCATGTTTTTCAATGAATATTATCATAACTATAATGCTACAACAGAAAAGAAAGACAAGTTTGAAAAACGTCTTAAGCAGAATCCAAATTTTTGACAAACATCATATTAGTATCCAATGTCTCAGTTTAAGCACAACAGTGGGGCATATTATCAGATTTGGAACAGAACAATCACATAAAAACATGATTATTTTTGTAAGTTCATGTTTCAATCCACTCACCAGCTTCTGTTGTCAGAGACCATCAGAAATAACTGTACGGCAGGGCAACAGTAACCAGTGTCAATCATAAGAACATAAGATCGTGTGGATAGTCAGAGGCTTTTTCTCCAGGGCTGAAATGGCTAACACGAGAGGGCACAGTCTTAAGGTGCTTGGAAGTAGGTACAGAGGAGATGTCAGGGGCAAGTTTTTTTTAAAAAAACACAGAGAGTGGTGAGTGCGTGGAATGGGCTGCTGGCGACAGTGGTGGAGGCAATAGGCTCTTTTAAGAGACTCCTGGACAGGTACATGGAGCTCAGAAAAATAAAGGGCTATGGGTAACCGTAGGTAATTTCTCAATTAAGGACATGTTCGGCACAGCTTTGTGGGCTGAAGGGACTGTATTGTGCTGTAGGTTTTCTATGTTTCCATGAGATATAGGAGCAGAATTAGGCCATCTGGCCCAGTGAGTCTAGCCACCACTGATTTATTATCCCTCTCAACCCCATTCTCATGCCTCCTCCTCATAACCTTTGACCCCCCGAGTAATCAAGAACCTATCAACCTCCCCTTTAAATATACTTAATGACCTGGCCTGCATAGCTGTCTGTGACAAGGAATTCCAGAGATTTGCCACCCTCTGGCTGAAGAAATTCCTCCTCATCTCCATTCTAAATGGATGTCCCTCTATTCTGAGGCTGCACCCTCTAGTCCTAGACTCTCCCCCTATTGGAAACATCCTCTCCGTGTCCACTCTATCTAGGCATTTTAATGTCCGAAAGGTTTCACCAAGAACCCCTCTCATTCTTCCAGACTCCAGTGTGTACAGGCCCAGAACCATCAAACACTCCTAATATGGTAACCCTTTAAATCCTGGAATCATCCTTATGAACTTCTCTGGACTCTCTCCAATGCCAGCACATCTTTTCTTTGATAAGCGGCCCAAAGCTGCTCACAATACTCTGTGTGGTCTGACCAGTGCCTTATAGAGCCTCAGCCTTACATCCTTGCTTTTATATTCTAATCCTCTCAAAATTAAAGCTAACATTGCATTTGACTTCCTTCCCACTGACTCAATATACACGTTAACCTTTAGGGAATACTGCACAAGGACTCCCAAACCCTTTTGCACCTCTGATTTTTTGAATTTTTTCCTGGTTTAGAAAATAGTCTACGCCTTTATTCCTTCTACCAAAGTACATGACCATACACTTCCCTACATTATACTCTAACTGCCACTTCTTTGCCCATTCTCCCAAACTGTCTAATTCCTTCTGCAAACTCACTGCTTCCTCAACACTAACTGCCCCTCCACCTATTTTTGTATCGTCTGCAAACTTGACCACAAAGCTATCAATTCTGTTATCCAAATCAGTGACATATAATGTGAAAAGCAGTCACAATACCAACCTCTGTGGAACACCACTAGTCACTGGCATAAAAAACAGAAAAGACCCCCTTTATTCCCATTATTTGCCTCCTGCTAGACAGCCAATCTTCTGTCCATGCTAGTATCTTTCCTGTAATACCATAGGCTCTTATCTTGTTAAGCAGCCTTATGTGCAGTACCTTGTAAAAGACCTTCTGAAAATCCAAGTAAACATCAATTGACTCTTTTTTTTTGTCTATCCTGCCTGTTATTTCCTCAAAGAATTCCAACAGATTTTCAGGCGGGATTTCCCAATGAATCCATACTGACTGTAGCCTATATCATGTGCCTGCAAGTACAGCAAAGCTCCATCCTTTAAAATGGACTCCAACATCTTCCTAACCACTGAAGTCAGACTAAATGGCCTATAATTTCCTTTCTTCTGCCTCCCTCCCTTCTTAAAGAGTGGAGTAACTTTTGCAATTGTCTAGTCCTCCAGAACATTCCAGAATATAGTGATACTTTAAAGATCATTACTAATGCCTCCACAGTATCTTCAGCTACCTCTTTCAGAACCCTGGGGTGTAGTCCATCTGGTCCAGGTGACTTATCTACCATCAGACCTTTCAGCTTCCCAAGCACCTTCTCCTTAGTAATGACAACAACACTCACTTTTGTCCTCCCGTGACATTCTCAAAATATCTAGCATACTGCAAGTGTCTTCCACAGTGAAGACTGATGCAAAATACTTATTAAGTTCATCTGCCATTTCTTTGTCCCCAATAACTTATCTCTCCATGGTAATTTTCCAGTGTTCTCAGCCACCTTTTCCTCTTTATATATCTAAAAAACTTTTGGTATCCTTTTGTATATTATTAGCTAGTTTACCTTCATACTTTATCTTTTCTCTCCTCATGGCTTTTTTTGGTTGCCTTCTTTTGGTTTATAAAAGCTTCCCAATCCTCTAACTTCCCACTAATTTTTGCTATATGTCCTCTTTTCCCCTTTTATGCTGTCTTTGACTTCCCTTGTCAGCAATGGTTGCTTCACCCTCCCGTTAGAATACTTCTTCACGTTTGGGTTTATCTATCCTGCACCTTCTGAAATGCCTCAGAAACTCTAGCCATTGCTGTTCTACCATCATCCTTGCTACAGTACCCTACCAATCAACATTGACCAGCAACTCTCTCATGCCTCTGCAGTTACACTTACTCCACTGTAATACTGATACATCTGACTTCAGCTTCTCCCACTCAAATTGCAGGGTGAATTCTATTATAGTATGATTACTGTCTCCTAAAGGTTCCTTTACCTTAAACTCTCCAATGAAATCTGGTGCATTACACAACACCCAGTCCAGAATTCCCTTTTCCCAAATTGGCTCAACCTCAAGCTGCTCTACAAAGGCATCTTATAAGCATTCTACAAATTCCCTCTCTTGAGATCCAGTACCAACCTGTATATGGAAATCTATCATGACTCTCATAACATTGCCCTTTTTATGTGCCTCTCCTATCTCCAATTATAATTTACATCTCACATCATGGCTATTGTTTGAAGGCCTATATATAACTCCCATCAGGGTCTTTTTGTGTTTGCAGTTGCTTAACTCTACCCAGAAGGATTCTACATCTTCCAATCCTATGTCAGCTCTTTCTAAGGATTTGATATCATTTTTTTTTTTACCAATTGATCCACTCCACCCACCTTGCCTACCTGCCTGTCCTTTCTATACAATGTATACTCTATCTTTGGATGTTAAGCTCCAAACTATGATCTTCTTTCAGCCATGACTCAGTTGATGCCAATCACTAACTGTGCTACAAGATCACCTACCTTATTCTGTATACTGCATGCATTTAGATATAACACCTTCAGTCTTGTATTCATCACCCTTTTTGATTTTTCCTGTGTTACACTTCAATTCATCCCACTGACTGCAATTTTGCCCTATCATCTGCCTGTCTGTTTCACTACACACTGCATCTACTTGTATACCAACTGCCCCATCCTCAGTCCTATCACTCTGGTTCCCATCCTCCACCAAATAAGTTTAAACCCTTCCCAACAGCTCTAGCAAACCTGCCCACACAGATATTTATCCCCCTCAGGTTCAGGTATAGTCTGTCCTTTTTATACAGATCATACCTTCCCCAGAAGGTCACAAGATCACAAGACAAAGGAGCAGAAGTAAGCCATTCGGCCCATCGAGTCTGCTCTGCCACTCCACCATGAGCTAAACTATTCTCCCATCTAGTTCCAATTTCCGGCTTTTTCCCCATATCCCTTGATACCCTGACTAATTAGATACCTGTCAATCTCCTCCTTAAACACCCTCAATGATCGGGCCTCCGCAGCTGTATGTGGCAACGAATTCCATAAATCCACGACCCTCTGGCTAAAGAAGAGATCCCAATGATCCAGAAATCTGCAACATCTAAAAAGAAATCATGGTTAGGAAAGGAAACTGAAGGAATGCTTGAAGTAAGTTTGGAGTTGGGGAGAGTTTTGTCAGATGTTGCAATTTTGGGATAGAACTCAAGTGTGTAAGGTCACCATGGCTGAGTAACAGCCAGTGCTGATAAACTTTAAAGGGTGGAGAATTGAGAATAGTGAGAATAAACACTCTGCAGATGTGATGGTGGAGGAGAATAGAAGCTTCAATGATACACACTTTGGAATTGGTCTTTGTTCACTATAGTGATGAGACTCGAAGCTCTATAATCCCCCCACCCCTGCCTCTCCTCATCACACTCCTCATGTTCAACATCTGTGTGGAAGCTTGAGTGAATCTTGCAGAGGCCCATGGTTTATTTACAAGGCTACCCTTTCTGCTGTAGATGGACAACTACTTAAGGCAGCATTCATCTGAAAATAAGTTATCAGCAAATTACCGAGAAAAAATACAACCGTTGGAACCTAAACTTTAAATCTGAATTTCAAGAGACCAGTAAAGGGTGAGAACACAACAAAAATAGCTTTTATAAACCAATAATCTCTAAAGATGCAAATTAAACACTAGTTACTCAATGATATTTCTGACAAAAAAAATTAAGATTTCAATATGGAAATTTCAAATTGGTCTTTGAAATAGAAGCCTCTTTACATTTATAAATCAAAGCAACTTGGAATGATATGATTGAACAACTTCTTGTCATTGTATATATCAACATCAAATTATTAAGGGTTTAATCTTTTCATTATTACACTCCTAAACAAACAAGGCTACCTCCAAAATTGGCTTCCTCACTAGGCTGCAGGATCATGGAAATAACTTGTATTTTGACTTGTAAATTAACATTGATCTTATGTTGATATTATCACATTCTATTAACAAGGGCACATCCCTTTGATTGTCTCTTGTGATTTTGAGGGCTCTATTACAGCCAAGCAAGTTGGTGCAAGTATAAAACTGAGAAATAATGTAAATTAATGGATTTTGCCAACAGTGCAAAGTACATGCTGCATTTTAAATCCACATCGAGGGCATCCTTAAGAGGCGGTGCCTCTAGAGGATGGAATCCATCATGAAGGACCCTTACAATTTGGGATGTGCCTTCTTCTCATTACCACCATTTGGGAGGTGATACAGGAGCCTGTAAACTCGCACACAGTCTTTTAGGAGTAGCTTCTTCCTTGCCCTGAATGGCCTGATTTCTGAACGGTCCATGAACCCATGAAAACTACCTCATGAGTTTTCTTTTGCACTATTTATTTTTGTAACTTATAGTAAATTATATGTCTTTCACTTTATGTGTCTTGCACTGTATTGCTTACACAAAACATCAAATTTCATGACATATGTCAGTGATAATAAACCTGATTCTGATACTAAATTTCATTAGACTTTCAAAATTAATGACAAACTTAAACATTCCTGTTCTCTAACTCTTGGTGTCTCCTAATCAATATGTACAGGTTACCACCAGGTGTATGATTTAGTTTGACTGGACAGAAGATGGTTTAGGGGTTCTTCAAATCATAAATAGAGGGATGCACAGAAGATATATTTTTCTCCATATACAAAATAATAATGACCACTACAGCTTTACACTACATGCTTTACACATTCATCTTCCTTGACTTTACGATCATGTTCTGAATATAGTTTTGTTCTCATGGCTGAGGTACTGGAGGGGTTGGTTTCCAGTGTTGTGTAAAGGTCAGTTAATCTAGGCTCCAGTTCTGACAGCTTGTTCATTACACAATGTCTTTGTAGATGCAGAATTGACACTTTGCGTCGGGCTTGTGCAAGCTCTCGCAACAAATTACTGAAATCGTCTGGTGGCATTTCCAAACTGCGATCGTGCTCCTGAAACAGAGTTTGTGCCACAGCAAAGATTAAAATACATTTTAGAGAATATTAATCATATTATTTACAATGTTTAAGTTCCTTCTTAAACACTCTCTTAATCTCATATTGATTGCTTTTGTTTTAGTGGGACAGAGCTCCATACTTTGACATCTCTGGGGATTCTCCCTCATCCATTCCCCTCCCTTAAAACATTAATGTTACTTTTGGTCACCACTACCAATATCTTCTTTGGTTTGATGTCCTTTTCCTTTCTATACTGCTCTTGTTGGAACGTCTGGATTATGTTCAGCTATTACAAAGGAACTGCTCTTGTTATTACAGTGACTTTGACTGAAAGAGACGAATCTCTCAGGGAAAAAAATGTTATCATTTTATTGAATATTATATTGATATTGAGGCGAGAAGACTGCAACTAGCAGGGCATTGTCTACGCCACCCCGAGCTACCTGCCAGCCTAGTCATCATATGGGAGCCCAAGCACGGGAGGATGAACCCTGGGCGCCCTCCCAAGACTATGGTCAACACGCTCCTAGAAGACAGCGGCGTGGCTAATGTAGATGAACTGAACACACTGATGAGGGAGAGGGAGAAGTGGAGAGTCCGTTATCGTGCCCGATGCCAGCCCCCTAGGCCTGAGTCGACGTAGAAGTAGTATATTGATATGAAACATGTGCAGGATGCTTTGCAAAAGCATTAAGCTATAATGTATTCGGTAACTGTGATTTCGAATTTTGGCTCAGTAAGAAGACATCATTAACTCAGAACAAAACTGCACATAAGCAATTAAAATTAAAGGCTGTTCTACATGTTTTACACAGTTTACAGCTTCCTATTCTATTGTGGGTCATAATTAATCTACTCAAGAACTCCATAAGGACAGCAAGTAATGAACATAATATTTCCAACAAAGATGGATACAGGGAAAAAAAAAGCTGTGCCCGTCTGTGTCCATACCTGCATAAAATTATCCTGGATCCTTAGCTCCTTCTCTAAGTACTCAATCTGTTGATTGTACTCTGAGATCTTTGTAGTGCACAGAGAAAATTCTTCATTCATTTTATCCACTTCATTCTCCAATTTTAGAATACTGATCTATAACAAAAGTGTGGGTGTCTAAGCAAGTAATTTGACTCATTAGTCATTATGGAACAATTTGCTGCTCAAAACTGTACTTTGTAGTGCAAGGAACTGAAGTGAATCCAAAGTAAACAGATGCTTATCCCACTCCTTGTAAGTTATAGTTTTATATGATGCATTATTTTAAACCATCCTATGAGTCACTTCTAATTTTCTGATTTTTACCTCCCACTAAATGTATTGAGAATACAATGGATTGCCAGTCCACTGCATCTTCAATATATTCAGTGGGTGGTTAAAATCAGAAAATTAGAAAAACTACTACAGAGGAACTGGATTTCCTGTCCTGCAGTTCTATAAATCAGGTAATAATTTACCCTGATTGTGATTTTCTTTTAAATTAGTTTCCACATTTCTCTAGGATGATGAATCATGCTGATAAACAATCCAATGATGCCAACAGCTGTCTGGGACCTTGCCAAGGTGGCACCTTTCCAAGAAAGTTCATTGGGTTAAGATCATATTTTGCTTAGCTTCCTCACAGGCAATTGTAATCCTCCTGTGGAACTCAATACTCCTTGGCAGTCATCTCAGAAAGGAGACAAATATTTCTGAAAGGACTGAGTTAATCACTAGAATTCTCTGCCAATGTAATTGGTGATCTTGATTTAATGAAACAAGTCAGTCACCAAGGTTTGTGAAACAAAGAAAATGAGAAAAGTGATTCTGATGAGAGGACTAGGGGACAGGAGAAGAACGGTGTTGTTTAGTTTTATTTTGTCGTCATTGCTTTGGGCTTGGAGGTAATATTGATTTTAAATGAAAGTTATTTAGAATTTTGAAATCTAAGTATTTATACACTTCAATGTAATATTACTTAAGTAGTCTCTTCAGAATATTTTAAAATCACTATTAATAAGACCATAAGACATAGGAGCAGAATTAGGCCATTCAGCCCATTGAGTCTGCTCTGCTATGCAATCATTGCTGATTTATTTTCATATAGAAAATAATCTATGCCCTTTATTCCTTCTGCCAAAGTGCCTGATATACACTTCCCTACACTGTATTCCAACTGCCAGTACTTTGCCCACTCTCCTAACCTGTCCTTCTACAGACTTCCTGCTTCCTCAACACTGCTTGCCCCTCCACCTATCTTTGCATTGTGCATAAATTTGGCGACAAAGCCATCAATTCCATCATCCAGATCATTAACATATAACGAGAACATAGCCGACCCAACACTAGCCCCTGTGGTACACCACTAGTCACCGGCAGCCAACCAGAAAACGCCCCTGGTATTCCCACTCTTTGCCTTCTGCCAGTCAGCCAATCGCCTGTTCATTAATAAGACATATGATGCTAATTTATGTAACAGTAATAGAAGCCAACTCTTTTACCAACTGAAAACATAGTTCAATCATCTCCCTACCAGTTCAGCCTGTCTTCTGAATTCATTGCTAGTTTGCTATATTCGAACTTTTAACTGCAGTAATTTTAGAGGAATTTAATTATGTTGGCACAAAGTGAAATGCTTGAAGAAATGATATTAATATAAGCCCCATCAAAACAATTCTCTGCTGTTAAACAAGCACTGTTGTTATTAGCTTGCTCTTAGCAGGTAACCTCATTTGTCAATTGTTTACAATTTCTACTGCAAGAATACCTGTGTGTTAGATTCCAGGAGGTCTTCATTGTAAGATTCCACTGAAAGGAAATCAATTTTATGAGATTAATGACAGAGTTTAGAATTTTACTTTATATAGCAATGGAACGTTTTCTTAGCAGTCATGTCAATATACACTATGCATGCAAAGTTGGTTTGTATCACTTTAATAATTAACTCATGACCAACTGCTCTCTTTGTATATATTACAACAGTACTTGGTGTATCTTGCAAAGATTTTGTCTACGTCTGGGGAGAAGCTGTCAGCTTATGTGATTATAAACACACAGAAGAGAAACACGAGTTATACAGGCCCCTCACCCCAATTCGTACATGCAGGCCAAGATGCTGGCTAAGCTAATCTTGAATGCTTTTGGCTCTCATCCCTCTCTAACCTTTAAAAGATTCCCTTTAAATCTTACCCTTCTCACATCAATTTTATGTCTTCCAATTTTAGATTCCCATATCCTAGGAAAAAGACTGACCATCTATCCTATCGATGCCCTTCATAACTTTATAAAACTCATTCCCCTACACTCCAGGGAAAATAGCTTTTATTAATTGTTTGTCAGATAAATAACAAGTATCTTAGTGAGTTCATGAGGCAAATATATTTAAACACCAGCTTTTTTCATCTAGCATTTGGACAGACAAAGTCTGATTAGGATGATGCCTTCATGTGTGGAAAGTTGTGCTTGACGAACCTTTGAGAGCTTTTCTGAAGAAAGGGTAGATGAGGGAAGGGCAGGGTAGTGGAAGCTGTCTGTCTGCACTTGAGCAAGGCCCTTGACAAGGTCCCATATGGTAGGCTGGTCTGAAAGGTTAGGTCCCATGGAATCTAGGGAGAACTAATTAGGTGGATTCAAAACTGGCTCAGGGATAAGAAACAGAGGGAGGTGGTTAGAACATAGAAGAGTACAGCACAGGTACAGGCCCTTTGGCCCACAATATTGTGCTGAACCAGCTAAAAAGGTAAATCAAAAATCCCCAAAAATGAATCCCTTCTACCACCATACCAGGCAGCACATTCCAGGCGTCCACCACTCTGAGAAAAAAAAACTTAATCCTCACGTCTTCTTTGAACCTACCCACTCTCACCTTCTGGTATGAGACATTTCTACCCTGGGAATCCCTGTCTACTCTATCTATGCCTCTCATAATCTTATAAGATTCTCAGATCTCCCCTCAGCCTCTTCCGCTCCGACGAAAACAACCCAAATCTGTTCAGCCTCTCATGATATCACATGCCCTCTAAACCAGGCAGCATCCTGGTAAACCTGTTCCACATCCTCTCCAAAGCCTCAACATCATTCCTATAGTGGGGTGACCAGAACTGTATGCAGTACTCCAGGTATGGTGTAGCCAGTTTGAAGGTTGTTTCTTGGAATGAGGGCTTGTATTGGGACCTTTATTATTCATTATTAGTGTAATGCCCTGGTTAAGATTTCTACTGCTATGCTGTGAGATAGCTTATGTTAGTTTTCGTTAAAAGCAGTGTGCCGTGCTGGAAAGTGTGTTTTGGCTTCAGCTAAGATAAGGACCCATGTTGTCCAACTTAGGAATGTGAGTCAGCCAATCAGGATTGTAGGATGTGAGAGAAGGTTCTAGAGAGTTGTGGGGAAGAGTTTTCTGAAGGACAGTAGTCTGGTTTGTGGTCTTTTGGCAGGAGATGCGGCAAAGAGAAGATCGGGAGAGACACCAGTAGGTTTTGATCCGACGGGGTGATGTGATTGCAAGGGCAAGATGAAGGAGTCCAAGATGGGAAGTTCTACCAGTGATTGGTGATGAGAATTCAGTGCCCTGAGTAACGGTTATACCCAGTTTTTGGAAGAGATGAGTTCCAATGTTTGCGTGCACTTTTAGACTGGTTTAACTGTAATGGGCCCTTTTATTTATTTTTTCTTTTCTTTCTCTTAATAACTCACTATAGGAAGGATGTGGAAGCATTGGAAAGGGTACAGAGGAGATTTACCAGGATGCTGCCTGGTTTAGAAAGTATGCATTATGATCAGAGATTAAGGGAGCTAGGGCTTTACTCTTTGGAGAGAAGGAGGATGAGAAGAGACATGATAGAGGTGTACAAGATAATAAGAGGAATAGATAGAGTAGATAGCCAGCGCCTCTTCCCCAGGGCACCACTGCTCAATACAAGAAGACATGGCTTTAAGGTAAGGGGTGGGAAGTTCAAGGGGGATATTAGAGGAAGGTTTTTTACTCAGAGAGTGGTTGGTGCGTGGAACGCACTGCCTGAGTTAGTGGTGGAGGCAGATACACTAGTGAAGTTTAAGAGACTACTAGACAGGTATATGGAGGAATTTAAGGTGGGGGCTTATATGGGAGGCAGGGTTTGAGGGTCGGCACAACATTGTGGGCCGAAGGGCCTGTACTGTGCTGTACTATTCTATGTTCTATTAACTGTTTGATAAAGCCGAAATCCCAACCTTCCTGTTTGGCTGAACCCTAAATCATGCTGACCCTAGACATATATTGTTTATGAAAGGTCGTCTTCTCATTGAGTCATATGGGTGTTAGCAGAGGTAGCTAACGAGCCCCGGTGAGAGGGTTACATTTATATAATTGTATTTCGATGTGAGTGCACAAGGCTTGATCAGTAAGTTTGCACATGATAAAAATTAGGAGGTGTTGTTGATAGCGAAGAGGGTGGATTTCAATACAGGTAAGTGTGAGGTGATGCATTTTGGAAAGTCAGACTAACACAGGACTTGTACTATGAATGCTATGGCACAAGAGGGTGTAATGGAACAGATGGACCCAGGTGTACAAGTCCATAATTCTTTGAAAGCAGTGTCACAGGTAGATGGGGGTGGTGGAAAAAATAGGCCTTCATCAGCCACGGCACTAAGTATTGGAAATGGGGAGTTATGATGTAGTTGATGAGGCTGCACTTGGAGTACTGTGACCAGTTGCGTTGCTCTGGTATAGGAAGGATGTGGTTAAGCAAGAAAGAATGCAGAGAAGATTTACGAGGATGCTGCCAGAACTAGAGGCATGAGTTATTGGGAGAGGTTGGCCAGGACAGGTTCTTATTTCTTGGAATGTAGGTGAATGAGCGGTGACTATATAGAAATGGTTAAAGTTATGAGAGGCGCATATAACATGGTTGGTAATGGTCTTCTCCCCAGGCTAGAAGAGTCCAAAACTAGAAGGCATTTCTCAGGGTAAGAGGAAAAAATAGCCTCATTTAAATGTAATGGTTATGTTCTATTCATTTTAATAGTTTTGGAAGATATTATTCACTGGAAATATAAAAATACATGCATAAACTTTGACATTTCACATTTGATTGAGATACCAATAGGCGCAAGATTGAAAAATGAATTATGTAACCTTGCAGAATTTTTCAACCACAAGTTATTTTAAAAAGGCCAGACCCTTGAGTTGACATTAAAAGATGTAATTTCATTTTGTTCTTTCATGGGTATAGTAGCTAAGTTAATTGAAAGCATAAACATCAGCCGTAAAATAATGCTCTTTCTCGGTTACTTAACAATGCTCCACAGAAATCTAAACAGGGTTCTCAAAGCTTACCTGTTTCTGTACCGATGCCCAAAGTCAACTCAGTCATTTGTCTTGCTTTCTGGACTGAGAATCCTTTGTCAGTATCTGTGGACTTCAGGATTTGTTGTAGTACATTATGCAAATTAAAGACTGTGTATTTCTTAAGTCTGAAAATTAGAAAGTTGTGTCAAAAGTGAAAAATAACAAAGCAAGTTATAGTCATAAGTTAGTTCCATCTCACAGAGGTGCCAACTGATTATAGTATTAGAAACTTAAACTTTTTTGCTTGACCACAGTTCTCATGTTGGGATTTATATTAATTCATTGGATAAAGCAACAACAATAACAACTTATATCTATAAAGCATTTCTAGTCAAGTTAAATAGCCAAAGGTGCATAACATGAGTGCTATTGGAAAAAAAGAGTTACATAAAACCAGTAAGCTTTAAAAGAGAATAATAAAAGGAAGTGATCTTACAGTTTGGATGAGTACTGTATCTCATTTGGGATAAATAAGTTGTATGTTCAATTTTGAGGTAAAAAAGTAAAACATGATGCCATTGTCCCTTATAAAGAATTTCATGTCCTTGAAACTTCAATGTTAGAAATGATTATGCTATTCGCTGATTAAGTAACCATATAACCATATAACAATTACAGCACGGACACAGGCCATCTCGGCCCTTCTAGTCAGCCAGTGAAAGCAGCCAGTGAGTGAGTGGGCCAGTGAAGGAGTGGAGCTTTGAGGCTTTGACTCGAGAGGCTTTGATGAGAAGAGGCGGAGGACAAGCTTGCTCGCAGTTAGTTTTTACAATGTCTCCTGAGACGGTGATGTGCCTCTCATGTGAGATGTGGCAGTATTGGGGGAACGCCCCTCTCCCACAGAGTCACATCTGCCAGAAGTGCATACGGCTGGGCGATCTGGAAGACCGTGTAAGGAATCTGGAGCAGCAGCTGGATGACCTTCGACTCATAAGGGAGAATGAGGCAGTCATAGATGAGAGCTACAGGGAGGTAGTCACACCTAGGCTGTCGGAAGCTGGTCGTTGGGTGACAGTCAGAGGGGGGAAAGCGAAGGTGAGCAGACAGGTAGTGCAGAGCACCCCTGTAGCCATTCCCCTGAATAATAAGTTTACTGTCCTGGAACCTGTTGGCGGGGACGACCGACCAGGAGTGAGCCACGGTGGCAGGGCCTCCGGCACTTTGTCTGACCCTGTGGTGCAGAAGGGTGGGATGGAGAAGAGGAGAGCTGTTGTCATTGGAGACTATAGTCAGGGGAGCAGACAGGAGATTTTGTGGACATGAGAAGGACACCCGCATGGTTTGTTGCCTCCCGGGTGCCAGGGTCCGGGATGTCTCTGACTGGGTGCACGACATCCTGGTACGAGAGGGAAAGCAACCAGAAGTCGTGATACATGTTGGGACCAATGACATAGGCAGGAAGAGGGATGAGATCCTGAAGTGTGAGTTTCGGGAACTAGCCAGAAGGCTGAAGAACAGGACCTCAAGGGTGGCGTTCTCAGGATTGCTGCCAGTGCTACGTGACAGTGATGGTAAGAATTGGAGGAGATGGCAGTTGAATGCGTGGCTGAGGAGTTGGTGCAGGGGGGCAGGGTTTTAGATTTTTGGATCATTGGGATCTCTTCTGGAGAAGGTGGGACCTGTACAGATTGGATGGGTTGCACCTGAACTCGAGGGGGACCAATATGCTTGCAGGTAGGTTTGCTAGCATAGTTCGGGAGGGTTTAAACTAATTTGCAAGGGGGATGGGACCTAGAGCGATAGAGCAGTGAAAGAAGTGCATGGAGTAAAGCCAGATCTAACATATAGAGAGGCTTTGAGGAAAGAGAAGCAGAATAAATGGTGTAAAGACAGTAAGGTAGAAGGGCCAAAGTGTGTGTACCTCAATGCAAGAAGCATCAGGAACAAAGGTGATGAACTGAGAGCTTGGATACATACATGGAATTATGATGTAGTGGCCATTACAGAGACTTGGCTGGCACCAGGGCAGGAATGGACTCTCAATATTCCTGGATTTCAGTGCTTTAAAAGGGATAGGGAGGGCGGAAAAAGGGGAGGAGGGGTGGCATTACTGGTCAGGGATACTATTACAGCTACAGAAAGGGTGGGTAATGTAGCAGGATCCTCTTTTGAGTTAGTATGGGTGGAAGTCAGGAACCGGAAGGGAGCAGTTACTCTACTGGGGGTATTCTATAGGCCCCCTGGTAGCAGCAGAGATACAAAGGAGCAAATTGGGAGGCAGATTTTGGAAAGATGCAAAAATAACAGGGTTGTTGTCATGGGTGACCTTAACTTCCCTAATATTGATTGGCACCTGATTAGTTCCAAGGGTTTAGATGGCGCAGAGTTTGTTAAGTGTGTCCAGGATGGATTCCTGTCACAGTATGTGGACAGGCCAACCAGGGGGAATGCCATACTAGATCTAGTACTAGGTAATGAACCGGGTCAGGTCACAGATCTCTCAGTGGGTGAGCATCTGGGGGACAGTGACCACCGCTCTCTGGCCTTTAGCATTATCATGGAAAAGGATAGAATCAGAGAGGACAGGAACATTTTTAATTGGGGAAGGGCAAGTTATGAGGCTATAAGGCTAGAACTTGCAGGTGTGAATTGGGTGATATTTTTGCAGGGAAATGTGCTATGGACACGTGCTCGATGTTTAGAAATCTCTTGCAGAATGTTAGGGATAAATTTGTCCCGGTGAGGAAGATAAAGAATGGAAGGGTGAAGGAACCATGGGTGACAAGTGAGGTGGAAAATCTATTCCTCAAGAGACCCACTGAGGTGGAAGGCAGCAGCATACATGAGGTTTAGGAAGGAAGGATCAGATGGGTCTATTGAGGAATATAGGGAAGCAAGAAAGGAGCTTAAAAAGGGGCTGAGAAAAGCAAGAAGGGGGCATGAGAAGGCCTTGGCGAGTAGGGTAAAGGAAAACCCCAAGGCATTCTTCAATTATGTGAAGAAAAAAAGGATGACAGGAGTGAAGGTGGGAGCGATTAGAGATAAAGGTGGGAAGATGTGCCTGGAGGCTGTGGAAGTGAGCAGGGCCCTCAATGAATACTTCTCTTTGGTATTCACCAATGAGAGGGAACTTGATGATGGTGAGGACAATATGAGTGAGGTTGATGTTCTGGAACATGTTGATATTAAGGGAGAGGAGGTGTTGGAGTTGTTAAAATATATTAGGACGGATAAGTCCCCGGGGCCTGACGGAATATTCTCCAGGCTGCTCCATGAGGCAAGGGAAGAGATTGCTGAGCCCCTGGCTAGGATCTTTATGTCCTCGTTGTCCACGGGAATGGTACCGGAGGATTGGAGGGAAGCGAATTTTGTCCCCTTGTTCAAAAAAGGTAGTAGGGATAGTCCGGGTAATTATAGACCAGTGAGCCTTATGTCTGTGGTGGGAAAGCTGTTGGAAAAGATTCTTAGAGATAGGATCTGTGGGCATTTAGAGAATCATGGTCTGATCAGGGACAGGCAGCATGGCTTTGTGAAGGGCAGATCATGTCTAACAAACCTGATAGAGTTCTTTGAGGAGGTGACCAGGCATATAGATGAGGGTAGCACAGTGGATGTGATCTATATGGATTTTAGTAAGGCATTTGACAAGGTTCCACACGGTAGGCTTATTCAGAAAGTTAGAAGGCATGGGATCCAGGGAAGTTTGGCCAGGTGGATTCAGAATTGGCTTGCCTGCAGAAGGCAGAGGGTGGTGGTGGAGGGAGTACATTCAGATTGGAGGATTGTGACTAGTGGTGTCCCACAAGGATCTGTTCTGGGACCTCTACTTTTCGTGATTTTTATTAACGACCTGGATGTGGGGGTAGAAGGGTGGGTTGGCAAGTTTGCAGACGACACAAAGGTTGGTGGTGTTGTAGATAGTGTAGAGGATTGTCAAAGATTGCAGAGAGACATTGATAGGATGCAGAAGTGGGCTGAGAAGTGGCAGATGGAGTTCAACCCAGAGAAGTGTGAGGTGGTACACCTTGGAAGGACAAACTCCAAGGCAGAGTACAAAGTAAATGGCGGAATACTTGGTAGTGTGGATGAGCAGAGGGATCTGGGGGTACATGCCCACAGATCCCTGAAAGTTGCCTCACAGGTGAATAGGGTAGTTAAGAAAGCTTATAGGGTGTTAGCTTTCATAAGACAAGGGATAGAGTTTAAGAGTCGCGATGTAATGATGCAGCTCTATAAAACTCTGGTTAGGCCACACTTGGAGTACTGTGTCCAATTCTGGTCACCTCACTATAGGAAGGATGTGGAAGCATTGGAAAGGGTACAGAGGAGATTTACCAGAATGCTGCCTGGTTTAGAGAGTATGCATTATGATCAGAGATTAAGGGAGCTAGGGCTTTACTCTTTGGAGAGAAGGAGGATGAGAGGAGACATGATAGAGGTGTACAAGGTAATAAGAGGAATAGATAGAATGGATAGCCAGCGCCTCTTCCCCAGGGCACCACTGCTCAATACAAGAGGACATGGCTTTAAGGTAAGGGGTGGGAAGTTCAAGGGGGATATTAGAGGAAGGTTTTTTTTTTACTCAGAGAGTGGTTGGTGCGTGGAATGCACTGCCTGAGTCAGTGGTGGAGGCAGATACACTAGTGAAGTTTAAGAGACTACTAGACAGGTATATGGAGTAATTTAAGGTGGGGGCTTATATGGGAGGCAGGGTTTGAGGGTCGGCACAACATTGTGGGCCGAAGGGCCTGTACTGTGCTGTACTATTCTATGTTCTATGTTCTAGTCCATGCCGAACGCTTACTCTCACCTAGTCCCACCGACCTGCACTCAGCCCATAACCCCCCATTCCTTTCCTGTCCATATAGCTATCCAATTTTACTTTAAATGACAATATCGAACCTTCCTCTACTCTCAAAACTCTCAAAGCAAAGGTTTGGCATGCTGGTCTTCAACAAGCAAATTTACAGATAAAATTCCTCAATGTTCATATTTTCAAATTCGAAAATCATTTTGATTCATTGTGCCTACAAAGTGTACACCCAACTCTGTGCAGAATCAATGCAAACAGCCGACACATTCTGGGAAGTCACTGTTACAGTAACATAAAAATTAGGTAACAGTTCATTTTGCTTACACTTTCAGTCCAATTCTCTTTTATACTTTTACCCTTTATGTGTGGTGTTCTCCATGAGTGGATAGAGCTGACACTAGATAAAAGCAGTTTCCCCATTGGTAATTTCTTTTATTTTCTGAATGGGAAACCAAAAAATAAAATACAGCTGTTGTTGCAGCACTACAACAACTGGTGGAAGGAGACAAAGTACTGTAACCACATCAAAGGGTGCTGGATTTCCATTCCTGAACCCACTCCTGTATCCTTTGGCCTTACAGAATATCAGGGAGTGAAACAGGTCAAATTTCCAGCTTCAGTGCTACTAAAGATGGTGTCATGTATATAGTGCAAGAGTAAAAGAAGAAAATTAAGCAGAAAATGCAGGCAAAGTAAGTTCACCCTACTTTTATACTGTTATGCTGTTGTGGCGAAGGCTTCCCACCATGTGATTGCTGTTTCATGATACGTCATGGGAACAGATGTTCTCAGGGAAATGTACGGCAGAAATGTGGCAAATGTTCAGGGGATATTTACACGGCGTTCTGCATAGGTACGATCCAATGAGACAGGGAAAGGATAGTAGGGAACAGGAACCGTGATGTACAAAGGCTGTTGAAAATCTAGTCAACGAGAAAAGAACAGCTTATGAAAGGTGCATAAAACTAGGTAATGATAGAGATCTAGAAGATTAAGGCTAGCAGGAAGGAGCTTAAGAATGGAATTAGGAGAGCCAGAAGGGGCCATGAGAAGGCCTTGGTGAGCAGGATTAAGGAAAACCCCAAGGCATTCTACAAGTATGTGAAGAGCGAGAGGATAAGACGTGAGAGAATAGGACCAATCCATTGTGACAGTAGAAAATTGTGTATGGAACTGGAGGAGATAGCAGAGGTACTTTATGAATACTTTGCTTCAGTATTCACTACGGAAAAGGACCTTGGCGATTGTAGGGATGACTTGCAGCAGACTGAAAAGCTTGAGCATATAGACATTAAGAAAGAGGATGTGCTGGAGCTTTTGGAAAGCATCAAGTTGGATAAGTCACCGGGACCGGGCGAGACATACCCCAGGCTACTGTGGGAGGAGATTCCTGAGCCTCTGGCAATGATCTTTGTATCATCAATGGGGACGGGAGAGGTTTCGGAGGATTGGAGGGTTGCAGATGTTGTTTTCTTATTCAAGAAAGGGAGTAGAGATAGCCCAGGAAATTATAGACCAGTGAGTCTTACTTCAGTGGCTGGTAAGCTGATGGAGAGGATCCTGAGAGTAAGGAGGCATGGGATCCAAGGGGACATTGCTTTGTGGATCCAGAACTGGCTTGCCCACAGAGGGCAAAGAGTGGTTGTAGACAGGTCATATTCTGCATGGAGGTTGGTGACCAGTGGTGTGCCTCAGGGATCTGTTCTGGGACCCCTACTCTTTGTGATTTTTATAAATGACCTGGATGAGAAAGTGGAGGGATGGGTTCGTAAATTTGCTGATGCCACAAAGGTTGGGGGTGTTGTGGATAGTGTGGAGGGGTATCAGAGGTTACAGCGGGACATCGATAGGATGCAAAACTGGGCTGAGAAGTGGCAGATGGAGTTCATCCCAGATTAGTGTGAGGTGGTTCATTTTGAGAGGTCAAATATGATGGCAAAATATAGTTTTAAAACTCTTGGCAGTGTGGAAGATCAGAGGGATCTTGGGGTCCAAGTACATTGGGTACTCAAAGCTACTGCGCAGGTTGACTCTGTGGTTAAGAAGGCATACAGTGTATTGGCCTTCATCAACTGTGGGATTGAGTTTAAGAGCCGAGAAGTAATGTTATAGCTATATATGACCTTGGTCAGACCCCACTTGGAGTATTGTGTTCAGTTCTGGTCACCTCACTACAGGAAGGATGCGGAAACTATAGAAAGGGTGCAGAGGAGATTTACAAGTATGTTGCCTGGATTGGGGAGCATGCCTTATGAGAATAGGTGAGTGAACTCGGCCTTTTCTCCTTGGAGCGACAGAGGATGAGAGGTGACCTGATAGAGGTATACAAGATGATGACAGGCATTGACCGTGTGGATAGTCAGAGGCTTTTTCCCAGGGCTGAAATAGCTAACACGAGAGGACATAGCTTTAAGGTGCTTGGAAGTAGGTACAGAGGAGATGTCAGGGGTAAGGTTTTTTTTTAAAAAACGCAGAGAGTGGTGCGTGCGTGGAATGGGCTGCCAGCGACGGTGGTAGAGGCCAATACGATAGGGCCTTTTAAGAGACTTCTGGATAGGTACATGGAGCTTAAAAAAAGAGGGCTATGGGTAAACCTAAGTAATTTCTAAAGTAAGTACGTGTCTGGAACAGCATTGTGGGCCGAAGGGCCTGTATTGTGCTGTAGGTTTTCTATGTTTCTACCATATTTAAGATTGTGCAGCCAACATAAGAACAACTAATTGGTAGATCCTATTTAAGTACACGTTTCGGGCCTGTCTCTCGTGCAGGAATATCCCAGGCACTACATCTTCAACACTCTGCATTCCTCCTCTTACTTTGTACACTGCACTGCAATTCTCACCAACATCTACCAGGCTAACACATTAAGTAGAAGAACTGAAGACAGGAATTATTTCCTGGGAAATCAATTGCCTGCTGGGATCTTATTTGGGCTGGTTTATGTTTACCTACAGACAGCAGTTCCATAAAGAACAATTAAGCTATCTTCTGCTTGCTCTTTACCTGGTCTTTGATTTCCATACTTACAGTACATGCTGAAACCTGGAAGGTTGCATGTCAGTTCTGCTGACACACCGTTTTGCTGCTAGACTCTACAGGGTACTGACAGCACTTTGCATCTGGCACTCATCTTAGTGCCTAGGAGGCCTGGCATAAGAACCAAAATGTCTCTGCCTCAGAGAGGAAATGTATGTGCAGGTTAGTGGTTTATTTATCTTGCTTCATCTTAGTTAGTTCCTAATACTTCAAGGTGTCATTAGTTTTTAAAATTCTAAACATGTTTTAATTGTCTCTGACTATCAGAGATTTTAAAATAATTCAGAGGACTTTAACATAAGGGAGCAATACCAAAGCACTGTCTGTGGAGGCAAACTACATGCTATCAGAAAAGAGGGAATGGGAGCAAGATATGACAGCTGCCTCCCTCAATACCCGACCCACACCTCTATTGATTAGATGATGGCTTTAGGTACATTTCCTTGTGCACTTTTGCAGTAACTTGAGAGAGAGCAGATAAAAATGGATTCCACCCCACTGTCAAAAACCAGTGGTTGAAGCCCACTTGCATCTCAGTTAAAACAACTGCATATACAACTATATGTTTGTCTAGATATAGGCTGAACTTCTAAACCAAGTAAGCAAGAGTAGTCCTGAGTTTACATAGCTTTGTTGAGGCTCTTTATGCACAAATCTACACAGCTTTTGTCTTAATAACCAAGAAAAGTATGGTGGCTTGGAGTCTGTGCAGTATGGATCTATAAGACTGATGTCTAGGACGACGTATACATTCTATAAAGAACAAATGGGCCTATACCCAAATATGTTTAGAAGTAGTATTGATGGGGTAATATGGCAAGACAGTTTCAACTGTCTAGAAGTTTAAAGTTAGGGGATATGGACTCAAGTTAAGTTAACTCTCTAGATTTGGGTTTGATCATTTAGTGCAAGGAAATTCTTCATACAGAAGGTTATGACATCTGGAGTTCTCCATTTCAAGGAGCTATGGATACTCAGCTACTGAGGATATTAAAGGAAGAAATCAACAAATCTTTGGATAATTAGGAATTGTGGCAATTGGGCAGGAAATTGGATGAGAGCCAAGACCAGCCAAGATCTCATTGAATGAAGCAGGCCTGAAGTCTATTCCTGCAGCTATTTCTTCTTAGCAATTCTTGACCATCATAATCATTGTGCTCAGTTTCTATTGGCCTTTGGAACTATATTATAATTGCATATGAATATTAGTCAATGCATACTGTTAGAAGAGGCATACCTTTCATTTAGAATTTCCTCCATAAACTTGGTTTCAGGTGGTACTTTGATATGAATAAGGTCTTCAAAGATTGATTGAGTGGAAGGAACTAGTTTATTTTTTCCCCCATTTTTGGAGTCCTGTAAAGCAGAAACAGCACTGCAGTTCAAACCCAAATTTGATCTTTCTTGTTCTACTTGTTTCTTTGTTCTTGTAAAAATTGTGTATAATTTGTATTTAATTGTGAATGCTGCTTATATGTTATACGAGGGGTGATTGATAAGTTTGTGGCCTAAGGTAGAAAGAGATGAGTTATACAGCTCTCGTTACATGCATGTGCAGTTCAACTCTTTGAGTGATTATGCAGAAAGTTTGAGGTTAATAACTCATTCCCTTCTACCTTAGGCCACAAACTTATCAATCACCCTTGCTGTGGAACACTTTCTGGAGGTCCAAGATTAGCCCAGGGTTTGTGCTTGTTGTGTCTGAATTATTCAAGATTGCATTTTTAGTGGCTTTCATCTTTTTTTTATTATTCTTAATAATTTTGAGGGTGTCTGTATGTCAGAAACATTTGAAAACATTGAAATAACATGACAGTTTTAACTGATGGCTTCATTTTGTACAGGGCTTGTTTTGATCTGTCCTCATGCACCAGCTCCTCAAGCTCACAGGATGTGTGTGCTCTGCTCCAGGATACCCAGGCGTTTTGATATTGGGTTTGCTGACAGCCAACTTCTAAACTCAAACAAAGACCTTAAGCCCCATCGGATATAAATAACCATGAGTACTCTCACTAAAGGGAGATTATACTGTAACTATCTAATCTTCAAAGACTAGTTCACTTCCCCATTTTGTTCTTCACGGTAAGCTTAGTTGACAATACCCACTATTTGAGTGAGGGTCCTCTCTCCATACCAAGGAGAAGATACTTCCAGGTAACAAAGTAGCTTAAACACAGTTCATTTATTTTCAATGATACACGTTTATATCATTTTTAAAAACACATTTAAAACTCAGAGGATTTCTTTCTGATAAAACATTCCCAAATTGCAAAATATTTCTAAAATAGGAAGGATTTCCAAAACACAGGTACAATTCCTATAAACTAAAAAGACATACCAATAATGTGCAGATGAACAAATTGTCTGTCACAAAAATTGAAGCCAGAGGAATAGCCCCTAATTCACCCATGTTTCTTTCATTTTTCTTGATATCACCTAGATAAGTGGTGTTCCAGCAATAACCTTGCAGTCAACATCAGTAAGACCAAAGAAATGATTGTGGACTTCTGAAAGGATAAGGCAAGGAAACACACACCAGTCCTTAGAGAGGGATCAGACATGGAAAAAGTGAGCAATTTCAAGTTCCTGGGTGTCAACATCTCTGAGAATCCAACCTGGGCCAAATATATCAATGCACTTACAAAGAAGGCATGACGGTGGCTATATTTCATTAAGAGTTTAAGGAGATTTGGTATGTCACCAAAGACACTCACAAGTTTCTACAAGTGTACCATGGAAAGCATTCTAACTGGCTGTATCACCGTCTGGTATGGTGGGGGCGGGGAGAGGGGCGCTGCATAGGATTGAAATAAGCTGCAGAAAGTTGCGAACTCAGTCAGCTCCATCATGGGCACCAGCCTCCCCAGCATCCAGGACAGCTTCAAGGACTGATGCCTCAAAAAGGCGACATTCATCATTAAGGACCCCCATCACCCAGGACATGCCCTCTTCTCATTGCTACCATGAGGAAGGAGATACAGGAGCCTGAAGGCACACACTCAACGATCCAGGAACAGCTTCTTCCTCTCTGCCATTAGATTTCTGAATGGATAGTGAACCCATGAACATTACCTCACTACTTTTTTGCATTATTTATTCAATTTTGTGTGTGTGTGTGTGTGTATATATATATATACGTACACAATTAGGAGTTTCATCAGATGTGAGCAGAATTACAGTTGCTTGTAACAGTTTAAGGATATTCTCCAAATTTTTTTAAGAGGGGGTGGGAGGGAGATTTTAATTATTGAATATTTAAATTATTAAGACTAGTGACATGTATTTGATAAACACATCTTCATATTAATAAAACCATACCAAAGTTTTAATTCTTGAGTAAATAGGTGATTTTTTTTTAATGGAAGAGGACAAAGTAAACAATTATGCTGTGCAATTGTGCTGGCTCATGGGAGATTTTGCTTTTTTGAGATTATGCAAATAAGTTTGGTTGGAAAAGTGCACCGTGAATTTACTTCAGTAAAATAGTGTCATTTGTTCTGAAATGTGCTACGGTGGTACTATTATCTCTGAAATTTAAATATTGCATACCCTCAAAGCAACCACTAGAGCACTCTTTTGAAAAACTTGTTTTATATACACATTTCGTTAAATCATTTCTACCTCAGGTTAGATATTCAAATTACCAATATTTCAGCATCTTGATGCACCTCTGCCACGGAAGAAGTGGTGTCAAAGAACATTTCGAATAGAGTGGTGGCCAGAATGGCAACTGCATGATCAAATTCCTCAGTAAAGGTAGGGTGATCATCATTTATTTGGATTCCTGAAAAGAGTGGTAGAATGTAAGAAACGTAAATTACACAAGAAATGCAATTTCTGGTTTTAAACCAATGGAATGGTATTGCCTATTCTGTAATCTCCTAAATTGGAGCATGTAACATGCCAATTTGTCAGAATTGCTAACTTCTTTTATAAGGAATGAGCAAAGCATGAAAGGTGGGTAAAATGGCATGTTTTAATTCGCCAAAGAGTAAATACGTTGAATACTTGAGTAACAAACAAAATGAAGACTTCAGTTTTCTCCATCCACTAAGCCCTTTGTCTTCATTTCTGTTTTGCTTAAATCTGAACCCTCCTTGCTAATATCTGAGCCTGCTGGCCTAATTCAGGATCCTTCAGAGAAACCCACTCCATAATCTCAACGCTTGCTGTCCTCACAACGCAATGGACAAATATCTACATCTTGACCCCAGCTCATCCAACAAAAAATGATCAAATCTACATTCTCCTTTGATCCTGGGTCAGTTTTAGGATTTAATCTGAAGTGGAACTCTCACAGTTTTTCAACAATGAAAGCATTGCTGAAATTTTATCTTAGAAAAGATTACTATGCTATTTTGGATCATCTGATTTGGCTGATTCAAATCATATTAGGGTACTTATCAATACACTGGAGATTTTGCAGATGCTAGAAATCCAAAGCAATTCTCACTAAATGCTGGAGGAACTCAGGATTTTGTGGGTGTTGCTATTAATACACTAATTGGGGTACATATTAGCTATCATCCCAAAAATATTCTTCCCGATAAAGATTCATGTGTCTGCCATACTCACTGATTTTTAGCATTATTTTTCTTAAGAATTGATGTATTAATTATCTGACCGCTTCATAGCCAACATATTAAGGTTTGAAATAATATTCTCATAAATTTGAGCTCCATTGAACAGACATGACAACTAGCAGTTCAAACCAACAGTGTATCCATTGATATATATATAAATAACAAAAACAGTTCTACGTAATAATGCTACACTTAAGAAATATTGATGCCTAAAAGGGTGTTATTAATGAATCTGTTCCAAAATTAAATGCAAATAGTCATTACTGTGAGAATTTGTTGGGTGCATAATTTTGTTTCGTTGGAGAAATTTATAATGGTTAATTTTTTTGCGAACCCTATGTAGAGACATATATAGCAGCTGAACATGTAGTAGTCTGATACTAGAGTGTAGATCTTTAACAATCAGTTAGAGAGCTCTCTAAAGTTCTTCAGATCTTCCTATTTGCAACAATTATACACGAAACAAAACAAAGATCTGACAAGCACACCAGTTAGTTAACTTACCAGCTTTAACATGTGCCATTACATGCAGAATGAGAACGATTAACTGTCCTACATTGTTGAGCCAGGCTGATCTGATGTACAGTATCCGGTTGTCAGCATCATAGTAAAAGCCATTGGTGTATGACCTATTTTTGCAGTGGATGTCTTGTTCATTGGGAACGTCATCAGCCATGAGAAGAGTTAATGGAGCGTAGTCACAACTACTGTAGAGTAAGTGGGTGATAGAACACCCAAATCTGTAGATCACAAAATGGTGTGGACTCAGGTTGCCTAAATCAGCTGGAATGAGACTGTGGTCACTCAGTGGAGTGATATCTGGTAGATTATTACTGCTTTCTATAAAGAGAAACATATTAATGATCTAAGTTAAGAAATTTGTAATGTCATAGGTACGGCATGGAAACTGGACCTGCAGCCTAACAAGTTTGCAATGACCATCAACCATTCATTTATACTAATCCTATGTCAATCCCATTTTATTCACCCCATGTTCTCATCAATGCTACCCCCAATGCTATCAATCACATGCACACTGAGGCCTATTTACTGTGGCCAATTAACAGACCACACCCACATCTGGAAGAAACCCACAGTCACAGGGAGAACATGTAAACTCTACACAGACAGCACCCAGGATCAGGTCTCTAGCATTGTGAAGCAGCTGCTCCACTGTCTCTGTCACTGTGCTGCCTGTGTCTTCCATGTGGAAAATGGATAAACATAGTCAAAATAAAATGAAGCAATACACTCCATTTTCTTACTCGTTGCTCCTACTTTCCCTGAACATTGACAATTAATGTAAATAGATATTTTATTTTGGAGAGGCATTGTTGTTGTCTGTATTCTCTGCCAAATATCCCTTCTCCCACCCTGACCTCATTCCCTGGAACACTATTTATAATCAATTTACCCACGCTGTTCCCTCTGAAAAGGGCAATGACTTTCCCTCTCTAATTCCGGCATTCTCACGTGGTGGTCAGATGTTAACAATCTTTTGAGTAGGACACCTGTAGGGAGCTGGCAAGGTCCTGTTTAAGTTGGAAGACCAAGAATAATAATTATTTTGCATCAATTATGCTCAGTTTACACCCAGTAAATTGGATTGTAAATTGTTTTGGCAATAAGCCCCAAGACATTAAGAACACCTAGGCCCTTGTGTACCCCAACTCCTAGGGATTCACTATCCCTGGAGTACTGTGTGCAGTTTTGGTCTCCAAATTTGAGGAAGGACATTCTTGCTATTGAGGGAGTGCAGTGTAGGTTCACTGGGTTAATTCCTGGGATGGCGGGACTGTCATATGTCGAAAGATTGGAGCGACTGGGCTTGTATACTCTGGAATTTAGAAGGCCAAGAGGGGATCTTATTGAAACATATAAGATTATTAACGGATTGGACATGCTGGAGGCAGGAAGCATGTTCCCGCTGATGGGTGAGTCCAGACCCAGAGTCCACAGTTTAAGAATAAGGGGTAGGCCATTTAGAACGGAGTTGAGGAAAAACTTTTTCACCCAGAGAGTTGTGGATGTATGGAATGCTCTGCCCCAGAAGGCAGTGGAGGCCAAGTCTCTGGATATTTTCAAGAAAGAGATGGATAGAGCTCTTAAAGATAGCGGAATCAAAGGTTATGGGGATAAGGCAGGAACTGGATACTGATTGTGGATGATCAGCCATGATCACAGTGAATGGCGGTGCTGGCTCGAAGAGCTGAATGGCCTACTTCTGCACCTATTGTCTATTTTGGGGGCCACAGCATCTACCCTTCAAAACTGGACAGTGGTTTTTAATATTTTATAATGCGCAAGACATGGAGTGGCACGGTAGCATAGCATTTAGTGCAATACTATTACAGCGATATCGATCCAGGTTCAGTTCTGCTGCTGTCTGCAAGGAGTTTGAACATTTTCGTCAAGACCATGTAGGTTTCCTCCGTGTGCTCCAGTTTTCTCCCACATGCCAAAAACACATGGATTTGTAGGTTAATTGGTCACATGAGTGTAATTGGTCCAGAGGAGCCTATCATGTTGTTTCTCTAAACAAAACCCAAATGGTTGAAAATCAGTGTTATAACCCAGCACAATTAGAATTAAGAGGGAATCAGTGAGTGAGTTGGGTTTATGAAACTACACTATCAATCCAGTAGCTGGGGCCAATTCTATAGGAAGATAGCTGCTGAACTGTCTCAGTCAATTTATGCAAAAATACTTATGCAACAAAAATCCTTCCCACCTTCTACTGTCTTAAAATAATAAGCAGGCAGAACTTTCAGTCAGGGAGGGAAATTGTGGAGAAGGGCTTTCAGCAGGAGAGTTTCCTCAAACCAGTTACTTGACAGATTGCCTCAGCATCACACAAGAGCAATATCAAGCCCCTTGTGTCAGATTACTGTACACACTGAGAAACCAGGCACCAGGAAGTCTGAATAAGATAATAATCACACACAAACATCACATTAAATAGAGCCATAGAGTACTTCAGGATAAAAACAGGCCTTTCAGCCCATCTAGTGCATGTCAGCCTAGCTTTCTGGCTAGTCCCATCTACCTGCACGTGGACCATAAACCTCCATGCACCTATCCAAACTTTCCTTCAACGTTGCAATCGACCCTATATTTAGCACTTCTGCTGGCAGCATGCTCTGCATGAAGTAGTTTCCTCTTAAATTCCCCATAAATATTTCACCTTTCATCCTAAACCTATGATTTCTAGTTCGAGTCTCACCCAACCTGAGGGGAAAAATCCAGCTTGCATTAACCTTATCCATACCCCTCATAATTTTGCAAATCTCCCCTCCTTGTCTTGTGATCTCGAGAATAAAGTCCTCATCTACTCAACCTATCTTCATAACTCAAGCCCTGGCAACATCCAGATAAATGTTCCTTGCACTCTTTCAAGCTTATTGGTACCTTTCCTGCAGGTAGATGACCAGGTGGCCTCACCGTCTTATACAATTTCAAATTAACATCCCAATACCTGTATTCATTTCCCCAGTTGATGAAGGCTGATGTGCCAAAAGCTCTCTCCATGACCCTATCACTTGTGATGCCAAAGGTAAATAGGTTAGACAAGGTTAGTTGGCTTTGATCAGTGACTGTGCAATTAAACTAAAGTACTTTTTGTTAAGAGTTTATTTAATACATAAGACTTGGCATTAATTCAATGGCAAATTATCTGCAGTGTTCGAGCCAAACACAGTGAATAATTTGTATTTTATCAACTCCCTACCTGTTTGCAGTTCATGTTGATGATTTATTAATGTTTGTTTAATTTCTTCCAGTATTTTCAGAAGTGGATAGGACAGTAGGATCTCAGTAAGTTCCTCATAGTAAGGAAGGTTTGAATCAGGGATTGGCACTTCTTCTGTGTAAACAAAACAGTCGTAGATATAATAGATATTTATTGATCCCAAAGGAAATTACAGCGTCACAGTAGCATCACTAGTGCACAGATATAAATATTAGAAGAGAAGGAGAAAAAGCAAAATAATAAGTTACCACAAACAGTCTAACAGGAGGGGGTCAATACTTCCCTGGCTATAGGATGATTCAATATTGAGGCTAATAGCCAAGGGTAAGAATAACCTCACAGAGCGCTCGATGGAGCAACGTAGTTGTCTTAGTTTATTACTAAAAGTGCTCCTCTGTTCAGCCAAGGTGGCATGCAGAGGGTGAGAAACATTATCCAGGATTGCCAGGATTTTCTGTAGGGTCCTTTGTTCTACCACAGCCTCCAGTAACTCCAGTTTGACTCCTATAACAGAGCCAACCTTTCTAATCAGTTTATTGAGCCTGTTGGCATCACCCACATTGCTGGCATTGCCCCAGCACACCACCACATAGAAGATTGTACTGGTGACAACATACTGGTATAACATGTGAAGGAGAGGCCTGCATACTCCAAAGGACCTCTGTCTCCTCAGGAAGTAGAGGTGACTCTGGCCCTTCTTGTCCACAGCCTGTATTGGTACTCCACTCAAGTCTGTCATCCAAGTGCACCCCCAGGTACTCGTAGGTCCTCACCACATCCACGTCCTCACCATCAACAGTAACAGGGAGCAGTGCAGGCTTAGTCTTCCTAAAGTCCATCACCATCTCCTTTGTCTTACTGATGTTGAGCTGCAGATGATTTAGCTTGCACCATTTAACAAAGTCCTCCACCAGGGCCCTGTACTCATCCTCCCATCTTCCCTTTATACATCCAACTATTGCTGTCATCACAGAATTTCTGCAGATGACATGACTCAGTGTTGTATCTAAAGTCTGAGGTATACAGGGTAAACAGGAAGGGGAGCTAATACAGTCTCTTGTGGGGGTCCCATTCATTGCTGCTTATAGCCATGTCTGACACACAGCTTTGAAGCCGCACATACTGTGGTCTGCCAGTCAGATAATCCATTTTCCAGGATACAATGGAAGTGCCAGTCTGCATTGACCAGAGCTTCTCCCCCAGCAATGAGGGCTGTGTGGTATTGAAGGCACTTGAGAAATCAAAAAACATGATCCTCACAGTGCTGCCCTGCTTATCCAAATGTTTCGTTTATACATTTCTCAGAGAAAATTCACATCATACTCTTTAATTGATTAGTGACAATGAATGCAGATGAGATGATAGAAAGTTAACATCACTCAAGGCTTTGAGGTCAAATCTTCAGGTCAGAAATTTCCAAATCTGGAAGGGGAAGGAAATCTATTGGGATTTGGCAGGAATAGGAAAATACAGGTATATCTGAAATTAAATACAAAGCAGGCTTTAAGGGCCAGGTATCTTATTCCTGCTCATAATTTGTATGACTATTGGACTGAATGCTGATGAATCCCCAAGGCCTGATATCCTGTATGCCAGGAAACTAGAGGGAGTAGCCATGGAGATAGTGGGCACACTGACTGACATGGTTAAAAATTCTACAGTTTATGGAATGATTCCTGCAGATTGGAAGATGTAATGTTATTTAAAATAAAAGATGAAGAGAGAGCAGGGAACTACAAACCTATGAGACTAACATGAGCAAGAGGGCAAGTGATAGTCTTTTATAAAGGACGTGATAACAGAGCTTTTGGAAAATATCAACAGGATTAGAACACAGAATAGAACAGTGCAAGAGTAGGCTCTTCAGCCCACGGTATCCTCACCAAAAAAAAGTCAATATGGATTTAAGAAAGGAAATATTGTTTGACAAATGTACTGGAGTCTTTTGAGAATGTTGCTGATAGAATAGATAAAGGAGAATCAAGCAATGTGATGTATTTGGATTTTCAAAAGGCCTTTGATCATGTCTACATAAGAAGTTAGTGTTCAAGATTAAAACACAAGGGGTTGGAAATATTAACTGGCATGGACAGAAATCTACACTCAGTGGCCACTTTATGAGGTACACCTGCTTGTTAATGTAAATATCTAATCAGCCAATCATCTGGTGGCAACTCAATGCATAAAAGCATGCAGAGATGGTCAAGAGGTTCTGTTGTTGTTCAGACCAAACATCAGAATGTGGAAGAAATGTGGTCTAAGTGACTTTGACCATGAAATGATTGTTGGTGGCAGACAGGGTGGTTTGAGCATCTGAGAAACTGCTGATCTCCTGGGATTTTCACACACACCAGTCTCTGGAGTTTACAGAGAATGATGCAAAATTAAAAAAAAACAGTGAGCAGTAATCCTGTGGTCAAAAACACCTCGTGAAAGAGAGAGGTCAGAGGAGAATGGCCAGACTGTTTCAAGTTGGCAGGAAGGTGACAGTAACTCAAATAATCATGTGTTACAACAGTGGTGTGCAGGAGAGCATCTCTGAATGTACAATATTGAACCTTGAAGTGGATGGGCTACAGCAGCAGAAGACCATGAACAGACACTCAGTAGCCACTTTATTAGATACAGGAGGTACCTCATAAAGTGGCCACTGAGTGGAGTTGATAGCCAGGAAACAGCACAAGAACAAATGGGAAATTTTCAGAGTAACAGGGATGTCCAGTAGGGGAACTGCAAGGATCAGTACTTGGGCCCCAGTTTTTCAGAATACACATCACGGATTTGAATGAGAGAACAGTGTAATATTTCCAAGTGTAACGATGATGCGGAACTAGATTTTGTGTATTGCACGCATAAAGCTTCAAGGTGATTTAGACAAGTTCATTGTGGGAGAAATTGTATGGCAGATCTTACATAAGGAGGGAAAACAAATGCAGAATATAATTTAAGAGGTGTTAGATTGGGAAATGTTGGTGAGAAGGGATCTGAATGTGCTTCTATATTGTCACTGAAAGCAGTTAAAAAGGCAAATGGTATGCAGCTTTCATTGCCAGAGGTTTAGAGGGATACAGGGCTTTTGCGAGACCACACTGTGTGCATTTTAAACTTCCTTTACCGAAAGATATACTTTCCATGGAGGGAGTACAACTAAATTTCACGAGCTTAATTCCAAGGGTAGTGGTTGTTTCCAAGGGTAGTTCATATACGCAGTGGTTGACTTGGTCTGTAATCAGCAGAGCTTAGAAGAATGAAAGGAATCACATTGAAATGCACAACATGCTGACAGGCAAGTGAAAAAATCAATAAAAACTGAAGACGGTGGAAATCCAAAACAAAAACATAAAATACTGGAAAGCACTCATTTGGTCAGGTCTTATCAGTGAGAAAAGATAGTGATCTTGAGGAATTCTCTGTCATAAAAGACTGAAGATGCCAAGTTGTTGAATATATTTCAGAAAGAGATCTATTCTGAGACTCAAAAAAATCCAGTGTTTTAGGGAGAGAGCTGATAAACAATCAGCTATCATTAACACAAAAGATTCTGCAGATGCTGGAAATCCATAGCAACACATACAAGATGTTGGAGGAACTAAGCAGCACCTATGGAGAGGAATAAACAGCCGATGTTTCAGGCTGAGACCCTTCAACTTGACTGCTATGATTGTATTGAATGGCAAAGCAACATGATGGTCCAAATAGCTAATTTTATCACTCTCGTCTTTCTATCTTCAAAGAGGGAAAAATCTAACTGCTGGTCAGTAACTAACTGTGTGCTCTTGCGTAATGGTGTGGGGCTGGTATAGTCCTGAGCTTGGCTTTGTAAGTCATTGTGATATTATCAGAACCACGCAGCTTGGGAAGTTAATAAATTTTGAGAACCATAACAATTCAAGCAGCTCTCTGATACCTACGTTTAACAATATGTTAGATATTGCCACCTGGTTTACTCTGTAATAGTATGTTACTGATACCCTTGCTGCTGTTTTCCTTACAAAATTCAGCACTGATGTTGAAAAATTATGCATAGCATTTCAGACTCACCTTTTATCAAAGATGAACATGTTTCTTGTATTTGAACAGTGCTTGATTTTTTTGCACTGTCAACGTGATCTAGTCTCTGCAGAGAAAACAATGAAACATGGAGTTTCATTGGCTTTGTAGTTAAGATAAATGGAATACTAGCAGTTACATATTGACTTAGTCAAGTATTTTAAATCACCACAAAATATTTCACACCCAGTGAATTATAGAAGAAACACAGCATTTAGTTTGAACATGGAAAGCTCTCATAAACAGCAGTGTGATGATGTCTAGGTAATCCCTTTTAGAGATGTTGATTAAAGAATAAATGTGGCCAGGACACTGAGAATAACTCAACAGTTCATCATGGAAACAGTAATCCCTCACGTTCACTGTTCAGTATATGTATGTTCTTAAAGGGAGTTGGCTATATTTGTTGCATTCTCACTGAGTCAGAGTTATAGAGCACAAAAAAGGACCTTCAGCCCAACCTGTCGGTGCCTTCCTGAGCTAGCCTGCGTTTGGCTCATAGCAAACCTAAATGCCTAGATTTTTTAAATGCTGTCGTGTATCCTCCCCAATGCCCCCTCCTTCACCACTTCCTCTGGAAGCTTGACTGAGGCTATATTTTCTCATGCTCTCTCAGGTAACCACATGGCAGCCACAGATATTGCATCATATAACTATTTCAGTTTTCAATGACCTACTTAAAACATTCTAATACTTAATAGCTGCTTTACCACGATGAACCACTGAACTCATTCCTGTGCTTCCTGAATTAAAATGTTTCAATCTTTTTATGTACCTTATGTAGATGTTGCTCTATTTACATAATGTACATTGTATACATAACATAATGTAATGGAGATCATGGAGGGCTACTCAAAGGCCTACTTGTGATTCCACCAACTATCTACTGACAAGATTTCACCCTCCCATTACTGTTACATGTGTTAAACATTATATTAATAGTGTCATTTATTACACAGAGTTGTTGATTAATGATAAAACTATGGTCCTTGTTTTATTTATTACCTCTGGTTTTATCTGGGCTTGAGTGGGCATATCCAAACTACCTGGAGATCCATACAGTTCTTGTGCCTTTTCAATCATTTCTTTGGAGATAGTAATGTGTCCAGAGTTGATTTTATAAACCAAGCTGTGTAGATTAAAAAATAGTTCCTCAAGTTGCTGACTTACTCCTTCTCCTGAAAATAAAATATGGAGAGTTATAAATAATAATTATTTGGGATAGTAACAATGTTACATGCCAAGGCTGGTGCTATGAATCGCTTCTCTTTCATAACCACTGCATTTCTATTGCTGCCTCCTTTGTGTTATATGGTGCTAATTTGCTCAAATATTTATATTACACTGTAATTATATCATCTTTAAGAAGTAAACATCACATCTGATTGTACTTGTAGATAAGGTTGTGATTCACATGCTGTGCTTAAATAACATTCTGTCTTCTTGATCAATGTATGAAACGATAATCTCAAATCAGCCAAAACCCATTGATGAAATTAAAGTGATGAAATCAAGTGTGTATTATTAATGTGTTATGTTTATGTTTTATGGACTCCAAGACCTAAGCCTCAATACCCATACTGCACACCTACATGAAACGTTGCCATAGAAAAGCAGCATCTGTCATCAAGATCCTCACCAACCAGGCCGTGCTCTTTTCTCGCTGCTGCCATTAGGTAGAAAGTACAAGTGCCTCAGGGCTCGCACCACCAGTTTCAAGAACAATTACTACCCCTCAACCATCAGGCTCTTGAACAAAAGGGGATAGCTACACTTATTTAAGGACTTTGCTATATTGTTATTTCATACTCATTATTTATTGCTATTTACTTATATTTGCATTTGCACAGTTTGCTTACAGTTAACAGTTCCTGATGTTTACAGTTACTAAGGTTTGCTAAGTATGCCCGGGGAAAAAGGAATCTCAGAGTTGTATGTGGTGACATGTACGTAGTTCGATCTTAAATTTTACTTTCCACTTTGAACATTTTCCCACCATAATCAAACTTGTGTGTTGGCAGCCAGCTTTAATAGGGTTAGCGAGATTCAATAAAACATAGGGTAACTTTCACAAAAGATATGGAAATTCTCAAATTGAGTTCAACATTATACAGAAAAAATAGTCTGCTACGATATTGACTGCCTCAGACATAACCCCAAGGTCAGAGAATTATAGGACACAAAAAAAAAGCAGCCATTGACCTACGTCCATGCTGACCATTGTATTCAATATTAGTCCCATTTACTTGCATTCGTTCCATAGCCTTCTTTCCCATTTGATCTAAATGCTTGTCTAGATGCTTGTTAAATATTGTGAGACCTCTTCAGGCAGCGTAAACCAAATTCCAACCACGCTCTCTTTGGAAAAGCTCTCCTTCAGATCTTCTGTAAACTTTCTATCTCCCACCTTTCAACTACACCCACCACCAAAGGAAACAGATGAAAAGTGTGTCTGAAAGGGAAATCTACCACTCTTTCACACAGTGAGTTCCAGGCTGGTAGAGGTCTGGAACTTGCTGTCTGAGAGGGCGATGGAGACAGAACAACACATATAAAATGCTGGAGGAACTCAGCAGGTCAGGCAGCATCTATTGAAAGGAATAAACAGTCGATGTTTCTGACTGAGATCCTTCAACAGTTGGAAGCAGAAGGCTTTATTGCATTCGAAAAGTTCTTGGAAAGTGCTGTGACCTGCAGGACTATGGAACTGGAGTTAAAAGGTGGTATTAAGCTTGACAGCATGAAAACAATGACTTCCTTCTGTGTTACAAGTTATCTATGATTCCAACCACCTATGTGCCTCCTTATCCCAGGATTTGTTCAAGTGAATCAGAGCTGTATTAACTCCATGTTGCATCAGCACAATTCAAATCTACAGTTCAAATAACATGAGGTTTGAGAATATTGTGGCTGCTACCCTGCTACAGGAATGAGATGCCAATCAGTACACCACCACTAACTGACACAAGAACAAAGCTGACTGTGGGTCTCAGTGAGTGAAAATAAAATGATTTTGGGTTAAGAAAAGATACATTGCCAAGATAATAGCATTGGATCAGTTAGGCCTGAAAGTTTAGCTGTAAAGAATGCAGAACTGAGTACAAGACATTTATTTGTATAACTGGAACTTGTAGAAAGCTTAAGGATGCTGAAGAATTGCATTGATCTGATATTTAATTGTAACTTTCAAGGAAAAAGCAGTCCAATGTATTTTGTACAGCACTAACTTTAGGAATGCAAGATATTTTTGGTTTCTTTGTTGCATTACTGGGGTCACTGACATGGTAGTTACTGGTACCCACTGTCAACCTTGTTACCTTTTGTTTTATCGGAAGTTTCAGCATCAGCTGTAGTTGAGGTTTCCAACTTGTCTACTATTACCCATTTTCCTTCCAAGGTGAACTTCAGATGACTGGGAATGGGAAGCTATCAAAATCACAGAGGACATCAGAAGTGCCATGCATAGCTGTGGGAAGAGACTGAATGATGGAAGAAGGAATAGGACAAAATGTTCTGTGGGTCTAGGACAGGATGAAACTAGGAGTCTTTTCAGGGCAGTTCGGCTTGTAGATCCTAGGGAGACGGTAGAAGTGGGCTCAGTGGGACGCGTTCACTGAATAGGGTGATAGGGTCCAAATGATAAGAAACTACAGGGCTGATTTCACATTAGAGCTGAATAGAATAGGCCTAAGTGCTCTGAAGTATGACTGTAAGGTAATCCATTGGAACACATATATTCTGAATAGGCTTGTTTGAGTAGATGATAAAATGGAGAATCTTGAACTGGGGGGAAAGGCTTAAGATAAAGAAGCAGAGAGTTTGGATTTGGGTCAGGAGGAATTCCTTCAATTGTGAAATTCTCTGATACTCAAATCAATGAGTGCAAGAATCAAAACCAAAACTAATAAAGTCTTGGGATCTGGGGAATCAAGGATTATGGGAAATGTTGGTAAATCAGCCATGGTTGTAATGAATGATGGATCAGGTCTGAAGGGCTGTGTGCCTAATCCTGCACCTATTTTATAATCTTGCTTTCAAATGGAGGGAGGGGAGAGGGAAGGCATCAGAGACTGTTTTGTTTATACAGAGAGTGGTGGGTGTGTAGAATGGGTTGTAAAGAATGGTGGTAGAGGCAGATACTTTACGATCATTTAAGAAACTCTTAGATAGGCACAAGGATGAATGAAAAATGGAGGGTTATGCTGGAGTGAAGTGTTAGATTGATAGGTTGAAAGGTCATCTCAACATCTTGGGCTGAAGGGTCTGTACTACGCTGACTGCTCTGTCTTTGAACACTAAAACTTTCAGCATCAATACAATACTTCAATGAGATGCCTGAATTGTTTCAGACTGTTAACAACAGTACTTATTATTAACTACTGTTCAACATTTTTGATCCTATTTTTGATATTCATTGCTGTTATCTGCGTTTTGAACCTTTAGCTCATGAATCTGTTGGCTGATATGTCGATAAAATGCCTGTAGATCATTCTTCTGTTTGCTTAGCTGAGAAGCAAGGTGAAGATTCTGGTCCTCCAGTTTATCAAACAAAGTGTGGACATTAAAATCCTCCAGTTCAGTCTCCTGTTGTCTTTTAGCTGTTAACAGACAAAATCTGTAAGATACTTAAAATTCTTTTTCCACTGAAAAACATTTTTAATTGACTATATAATGCAGTGTAGCTTTCATTCTATACAGGCATGTAACCCAGATGGCATCGTGATGGCAAAGTATTGTAGTTCTGAATTCTGATATTGGTTCCCTTCCCAAATCAATTCAATGGCAATTTAACCAAACAGGAAGAATAAAGAGCAAAATCTACAAATCTGTGCCATCTTTAGTGTCCTTGAGCTGCTCCATAAACTTCAGCCCACTGAAATACTGCTCTGACATAGATGAGCATCATGGTGAGCTTGGACCATAAGGATCTAGCAATACGATCCGGCAACACCTAATATTTTATGAGTAAATCATGCATTAAAGCATTTAACCTGGGAAGATACTGCTTGTGATCATTTATAGGTGCAACCATGCATAAAAAAAGAACAACAATCTGGACACCAATTCACCTGCATGCAACTGCACTTTTGTTGATGTCATCTGCATAGCTAATAACATGTCATGTACTGTGTTTTCTCCATTCCAGTATAAACTGGAGCTGATAAATGCAACTTATAATTGTCTCATTCAATAACTGGTACTCTGGCAGGTAGCATTTCCCTAGGTAACATTAGGACAGTTGATGTTCCCAAATCCTATAGTTAAACCTGAACCCAAATGCTGAACATCAGTCCTGATACATAAAGAGTATTTACTTTCTGAGCAATATTCTTTTAAACATAGGAGTACTGATAAATAAATTAACTCCAAAATTAGTAAGTGAAATTGATTGCAACTGTAGAAAAGAAAACATGGCATGAGACAAAGGGGGTAGAAGAGAGGATTTGTTTTGTCATTACCTACAACGTGGGTTGACTCCTCTTCTGATTCTGCTCCTTCTCCAGCACCTCGAGGCCCAAGAGCTTGGTAAAAATCCAAGCTAAGAAGAAAGATTACATCTCTCGTTACTGCCCTGAGCTAAAATTTAACCCACAGGAAAGAAGCTGTTTGGGTGCTGTATTATTCTACGTCAAAACATACATAAAATATACATATTTTGCTTTGTATAATTAATAAGTGACACTCCATTTGTGATTCCTCTACAAGTTGCGTGAGGTGAAAGGTAGTTGACCTGATTGACAGGCTCTACTAGTACTACCATCAATTGACCGTGTGTTTGGTGGTGAAACAGGGAATTTCACAAATAGAGAAAACACACTGTACCAGTCAGAGTTACTGTACATTAGGGCACCAACATGTTGCACAACTGTGCTATCCTGTAGCAAAGGCTTTCACAAATTAGAAAACATCACAATATTACTTTGCTATCCAATAGATGGAATATTTCAGCTCCTAAATGCTTCCTTGATAAATATGCATCTCCTTAAATATTAAACAAAATCATAGCACTACTTTACAAAAACAAAGGTAAGATCTTTTTGGATTTCACCTCAATCTGAACTATATGGTGCTATTTCCTGTTTAGTAGATCTGTTTCCGATTTAGCTCACTCACATATCGCTTACTAATTTAGATATTTTGCTTACCTGTCTCTCAGTATAACATATTCAGGTGGGATATAAGGTTCTCCCAAACTGCGCCACTTTGGCTTCCACTGCTGCATGGGGTTTAATGAGGACTGTATAGGCTTCAACATCAAGGTGGCCATTGTGAAAAGTGTAGTCATCACAGCAAGGACACTAAGAGTGCCTGAAGCAAAAACAGCAGGTGGATGTCAACCGTCCCGTTTCTTGTCAGTTATCAATGATTCGCTGAATCAACCATATAAAGATTTAAGAACTGGCAAAAAAGTAGTTATCCTAAAACACTGATCAATGTCAAAGATATATTATTAAGTGCTTAAGTAGCACCATATGCAATATTGTTTCTTTAAGACTTAATGGCCTTTAATGTTTAGTTTACATATTTACAACATATAAATATTGTAAAATTTCTCTCTTTTTTTGTGGAAAACACAACTATCATATGCAAAAATGAAAGCTCTCTCTCACTGATTTTCTCCAGGTCCCTTCCAAGGAACAGCACAAACATTTGCATGTGTGATGTTTGTTGCACATCCTAATAAATTGGGCTCATTGATTATGTAGATGTAATATTTAACTATTAGCTCTGCCCGCACTTTTAAGGTCATGCACACCCTCAGGAAATCCAGTGAATGTCATGGTTTATAAATTTCTCTGATTCACAGCAAAATTAATTGTGCAGGTCTGCCTTTAGTCAATTACTGGCATCATTTGTTTTATTACTGGGGATGCATGGGATTGATCTTATGTGGGAGATGTGCGTTGAAGAAATGAATGACAATTAAGACTCAATTAGTAAGGAGGTTTCTCAGTTTCCTGTTTATACCTTAACTCCATTGCCAGAAGGTATTTTCATTCACTGGGGCTTTTTCTTACCCACTCACCAGTGTCAGTAGTTACAGTAAATAAGATTATAATTATGGTGGAATGGTCCTCGCAAAAATATTCACGCATAGAGTTATCTGGGGGATTGTTGTCAGGTCTTCTCAGATTGGATACTATTTCTTAAAGTGAGGACTGATAAATTCCGGAATTGCATCATGTCTTTGATAGATGGCAAAGGAGGACTTTGATGGATCTCAAAGACCCTCTGTGGGGTTTTTTGCTGTTGAACTCATTCTGATCTCAGCAAGTCAACCACCAAGATTCTGTTGTAGCTCAGAGCCTCATAGCTAGCTATGGTGCATCTTGTCCAACAGGATTGCCTATTTGGACTGGGGGAAAAAGTTAATTCACAGAACGGAGGTACATGGGCTACAAGTGGGGCAGAGATGATATTCACAAAAAATCTAGGCCAACAAGATACTGTCAGATTTCTTTCAAATTACAGCAGCACATAATTAACAATTGACAATCTGATTCTTCTATGGTTTCACTCAGACCTACTTAAATTTTGAGCAAGGGAACTGGTGCTTTTGAAATTCTGCAGCAGTTACCTCATATTTTAATATTAATCTCTAAACTTGATTTCTGTTTGTGCTACAGTCAATGTTGGAACAAAATTTTCTATTTACCTATAATGAGAATCCAATCAGGTGTCAGGTTGAGATTTTGCCGTTTTAGAATTCCATGTCTCACAAGCTGGAAGGGGGAGGAAGGCTGGACTGGTAGAGTGTCGCACTCTGCACCAAACATGCTGACACTTACAATTAGGGTCCGATCCTTTTCTGCATTGTCATGAAAGATGTACTTCCCAGGTTCCATGAAAGCATGTGCAAACCTAGCTTAAAGGAAAACACTGTTATAGCAGCAATGCTCATGATAGTGGATCAGATTTTGGATTGCAATGATGATAGAGTTATAGGCACTCATCATTATTCCAAGAAACTGAAAGAAACTGGGATAGTCCCACATTCAGAAGTTCATGCAGAAATCCAGATAGTTCCATCATATTCCTTACTTGCTCACATTATTTTCAACAGATTGAACTTTTTACAGCCTTTTTCAACACAGAAAAATCAGTTAAGTTGCCATGAAATTGTCTCATAAGACCATTAGAAATAAATACAAGAGGCCATTCCACCATTTGTACCTGCTCTGTCCATCAGTAAGAACATAAGTACATGGCATTTTATATCAGCACCAATTCCAAGTGCTAACCAGATATTCTTAGATTTTAGCAATTTCTATCAATCTTTGTATTTAGTATATTCAAGAAATAATAGCCCTTTTGGGCATTGAATCTTTAAGTTCCATTCTACTCTGGATGAAGACATTTCTTATTTGGGTCTTAAATGGCCAACCACTTACATTGGACTACGAAGAGGCATCCAGCACACCAGCCAAGGGAAATGTCATTTTTGCATCTACATTGTTAAGCTTAAGAAGAAACTTCAATTACATTTCATTGTAGAGTCCAGGCTCTGTACACTTCTCTCGGGCAACCTATTTCAGGAATCAATCTGGTGAATCCACTTTACTGTTTCCCTATTACAAATATATCCTTCCTTAGGTAGGGAGTCCAGATCTACATAGAGTATTCCCAGCATGGTCAATCCAAAACACAATATAACTGTGGTAAAATGACTTTGAACTTTGCTAGTAAGACATCACCTGAAATACTGTATGCAATGCTGGTTGCTCCACTATACAAATGATATAATTTAGCAAGAGAGGTGTAGAAAAGAATTACAAGGATGTTGTGAAGACTGGAGGGATTGAGTTACATGGAGAGACTGGATAGGTTGGATTAAAGGAGTTTGAGGGGAGAACTTGAGGGACATATATAAGATAAATTGTGATGGTCTTTTTTTCCAGGACAGGAGAGTCTAAAAGGGAAGGGCATAGGTTAAAGGTGAGAGGGGAAAGATTTAAAGGGAACCTGTGAGGCAGTTTTTTCATTCTGGGTATACAGAATGAGCTGCCAGAGGAAGTGGTAGAGGTGGATATCATTACAAACTTTAAAAGATTTTTGTACAGGTACGTGGAAAGGAAATGATTAAAAGAAAATTGACCAAATGGGACTGGCTCAGGAAAGCATCTTGGTCAGCATGGACAAATTGGGCTTATGGGCCTCTTTCCACATTGTATTATTCTATGACTCTCAAGTGTTACATTTTATTGCATGAGGCTCAAGTGAGTTATTAATGGTGTGTTATATCAAACTTACTGCTCAGCAAATTCTCTGACATTATTGTAGTGATTAAGAATTCCAATAAATATTTAAAACAAAAAGAACTTAGATTTATGGTATCACAGCTCCTATCTCAGCAATTATATGTTCTAATCTTCCTTTAGTGTTCTATGAAAGATAATTAAAACTGTTATTTTTTATTCCTGACTTGTGCCAATGACAGTTCTGTAATATGATTGGCTGTTCAGTCAAGTTGATGTCATCATGGTTACTGCATTCCCAGGAATCCTTTGAATCAGATGTCATAATAAATGGGAGGTCCATACAAGGGAGCTTGGAGCAGGAGAGGGGACATGAGGGGAGGACATGAGATGATGGATGGATGCAAGAAAGAGGCAGTGAGAAAGGCTAAGAATGAATGTTCGTGTGTGACAGAATCTGTTTGAATATCTGTTAGTTATAAAAGCTAATAATCACAACCAGGATATGACCTGCAGTGGAATGAGGTCTATAATTAAGCTACTTTACTTCAGTTTAGAGTTTATGAACAGCCAGAATGAAAGCCATCTGCTGACTGACAGGAAATACAAATCCAAGTATTGATCAAGAATAAACACTCAATGTCACAGATACTAAAGTATTATCACCTGGTAATGTTGAAATTAGTTTCCCTAATGAAATGATCCAATTTCCTGAAAGATCCAAAATCCCACTCTGAATTTGTGTTGAACAGGTGGTCCTTCTGGTAAACAGGGTAGTGACTCAAACTACGATCTGTTAAAGAGAATCAAAAGTAAAACCTGTTTACACTCTTTAATACAGGACTTCCTATTCAGAGTTATTTGGAGGCCAACCACAGACAAAGTCAGCTGGTTATAGAAATGAAACACTGATGCATCAGCAAAAGAAAAGCTCTACACAGCTGGGCATAAATCAATTTCACAGATAAATATGCAGAAGTGAATGGACACCAAAAGTAATTCCAATGCTGCTTTTGGAAAACTTGATTCCCAGCAAAAGCTGACCAGAGCAAGTAAAATCTTTTCCATGATCTGGAATTCCTTGCACGACAGAAACAGATTTAATTGTAACTTCCAAATGGCCTAGTGTAATTATGGAAAGAAACAAATTACAATACTATTAGTACGGTACTGAGTGGATTGCTCTTGCAGAGAACTGGTGTAGTGTAGATGGGCAGAATGGTCTCCTTCTATGCTGTATTAATTCCATTTTGTCTTGACTCTGCTATATGCATCACATTGACTAATGTTACTCTTTGAAGGTATTAATGCCATCATTAGGTGCAAAAAGCTTTGAGAAATACTGAAAGCAATGTGGAAGTTATTATGCAACTAATATTTTTTTATTTATTGAAATACGTGTGAAATAATGCCAGTGGCCAAAATACCTTCTTGTTCATATTTTCTTTTGACATTGATGGGCACCATTGGTGGAGAGGCAGGTAGTGTTGAGGAAACGGGTAGGATGCAGAAGGACTTGGACAGATTAGGAGAATGGGCAAGAAAGTGACAAATAAAATACAATGTTGGAAAATGCACGGTCATGCACTTTGGTAGTAGAAATAAATGTGCAGACTATTTTCTAAATGGTGAGAAAATATAAAAAAATATGAGATGCAAAGGGACTTGGGAGTTCTTGAGCAGAACATCCTAAGGGTTAACTTGCAGGTAGAGTCGGTGGTGAGGAAGGCAAATGCAATGTTAGCATTCATTTCAGGAGGTCTAGAACACAAGAGCAGGGATTTGATGCTGAGGCTTTATAAGGCACTGGTGAGGCCTCACCTTCAATACTGTGAACAGTCTTGGGCTCATCTTAGACAATGTGCTGGCATTGGAGAGGGTCCAGAGGAGGTTCACAAGGATGATTCCAGGAATGAAAGGGTGGCTCTTGGTCTGTACTCAATGGAATTTAGAAGGATGCGAGGGGGATCTCATTGAAACCTTTCGAATGTTGAAAGGCCTAGACAGAGTAGACGTGGAAAGGATGTTTCCCATGGTGGGAGAATCTAGGATAAGAGGGCACAGCCTTAGGATAGAGGGGTGTCTTCATTCAAAACAGAGATGTGGAGAAATTTCTTTAGCCAGAGGGTGGTGAATCTGTGGAATTTGTTGCCATGTGCTGCTGTGGAGGCTAGGTTGTTGGGGGTATTTAAGGCAAAGATTGATAGGTTCTTGATTGGACATGGCATCAAAGGTTATGGTGAGAAGGCCGGTAAATGGGGTTGAGGAGGAGAAAAAAAAGAGGATCAATTATGATTAAATGGCGGAGCAGATTCGATGGGCCAAATGGCCTAATTCTGCTCCTATGTCTTATAGTCATTTGGCTCATTGAGTCTATGCAACTCTCAGAGCATCCCTGGCCATTCCGTTCTTCCCATGTATTTGTTATGACCTATCCTTTCTCTCCTTTGTTCATCAATCTCTGTCATCTCCCCCACCCGCCCCTCATAACCTTACCATTCTCCAGCCACTTTCTGACGCTAGTAGGCACAATACCAGAATCAATTAATCTATCAGCACATCTTTGGGATGTGGGAGGAAACCCATCTGGTCATTAAGGGAACATGCAAACTCCACATAGACAGCACCAGGGATCAGGATTGAACCTGGCTAGCTGTTGTATCGCTGTGCTACTCCTTACTTGTACTAAGCCAGAAACTTTATTGTGATAAAGCAGTAAAAATAGTACAACTGGCATCAGAGAACACAGTGAGAGAGATGAAAGAAAACCAACAATGCTAATTAAGTACCTTGCAGAACTTGGAAAAGTTCTGGCCTTTTGCCCACTGACTAATTCTCTACATAGTCCAAGGAGAGACAAAATTATGAGCAGAGGAACAAGAAGCTTGATATCAGATGTCAAAATTCTTGTCGCTGTGCATTAGTTTTAGGATAATGTATAGGTTATTTGCATAATTCTGTCTTGTTTAAATTAAATAGTTGTGTCATTCAATAGCAAAGTAAGCTACAAAGAGAATTGTAGGATAAACCATAGTAATATTCTCTTATAGTGAAGAACTTGGGAAGATGATGAGCTAATTTTCTGGTGGACTATGGAGTAATCATGTCGTTGAGCTAAGGAATAGTTCCTTCAGATATAACCTTCTGATTCACAGAAAAGAGACACTCACTTCTCTGATAGATGTTGAGCTTGAAGAGGATCAAGTCTTTTGGTTTCAGGCAGACGATCGGGTTTGGAATTTTGTGAACTCCTCCATGCAGCTCTCTAGAAGCGGTGCTTTGTAAGTATCCTGGTGCTTTTGACCGATATTGTGGATTCACAAACATTACAGGCTGCTCTGGCTCTGCACAGATAAAAATGGAAGAAGACACTTAATTACTGATTATAATCCCACTGGCTTGGAGGGTACATAGGTTAGTGCTTTCCAACTTACCTTTATCAAATTAGGTTTTAAACCTAGTCTGAATACAAAAAAAAAAGAACAGAAATTTGCTAAGCAGCACGCACAAAATGCTGCAGCAAGTCACGTGGCACCTATGGAGGGGAATAAGCAGTTGATGATTCAGGCTGAAATGCTCACTGGGTCCTGAAACATCGACTGCTTCTTCTCCTCCATGATTGCTGCCGACTAGTTGAGCTACTCTGTGTTCCGGCATCTGCTGAATCTAAGCAGAAGGGATTCTGCAAAATGTTGGAAATCCAGAGTTACACACACTTCACAAATTCCTAAGGAAGTAGAGGTGCTACTGTGCTTCCTTCGTAATTGCACTTACCTGCCGTGCCCAGGACAGGTTCTCCGAGATGATAACACTGAGGAATTTAAAGTTGCTGATCCTTCCTACCCCTGATCCCCCAAGCAGGACTGGCTCATGGACCTCTGGTTTCCTCCTCCTGAAGTCAATAATCAGCTCCTTGGTCTTGCTGACGTTCAGTAAGAGGTTGTTGTTGTGGCACCACTCAGCCAGATTTTCAATCTCCCTCCTATATGCCGATTCATCACCACCTTTGATTCGGTTAATGACAGTGGCGTCATCAGCAAACTTGAATATGGCATTGGAGCTGTGCTTCACCACACGGTCATAAGTGTAAAGTGAGTAGAGCAGGGGACTAAGCACACTGCCACGTGGTCAAACTTTGTTGATGGAGATTGTGGAAGAGACGTTGTTGCCAATACAAACTGACTGGGGTCTGCAAGTGAGTGAATTGAGAATCCAATTGCACAAAGAGCTATTGAGGCCAAGGCTTTGAAGCATGTTGATAAATTTCGAGGAGATGATAGTATTGAATGCTGAACTGTAATCAATAAAAAGCATCCTGATCTATGCATCTTTGCAGCACAAATTTTCCAGGGTTGAGTGAAGAGCCAATGAAATGGCATCTGCTCTGGACTTGTTGCACTGGTAGGCAAAATGGACCAGATCCAAATCGCTTCTCAGGCAGGAGTTGATATGATTCGTCAGCAATCTCTCAAAATACTTCATCACAATGGATGTAAGTGCTACTGGATGCGGTTCCCAACAAGTTAACACTCAGTAGTGGGCAAGCTGTTAACACCAGATCAAATCTTTCGCATTGCAGAATAAACCAAAAAGAGAATCTAAATTTAAACATAATTTGACTATGAATTTAAATGAGTTGCTTCCGAATTTGCATTCATTGCATTGCAAACTTTCCTGACTGGAAATTATAATAAAGCTAAGGATCAGCAGCCAGTTGCTATACTACACCAAACTCGCTGTCTGATTAAATTCGATAATGTTCTCCAATGTTTAATTTGTCAAACTAGACAAATGAAAGGTTTATGAAAGGTCATAATTCATTAATTCTTCACTGGATGACGCATTTTGGAAATTACCTTGTAAAGGGATAATTTCCCATGAGTTGAGTTGAACTGAGACCAACCTAATGAGTGATACGAGACTTCTCCTCCATGACTATTTTCTCATGTTTGATTCTTTTGCTCAGGTTCTTTCAATAATGTCTTCAATCATTGCAGTAACCATTTATTTCTGTGTAATGATCAGCTGGATTGTTCTAACAGATGAAGCATTTTACCTTTTACAGACTTGAAAATCCAGCAAACCCTCTGCATCATTGGTCTCTTCTATTGAGTTTAGAAACACATTTTCTTTATTTCAAGCACAAGTGACTATAAAGATAATTTAAATAAATTTATCGATCAGTTGTGATTGCTTAGTATAGAGGAGAGAACAAAAATGGACAAATAGCTTCATCTGGTGGCCACAGCCTGTAACTGCAGATCAATTGGCTCAACTTCATAGAAATCTAATATTAGAACTGCTTGCATAGATGTTTTCAATGTATAATATTGACAAACGAGGTGTTATTGATAAATTCGTGGCCTAAGGTAGAAGGAGTCAATTTTAGAAAACCTAGCACATTTATTTTTCCTACATTTACAAACTTAGTCCAGCGGTCATGGAACATATGGATCCCTTCTTTGTAGGAGTCGGTGTCTTCGACCTCCAGAGGTGGTCCACAGCAGGGGTGATTGATAAGTTTGTGGCCTAAGGTAGAAGGAGATGAGTTATTAACTTCAAACTTTCGGCATTATCACTCAAAGAGTTGAACTGCACGTGCATGTAACGAGAGCTGTATAACTCATCTCCTTCTACCTTAGATTAGATTATGAGGACACGTAGTCCTCTTTTACTGTCATTTAGTAATGCATGCATTAAGAAATGATACAATGTTCCTCCAGAATGATATCACAGAAACACAAGACAAACCAAGACTGAAAAACTGACAAAAACCACATAATTATAACATATAGTTACAACAGTGCAAAGCAATACCGTAATTTGATAAAGAACAGACCATGGGCACGGTTAAAAAAAAAAGTCTCAAAGTTTCTCAAAAGTCCCATCATCTAACGCAGATGGTAGAAGGAAGAAAAACTCTCCCTGCCATGAGCCTCCAGCGCCGCAAACTTGTCGATGCAGCACCCTGGAAGCACCCGACCAGAGCCGACTCGAGTCCGTCCGAAAACTTCGAGCCTCCGACCAGCCCTCTGACACCGAGCACCATCCGCCTGGTGAGCACTTTGACCCCAGCTCTGGCAATAGGCAAAGCCGAGGATTTGGGGCCTTCCCCTCCGGAGATTCTCGATCGCACAGTAGCAACGGCAGCGAAGCGGGCATTTCAGAAGTTTCTCCAGATGTTCCTCCATGCTTCTCACATCTGTCTCCATCAAATCAGGATTATGCACGGTACCTACTACGGTAAATACGATATCATTTCGGAGCGGCTGCGCGCGCTGCGTTGCACCGCCATCTTCTCCTCCCCTTCTCCACCTTAGGCCACAAATCTATCAATCAACCCTGCTGTGGACCACCTGGAGGTCTTGGACGCTCTCGTTACAGGCACGTGCAGTTCAACTCTTTGAGTGATAATGCAGAAAGTTTGAAGTTAATAACTCATCTTCTTCTACCTTAGGCCACAAACTCATCAATCACCCCTGCTGTGGATCACTTCTACAAAGAAAGCATCCGTATGCTCCACGACCGCTGGACTAAGTGTGTACATGTAGGAGGGGACTATGTTGAAAAAGAAATGTGCTAGGTGTTCTAAAACTGATTCCTTCTACCTTAGGCCATGAACTTATCAATCACCCCTTGTAATATCTCAACAAATGTTATATATGTGTACTTAATCAACAGTTTTAAAACAAGTGGTGGATGACTTTTTAAATGTGGAAAGACTTCATTTTGTTAGCAATGTCAGTTAAAAATTATTTTCTGTTGCACGATAATCAATCAGGAATAACAAGTTTGAAATAATTGTTAAAAATCATGTCTAAGCCACAGTAGTTTATTTTTGTCTTTTCTATGTCTCTGTTTGCTCAGTCAAACATTATCAATCATATTTCTGACAGCAAATCAGGATTGGTCATGCATCAGTTACTGACCTGCTAGGAACTCATCAACCACGTTCTTTCCGGATAAAATCCAACCAAAAATTCCAGCAGGCTCGAAGTGGATGAAATGCACTCTTGGACTTTTGGAAATGTGCTCCTCTGGACCAAGCACCTCTGCAACAACCTAACAATACAAAAAAAAACTTTACTAAGCAAATAGCTACTGCAATAAATATTCATTTTTTTTAGCTTAATTCTCCTCCTTTTTAAAAATTTATGCATTTCCTGTGGTAATCAGGAACATAGCAGTTGATTGTATTACCATGTTCAGTTGACGGCTCATCTGTAATCCATCCCTGAGTAGGTTCAATAGACATAAAGTGTACATTGGAAACAAATATTTAGTCTCTCGTCAAATAAACCTAGCTAATTTCTGGATCCTGTCTAATGCACTTGTACAATTCTATAATAACATGACAATGAATAAAAAGCTATCAGTTTGCTTACACAGGCTTTGAAACACTGAAATCTTACCAATGGAACAGCAATGAAGGAATTGATATCAGAGGAACAGTAAGATTTAAAATTTGTTGTCTCACCCACTCTTTCTGATCTTTGGCCATTCCATTCTGAATGGTTAAAATAAACTCTCCAGTTGTTCGGATACTTGCAGAGATATTCAGTGATCCAGCCACACAAACTCTGTCACAGAGCTCCTCGGCAGAGATGTATTTATTACAATGGCATCTGGAATGTAACAGAAAATTTGTGCACTGCAATTTCAGGTGAAATTTCACTCAGTGACTTACATTTGGACAATAAAACATGAATGGATATAAAACTGTGTGCAGGAGAAATATTTACTTTCTTGCTTTGTTTGTTTTATCTCCCTCCTTTCTCCTAAAAATTATCCAAGAAACTCACTAAGATCTTCTGAAAGCTAACAACTGTGCTTTCCTTTACCCAGTTTTCCCACTCTTCACTTCCTCAAAGGATGACTAGATGGAATGTCTACCAAATCTGATTTTCCCCATTCCTCATCTAACACAGCCAATTGTAGTTCTGCAACTTCAGTCATAGCAAAGATCAGCCAATGTACAAACGTAATTTGATGAGTTTGTAGGTCTAATCAGTTGTTGCACTCACTAGGTAATCTGAATTACTAAAGTTGCTTTCAGTCAACGTTCAGTAATCAATGCAGTAATTGATGGCAAGACCCTTCACAGCATTACAGAAGGATGTTGGGGTCCAAGTCCATAGTTCTCTGAAAGTGTCTGTACTAGTTGATAGGGCAGGAAAGATAGCATGTTTGCTTTTATTAGATGAGACTATGAGTTAAAGAGTCAGGAAGTTATGTTGCAACTTTATAAAATTCGTGTTAGGCAGTATTTGGAGTATTGCATTCTGTTTTGGTTGCCACATTATAGGAAGGTTGTGAAGACTTTGGTGAGGGTGCAGAAGAGTTTATCGGGCTGCTATCTGGATTAGAGGGCTTGTGCTACAAGAACAGGTTGAACAAAGTTGTTTTCTCTGGACCGGCAAAGGCTGTGAGGAGACCTGATAGAAGTTTATAAGATTATGAGGGAGATAAATAGGTAGCTAGTATCTTCGACCTACGATCAAAATGTCTAATGCCAGAGGGAAGGCAGTTGAGGTAAGCGGGGTAAGTTCAACGGAAATGTGTGGGGCAAGCTTTTACACAGAGAGTAGTAGGTGTCTGGAATGCATTGCTATAGTGGCAGTGGAGGAGGATTTGATAGAGAATTTAAGAAGCTCGTAGGTAGGCACATGAAAATGTATAAAATGGAGGGATATGGAACCCTATTCAGGTAGAAGGAATTATTTTAATTAGGTGTCATTAGCTTAATTAATTTGGCACATTATGGGCTGAAGGGCTTGATCCTGTGCTGTACTGTTCTATTTTCCTATCCAGCAAGATTTATTGAACTACAGTATAGTCAGGTATTAAAATTTTTCTACAAGCATTACTCTGACAACACTTACCACTGAAATGGAGGAATAATGAATTCCAACAAAGGGAACCAGTGAATAATTTTAACATTAAGAATGAGTGCTCTCTGTTTGCTGAAGGTACCAAGGAATTGGGGCAAATATATGCACTTGGAGTTAACAACAAGAATCATTATCTCATTGAACAGTAGAACAGAATCAGAGGGCTGTGTTTCTTTCTAAATACTTGTAAGCACTTAACACATGGGGAAACCTGACGAGAATGATTACTAATTGGACAATGTTCTTTCCAGCAACTAATGCTTCAGGCAAAAATGCACCCCCAGTCCCCACCACAAGAGTGTATTTCCAATTTCAAAGTTTATCACAGATAACAGTTCTCAATAAGCCATATAGTTTTTCTTCTGACCTTTGACATTTATTGAGAAAGGCAAGAAACCCTTCAATGATTCACATGTGTGATGTAGGATGGTACTTTGCACAGAAAGCAGAATACAGAATCTTGAAATAAATGCCATTTACTTTATATAAATCACTTGGGAATTAGAGAGGGTTTATATTTAGTGTGAACATGTTGCTGATTAATGAATGAGTCAAGCTTCAGCAGCATCCCTGGAAATATTCAGGTCAGGCAGCATTTGTGGGGAAACATCTTAAGATGCTGAGGAAGCAAGAAGAACATAAGAACGTAAGAAATAGATTAAGTGGATTAGGGAATGAATGGGAAGGTCTGAGGTAGGGCAGAACGCAGAAGAGATTGACTAACAAAAGGAATATTAGTGAAGGAGAACAGGGCTGGTAATATGGGTCATGAGATCTGTCTTCAGAAGGTATAGAATCATTATTAGAAATGACTAAGGAGAATCTATCACTGGGGTAAATCTGAAATAAAAACGAGAAATGCTGATTATCTGAAATTGCTGTTCTCAATATTGAATTAGCAAAGTTACGATGTGCTTAATTAAAAGATGCAGTGTTGTGCTGTAGCCTCACTATAAGCTTTAATGGAACAGGGTCAGAGGTCAAGAACAGAGAAGTTAGGATGTCAGGAAGAATTAAAGTGACAGACGTTTAGAAAGCTGGAGTTAACAGATTGAATGGTCAACAGTAAATGATAAGTATAAAGTTGCCAAATATTTGCAAATATCTTCCTCTCAAGGTGTCGTTAGCGTCTAAGTGACTAACATTCCCAGTTCCACATCCAGCTTTCCTCCACTTTCCCCACACAATGGAGTACAGTTATGGTGCTCAGGGAGGACACATCGTCTTGAAGATGCCAGCCGTGCCTCATTGGTGCTGCAACGATCGTCCACCTGGGGAGAGACAATGTGCAATCCAGATCAAAAACTGAGAACTTCACAATATGCAAATCCACATGTAAATGAACCAAGACCTGAAAACAGTAGATCCTCCACGCAAACATTAATTTCTTAATAGCGCTTGCCTATATCAGCATTAACATCAACTCTGCTTTTCAAGACTCATTTCAATTGACTCAGAAACAAACAGCACAGTACAGGTCCTTCAGCCCACAATGTTGTGCCAACCTTCTAACCTACTCTAAGATCAATTTAACCCTTCCCCCTTGCATACTGTCCATTTTTCTTTCATCTAAGAAACTCTTAAATGTCCCTAACGTATCTGCCTCTACCACCACCCCTGGCAGTGTGTTCCATGCTTCCACCATTCTCTGTGTAAAAACTTATTTCTGACATACCCCTACAATTATATCCCCCTTGTAATAGCCATTTCTGCACTGGGAAAATGTCCCTCGCTGTCTACTGAATCTCTGCTTCTTATACACTGAATGCCTCAATGAGAGATATCTCTTCTTGATAAGATTAAGTACTTATGAAGTATGTTTTGGCTGTAGTCAAGAAAAAGAATTAAAAGTAGTGACTAAAATTTATGGAGTAAATTGTACTGTTATTGGAAATAATCATAAGAGCAACACTAATTGAAAAACCATTTCAAAGAGCTGCCTATGGAATGGTGCAGTGGATAATATTCTTCTGAGTGCACCACCAGGATTCAAACATTGAATCTGGTGCACTCAGCATAATACTCTGTCCACTGAAATTGATCGAGACCTCTTCATCTGAAATCAGGATCAGAGGTACTCCTCGCCTCTGATAACTTAACATTGAAAGTACACCTTAAAATCTATCCCAATACATGATATGGACAGCACAACTGTAAGACCTACCCAAATGAAAACAGGAAACTGAATCAATAGATGATGTGAGAGTTTCAACTTTTAGCTCTTTATTTGATGGTTGAACTTCAATATTGACTATTACTAGCCAACTCAAAATTTAATTAGCATCTTCAAGAATTGTTAGTGCTGTCCTTAAGAACTTCCTCTTACCTCGGGATAACAGTCCATGCCACTGTTACTGTTTGAGCTTTTCTGATCTGCCTCATTGTAGTAAACATAGCCAGTCTTACAAATGCATGACCCATCAGATTCCTGGAAAGCCCGGTTCAAACCATAGCACTTGCATGTTGTGGAGCCTAAGGGATGCAAGGAAGTTTTACTGGTAACATTGCCAACATTCCAAACATTTAAGCCTTTAAATGTCTTCTTTTTCCTGATATTGTCATAAATTTCAGCAGAAATTCTCCAAATTATTGTTATTGATTCCCTGAAGTCATCAAGCCTAAGTCTGCGCTGGATTAACCTGGACATACAAATTTGAGCCAGCCACTTAACTTAGTCTAGAATGGAACAGACTTGGACTCCTATGAGGGGTCAACGTCTCCAAAATAGTTCAGTTCTGCTTCATAAACACAAGAAATTCTGCAGATGCTGGAAATCCAGAGCAACACACACAAAGTTCTGGAGGAACTCAACAAATCAGGCAGCATCTATGGAAAGGAATAAAGAGTCAACATTTCGAGCTGAGACCCTTCACCAGTCCTAATTAAGAGTCCTGGCCCATAACTTTAACTGTTATTCCTCTCCATTGATGCTGCCTGACCTGCTGAGTTCCTCCAGCATTTTGTGTTTGTGCCTTTACTTCAGCCTTGATCCAAATATCACTGAATGACTATTTACAATTCCATTAATTTTTTGGGTCATCACTGGCTAGACCACCATTTATGTCTCCTCCATAATTTACCATGAGGAGGAGGGGATGGGGGTAGGGGTAAGCCACCTTCTTGAACTACTGTAGTCCCTAACACAGGCTGGAGTGTAAGGGTCTTACTTTAAATATTAGTAAAGTTGAAATTCATCCAAACTCCTAATCTTTTGTAGATACTCACATTGGTAAGTGAAGCATGGAGACCAGCTTATTTAGGAGATGAGAATGAAAGATTCTTGACAAGAGTACATTGGAATCAAGTTGCTTTTCAGACATTTCAAAATGCCATTTTTTGGACAAAGCAGTAACTTAAAGTTTTTTTACACTTGGGTAGATGTAAAACGATCCATGTATATTTTGAAGAAATTTCAGAGAATCTCAGCCTACACTCATCTTTCCAGATTATCTGACTCTTTCCTCTTTATTTACAAAGGATAATTGAGTACTGACTGGATGCTACACAAGAATGGTTACATTGTAAGAAGCATTTTGTTAGTTGTAAAGTACTCTCCGAAATCCTAATAAGGCTGGGGGAAAATGCTACAAAAATACACCTTTCCTTCTCTTTATGAAACTGTTTACAACCATATCCATAAATGACAGTATTAAGACTTGCTGAAGTACCTTAGCAACAACATTATTGCTGCTTTTTCCTTTGAGAAGTGTCATTGAATATTCTGTACCCAATCTGAGAGGCTGAAAATGTTTTTTTTTTAAAAAATGGTTCCCAATGATAAAAGGACAGATGTTCTTACACAACCTCAGATTTCTTTTCCCTCATGTTATAAAGAAAGTAACACTAAAAATGCATTGCTCCTGTACAGGCCTAATATCAGCAAAAAGGCACACTTTTCCTGGATAACGATCACTGCAATCAATAGTCTGTAACTTCCCTTTCAGAGCTGTCTTATTGAAGCACCCGTATGACCTGGCATTTTTGCAGTGTTCTGGGGGATTCAGTGAATTGGAGTCTCGAAGGTGCAGTGCAGCAGCGTGGTGGGTACAGGCTCAAGAACGCGGAATGAGCCGATGTTTGGCCAATTTAAGCACAAGGCCAGATTGATAAGGTTGGGGTGTCGGGGCCAGAGGTGAGAGATGGGCAGGCGCTTACTCGTCTCTGTTGTGAACTGAGTCTATGTCTTGTAACTAACAGAAACGGTGGTCTGAACCGGCTGCAGTGATGAACCGGCTTCGTGGCTGTGGACTCACTTTTGTGAACTTTAATTCTGAGTGTTATTTGTTTACTTTTTATTGTTTACACAATTTGTTCCTTTTTCACACATTGGGTGTTTGATGGCCTTTCTTAATCATTTCTATTCAGTTTCTTTGTTTTGTGTCTGCCTGTAAGGAGACAAATCTCAAGGTTGTACATGGTATACATACTTTGAACAGGCTGTCAATTCAAATATGAGGCAAGAAACCAACTTGATTGCAAGTACCACCAAATTTTCCTACTTTCGTCAGCTGTCCGACCACAGCACCATATTTTCTAGACACCTAGATCCTTGGGCACCTGAAAAATGAGGCTGCACAATGTGCTCCATTTTCTCAGGGAAATTCCAAGGAGGTCAGATCAAGGCACTCACAAAGAAAGGGAAGCCAAGTAATTTGATATCTTCAACCAATTTTCCTGATCTTGTATTCAGGAAACTAGGGATCGGCAGGATCAAGGATCAGAAAAATTGATCTTTAAATGTTCCTTTTGTCACATCTTTTACATTTGCCTTCATATTTTCGCATGTTTTTCATTTGCCACACTCAATGCACACCTAGTCCTGAGTAGGAAGTACTTCCACATGGAAAACAAGCTCTTTGTGCAGAGAGATGATTGAATGTGTTTTCAGGGCATGGGTAGCATCCATGGAGATGCTTTGCATGGCTGCTGTTTCCATATGTTCCTGGAGGGCAAGGCGCCGGCAATGTGGTCTTTTCAGCACAATAATAGCCCACTGGACAGGGATGTGACAAATAGCTTGCAGAACCTGGGAGGAATTAAATGGAGTGGAAGAAAAAATAACAAGACAAAATTAGAGCATGCATTACTGAACTAGTCGTGGCTTTGAGCTTCAAGAAAATTGTGCTGTTTTTAATCATAATACTTTCAATGTAACTTAATAGTAATGATTTTTAAACCACTGTAAGTTCACCAACATCAGGTTGACACAATAGGCCAGGTCGTGCTTGATCTGATCTTCATTTGGCACTCACTAGCCACTATATTACTACCCCTCCACTCCCCCCCCCTCCAATCCTTTACCTCAGTCTGTTTGCTTCCCATCTCCAGATTCAGACGTAAGCAGAGTGGGAGCTCAGCTGGGCCAGCATCTGACCTGAAGCACATCTCTATTTATGCACTTCAGTATGTAAAAACTGCCCGTACAAGATGAATTTAGGCCAATTACTCATCTTACATTTCAGCTGCAGGCAGGCAGGCAGAAGTATCTTTTTCACTCATGTATAAAATGACATTTCAAGAGCTCTTGATGTATTGAACACATATATTTTTGCAAACATGAGGATCTTATTTGGGAGCTGACACTGTTAAGGTCCATAAAAATACTTCAGGGTGGAGCAAGGAACAAGCCACTGGGGTTAAACAGTCCATGTTGGTATTACCCCATCACCAGAGCAGTTCTTTAAAACCTCACCAAAGTGTTAGACTCCATCAATCAGGAAGGGCTATGGGAACACACTTAAAAACCTCACCTCTTCACAGAAATACATCTCTATCTTGAGATTGCAAGCCATGAGATTAACCAACAGGTCCACAAACGAACCACTTCAATGAAGACCTGTGTCAAACTAGGATGTTTTACTGCTCTCCACACTTCTCTCAGCTCTCCTTACTTCAATGTTGTATCTTATCTCCAGCAAATCTCCTGTGGGACTTGTGCTAATCTTCAGAACTATTGGAAAGCTGCCAGGACTATGGCAACTGCACGTCATAACCAAGTCTCTAAACCCCCACGGCTGAGCTGCAGAATAGAGAAAGTCCAACTGCTTGAACGTGCTCAGAGGCTGAGCAGCAATTCCACTGAAGCATAGAGCAGCATGGGCCTTGCACTCAACACGTAGAACAGATCTGCTCCCTGTACTGCCCTCCAGCAATGTAACTTCATGGCAAGACACTGAAAAACATGGATCACTTCTCATATTTTGGGAGTCAACTCTTGGTGAAAGCAGACATCGATGATAAAATTCATCACCACCTTTAATGCACTAATGCAAACTTTGTTCAAATAGTCACAAGGATGTTTGAAGATCAAGGCTTCAGAATGGCACAAAACTCACTGTCTATTAGATAGAGATCACCCCTGTCCTCTTGTATGCTTCTGAGGCCTGTATTATTGCCAGCAGGCACCTCAAGGCGATGGAAAAATACCACTAGTGCCATCTCCACAAGGTCCTCCAAATTCACTGAAAACAAATGCAGGTCTTTTCCCAGATGAATATCCCAGTATGAAGCTGCAGTTACTCAGCCAGCTATATTAGACAGCCAATGCCATTTACAGATACTCTATTTGAGCTCAGTCATAGGAAAAGATTACCAGGTGGATAGAAGGTTCAAGGATGTGCTCAAAGTCTGCTTGAAGGAAAAAAAAAACAACTGACTTGTGAGATTCCATTGCCCACGATGACTTAAAACAGAGCAGGAGAATTTGGAATCATACTGAGAACCAAGGTTATGTATCGGAGCCACACAGAGGCAATGCTTAGGAGCAATTTGCCATCTCCTTAAATACCCACCCAGTCACCCCATCACCACCTGCCCCATTGTGTGGAAACATCTGGGACTTCCAGATCCTGACTGTTGATGAAGCTTCTATCTTGAACACTACATCAGGAAGTGAACTCCCCAGCCCCATAGCTCCATAAATAATTCTGACATTGAAGATCTTTCCTCATTAATATGAAAAACATTTATTTTAAAACTACTTTTTAAAATTTATGGCAGAATTATTTGTGATGTGCCTGCTTTATACATGGGTGACTGTTCACAAGGCAAGGCAGGTATGATCCAATCTGTGATCCGCCTTCTTTTGTGAACAGCTACCGACCCAGACGAGGATTTCTGGACCACATATTTAATGGTATAATCTTTGGTAAAAGATAGGAACAAGTTGTTTATGTTGTAAAGACTTCTCACTAACAGAATCCACACATATTGAATACATTGACGAGAGTGGTCCTGGTCTGACATACCCTTTGGACAGTGGAAACCTGCAGGACATGGTCTGCAGTACAGTTCAGCAGTGGAATATCCCCGATAAGTTCCAGCCTCACAGATTAGACAGGCTTTCACCAGCTGATCCCTCAAACCTGTCACGTTGATTGGCATGTACCCTCCATAACAAGGCAGCATCGAAGAACTATTAGCAGGACAGAAATAGGGGAACACACACCTGCAACAAGAAAGTCAGCTCATGACAAAGTTAGAGTGAAAAGATCAGAGATTTTTTTAAAAATAGCTCTTATAGGCATAGATATACCCTCTTTGAACACCCTGTTGCACTCAAAATTGCTATTAAAGTAAACTGAAGCGAAGCAAGGATCAAAGTGCCTCTCTTACTGTGTAACTGCCACTTCAAACCATATCAATATGCTTGTTGTGACAGAATTAACCCTCCATTACTGTGATTGACTGACATATAGTGAGACCATGTCATAGACCACAAGCATCTTAGCTTGTTGAAGAACATCTTTTTCACTTCATTCATACAGATTTTAGTGAGTGGAACTCATGTAGCTTTAGTATCCCACACATTAGCTGAATATTCTCACACCCCTGATGTTATCATGTCTAAAAAGCATGATGAATGTGCACAGCCTGCATTAACACTGCCTCCTGAAGCTTTTATTATGAGTCATATGTTCAACTATAGAAGGCACAATTAAAATCAGTCTTTCTTTTCTATTCGTGTTTGGTGAATATAATTGCAGAAGTCATTTGATGTTAGTCCTCTAAGAGGTGTCAGTATGGATTTATGAAAGGGAAATCACATTTGACCAAATATAAGAGCTTGTTGAAAATATAAGTGGGAGAGTAGATTTAGAGTGAAATGGTGGATATGATGTAATTACACTTTCAGTTATGTCTTTGATACTGTTCCACACAGCAGGGCAGTCAACAATGCTGGTGGTTTTAAAATTGGGAATAATAAACTGGTGTATTGAGAAATGGTATCAAACTGAAAGCAAATCTTGTGAGTAAACAGATCTTAGGCTGATAGATGGAACTTGGGTAAGTGCTTGGAACCAAGATATCAAATGATTTAGCTGAGGAGACAAACTTTTGTTTGCGGATGATACAAAACTAGGCAGAATTGTGAAAAATAAGGACATTATATCCTCTTTGAATGTTTTTAGAGTGAGTGGACTAGAACATGGCAAATGATATATGGAAAAATCAGTCATCCATTTCAATGTAGAAGAAGAGTATTTCCAAAAAGGTGACAAATTGGTAAATGTTGATAGAGAGAGGGTCGCAGATATCCTTAGCAAAAGTCACTGAAAGCCATTATGGACGTTCAGAACGAATCAGATTGAGGGATTATGAAGTTAACAATACAAGGATTGAGAAGGAAGTGGGATCTAGAGCTGAAGAATTAACACCATCCATTTCATGTATGGAGAATGAAAAAGTGAGAGGGAAAGAAGAACAGATCAAGACATGGGAAAAAACAGACAGAATAAAAAGTAAACAAACTTGGCAAGGTTGGAAACTCGAACATATGTGAAAATGCAAGTATGCGAAAATGAATTCTCTGTTTCATAAATATTGTTTGGCAATATCTAACAATTGTTTAGTTAAAATGGTTCTTTGATTGAAACGGAAAAAGTAAATAATCTTTGTGAAATATACTGCGCAAATGAAGATGTTTCATGCCAATGCATTTTAATGTTGAAGCAGGGAGCAAGATGTTACTTTTGTCAAGTAAAGGTTGGAATGAAAGGAGCCAAAACAAATCCAGTACATATCACAAACTTGCGTCTCTTTTGTAAGCCGTAGGTTAAGGCTTACAATTAGGATTTATCAGTTTTGTTTTTTATTTAATACTGTATAATAGCTAAGCACCATTATCCCCAATTATAGTTTGACAAGAAAATTTGACTGATGTAACTATAGGAGTAATAACTGATTGATACATACAGTTGCTCTGGAGTATTGTATGTGTGGGATCCAAGTGGACAGAAATAACCACCAGGGCACAGGACTGCAACCCCTGTCCTGGCACTGCAATAGGAGCCTGCTCTGCACAAAACCTCACTTACTGAACCTGAAACGAGAAGTTGCAAGTTAGTTATTGTCCTGAGATACAGTTACAGTTCTAAAAATTAAGTTGAAATTAAAAACATCTAGTACAGGTGACCCCCATGTTATGGGTTAGGAACAGAAATTCGCCCTTACAGAATTCATAAATCACTCCCCAAAAATTTGAGATAAGCAGTAAAATACACTCCTCAAGAATTTATGTGAAAAAAGGAAAACAATGAAAAAGAACTTTGTTTTTGTTCAATTTGTGTTTCATGTCATATGCACAGATGACGCAGCTTCGCGTCATGCAAAAATCGCAATCCAGCCCATTTCCTAGGACTTGTTTGTTTCGTCGCATGGTCAACCCCAGTGTAGGGTCCGAGTTCTTCAACCAACTTTGAGTGAGGAATATGCCTGCATTACATCTCTGGTTTAAGCCTCACCAGTCAACTGCTACTTCAAAAGACCAGTGACTGTGTGAGACTTTACTCTATAAGGTAGCAACCCTAACAAACAGAGTCACCCTTTAACAGCAGATAAAGGTAAACCATAGCTTCTATTTACAACTTTTACTTTAAACTCACCTTCCGGGCACTCGTATCTAGCTCGACAGGGTAGTCCATTGATGTTCGGCTGACCAATTTGTTTTGGATCAGGGCAGTAGTAACCTGGCGGGCATGGTTGACAGTCCTTGTAAATGGCAGCTCCAGTCTTGTTTCCCACTGTTCCACTGGGACAGGGCATGGGGTTCCCTTTTCCAGGACACCAATAACCCAGTGGGCATTTGTAATCTTCATAGGTGGTCAGTCCTGATAACAAATGCCTTAATTATTACAGCAAACTGACATTTTGAAATGGCATATACAGGAAAACTCCAATAATCTGTTATTTGACCATCAGCCATCCTGATGGCTCGGGATTTGGCTCACCAGATGATGTCTGCTGCACTTTCTTACCACTCACTGGGACCTCAGCTCTCATGCTCCCTCCCCTTTCACCAAGAATACCATCCCCAAACTCCCTTTAACTTACTTAGTTCACTGCAAAATTTATACTGCACAAGGTATTTTAAAAAACCATGTGTTGGCGTATGAATGTTGATAACATCCAATACCCCGGAAGATCTACCAGCCCTGTAATATCAAAATTCCAACCACACTAGATCACTGGGGCTTTATTGTAATCTACTATATTATTTAAATACTCAGGGATACATTAGAAATTTGTAAGTATTGATGAATACAAATGAACACCATTCCCATAAATAACATTAGTGAATTTGAAGTGAGTTAAGTAAGTGTGGCTAAAGTAACTTCGTGATGTGCTCATAGGGACTTGCAATCTCAGTTTCCATTATTAGATCTTGTGGTCCCTAGGTCCATATTCACATGCAAGTTTGGTTTCCGGTATTCAGGCACTTTAAGAATTAGGTCATGATGACAAGTAACTAACAAATACTGAACGCAGTTTTAGGTGCTTATAAACTTAAGGTCTTACAGATTATACTTTTGCTTTTAAATTTAAAATTGCAGGTGGTTAGCATTTTTTCAATCTAAAGGACAGAAAAGTAATAAAGACCATTTTTAATATTATTTAGGAGAAGCATTTATTTTTTTAAGCCAAGCTTCACCAACTGAATTGATAGACAATTTTACTTGAAAACATTGCTTTACTGTGCAAGTCAGAAATACCTGTTTCATTGCAGAAATAGCCCGGAGGGCATGTCTGGCACACTGCCTGACTGGCTGCTCCACTAACATTGGAGTACGTGTGCACTGGGCACTTCTGGGGTCCAACAGGAAACGTATGCAGAACCTGGATAACTCCATCACAGAAATAACCAGCAGGACACCGATAAAGAACGGGATCACCTGAATTCAGGCAAACATTAACTGTTAAGCGCTATGGAAGAGGCTTGAAATATTTTCTGTCAAATCATTGATGTTAGTAAAAATGTTTACAAATACTGTTTAAATTTTCAGCGGAGCCTTTAAAGAACAGGAGGAAAAAACTGATACTGCAATTTTAAAAAGGTGAAATCTCCATAAGACCATATCTTCAGTACTACAACTGACTTGTTGTTTTATTCCATAGCTGTATAAGACCATAACATATAGGGACAGAATTAGTCCATTCGACTCATTGTTTGCTCACTATTTCATCATGGCTAATCCATTTCCCTCTGATCCTCATTCTCATGCCTTCTCCCCATATCCTTTCACACCCTAATAGTAAATCCAGCAACCTCCACCTTTAATATACCCAGTAACCTGGCCTCCACAGCCACCTGTGGCAATGAATTCCATGTATTCACTACCCTCTGGCTAAAGGAATTCCTCCTCATCTCTGCTCTAAATGAACCCCTCTATTTTGAGGCTCTCCCCTCTGGTCCAAGACACCCCACCAAAGGAAACATCCTCTTCACATCCACTCTATCTAGACCATTCAACATTTGATAGGTTTTAATGAGATCTCCCTCATTCTTTTAAATTCCAATGAGTACAGTCCTAGAGCCTTCAATCGCTGCTCAAATGATAACTCTTTCATTCCCTCTGGACCCTCTGCAATGTCAACACATCCTTTCTTAGATAAGGGGCCCGAAACTCCTTACAATATTCCAAGTGAGGCCTCATGAGTTGCCTTATAAAGCCTCAGCAATACATCCCTGCCTTTATATTCTACTCCACTTGAAATGAATGCTAACGTTGCATTTGCCTTCCTCACTATCAATTCAAGATGCAAATTAACTTCTATGAAATCCTGCATGAGGACTCCCAAATCTCTTTGCACCTCAGATTTTTGAATTTTCTCCCTATTCAGAAAATACTTTATCCTTTCATTTATTCTACCAAAGTGCATGACCATACACTTCCTGACACTGTATTCCATCTGGCACATCTTTGTTCATTCTCCTAATCTGTCTAAGTCCTTCTGCAGCCTCTCTGCTTCCTTAACGCTACCTGCCCCTCCACCTATCTTTGCATCGTCTGCAAACTTGGCCACATTTCATCATCCAAATCATTGACATACAACATAAAAAGAAGTGGTCTCAACACAGACCCCTGTGGAACATCGGTAGTTATCAAAAAGGATCCCTTTATTTCCACTCTCAGCCTCCTGCTAAGCAGCCAATACATACTTTATCCATGCTCGTATCTTTCCTGTACTACCCTGGACTCTTTATCTCATTAAGCAGCCTCATGTGCGGCATCTTGTCAAAGGCCTTCTGAAAACCCAAGTACACAGCATCCACCAATTTTCCTTTGTCCGTCCTGCTTGTTATTTCTTCAAAGAATTTCAACAGATTTGTCAGGCAAGAGTTTCCCTTAAGGAAACCATGCTGACTTTGGCCTCCAAGTATTCTGAAACCACATCCTTAACAATCGACTCCAATGTCTTCCCAACCACTGAGTTTAGGCTAACTGGCCTATAATTTCCTTCCTTCTGCCTCTCTCCCTTCTGGGAATGACACTTGCAATTTTCCTGTCCTCCGGAACCATTCCAGAATCTAGTGATTCTTGAAAGATCATTACTCTTGTCACTCATGTCACTTTCAACATTCTGATCAGTTCAGATGTATTTTGACAGTAAATTTAATCGGTACCTTCTTTGCACCAGTATCCAGGTGGGCATGGCTGGCAGTCCTCTTGCTGTCTGCCACCAGGCAGTAACCTAATTGTATTTGCTGGGCAGGGCTTGGTTACTTCGGTCCCCCGAGGACAAAAGAAACCTGAAGGAGGAGTCCAGAGAATTACCTTCACACCGAAATGAAAACAATTCACATTTCCCCAATGACTTTAACAAGATCTTTTCATCAAAGCTACTCAGAGGTGTTTCTCCTATTTCCCTGCTGCGACTTTGCAAGAACGTCTTCAATAATAGCAGGAAATCGTTTAAAAGTTCTCCGTGGCCTTTCTATGAGGTTCCTGCAGCTCTTTCATTGAAGTTACAGAGGATGACTGCGGGAGAACTGGATGACACAGCTAATTTAAACACAAAATGCTGGAGGAACTCAGCAGGCCAGGCATCGTCTATGGAAAAGAGTAAACAGTCAATGTTTTCGGCCGAGACCCTTCATCAGGACTCATTTTGTGTGTTTTGCTTGGAGTTCCAGCATCTACAGATTTTCTCATGTTTGACAGTTTACTTAAAAATCGAATTCACAATTTAAATTTTCATTTGGCATATTGAGCGGACTGTTAGAATTCTGAAGTCATGGCTTTAATTATTTACATGCAGCAGTTCCTGAATGACGAAAAAAGATCCAGGGATAAAAATTACTGATGTTATTGTGTGTTATATTGTGTTACACTACAATCTGATTTGACTAGTTATCCATCAATCACTTATTCTGACATCATACATTGATTTCTCTGCGAGGACAGTTGATGAGAGTGTGGGAAGAACAAGAATAAGGATGAATGTTGGATTAGTTGAGCTGTTAATGGCTGATAAGGATTTTCTGGGCTGGAGGACCTGTTTAAATGCTGCAGCTCTCTATGACATTATTGAGCATTAGCGTCGTAATACATTTCTAAAGGGTTCAATTGCAGGGAACATCACCTTAATAGTAAACACAAGAGACTCTGCAGATGATGGAAATCCAGAGTAACATACACACAATGCTGGAGGAACTAAGCAGGTCGGGCAGCATCTATGGAAATGAATAGACAGTTGACATTTTGGGCCGACACTCTTCATCGGGACTTGCTTGACCTGCTGAGTTCCTCAATCTGAAATTAGTATTTTTTTAGTCACATCCATACTCTCTCATTCTTCCATCAATACTTTTCATCAGATCCATTAGAATATGAGATCTATATAAAATGTTCATATTTCTGTGCAACATTAAAGAAAGTCATCCAATCTCTGCTGACTCATGAGTAATTCCATTCTCCCACTCTTCTGAAAATGATTGAGAGACATTACAGCATACTGGACCTGGAATTGAGCCAAATGACCATCACTGATACAATCTGACGCTGGCCATGGACATTTAGAATTCCATCAACTTTCCTCATTTGGCTACATTAACTTCAATATACCAGATACTATCATTGTGTTTACTTCATGATAGCTGATTTGGTCACCTTACCAAAGGCAAGATGCCATTAAGCTGGAAAAAGTGCAGAAGAGATTTGCAAGGACATTGGTGGGACTCAAAGGACTGAGTTATGGAAAGAGGCTGAGCAGGTTAGGACTTTTATCACTGGAGAATGAGGGATGATCTTATAGAAGTGTATAAATCATGAGGGGCATCATCATTAGCTGACTGGCAATAGGCAAAGAGTGGGAATAAAGGGGGCCTTTTCTGAGAGGCTACCAGTGACTAGTGATGTTCCACTGGGGTCTGTGTTGGGAATTCTTCTTTTCATGTTATACATTAATGATTTGGATGATGGAATTGATGGCTTTGTGGCCAAGTTTGCAGACGATACGAAGATAGGTGGAGGGGCAGGTAGTACTGAGGAAGCAGTGAGTACTCAGAAGGATTTAGACTTGGGCAAAGAAATGGCAGATGGAATATAGTGTCGGGAAGTATATGGTTATACATTTTGGTAGAAGGAATAAAGTGTAGACTATGTTCTAAGTGGGGAGAAAATTTAAAAAAATCAGGTGTGCACGGGGACTTGGGAGCCCTTGTGCAGGATTCCCTGAAGGTTAACTTGCAGGTTGAATCAGTGGTAAGGAAGGCAAATGTCTTCATTTAGCATTCATTTAGAGAGAACGAGAATATAAAAGCAAGGATGTAATGCTGAGGCTTCATAAGGCATTGGTTAAACAGCACTTGGAATATTGAGAGCAATTTTGGGCCTATTATCTAAGAAAAGATGTGCTGGCATTGGTGAGGGTCCAGGAGGATTGGGAATGAAAGGGTTAATTGTATGAGGAGCATTTGATGGCTGTAGGCCTGTACTTGCTGGAGTTTAGAAGAATGATGGATGGTGGGGGGGGGGGGTGTCTCATTGAAAAACATCGAATATTGACAGACTGGATGTGGAGAGGATGTTTCTTATTGAAGGAGAATCTAGGACCAGAGTGCACAGCCTCACAATAGAGGGATGTCCATTTAGAAAGGAGGTGAGGAGGAATTTCTTTAGCCAGAGGGTAGTGAAAATGTGAAATTCATTGTCACAGGCAGCCATGGACGCCAAGTCATTGGGTATATTTAAAACAGAGGCTGATAAATTCTTGATTAGTCAGGGCATGAAAAGTTACAAGGAGAAGGCAGGAGAATGGGGTTGAGAGGGATAATTAATCAGCCATGATGGAATAGGAGAGCAAACTCAATGAGCTGAATGGCCTAATTCTGTTCCTATGTCTTTTGGTCTTTTTCCCCAGAATTGGGGAATCAAGAATTAGAGAACAGAGATTCTAGGTGGGGGGAGGGGGGGGGAAGATATTTAATCAGAACCTGATGGGCAGTCAATATATGGAATGGGTTGCCAGAGGAAGTGGTTGAGGCAGGTAGATTAATAAAATGTAAAAGGAACTTGGACGGGTACATATGTTTGGATGGGAAATGTTTGGAGGGATATGGCCAAAATGTCGACAAATGGCACTAGCTTAGATGGGAATTTGGTCTGGCCAGCTTGGACTAGTTGGGCCTAAGAACTTGTTTCTGTGACTCAATGACCATTTCCCAAGGGCCTTCTATGAAGAAAGAATAATTAAGAATTGTGAAATATGACTCATCCTGATCACAGAATTGGTAACAATTCCAAGGAGCATAAAGTAACTTGGACAAAAAATGCTCTCTGCATTCAATAGGAATACAGACCATCTGTAAACAATAACTAAACTAATAAATAAATTGAAAATTTGTTTGATGTCATACCTGCAGGACATGGTCCAGCACACGACTGGCCCCACTTACATGGATTATAGTCAGTTGAGGCATTAGGGAGAATTCCATGAGGGGTAAAATTAAAACTACCGGCAAGGCAGAAGTAACCGGCAGCACAATTTCCTTGAATCTTTCCTTCTCTGTAAAGAAGCACACGTTTCAAACTTATATAAATGCACAAGAACATTGATTATAATATACATTGTTTTGGAGCAAGAAAACGTCTGGAGTTTGTGCTGTCTCGTGGGATAAATACTGCATAATAATTTTCTGCCCAAATAATCTCCAAGAACCTCTGACGTAGTGTCTGTGGGTTGAACATTGACTGTTTCCCTTCCTGCAGATGTGTTCTGACTTGCTGAATATTTCCAGCATTTTCTGTTTTTAATTTATAATCAGGAGAAGTTGTTTATTTATTGAAGATTATTACTCAATGCAATTCTCCGAACAAAACAATGGATTACATAGGTAGCAGCAAGATTCTATGACAGAAGACTTAACACATTAGGAAGGAGACCTATAGCAGCCTTAATGGTCTTTCTAAATATCATCTTTGGTTTTACATTCTTGTTTAGTCGGGCCTATAAAATATTGTTTAACATGGAGTAATTTATATACATTTCTAAGCAAAAGAATCTTAATAAGTATAGTGGCAATACTAATTTCTGATAGTTGATGTTATAGTGACATTTATCCTTTTGGATTTGTGAATTGGATTATTCTGGTGATTTTGTGAAGTAGCTTGTGGATGATTAAGTGAATACAATCCTTTATGGAATGCAATACAATATAATTTCAATACGCTGGCTAGGTAATAATCGAACACAAGTGTAGTGTACATACTCCGCAATGTGGTTACACTTAGATTGTAGCAGAGACTGTCAAAACATTTAAAGATGTAACAATTATGGCTGTAAAAGGCAGGTCAGTAATAGAGTTGGAGATGAAAACAATTGAGAAACCTAATGAATAGAAAATTCTGGATGTGTATGTACATTAGGAGAAACAGTTTCTGAAAAGTTAGATATGTCTCACAGAATCATTTACCGGAAGGTTAGTTTATTCCATGAAGGCTTGTTCCAAGTCATAAACTAAATGCTGATTGAACTGAATTTCATATTTGCCCTTGTAAGAAAGCCATTTAAAGAACTGGTATTCCATTCAATTTGGCCCCATGTCAATATTATCTCTTGTGAGTTGTTTGCTCCATTAGAACAACCTGCAAAGAGCCTCAGGACTTGTGACATTTACACAATTTCAATAAACAATGTTGAAAATTAGATGTACCCTGAGTATACAAGTGCACTCAATTCTCATTTTCAGTGGTTTTTTGAATTTTAACCTCACCGCTCAAGAAAAAAAAACCCATCAGTTTTTGTTTACCCACAGAATAATTAGAGTGAACTAAGCCCAATTGTTCATTATTTAACAGGCTTCAGCAGCCATAAATACAGCTGCACACATTATATGACTACTTTGCCAATGAAGCCCAGGGTCACAGGCAGATCCTGCTAAATCTCAGTGTCATACCAGGTTGTTGGTTCTATGGCACTGAAGGACTAGGTAAGCTCCATGCACAGGGACGAGGAATTTAATTTGTCACTTCTTTAGGTCACAGGGGCAGGCATGAGAATTTGCTGTGCCATGGAAACTAACACAATGACAACAAATTCAACTCATTCTTACAGAGACCTCCTCAGTTACCTCCAGCCAGAAGTACCTGGTTGTAAGCCCAGAAAAGACACCATGTATAAATAACATGTCTTCTGTAGGCATTGGCCAACACCTCCATGCCCCTCTGTCCTCCTCAAAACGCTCTCCTACACCTCTTTTATTAGTACACGATCCGCCTATTCAGTAACAGCACTTGCCTGTGGCTGGAAGAGGGTTCTTGTATTTGGGCATGTTTCTGCAGACGTAATATCTGTTCAGCTGCATGCCGATACTATGAGGACTTGCAACACATCAGTATACCTTGTAGTACACCATACTGAACTCTCAACACAGTCATTCTTTGAACTTTGCAATTAAAATTCTTGTTGTTTATGAGACTTTTACTAACAGCATTATGCTGAGCTGCAATTCTGTTTTAACAACAGAATGGCAAAGAGCACTATTTACACTGCCTCTGCTAAGGTTAACGAATGGACATCCGATGATCAAAATGGGAGTGAATGTATATTCATCACTTGTTTTGCCAACCTTCCGTAATACTGAAAGCATGAAGCACTTGACTTTACTCATAACTGAACAGATATTTCTGATTGTCTTTCAATCCCATATGTAACAACCTTGTATCTAAACAAGAAGAACTGACCTGCAGTATTTGCCAGTGGGGCAAGGTAGGCATTGCTTTTCCTCCTTCAAACCTGACATTTCGTTCCAGGTGAATGTTCCAAGGCGACAAGCAATAGGAATCACTGTACCTAACAAGGTTGTGACAAGCAGAAGTAAATAAAGATGAAAGATCCTTAAAGATTAGTTTTACTTATCACATAAACATCGAAACATATAGTGAAATGCATTGTTTGTGTCAATAGCCAACACAGTCCGAGATGTGTTATGGCCTCTTACAAGTGTTGCTATGCTTCTGGTGCCAACATAGCATGTCCACAACTTAATAACCATGACTCATATGTCTTTGGAATGTGGGAGGAAACCAGAGCACCCAGAGGAAACCCACATGATCACTGGGAGAACATACAAACTTCTTACAGACAGCAGCGGGAATTGAACCCCGATCTTACAGCTAGTGTATAAAGTATTATGCTAACCACTAAGCTACTGTACTGCTTTTAAAGAGCAAATCCAAGGAAGTTACAGAAACCTCTCCAGTGTCTGGCATGGGACTTGACACCCACAACCTTCTTTCTCTGTGGCAAGGGTTCTACCCATAGTCCTGTGCTTCATTTGCTAGTCCCATTACATCCCTGAAAGAGATGACCAATAATAATCCAATGACAATTATTTTAAACAATTTATGAGGACATTGATTCATAAACTGAGTAACAATTGAAGATCAACAAATTGCAGATGCTGGGAACCTGAACTAAACTGACTATAATAGAAATACTCAGCAGGTCAGGGCACATCTCTAAAGAAAAAGAAATTATGTTTCAGGTCACAGATCCTTGATCACAACTAGGAAGTGAGAAAACACTTCCTCTGCAACTTGTAGCTACCATGTTTTCTTATAAAGCAGTAGTCAAATCTTCAGAGCACTTCAATAAATCATAGCCAAACACAGGTTTGAAATACAGCCACTAATTTTCCTCCTGCCAAGGAAAATCGTGGTTAAATTACACAATGTGATCATGTTAACAGCGGTGAGATAATAACCAACTAATCCATTTTTCATGTTACTCTGAGTGAGGAAAAATATTGGCTGGGATTCTAAAAGAATTCACGACTTTTCTCACACTTGTCCAACATGATCTTTAATGATTACTTAAGGAAGCAGATGGGGCTATAGTATAACACCTGGTTCAGAAGACATCACCTTTGATAGTGAACCATTCCTGTAACCTAGAATAACAGTTCAGTGAAGTAAACACGTCAATTTTGCAACAGACCTTGAATCCTGAAATGTCATAAGGCAAAATTGTCTACAAACCCAGAGAGCCATCGTGTCCAGTTGGACGACCATGAAACAACCCATATTCTGCAGCCTTTCTTCAATAGGTTGGATCATGCTGAAGGCTAATTGTTGGTTCTGTGGAGGCACCTGGCGAGCGGCATTGTTGATGTCAATGCTTTTTGGACCACTGTGCTCATGCATTATATATTGCAATAATGCAACATGTCAGGGGTCGAATGCCAGTGCATATGATCTCCTGCTGCACTTCTGCAGTTTGCACCAATAGCAGAGTACAGCTGCGGACACCCTGCAGGATGCAAACGTGATGCACAAATCGGGTCAAGGACAGTATGGCCCATAATGCTGCTTTAGTGTGTCTAAGCATTGTTCAGTTAGCCACAGGGTGGATGTTGCAGACAGTGGAACTGTTGTCTCGTATCTTTAGCAGCCTGACTTTAATCTTGATCTCTAAAGCTTTCTATGTGAAGTTTGCATGTGCTCCCTTTAATTGCTTGGATTTCCCCTGAATGCTCCAGTTTCCTCTCACATTTCAGAGACATGTTGGCTGGGAGATGAATTGGCCATTGTAAACTGTCCTGTGTGTGTGGGTGAGTGGCAGAAGGATGAAGTTAAAGGGAATGTAGGAAGAATAGGCTCTAGGGAAATTAATGAGGGAATCTCAATTGACTGATATTGACTCATTCTGCAAGAAAACATTATAGCATGAATCTCAAAGATAAACTGTTGAACTGCCTGCATGACAACCTTGGCATGGCCAAACTTGTTCATTAGTTATGCCCAGAGAGGAGAAATGTCAGTACTTCAAATCCTTAAAACTATATTTAAATCGGGAATCACTGCCAGGAGGCCCAAACAACTCTGAAAAGTTTTCACATTGTAATTTTGTCAACATGAAATGAATTACATCCAAATGCAGAATGAAAAAGTAAACTCAGCACAAAAAATAATAATGTAACTGGGAGACCGCTTTGCTGAACACCTATGCTCTTTCCGCCAGAGAAAGCAGGATCTCCCAGTGGCCACACATTTTAATTCCACATCCCATTCCCATTTTGACATGTCTATCCATGGCCTCCTCTACTGTAAAGATGAAGCCACACTCAGGTTGGAGGAACAACACCTTATATTCCATCTGGATAGCCTCCAACCTGACGGCATAAACATTGACTTCTCTAACTTCCGCTAAGGCCCCACCTCCCCCTCGTACCCCATCCGTTATTTATTTTTATACACACATTCTTTCTCTCACTCTCTTTTTTCTCCCCCTGTCCCTCTGAATATACCCCTTGCCCATCCTCTGGGTTCCCCCCCCTTGTCTTTCTCCCTGGGCCTCCTGTCCCATGATCCTCTCATATCCCCTTTTGCCAATCACCTGTCCAGCTCTTGGCTCCATCCCTCCCCCTCCTGTCTTCTCCTATCATTTTGGATCTCTCCCTCCCTCTCTCAAATCTCTTACTAGCTCTTCCTTCAGTTAGTCCTGACAAAGGGTCTCAGCCTGAAACGTTGACTGTACCTCTTCCCAGAGATGCTGCCTGCCTGCTGCGTTCACCAGCAACTTTGAGGTGTGTAGCCATAATGCAACAGTTTATGGAATTACTCACCTTCTGGGCAGTAAAAATGAGATGGGCAGGGTTTATGCTCAACTGTTGCAACTTTATCACAGTAAAAGCCAGCCTGGCATGGAATGCACACACTGGAATGTGAATTTGGCTGATATTTTCCCATTGGACATGGGATAGGAGTTCCTGAACCTTTGGGGCAAAAATGTCCCTGGACAAAAAAAAATCAAAAATAAAGTTATATTTCAGATGTTGAATGGATTTAAAAAATTTTGATAGGAATAAATGATCAAGCATATTGCAAAACTTTATGGTTTTCCAAATAACCTAGACACTAATATTTGATTTCAAAGTGGAAAATAGGAGGAGATTATTAATTCAAGAATAACATTTGTTACCAATGCTGAGCATGCTACATTTTGGTAATCATGATAATTTTATAAACTGAACTTATTGCAACAGAATTTGCCAGTGAATAGCAATAGCAAAATAGAATAGAAAAATGCTGAAAAATAAAGAATTTCATAAGCAATACAACTGGTTTTATGGAAGAAAATCACTACCATAAAATAACTTCCTGTGGCATAATACCGATTCATGTGATGGCGCCAGCCAACAATGCAACCAAGGGCGACATCCTCCAGACGGTTCACAAAACTATTTCTTTCTCTTTTTCTCCGCCCCCCCCCATCTTCTTTTTCTTTCAAATGTGGTTCTGCTACTGTTGGAGCCTGTGATCTACATTTTGGTGGTGTGTTTCCAGGGTGATTGAGGAATCTGGTGCTTTACTGTCTCCGAGAGGGTTCCATGAAGCTTTGAGGGAAGTGTGCAGCCCCCGAGGCAAAGAAGCCTGGAGGTGGGGCGCAAGTTCATGATCAACTCCATTTCTTGCTGATCTTACTGATTAAAGTGCCGAGGAAGATTGAAATCATCAAGGAGCGAGTAGAAAGCGAGCAGGTGTTCAGCGCCATCTACCAGCCTCTTGCTCATTGCTGCTGGAGGAGGGTGTCTGCATGTGACGGTCTCTCTCTTGCCTGAAGGAAAGTCCATGCTCTCAAGTGGTGGCTCTCTCCATTGATACTGTCGGAGAATGGTGCTGAAGCTCTGGGTAGTCGGTTTGTGGATTGGACTCTGTAGTTCACGTTATGATATGTTTCTGGTTGCTCTTTTTTTTTGCTATATTGGGTGATTTGCTATATCGGGGCGGCCTGTAGATAATGAACTGAATATGTCTGGACTCTTTCAATTTTGTGCTTTATATTCTGTGTTTTTCACTTGTTAGTTTTTGTTGTCGTTTGCGAGATTTTTTTTTGCGTGTGTGGGTGGGTTTTATGTTTTACTTTGAAGAGGTTCAATGGTTTTCTTTGTTTGGTGGCTGTCTGTGGGCAAGACAAATCTCAGGGTTGTATACTGCGTACATACTTTGATAATAAATGTACTTTGAATCTTTGATAAAATTCTGTACAAATCAAAAGTGGGAGTAGGTGATTTGACCATTGGAATTGCTTCACCATTTCGTCAATGTATGGTTGATCTAATGGTAACAAGAACCTATCTAGCTCTACCTTAAAAATATTCAATCGGTTTCTACTGCCCTTTGGGAAAGGAAGTGCTAAGGATTCAGCACCCTTTGAGAAAAAAAAATCACCTCATCTTTGTCTTTAATAGGTGGTTATTTTGAGCAACGACTCTAGCTCTAGATTCTCACACTGGAAGAAGGATCCTCTCCACATTCACTCTGTGAAGACTGCTCAGGATTGTAAATGTTCAAATCACTTCTCACTCTTCTAAACTCCAGCGTGGGGAAGCTTAGCTGTCTAATCTTTCCTCCCAAAACAATGTATGCGTTACAGGTACCGACCTTGTAAACCAACTCTGAACTGCTTCCAATGTATTACTACCCTCCCTCAAGTAGAGAGGCCAAACTATACACATCCTTACAGATGTGGTCTGACCAATACACGCTATCACTGAGTCATGATAGTGCTCTGTTTGCTTTCTTAATTACTTGTTGTGCCTCCAAATGAGTTCTTTGCAAAGAATGCACAAAGGCAGATTCCTCTGCACTTCCCCATCATTTAAATAAACTTATTTTATTTATTTTTTTCTGCCAAAAGGAAGAATTTCTCATTTTTCCATATTGTACTCCATTTGCCAGACTGTTGCTCACTCAGTTAACTTATCCACATGCCTTTCTAACCTCTATAGGTTCTTCATAGCTTTCTTTCCTACCTGCCCCTGTGTCAACAAAACCAAAAATCATTTGTCCAGTCAAAAAAGTACAGCCTAATGAGGCACATCAGCTCATATCAGTAATTAAAAATGTTATAACATGTGAACATGAAAATATTATATGTCTTTACAAATTGTTACAAAGAAACAAATAGATTCTGTACTTCAAATTATAAAAATGGTATAAAGTGTGCATTTCAAACAATCCTGGCATTATATTGTTCTTCTCACTTTTCCCAAGTGAGGGAAGTTACCTCAGACACTGAGTTGTAGTTATGAATCAACATGGTTATTAATAACAAAAATAGCTTTCATTATTTGATTATTCTATTCCAATGTACAGTGCCTGTAAAAAGTATTCCCCCACCTTGGAAGTTTTCATGTTTTATTGTTTTACAATATTGAATCACAGTGGATTTAATTTGGCTTTTTTGACACTGATCAACAGAAAAAGACACTTCCATGTCAAAGTGAAAACAAATCTCGACAAAATGATCCAAATTCATTCAAATATAAAAAACAAAAGAAGTGATTGCACAAGTATTCACTCCCTTCAAGTCAGTATTTAGTAGATGCACCTTTGGTAGCAATTACAGACTCGAGTCTGTGTGGATAGGTCTCTACCAGCTCTGCACATTGCATTTTCCCCATTCTTCTTTACAAAACTGCTTAAGCTCTGTCAGATTGCACTGGGATCGTGAGTGAACAGTTCTTTTCTCAATTGGATTGAGGTCTGAACACTGACTTAATGTCCTGGAGTGGCTAACTTTGCTGTTTTTAAGCCATTCCTGTGTAGCTTTGGCTTTAGGCTTGTGGTCATTGTTCTGCTGGAAAACAAATGTTTTCCCCAATTTGCAGTTCTCTTGCAGACTGCATCAGGTTTCTCTCCAGGATTTCCCTGTATTTTGCTGCATTCATCTTGCCCTCTACCTTCACAAGCCTTCCAGGTCCCACTGCAGTGAAACATCCCCACAGCATGATGCAGCCACCATCATGCTTCATGGTAGGGATGGTGTGTTTCTGATGATGTGTGGTGTTTAGCTTATGCCAAACATAACATTCAGTTTGATGGCCAAAAAGGTCAGTTTTGGTTTCATCAGATAATAGAACATTCTTCCAGTTGACCTTAGAGTCTCCCACGTACCTTCTGGCAAACTCTAGCTAAGATTTTGTGTGAGTTTTTTTCGACAGTGGCTTTCCCTTTGCCGCTCTCCCATAAAGCTGCGACTGGTAAAGCACCCGGGCAACAGTTGTTGTATGCACAGTCTCTCCCATCTCAGATACTGAAGCTTGTCCAGAGTTGTCGTAGGCCTCTTGGTTGCTTCCCTCACTCGTCTCCTTCTTGCACAGTCACTCAGTTTTTGAGGGTGGCCTGCTCTAGGCAGATTTACAGCTGTGCCATATTCTTTCAATTTCTTGATGATTGACTTAACTGTACTCCAAGGGATAGTCAGTGACTTGGAAATTTTCTTGTATCCATCTCCTGATTTGTGCTGTTCAATAACCTTTTTGTGGGGTTGCTTGGAGTGTTCTTTTGCCTTCATGGTGTAGTTTTTGCCGAGATACTGACTCACCAGCAATTGGACCTTCCAGATACGGATATATTTTTACCACAATCAACTGAAACACCTTGACTGCACAGAGGTGATCTCCATTTAACTGATTATGTGACCTCTGAAACCAATTAGCTGCACCAGTGATGATTTGCTGTGTCATATTAAAGGGAGTGAATACTTATGCAATCAATTATTTTGTGATTTATATTGGTAATTTATTTAAATTACTTTGTAGAGATCTGTTCTCACTTTGACAACGAAAGAGTATTTCCCTGTTGATCAGTGTCAAAAAAGCCAAATTAAATCCATTGTGATTCAAAGTTGTAAAACAATAAAACATGCAAACTTTCAATGGGGTTGAATGCTTTTTTTTAAACATAGGCACTGTACATTTAAAGTTTGTACTTATAGCAAACTGCAGACAAAGTTCATTTGACGATACTCAGGGATTATAATTGTTTTCAACAAGACTGACTAGTTGCCTTTTCTCTGATCAGTTTGGATAGTTAAATCACAAGCTGTAATGATTGCAGATGTGATAGATGATGAGGCAGCAACACTCCTTGGTTTAAAGTATCAAAACATACCTGTGGACAGAAGAAACTGTACGGTGAGCTGTGATGGGCAGGACAGTAGAAACCAGCAATGCACAGCCCACTGGGATGGCTCAGCCCTTCCTGGGCACAGTAATTGCCAGAGTGGCATGGAATACAGGATTCTAGTGAAGCTCCTCCTATTAGTCAAATATAATCAAGTTAATTTGATAATTAGTAATTGCTTTATTATTTTATCACCTGTTTTGAGATACAGTGGAAAAACGCTTGTTTTGCATTCCATCCGTACAGGTCATTCCAAACACAAGTACATTGAGGTGAGCAGATTTAAAAGAACATTGGTAGCATTTCTTAAATTCATAGAATTGTGAAAAAATGTAAATGATGTAACTGTAATTTCAGTTTTTGTAGCCTCCAGCATCATCATTAATTTCTCTAACTTCCAGTAACCACTCCCCTCTACCCCCCCCCACCCCAAACCCGATCCCTCTTTTGGCCCGTTTACTCCTTCTCATTTGCTTGACTGCCCTCATGGCCTGCCCATCACCAACATCCATCTTCCTCCCTGTGATTTCCCATCTCCTTATTGCATGGTCCATTGTCCTCTTCTATTAAATTCCTTTTCCCTCAGCCCTTTACTTCTTCCATTTCTCACCTCCCAGCTTCTCACATCATTTCCTTTCTTTCCCCTCCTCCATCTTCCTACCTTTCCCTCCTCTCACCTGGATTCACCCATCACCTAGTGCACCTCACTCTCCCCTTCCCCAATCTTTAATTCAGGCTTCTGTCCTCTTTCTTCCCAGTCTTGATGAAAGGCTTCAGCATGAAACGTCGACCGTCATTTTCCTCTGCATTTTGTGTGTGTTGCTTCTAAAATAAACTTCAGTATGATCCCAGCATGCATCATGGTACTTGTCATGTCTGTTACTTGCTATGGTTACACATCTGATATAATTTACAGTCATGGGTTGAGTGCTACTCAAGTTATGCTAAATATGAAGGGTGTAAAAATGTGGAAAAGTAGTTTGTGCTCCCAAATCAAAATGTTGGCTCAATCCTCCCCTCTCTTCCTCTAGGAGTATATAAAATATTCATTTTCCTAACTTTTGGGAGGAAAAATATCCAAGGTTTTGAAAGCAGTCAGATAATTTTATTTATTTATTTAGCGATACAGTGCAGAACACATTTCTGGCCCTTTGAGCCACACCATCTAGCAAACTCCGACAGTGCCAATTTAACCCTAACATAATCATGGGACAATTATGGGACTGGTACGTTTTTGGGCTATGGGAGGACCTGGAGAAAACCCACATGTTCCACATAGAGACTCCTTACAGAGGATGCTGGGATTGAATTCTGAACTCTGATGCTCCGAGCTGTAATAGCGTCACATTAACCACTCTGCTACCATGACACCTTGGTTGCATTGCTTTTGAGTAGAACCACTTTGCATGTTGCCAGCCAGTGTACATGCTCCAGATGACATATTCTTCCTTTTACTGGTTAAATCCCTTGCCAGATTCTGACATGTGACACTGGCCTGTGTGGTTTTCAGCCAAAATCAGAAAGTCATTGAATTGTTCGTTCCCTGCCAATATGGATGCCACTTGATAGTTTAAAACCTCTCAGATTAGTTTATTCCTTCAATCACAGCACAATTGTGGAACAGTCTAGTACAACAAATCAACCCTCTTCACTCACCAGTTGTATTCTTAAATGTTCCCACCGGGCATGGAATTGGTGCTTTTGTGCCTATTGGACAGTAACGTCCCTCAGTACATGGACCACTCATTGGAAAAATTGGATCACTATGTGGTATGGAATCTTTTGCTCCTCCCTGGCAGTAATATCCTCCTATGCATGGACCTGTAACAGAAAGTGAAACTGCATTTCAAAATCATAGAATCAATGGAACAAATCAAAGGCCCCAGCCAGCCTAGACATACTCTTTTTCTCACCTCTTACATTGGGCATAGGATTTAAGAAAAACCTGAAAGCACTTACCACCAGGTTCAAAGACAGCTTCTATCCTGCCGTGATAAGACTATTAAATAGCTCCCTAGTATGATAAATCGGACTTTTGATCTCACATTCTACAACGTTATGATCTTGCAACTTATTGTTTACCTGCACTGCACTTTCTCTGTTGGTGTCAATAAGGTCTCCGCCAATCAGGGTCAAACATGGATGTTGTGTCCTAGCTGTCTATGTGATATGCAAACCATGGCAGTACAATATGGAGGGCAAGCTGTTGCCTATGCAGCAGGCTCCCCCTCTCCACGCATCTGATGAACCCTAAGGAACAGCAGAGACCTGTACAATTGGTACAATGGAGGGGAGGAGAAGATGGCGGTGCAATGCAGCGCATGCGGCCGCTCCAAAATGATATCAGTATTTGTTAAGTAGGTACCATGCACAATCCTGATTTGATGGAGACAGACATGAGAAGCACAGAGGAACATCTGGAGAAACTTCTGAAATGCCTGCTTTGCTGCCGCTGCTGCTGTGTGATCGAGAATCTCCGGAGGGGAAGGCCCCAAATCCTCGGCTTTGCCTATTGCCTGTTGCCGGGGCCGGTGTCGAAGCGCTTGGCAGAGATGGTGCTCGGTGTCAGAGGGCTGGTCGGAGGCTCGAAGTTTTCGGATGGACTCAAGAGTCGGCTGTGGTCGGGTGCTTCCAGGGTGCTGCATCGGCAAGTTTGCGGCGCTAGAGGTTCATGGCAGGGAGAGAGTTTCTTCCTTCTACCATCTGCGTGAGATGATGGGACTTTCGAGAGACTTTGAGACTTTTTTTTTTACCGTGCCCATGGTCTGTCCTTTATCAAATTACGGTATTGCTTTGCACTGTTGTAACTATATATTATAATTATGTGGTTTTTGTCAGTTTTTTAGTCTTGGTTTGTCTTGTGTTTCTGTGATATCTTTCCGGAGGAACATTGTATCATTTCTTAATGCATGCATTACTAAATGACAATAAAGGAGGACTGTGTGTCCTCATAATCTAACCTAATCTAATTTGGCACCTGCAGTGTTGCAGGAGTTGCCAGTCAGCATTGAACTGCCTTAGGGACTCCAGCTCTGGATTTTTCCCTTGGAGTTTGCTCCTGAAGCCTTCCCCATGAGTGGGTATAGCCACAAGGCAGCTGAGGTTTGAGGCTTCTTTCTCCTAGATGAGCTGCAAACCACGGCTGACGAGCCCCATCTGCCCAAAGCAACTGGTATTAAGGCACCAGTCACCTGCCTTTACCCCTTCTCCTGTCAGTAGAAGTGGTTCTGCCGAGTTTAGTAGCTAAGCCACATGAAGGCCAGGAGCTGGACTTGGTTGTCAAAAGGCTGTTTGAGAGACACACCATTGGGAGCATTTAGTAGGTAGTGGGAGCTTATCCTCATTACCACCCCTGGCTATAAAAACCTTAAGGAATCACTCTGTAGGTGTATTGTTATTGTTTTATCATGACCTATCTCAATGCACTGTGTAATGATCTGATCTGCCTGGACAGCAGACAAGACGAGCTTTTCACTGTATCTCATTACACGTGACAATAATAACTGAATCCCAAGAATTATCTAGCATAGAAACAGGCCCTCCAGCCCACTGAGTCCATGTCAACAACCATCACGTTCCATTTATACTCATCCTACACCAACTCTCTTTTATTTTCCTTTCATTCCAATGAATGTCCACCAAACTCTACCACTCACTTGTAAACTAGGGCCAAGGCAATTTATGGTTAACCTAGGGGCAACTAGATGGCAAATTAATCTAGCAACTTGCGAAGACTTGGAATGTGGGAGGAAACCATGCAAGCTCAGGCAGGAAGTGTAAACTCCACTCAGACAGTATCAGTTAGGGTTGAACTAGGGTTGTTGGAGCTCTACCAGTTGTATCGCACCGCAACCCCTCAGGAACATACTCAAACCGATCGCCTTTGGAAGATTTAAACAATTTGTGAAGACCAATGAGTTTTCCTGTTAAATTGATTATCGGGACCAGATTAATTCAGAAGCTTGTATAACCAGGAAACCAAAGAGGTGGGCAAGGTTGAGTAAGACTTCACAAAGATAATACAAACCTCATTTCCAGAAAAGTTGGGATAGTTTCCAAAATGCAATAAAAACAAAAATCTGTGATATGTTAATTCACGTGAACCTTTATTTAACTGACAAAAGTACAAAGATTTTCAATAGTTTTACTGACCAACTTAATTGTATTTTGTAAACATACACAAATTTAGAATTTGATGGCTGCAACACACTCAACAAAAGTTGGGACAGAAGCCTGTTTACCATTGTGTTACATCACCTTTCCTTTTAAAAACACTTTTTAATCGTTTTGGAACTGAGGATACTAATTATAGTAGATTTGCAATTGGAAATTTTGTCCATTCTGGCTTGATATAAGACTTCAGCTGCTCAACAGTCCGTGGTCTCCGTTGTCTGATTCTCCTCTTCATGATGTGCCATACATTGTCAATAGGAGATAGATCTGGACTGGCAGCAGGCCAGTCAAGCACACGCACTCTGTCTCCAAAGCCACGCTGTTGTAGCCCGTGCAGAATGTGGTCTGGCATTGTCCTGCTGAAATAAGCATGGACGTCCCGGGAAGAGACGTCGCCTTGATGGCCACATATGTCTCTCTAAAATCCTAATGTACGCCTCAGAGTCAATGGTACCTTCACATACATGCAACTCACCCATGCCGTGGGCACTGATGCACCCCCATACCATCACAGATGCTGGCTTTTGCACCTTTTGCTGATAACAATCTGGATGGTCGTTTTCATCTTTGGCATGGAGAACTTGACGCCCGTTTTTTCCAAAAACTAGCTGAAATGTGGACTCATCTGACCACAGCACACGGTTCCACAGTCCTTCGGTCCATCTGAGATGAGCTCGGGCCCAGAGCACTCGCTGGCGTTTCTGCATAGAGTTGATGTATGGCTTCCTCCTTGCGTAATACAGTTTCAAGCTGCATTTCTGGATGCAGCGATGGACTGTGTTGAGTGACAATGGTTTTCTGAAATACTCCCGAGCCCAGGTGGCTATAATTGTCACAGTAGCATGACGGTTTCTTAGGCAGTGCCGCCTGAGGGCTCGAAGATCACGTGCATTCAACAGTGGTTTCCACCCTTGCCCTTTACGCACTGAGATGTCTCTGAATTCTCTGAATCTTTTCACAGTATTATGTACTGTAGATGTTGAAAGACCTAAATTCTCAACAATCTTGCGTTGAGAAATGTTCCTTTTGAACTGACTAACAATTCTCTCACGAATTTTGGCACAAAGGGGTGAGCCACGACCCATCCTTGCTTGCAAAGACTGAGCATTTGATGGACGCTACTTTTATACCCAGTCATGATACCTCACCTGCTAACAATTAGCCTGCTTAATCTGGAGTCTTCCAAACCGGTGTTACTTGAATATTCTGTACACTTTTCAATCTTATTTTAACTCTGTCCCAACTCTTGTTGAGTGTGTTGCAGCCATCAAATTCTAAATTTGTGTATATTTACAAAATACAATTAAGTTGGTCAGTAAAGCTATTGAAAATCTTTTCTTTGTACTTTTGTCAGTTACATAAAGGGTCACGTGAATTAACATATCACAGATTTTTTTGTTTTTATTACATTTTGGAAAATATCCCAACTTTTCTGGAAATGGGGTTTGTATATTCCACCTGCTTAGTTCATTATTGATTCTTTACTTTTGCTCCAAATAGCATCAGTTTCCATTTTGCATGGTTTGGAACATAAGAAATATGTTTTTATATCAGGAATAGGCACTCACCATCAGGCTCAGAGTTTGCCACACCTTGGCAGTATAAACCAGCTGGACAGCTTACACATGCACCAATGGAGGAGGCACCTTCCAAAGTATTGTAAGTCCCTTCTGGGCATGGCACCGGGACACTTGTTTCTGAGAAACAATAGTATCCTGGAGAAGAAAGGATGAGAAAGTCAGGCCATCAATCCATCAGGTGCTAGAGTGGAAAGAGACACTCAAGGGAACAAAATTAACACTTCAAAGCTATTTCATTGGTTGTAAAATGCAATGGATGTTCATTGACTTACAAAGCCATCTGGAGAGGTTCTGTATAAAGTACAAACAACAGGAATTCTGCAGATGCTGGAAATTCAAGCAACACACATCAAAGCTGCTGGTGAACGCAGCAGGCCAGGCAGCATCTGAAGGGTCTCGGCCTGAAACGTCGACTGCACCTCTTCCTACAGATGCTGCCTGGCCTGCTGCGTTCACCAGCAACTTTGATGTGTGTTCTGTATAAGTACAATGCCTTTTGTATTCTCATTAATCTGCATATACTTCCCTGTAATATTATGGAGAAGGGTACAGTTGAAGTCAGAAGTTTACATACACTTAGTTGAAGTCATTAAAACTCATTGTTTAACCACTCCACGGATTTCATATAGCAAACTATAGTTTTGGAAAGACGTTGAGGACATCTACTTTGTGCATGACATGAGTAATTTTTCCAACAATTGTTTACAGACGGATTATTTCACTTTTAATTGACTATATCACAATTCCAGTGGGTCAGAAGTTTACAAACAAAATCAAAAGAAATCAGCCAAGGCCTCAGAAAAAAAAATTGTGGACCTCCACGAGTCTGGTTCATCCTTGGGAGCAATTTCCAAACGCCTGAAGGTACCACGTTCATCTGTACAAACAATAGTACGCAAGTATAAACACCATGGGACCACGCAGCCGTCATACCGCACAGGAAGGGGACGCATTCTGTCTCCTAGAGATGAACGTACTTTGGCATGAAAAGTGCAAATCAATCCCAGAACAGCAGCAAAGGACCTTGTGAAGATGCTGGAGGAAACAGGTAGACAAGTACCTATATCCACAGTAAAACGAGTCCTATAATCGACATAACCTGAAAGGCTGCTCAGCAAGGAAGAAGCCACTGCTCCAAAACCGCCATAAGAAAGCCAGACTACAGTTTGCAAGTGCACATGGGGACAAAGATCTTACTTTTTGGAGAAATGTCCTCTTGTCTGATGAAACAAAAATTGAACTGTTTGGCCATAATGACCATCGTTATGTTTGGAGGAAAAAGGGTGAGGTTTGCAAGCCGAAGAACACCATCCCAACCGTGAAGCATGGAGGTGGCAGCATCATGTTGTGGGGGTGCTTTGCTGTAGGAGGGACTGGTGCACTTCACAAAATAGATGGCATCATGAGGAGGAAAATTATATGGATATATTGATGCACCATCTCAAGACAACAGCCAGGAAGTTAAAGCTCGGTTGCAAATAGGTCTTCCAAATGGACAATGACCCCAAGCATACCTCCAAAGTTGTGGCAAAATTGCTTAAGGACAACAAAGTCAAGGTATTGGAGTGACCATCACAAAGCCCTGACCTCAATCCGATAGAAAATTTGTGTGCAGAACTGAAAAAGCATGTGCGAGCAAGGAGGCCTACAAACCTGACTCAGTTACATCAGTTCTGTCTGGAGGAATGGAACAAAATTCCAGCTACTTACTGTGAGAAGCTTGTGGAAGGCTACCCAAAACGTTTGACCCAAATTAAACAATTTAAAGGCAATGCTACCAAATACTAACAAAGTGTACGTAAACTTCTAACCCACTGGGAATGTGATGAAAGAAATAAAAGCTGAAATAAATCATTCTCTGTACTATTATTCTGACATTTCACATTCTAAAAATAAAGTAGTGATCCTAACTGACCTAAGACAGGGAATGTTTTCTAGGATTTAATATCAGGAATTGTGAAAAACTGAGTTTAAATGTATTTGGCTCAGGAGTATGTAAACTTCTGACTTCAACGGTATATACGTACCAGGTTTGAGCTGATGCACATACTCTCAGTGATCACTCAGTTCAACTTCAGCAGGGAAAGGAATATTTCATTTTGTGTATGTTGGAAGGCTGATTAGCTACCTTTCACTCTCTGGCTGTGAGGTTAAATTTACCTTTTGTGATAGTCCACACTGACCCAATAGTGAAGAAATTTCCTCTTATTGTTCATGAACAAAGGAAGTTGGCTACTTTGATTGTGAAATGATATGATTCTACCGACAGGAATTTTCGCTTCTTGATGGTGATGTAGAATGATTTTAATATTAAGATGAATGAGCCTAAATTGGGTCCAAAGTGCAGATTTTCATTAGGAATTCTTTTAAGTGCCCAAATGCATTGTGCATGTTGGTCATAAAACTCCAGACATCTGTGCTAATGACAACATCAATTTCTCAGTTTTAACTTGTGATAAATAAAAACCTTACCTCTGGGGCAGATGACAGGTTCGACTGTACTGCTGTTAATGCACATAGTGCCAGCAGGGCAAGGTAAGCAACTTCCAGCTCCAGGAAATGGATTGTAGGTCCCAGGATTACAGGGCAACTCACTAATTGTACCAGGAGGACAGCAGACGCCACTGGGGCACACGTAACCCTTAATGCCATCCGAAGGACAAGGCACAGTACTTCCAGCATAGCAGATGTACCTGAATGTACCAAGTGCATAGTAACACACGTGAAACGTTGGAGAACTCAGGTCAGGCAAGACCCTTGCAACACATAAAATACTGGAAGAACTCAGCAGGCCAGGCAGCATTGCTTGGATTTCCAGCATCTGCAGATTTTCTCTTGTAGGTGAGACCCTTCATCAGTAACAAGGGCATACATTGCATTTCAGATTATGAACAAAATGACATCTACAGGAGCAGACGGTGTTCTGTACCAGAACATGGGTGCTTTAAAATGTCAAAAAATATTTCAGAAATAACAGTTTTCATTGTTGATAATAGATGAAGAAGTAATCAGATCAAAAACAGTGGACAAAAGTGAAAATAAAAATCACATTTGGTTGAAATTAGAATATAGAGCAGGCCCTCTGGGTATTAACATTTTACCCAAGAAACTTAATCTGATTGTAGCTGCCACATTAGGTCATCCTGTCTCAACCTATGGCAGAAACTCCCTTTGTTCCACCTATTCCCCTTCCCCCCATCTACTACTTAAAACCATCTTGTTTCTCTCTCTCTCCCAGTTCAAATTAAGCAGCCTGGAAATGAGACATCAATCGTTTCTCTTTCCAAAGTGTGGAGTGCTTCGAGCATTTTTTGTTCTTATCACAGCTGGCAAACAGACCAGCATTCCATTATGTAGCAATGTGTTTTCTCCCAGAATTAGTTCATTTACAAATAATCCGGGAAATACAGTGTGTGCAGACTACTAATGCTACTATCCAAAGCATTACATGCTGGAGGACCTCAGGAGGTCAGGATGCTGCCTGACCTGCTGAGTACTTCCAGCATTTTGTGTGTGTTACTGCTATCCAAAAGGGTTGTAACCTCTAGTTACGTATTTTATGTACAGGTTAAGGTTTCCAGAGTAGTTATTTGCCTCCTTGTTCACTCAAATGCCACCTTAAAATATTAGTTATCTGATTAATGAACAGTATTTTGTAACATCACTGGGTCGATCAGACATCGAGAAGGAGTATCACATCACTAATGGATAGCTAACTCAGTGTTGGTATTTACCAAAATATCACCAGCTTTCAGGTTAATCAATTAAAAGCATGTTGTGGGAAGATTTTTTCAGACCTGTGCTATTAGTTCAAATAATGGTACTGATGAAGGAAACATTAAACCAAATTCATGAACTGAGTGAAAGGTCTAATAAATTAGGTATTTTTAAAGTTTTGACTCTATATACATACAATACAATGTGATTTATCATACAATAAGCCTGATGCTTGAGAATTTGATTGTACAGGACAGATTAAAGTTTACACATTAAAATGTAGGAGAGAATTGGAGTAACACTTACCCTGGGTCACAGAGTTGAGCTTGGTTCAGGTCTGTCAGTCCTAATTGACTGCAATAGTGCCCAATAGGACAGTATTGACACTGGTCTGCACTGGTCAGCCCTGTAGTAGGAGAGTATGTCCCGGCTGGACAAGGCAGTGGATACTTGCTGCCCTCTGGACAAAAGTGACCCATGGGGCAGATATCGTTACCACTAAAAGTGGCATTATCAGAATTAACCTATTATAGACATGTTTAAATACATAAAGATAATAATTTATGAGGCAGCTCCCTCCGCGTAAATTTTCCCTCTATTGACTAATATTTCGCAATACTACTTCAGAATAAATTGTACAAAAACATTTATGTACACATTAAAGATCTTCTGGAGATCCGTTAATTTCAAAATAATTGCATGATTTGAATGTTAGTTAGTGAGAGATATTATGAGGCAGCACAGTAGACAAATTTGGTAGAGCTACTCCCTTTCAGCTCCAGAAACTTGGGGTTCAATTCTGACCTTAAAGTGCTTTCTGTGTGGAGTTTGCATGTTCTTTCCGTGATCATGATCATGTGTAGCTTGGTAGATTAACTGGCCACTGTAAATATCTTCTTGTGCAGGTGAGCAAACTGGGAGAGATGTCAGCGGGAGGGTGGCAGGATTTGATAAAATGTGGGGAAACTAAAATAGGATTAGTATAAATAGATGCTTGATAGTCAACATGGACTCAATGGGCCAAAGGTACTATTTCTATGCTATAAGAACTGATCAGTATCTATCCTGTGAACACTATTAATTTAGAGACTACACATTCGAAGTGGCATTTACTCTTTTTACTCACTCATTTAGTAATTCTTATTGGTTATGCATCTAAGCAAAATGGATAAATTGGCTGATGCAACACTTAAGCCTATTTCAATACCAGACTATGATTAAAATCTCCCCAAGAATGCAATCAATTGAAATGCTAAATAAAGATAAGCAGCAGGAGGATTTGAAGTTATTTGATATTGGGCAGATTAATGATGGAGAATCTTCACTCTACGGAATATTAAAGTGCTTCATATCAAAATAAAATTACAAAGAATACGACTTAATTGGGAACAAAATAATACGCATTGCAAATGATCCAAAGAATTTGACTGACAGCTACCCAGAATATAATTGTTGACAGAATTAAAGTAGGTCAAATGCAAGTTCTCCCTGGTTACAACAGAGCTCTGTTCCTGAACAGTTCAGAAATCAGAAATGCAGTCACTTTGCAAGATCTTTCAATTAAAACATCGGCCAACCAAGAGATACATGCAGTTAAAAGTTCATATAAAGCTGCAAACGAAGTTCCTACAGGGCAGATGATGCCTGCAGCCAGCCTGTAAATCCACCTCACTGGTATCTGAAACACCCATTTGTTTGTATGGGCTGTATATAATTTGGGTATTCATAACGTGGGGAGGACCTGTATTGGGATGTATTAACACATCAACATGTGGCTACCAAATATCATGTCATAAATCATGCCTAGCTGAATGAGGATATTGCTTTCATCAATGCAGTACAAAGAGGATATTGCAGTAACAGAGCAGATGCAGAAGTGGGTTGCCAGAGCAGCTGAGGGCCTGCTAATGATTTAACACATCCAGAATAGAACATGAATTTGAAGGGTTTAAAGTCAAACCTAATTTACCAGAAACATTCAGGCACTTTTTAAAGTCACAGTATAGGTGTGTTCAGATTGGATGGCACACAAAATGCACAAATTTGGAAATTGTTTCTGACCCTATCTCTACTTGGTCTTAAGGGAGGTATGAAATCCTTTATTGGCAAAACTATTGATCTCCCACAAAATCTCATACCACTCTCTCCCTCTATTCTACACTCAGCCTAATGAAGACCTTTTCTCCCCCCAACAGCCAACAAACTTCTCAAACTTGCTGGCTGTAGTCTACAAACTTAGTGAAAGGTTCTGGCTTGAGTTCATCAGTGACACAGGAAAATATATATTCTTCTGGGTTTCAGTGTCCAACCCACAAGTCAAGTTTACGCCTGACATGTAAAGCACGCTCAATTTTAAATAAAGTTTGAGCTTAATTGAGCTGAAAAAACATTAAATTCTTTCTAGTGATTTAATTATTAAATCGCTGGCTTTAAAAATGTTGAAGTTACTTCTACGCACTTTTATCAGGTCACTCCTCAGCTTCCTTCACTCCAGGGAAAACAAGGCCAGCCTATCTAAATATCTTCCCATAATGAGAGTCCTACAATCCAGGCTATATCACGGTGAATGTCTTCTACACTCTCTCTGGCTCAATCACATTCGAAGCCCTCACCTATTAAAACAAGCCTCCTTCACCAATGTTACCACTTTTAGGGACCTATGGACTTGGACCCCTAGGTCAAATGTTAGAGCCATAGATCACTACAGCACAGAAACAGGCCCTTTGGCCCATCAAGTCTGTGCTAATCTGTTTTTCTGCCTGGCCCCATCCACCATACCTTTCTCATCCAAGTACTTAGACAAAATTCTCTTAAATGTTGCAATTGAACCCACATGCACCAATTCCAGTGATGGCTCCCTCTGCATGAAGTTACCCTCAGATTTTCCTTCAATATTTAACCTTTCACCCTAACCTATGACCTCTATTTCTAGTCTCACTTAGTTTGTTGAAATGTTTTATATCTTTTAACAGTTCTTTGTGATTCAGGTTTTTATAATATTTGATTTTTTAAAAATTGTTTATTTGAATTTATTACTACCTCTTAATACTGAGAAATTGAAAAAGTGACATATTTGACAGATGATAAAGCTGGGGGTGTGGACTATGGATGGGAAAGGCGTTGAGATAGGTCACCAAGTCCATAAGGTTGGAGAGGCCACTGGAAGCACAATACATTCCTGAAAGTGACATACACAAGAGTTTGAGCAAAATGGTCGTTAACTGAAGGCAAAAAGAATTATTAAGGTAACTGAATAGGATGCACTGGATCTTTTTTCAGGGTGTTAGCCACTAATTGCATGAGAGTACCATGTATAATGTTTTAAAGTTTGCAGTCTGTGTGGATCAACACTGGTGCACCTCAGGAGTGGGTGCTTAGCCCACTGCTCTATTCTCTGTATACACAACTATGTGGCTAAGCATAGCTCAAATACCATCTATAAATGTGCTGACGATACAACCATTGTTGGTAGAATCTCAGATAGTGACAAAAGGGCATACAGGAGGGAGATATGCCAACTAGTGGAGTGGTGCCTTAGCAACAACCTGGCACTCAATGTCAGTAAGACGAAAGATCTGATTGTGGACTTCAGGAAGAGTAAGATGAAGGAACACATACCAATCCTCATAGAGGGATCAGAAGTGGAGCGAGTGAGCAGTTTCAAGTTCCTTGGTGACAAGATCTCTGATGATCTAACCTGGTCCCAACAGATCGATGTAGTTATAAAGAAGGCAAGACAGCAGCTATACTTCATTAGGAGTTTGAAGAGATTTGGCATGTCAACAAATACAATCAAAATCTTCTATAGATGTACCGTGGAGAGCATTCTGACAGGCTGCATCACTGTCTGGTATGGGGGAGGGGGGAAGCTACTACACAGGATTGAAAGAAGCTGCAGAGGTTCACAAATTTTGTCAGCTCCATCTTGGGTACTAGCCTACAAAGTACCCAGGATATCTTTAAGGAGTGGTGTCTCAGAAAGGCAGCATCCATTATTAAGAACCTCCAGCACCCAGGGCATGCCCTTTTCTCACTGTTACCATCAGGAAGAGATACAGAAAGCTGAAGGCACACACTCAGCGATTCAGGAACAGTTTCTTCCTTCTGTCATCTGATTCCTAAATGGACATTGAATCTTTGGGCATTATCTCACTTTTTTTAAAATATACAGTATTTCTGTTTTTGCACATTTTTAACAATCTATTCAAGATACGTAATTGATTTACTTGTTTATTTATTATGTTTTATTATTATTTTTTTTCTCTCCCTGCTAGATTATATATTGCATTGAACTGCTGCTGCTAAGTTAACAAATTTCACGTCACAGGCCGGTGATAATAAAACTGATTCTGATAACACTAAACTGAGTGTGCTTATAATCAGTGAGGATGATGCAATGAAGATTCAAATTGATTTAGCTTGAACGAGAGTGCATTAACATGGTGGAGGACGAATAATGCATTTAAGTGTAAAGTTATCAATTCAGTAAAAGAAAAAGAAAGGCCGCATATCATTTAAATTGAGTACTAGTGATACACAAGGGACTTGTACACCAGTCACTGAAATCACATGGACATCTACAACAAGCAGTTAAGATGGCAAATAGTAGGTTGGCGATCTGATTATCGGAGCAAGGTGCTTTGCTACGACTATACACAGCCTTGATGTGAACACACCTGTGGATTGTGTGCAGTTTAATCTCCTTATTTAAAAGGTACAAAATATTTGTCATTGAGTGAGTGAAGTAAATGTTCATGTTGTGTATTTAATATTTCAGTAATATTTGAGCAGTACTGTAAACATATTGTTTGATTAAGCATTCTTGTTTGTTTAGATAACTCATTACGGGTTATACGTAAACGGATATGAATGGCATATGTCAGCATGCCAGGTCAGTTGTGCGTGCCTCATTTAAAATTAAAATTAAAATCGCATTTCTGGCTCCCTCGTTTTCCTTTCATTTAGTTTTTATGTTTTGGAGTTAGAAAATGTAACGTTGGTGATGAGAAAGTTTTAAACAAACCTGAGATGACTACCTACCTTTGAAGCACAGCAAGATATTAGAGTTTTAAAAAAAAAGGGCAGCGAATAAAGGTAGAGTAAAAAAAAGCACAGCACGTGCTTCTTTAGGAAAGGACAGACATGATTGAGTTTAAAAAAAGGCAGAAAATGGACAAATTCACGGGTTTATAAACAGTGAATACCAGGTGATAATAATTATAAAGAAAAAAGCAGAAATGGCTGACTACATCGGGAAGATAGACATGTTTAATTGCACAAGAGATAACTGGATTTTGTACACTAAACAGACTGAGCAGTAGCTTAAAGAAAATGAAATAACCAATGAGAAGCGAGTGTCAATTTTGCTAAGTGCATTGGATTTAAAGGCACACAGTTTGCTTAGAAGTTTGACTGCTCCAACCAAGTCAGCTGAAATGAACTTTGCTGATATTGTGAAAGTAACACAGGAACATTTAGAACCAAAACTATTGCAGAAAACTTTGGGTTTCATAAATGGAATTAAAAGGAAGAGGAGTCAATTTCAGCATACCTGGCTGAAGTGAAGAAATTGTTTGACTATTGTCAGTTTGGCAATGGACTTAATGATGCACTGAGAGAATGTTTAGTTTGTGGAATCGTTCATGAAAGCATTCAAAACCGGATCCTCACTGAAGCACAACTTACATTGAAAAGAACAATTAAAATAGCTGTATCAATGGAAACAGCAGAGATGCAATTGAGTGACAGTCAGGAATGACAGGTCAAAACAGAAACCTGCCCAGCAGGACAAATTGTCTTACTGTTGTGGCAGGGGGTCACGTACACCAGACCAATGCAGATTTATTAGCAAAACTTGCAGAAAATGCAATAGGACACATACAATGAGCATATCAGGCAGACAAAAATAAATGGACTGCACAGGGAAAAGAAAAAAGCTAAAAAGTTGCAGTTTTAAAAAGAGCGCTAATTTGCCTGAACCATCTGATAATGATGAGAGTGATACAGGACTGAGTAGCCTTGAGATTTATAATGTGAAAACTAACAATAGAAAAGCAATATGGTTTACACCAGAAGTGAATGGCAAATTAATTAAAATGGAATTGGACCAGGCTTGGCTGTTTCAGTCGTAGCACAAAATAAATTTGAATGGCACTTTAAAAATACTGAACTGAAGCCTGCAGATATCCAACTAAGAACTTATACTGGAGAAAAGATAACTCCTGTGGGAATGATTTTTGTAACAGTGAAATATAACAACTGACAAGCAACATTGGGCTTGTATGTGTTAAAAACAGGAGGGTCAGCATTGTGGGGATATGGGTGGCTGAGACAAGTACAACTTGACTGGAGAGCCATCCACTGTTTGCATACCACATCCCCTGCAATAGAGTCAACTGAAAGCTAATTAAGAAACATACTGGATGACGCTGCAGCATTGTTCAAGGATGGTATTGGTAAACTCAAACATATCAAGGGTAAAATAATGTTAAATGAAAATGTCACACCCAAGGTATACAAAGTTGGTCTGTTTCCTATACCATCTGTGATAAAGTAGCCAGTGAGCTAGATCGCATGGAGGCTGAAGGAATTCTTTCCAAGGTTGAGTGGAGCCCATGGGCAATGCCAGTGGTTCCAGTAGTCAAGAAGAATGGGTCTATCAGGATCTGTGGTGATTTTAAGGTCACCATAAGTACCCAGTACTGAAAGTAGATCAATACTCTCTGCCTAGGATAGAGGATATCTTCACAAACCTGCTGCAGTGAAACACTTCAGCAAAGTGGACTTACAGTAGCTGAGGCTACCTACAGATGGAGATGGAAGCAGAGTCCAAATGTTTCTCATCATAAACACTCACAACAGGCTTTATCAATAAGATAGGGTTATTTATGGAGTAGCAGCTGCCTGTGCACTCTGGCAGGAAGCTATGGGCCAGGTGACGCAAGGCTGCCCAGGCACTCTGTGTTACCTGGATGACATCATTGTTACTGGTAAGGATGACAAGGAACATCTCCAAAATCTCGAGACAGTGTTAAAAAGATGAGAAAATTATGGGCTTAGAGCACAACACAACAAGTGTGCATTCTTTAAACCAAGCATCAGTTATTCTGGTCACACCATCGACACAGAAGGTCATTCTTTAAACCAAACAATGTTCACACAAGTGTGCTGAGAAAACTCAAGCAGTGGTGGATGTCCCAAGGCCAAAGAACATGTCACAGTTGCAGTCCTTTTTAGGATTTGTCAATTACTATAACAGGTTCTGCTAAACGTGGCTACTGTGCTCCACGCCTTGACTCATTACTAGAGATCGGGACAAAATGGCAATGGACTAGGCAGTATGAGGCGGCTTTCCGAAAGGTAAAGGAAATGCTGACATCAGACACTCTACTCACACATTATGATCCACATCATCTGGTAGCTTCACATGCACTGGTCGTGATGCCAACATGCCCAGAAGAAAGGTGTCTGGAGCTGTCAGAACCACTTCCTGCAGTCCGACAACTCCGAAAATCACCACGGAAGAGGCCCCAGAATAGAGAATATTTCACAGCCACAAGTGTCAATGGCCAAGCAGAGTGATCCCCCTCCTCCCACTCTTGTTAGGAAAGATGTTATCTTACAAGAGTAAGGAATCCTCCACAGTTATTAAATTTTTAGGCCTGAATGGTATAGTTTAAAATTTACTATTCTGTGGGTGTCTCTATAGTAGTTGTATAAAAGTTTTGGTGCTCCGGGGGGGGGGGGGGGCGGCGACAGCCTGCCCTTGCATTTCTAATGACCAGCACTGTTTATGATTCTTGTGTTAAAATGCTTTTGTGGAATTATGGTGGGAAGTTTCAGTTCATTTATTGTTACATTTTGACTTGGGTTATACAGTTATTTGCTTAGTGTTTTTGTGGGTCACCCTAACTGTAACTGGGGTGTGTGATGGTCACCTCCCCCATTGGTATGAAATAGAGCTGTTCTCTCTCTGGGTTATGGGTCTGGTCTGTTTTGGTGTGTATCACAATAAAAACTGCTGTTGAGTTAAAGAGCTTCCTCATCTGTCATTATGGACCAAATGCACGCCACAATATTGTCTACTGTGTTTATTGTTGAGGTACATTCTATATTGAGTTGGAGTTTATAGCTAAGCAGGGAAGGATGTTGTGTATTTAATGTTTTAGTGACATTTGAGTAATTTTGCAAATATATTGTTTAAGCATTCTTGTTCATTTAAATAATTCATTACAAGTCATATGTAAACGTGCGTGGATGACATATGTTATCACGCTACCACTTCAGATGTGCGTGCCTTGTTTAAAGTAAACACAAAATTGGACTCGTATTTCCAGCTCCCTTGTTCTCCTTCAAATTAGTTTTTATGTTTTGGAGATAAAAAACATAATAGTTCACAACACTGATTGCTGGGATGGTGAGATTCTCATTACGAGGAGAGATTCTAAAAATTAATGATTTGCTTTATTTGTCACACGTACATCGAAACATACGGTGAAATGCGTCACTTTGCACCGATGACCAACACAGTCCGAGAATATGCTGAGGGTAGCATCAAGTGTTGTCATGCTTCTGGCCCAATATAGTATGTCAATAACTTACTAGCCTGTACATCCCTGTAATGTGGGAGGAAACCAGAGCACTTGGAGGAAATCCACACAGTCATGAGATCATACAAACTCCTTACAGGCAGCGGTGATCGCTGGTACTGTAAAGCATTATGCCACTGTTATGTTGCCATGCTGCTATCTAGGTATTAGATAGAATTTAGAATAAGAGAAATCTCATTGAATCTTGCAAAATTCTCACAGGCTGGACCAGTTGGATATAGAGAGGATGTCTTCCCTAGCTGGGGCTTCTTCAATAAAGAGTCACGCTCTCAGATTACAGGCAAGAGATGAGGAGAAATTACACCACCCAGAGGGTGGTGATCTGCGGAATCCGTTACTAAAGAGGGTTTCAGAGACAAAGTCACTGGACAATATGAAGGAGACAGATAAATTTCTTAACATAACTGGCATCAGTGGAGAGAAGAGGAATAAAGTATTCAGATAGGTGATCAGAACAACATGTTTTGAATGCTGATTGGCTTACTCTTTTTTACTATGCATCAATATTTTTGTAAGATAACAAAACCAATATATTACAGTTCAATATTAATATATCTAATAAATAGATATTAGATTGGATCACTTGGTTCAAACATTATTTTAATTCATTCTGATTTCAATATTTCTGTGCAGATTATACCAAATGTTTGCTGGGAGTTGGGGTGATGGCACTTCCAGTACAGTAGTATCCAGGGTAACACGGTCCACTGGGGTTGGAGAGGCCATTGGAAGCACAATACATACCTATCAGGGAGATATGCAAGAGTTACAGCAATAGGTTGAAGAACGAACTAAAAATAACAAACTGAGCTGAGCATCACTTTGTTAGTATAGTAGTGCTTTGTTAATTGTTTTAAACAGGGAACTCAAGGTGTAGCATCACTCCCAATGTATGGAGCTAATCAGGTGGGGGTTGGGGGAAACTATCCCACTATTATAAGACTCCTGAACAGCTACCTCACATGTTGAAATGGAGATGAACTCTTGATTTCTCAATCTACCTCATGTGGCCTGTGCATTTCACTTGTCTACCTACACTGCACTTTGTAACTGTAACGATATATTCGGCATTGTTTTTCTATTTGTACTACCTTGATGGGTGTCAAACTGGTTGTTGTGATGCGTCTAGTGTGGTAGTGTAGTGAGTAGTGCTTGTCACTCTCACTTTCAGCTTCCACCGCTGATGAGCAGTTTTGCGAAAAGGAGAGCTGAATGTGCAAGTCTCTCCCTGCCAGTACATAGCCTCACCAACAGCAAGCCTCACGTAGTGCCTCCTCGCTGGCGACAAATGGAAACTGAACTCCTTTCGGACTCAGGCTGAACTAGAGAGGACGGGGAGGAGGTCTGGCCCCTGCACACATAGCACACAGGCTCACTGGTGTGTGGACATGCCCTGGTACTTGTGAACCAGATCCCCAGCTATTGGTAAATAGCCCCACTGCCTTATGTACGTGGAGACTTATTGCTTCATAAGCTTTCCTTTGGACTACACTGGTGGTGCCAAGAGGGGGACCATGACAACTGGGCATCTCAGGATCTCCATACCTTCCACCCAGTTGGGTGATGACGATCATCATCACCAGTTGTCCTTTGAGACAGGTGGATGCCAATCACCACTACCTTGACAAACTTATGTATGGAATGATGTGACTGGTTGCCATGCGAATAAAGCTTTTCAGTGTATCTCAGTACATGTGGCAATTTTAAACCAAGTGAATTAGCTCTAATTATTATTGTTTTTTTGTTTGCTCAGTTTGCCTTCTTTTACATATTGGTTATTTGTCAGTCTTTATGTATAGTTTTTCATAAATCCTACTGAATTTCTTTTTTCCCTGTAAATGTCTGCAAGAAAATGAATCTCATGGTAGTATGTGGTAACATATACATACTTTGAGAATCAATTTACTTTGAACTTAAAAGCCAAAATCCATTTGACTCAAGTTGACACAATGTGACACAATCTGAAAGTCACCTGGAATCCCATTGGCCGATCACCTTTCTAGGTTAATAAAGGGTAAATGGAATATGAGGCTACATCATCATAGACTACAGCTTGAAATATGCTTATGCAAGAAACAAGTTAAAGTGTATTTAATTGAAATGAAAAAAAACTAATGATGCAACATTAAATATATATATTTGATAGTACAAAATGTCTCTTATGGGTGCCTGCAGCTTTTTAAGGCAAACATTTGTTTCATTTCTGTCTACATGAGGAAAGTGTGTAGGCAAAATATACAACTTCTGTACTCTTACAGTACTGTACAAATAGTTATTCTAATGTTAGCTGTGCTTTGCTCATGAAAGGTCAGGAACATAATATCAACATTGGCTACTTAATTCTTTAACTTCCAAAATTACAAGAACAATTTATTAAGTTACTTCAGGACATAAGGAACTTGGGGCTGCTTCAACTCCAAAAGAACAAATTTAACATAATATCAACATTAGCTACTTTATTTCCTTAATTCCAAAATACTATTTTATAAAATTACAAGTACACTTGATTACTATTACTTTAGAACATAAAGTTCTTGGGGTTGCTCCAACTCCAAAAGAACAGAATGAACAGTCATTCTGCTGCATCAAAGTGCAACTGCTTTTCTCAGAGGTATATATTCTTCATTGCACACTAATTGTCATTACTAACCTGGTGAACAGGGTAAACAGCCCACCTCATTTGCTGTACCGGGCAAAGGACCATATGTACCCTCAGCACAGGGATGTTCTGTACCCAAAGTGGTGCCAGGAGGACAGATGAAGCCCATGGGACACAGCTCAGGAACCTTCCCACCAGAACCTTCAAGTGGCAAGGAAAATGACAATAATGTGACTAAAGACAAGAAGGCACATAGATGATTTGATGCACTGAAATATTAAATGTTGCTAGATTTGTCATATATAATAATATTCCAGATAAACTCAATTAGTTTTATCTAACAAACCTCACTCTATTACCAGAGGCCACACTTAGATTACAAAATGACTTTCTACAACTACCATCAGGGAAGGCTATATTTGCATCATTCATACCTTTGATGTAAGTGTAGATGTGCACGATTGAGCACAGCTACATGAAACGCTGTCACAGGAAAGCAGCATCCATCATCATGGATTGCCACCACCGAGGTCAAGCTCTCTTCTCGCTGCTGCCATCGGGAAGGTGGTACAGGAGCGTCAGGACTCAGACCACTGGTTCAGGAACAGTTATTACCCTCAATCATTCGGTTCTTGAACCAGTGGGAATAACTGCATTCAGCTTCACTTGCTCCATCACTGAACTATTCCCACAGCCTATGGACTCACTTTCAAGGACTCTTCATCTCATGTTCTTGATATGTATTGCTCATTTATTTATTTTTTATTATTTATTTTTTATTATTTTTATTTTCCTTTTGTATTTGCACAGTTTGCTGTCTTTTGCACACTGGTTGTTTGTCCATCCTGTTGAGTATGTATGATTCCTCACTGATTTTATACTGGATTTATTGAGTTTGCCCGCAAGAAAATGAATCTCAGGGTTGATAATGTTCTTTGGTAATAAATTTACTTTGAGTTTTGAACTTTGAAGATACAATTCTGAACAATGATAATGATTTAACTTCCAGGAAGATCTTGCAGCAGTATTCCCCTTCCATTTGTTTTCTTTTAAAACCTGCTCCTTGTGAATTTTCCCTCATCAATAGTACCTGCAATATGAAGTTACAGTGTATACTCAGGTTACCGCTGACTTACAGTAGAAAAAGCAGCAGGAATGGATTCAGACAGGTTATAACAATTTCCGCACTGGATGTAAATGAGCAAAGCAGGAAGTATGAGAAGAATGTTCTGAGATCCCAAACGGCATGCATTGGAAGCTAGCATCATCCATTAGCGCTGTTATTCATGCCCATTTGGAATGTGATCCCTTTCCAATCATAGAATCAGAATCAGATTTATTATTACTGATTTAGATCATGTGAAATTATTGCTTTGCAGTAGCAGTACTGTGCAAAGACAAACATTTCTATAAGTTACAAAAATAAATAAATAGGTAAATAGTGTAAAAAGGATAATGAGGTAACCTTCCTGGATTCATGGACTGTTCAAAAATCTGATCATGGAGGAGAAGAAACCATTTCTAAATCACTGGGTGCGAGTGCTCAGGCTCTTGTACCGTCCTTCCCGATGGTAGTAACAAGAGGGCATGTCCCAGATGGTGAGAGTCCTCAGAGGTGAGGGTAGCCCGTGAGCCTCATACCCTAGTGAAATAGGGACATGCCTGACCAAGCATGTGAAGTCAGCTCCAGCAGATTGGGTGGATGAGATCAACAGTGAGATCCAACTTCCAAGAAGGCAGACCTGCAACGCTTCTTGGAGGGTGACGATTGTGATAAGGCACAGTAGTAGTCAGGGTTATCCACTGCAACAAGGAAGATCCCAGCTTGTTACGATCACTTGTACTACTGGGCCCAGACTTCCGAGATTGAGAGAGTGGAGCTGTCCCAGAGTAATGACCTTTCCAGTTTAAAAACTCTCCCGCACAGATTTCACTGTCATCATCAGATAGAACAGACAACGAACACGCTGCCATGTTCTTTTGATTGACAGTAAATGAACAAAATCAGCACAGGCACCTAGTGTACATAATGGACTGCCTTCATACAATGCTGTCAACAATTGCATCTAATAAATCTTCATCTTCATTGCAATATTCAAAATGATTATTGATATCGTTACATTTATCATAGGTCCTAACTTGTTGAAGTAGTGAAGTAGTTTCATTTTCACTCCCAGCCGTCTCTGACGTCTCCAAGCCTGAATGCTTGAAAGCGCAATGAGCAAAACAATTCTACATTATTTTACTGCTCATTTCTCAACAACTATGTGACAAAAAACACTGCTTTTTGAACTCAAACACACGCAACTGATGCTACGTAAGAACTGTTCGCTCTAAGCACGGTGTAGTGTCTGAATGGTCACACGTCCATGCAACTGACGCTAGTTAGAAACTGTTAGGCAACAGTTTCCTGTTCCAATTAAGCAGCATAGTGTCCCAAATAAAAGAACATAATCCTAGCTATTTTCTCAATTAATTTTTGTTTTTTTAAGAGTTGTCCCAAGTCAGTGGCTGTCCTGATTAACTGATGGAATCCACTGTATTATCATTAATATTAGTATAATAATATATAACCTTTCTTACCATTAGAGAATTCACAAAAGAAACCAGCTGGACATGATTCACAGATCTCTTGGCCCTCCTGCGCTTGGTAAGTTCCTCCCTGGCATACAAGTGGAATGGAAGTTCCACTGGGACAATAGTGACCAGATGGACAGAGGAATGAAGTAGGACTGGCTGACCTTTGACCAGGGGGACAATAAAATCCAGCCAAGCAAGGACCATCAGGAGCAACATTGCCTTGCCCTTAAAAACAAAGTAATTTAAGAGAAATAAATTTTAAATAGCTCATTTGGTTCAAGTAATAATCTTGTCGGTATATTTCACCTTGCCTGGTGTCACAGTGTATTAGTGCACAGCACCATGCCATGGTCCAAAGCCATTCACACACCCTTCAGCATATTCTTGGTTTCAGACTCTATTTATTGTGCCAGCTTGATGCTGAGTGAAGGACCGATGTGTCGCTTGAAGAGATAGGTAACTTAGGGAGAGTACATGAACTTCTCATCGTGGCCATATGTTGAAGAGCTCTTAATGTGTTCCTTCAACTGTCTAAGTACACTAAATCAGCAAAGGGCAGGAACAAAGCTTTTATTGAAGTTCACAAATAATTTCTGTTCCTATCAATAGATTTTGCTTTGAGGATCTTTTGGGGAATATTTACTTTGCAGTGTTAGAATTTATGCCAAATGTTCTAATGTTGTAAATACTTAATTTTTATACCTTTTGCAAAAGATTAAAATAAATTTAGCTTTAGTGGCTTTTTCACATTTTCTTGCCATGAGTATTTCTCAGCACATTGCATTTTCTTTGAGTGCAAGATTTTAACACTTCTTTACCTTCACAGAACTGTCCACTAAGACAAAGCTGGCAGTCTGATTCCTTTTCATTTCCAGTGTTGTTGCTGTACGTACCAGTTGGGCAAGGTATAGGAACCACTGTGCTGCCTGGGCAGTAAAAACCAGCAGGACAGATGTGTTGGTCAGGCTGTGTGGAGCCAGCATTGCAATAATATCCGGCATTACAGCCTCCTGTATCAAGCAGAGGAAATAATAAACTATGACACAATTACTGTTTGTGTGTTAATTCAGACAATATTTTCCCCTCTACAGGAATACAATAAAGTGTTTGCTTAAGAATCCTTAGGGTAATGGGAGTAACCATAAAACTGTATTTAGAACAATGAAACCAAGAAAGCAAAAGAGCAGCAGTGCAGAAAAGAAACAAAACTGACTTTTAATTAACACACACAAAAAGCTGGAGGAACTCAGCTGGTTTGGTGGCATCAGTAGAAAGAAAAAAAAGTCAATGTTTCGGGCCGAGATCCTTCATCAGGACTGGAAAGAGAGAAAGGGAGAGGAGTGCGATATTACTAGAAATCGATGTTCATGCCATCAGGTTGGAGGCTACACAGATGGAATATGAGGTGTTGCTCCTCCACCCTGAAAGTGGCCTCATTGTGGCAGTAGAGGAGGCCACGGACTGGCATGTTGGAATGGGGATGGGGATTGGAATTAAAATGGTTGTCCATCCTCCCCCTTTTCTTCTTTTACACTCCCCATTCTGGCCCATTCTCTTTCCCTCACCTGCCTATCACCTCCCTCTGGTGCCCCTTCTTCCCTTACTCTCAGGGTCCAGTTTCCCCACCCATCAGATTCCCTCTTCTTCAGTTCTTTATCTTTTCCACCATCACACCTCATCATCCCTCCCTCCTCACCTGGCCTCACCCACCTGGTACTCCTTCCCCTTCTCCCAACTTCTTATTCTGGCTTCTTCCCCCTTCCTTCCCAGTCCTGATGAAGGGTCTTAGCCCAAAACATCAACTCTTTATACCTCTCCATTGACATGACCTGACTGCTGAATTCCTCCAGCATTTTGTGTGTATTGCTCTAGGTTTTCAGCATCTACAGACTTTCTTGTGTGCTTCTGACTTGTGATTTACAAGCAACCCAAAAAGAGACTCACAGCACATCAGAGCAACTTATTTTCGAATAAAATGTTTATCATTGTGTAAGATTTTGTAAATGCTGTGAAATTAAACAGACTGGTACTATAATTTACATGAAAAATATTGACAATTGTTATACCTGTTGGTGCGGAGAGTTTTGTATCTGAACAGTATGTCCCTGCATCACATGGTACTGGAGAGGGAGATCCTGGTGGGCAATAATAACCAGCTGGACAAAGCCCACCTGTCATTTGGTTTTGTTCCAGCCAGGACTTGCACCTAAAAATGTCAGTGAATATCAGGCAAGTTGGTTTCTAGAATTATTCACATGCAGCATTAGAAGGGTAAAAAATCTGATGACCAAATTTGCTACGAAGAATCACGTCTAGCCTTCTGTTTTAGAGTAGTGTAACAGAAACAGTATCACAAATGGAAAAAACTACGAATAAATACTATAATGAATCAAAAATCACAATACACTTAAACTCTGAAATCTATCACCCAAGGGAATCTGGATTGGCAAATACCTCGGACTGCTGGATGGTACTCCTAATAATAACAAGCTTACTTTATTCCCCTTTCCCTTTAAAGATATTACACAATTGCACAATACATTTTCCAGTGAACCCAGGGAGCTCATATGTAGCAGGAAATTTACAAACTGCAAATCTACTCATATTCCTGGGCCCTGATGTTGTGTCTCACACACTGAACTAATGGGTGAGCCAGATACCATGCTATCAGGAGTACCAAACAATTATTGAAGTTTTACTGTACTTCATTGCTGTCACTGTGCTAATGAGAACAATTAAAATGTGCATCTCAGAAAAAGGAAACATAATCTTTACGCTTCAATAATTGTAGCTCTCGTTCTGAAAAGTTGGTCAAATAAAATGAGATCGGAATGCAGGGCCACAAGCAAATTAAATCAATAATAGCTCTGTAAACATAATCCTATTGAACATGATATTGACTATGACTTAAATTTTGGGAAGATGAGAAGACTGTACATACAGTATGCATCTGATGTTCAGATGAAATGCTACATAAACTACAGGAAACTAATATTCAGAATATCTACTCTGTGTATTTGAACAAAAATTTCCATTCATTTTTATTCAGAATGGGAGAAGATATTCTGAATACATCTAAAGATCAACAAGGTCTTAAATTAGATTCATGTGAATTCAGTTCCAGATGCAATTTAAAACTTGAATGTGTGTAATTGTTCCAAAGATGGTATCTACATACGCTTAAAACTAAAATGTAGATCCAACATAGTGTGTGTAAAAACAAATTATCCTGAATATTACATTTTGGGTTGATGGTAAAAGACATATTGGCAAAACGTACTCAGAGGTGGAGTTCAAGGAAGTGTTAAACTTCAAATTATTAGTGGTTGGTTTGCTGGTTGCTGACCCCCCGGTGCAATAGTAACCCGCAGCACAAGGCCCAGAAGGTTTCGAGAGGCCAAATCCACTGCAGTGTTGCCCTGGAGGACAGGTCTCACACTCCCTCTCACTTCTACTACCTGGGGAAAGTTAAAGCAAGAAGTTACATTTATAGTTTAGTGCAAAGGTAGATCATGGCTCATTAATATAATTTGCTGCCTGTCTACAAAAAGATGAGCACCTAAACTACATATGCACCAAAATACTGTATTTCACATTCAACAGGTCCAATTCACAAAAATCCTTGCAACACACATCAAAGTTGCTGGTGAACGCAGCAGGGCAGGCAGCACAAAATCCTTCATTGGTTCCAAACGGCAACCAAAAACAGTTTTCTTTTGAATAATTCAATGTAACAACATTTAAAAAATGCATCAGCTATTACTCTGAAATTCATGTATGTGGAAGTACTTGGATGAAATTTGGTTCTTTACGGGAATGGGACCCTCTCTCAGGGTCTCACGACTGGCCGCTATTCAATATAGCGAAGACGTGGCCAAGAAGACTCGTGCGTCTTCAGGGTTCTGGGATTTTGTGTCTCTGGAGGCGGGCAGACTCATGGTCGGTGCCTCCACAGGATATCGGTGTGTCGTGGGAAACGGAAGATCGAAAGCAGCGAGCTGGCTGCTGGCTGTGTGCCTGGAGACCCGAGTTCTTTGGGTACAGAGCTCGGAAAAAGCGATGCAACAGACTTTTAACATAGTAAATCAGCGAGTTGTTTGTTATGTCTCCCCTCTTGCTGTGAAATGGGGACACATCTTTTCCCTTATTAGGGAGAGAGAGCCGATGGTATGTCAAATTACCAGGTGAATGAGTAGTCTTTGGGGTACTGCAAGTCTGTGTCTTTATTGATGTTTTGCTGCATGCTTCAGTGCTTGGTGGGGGAGCGCTGATGTTTTTATTGCTGGTGGGGGAGAGGGGGTCATTGCTTTGCTGTTGCTTATCCGTGGGTGGTGGGGGGGGACGTTGGGGTTCTAACATTTAACTGCCATTCATTCTTTGGGGCACTCCTCTGTTTTCGTGGATGTTTGTGAAGAAAAAGAATTTCAGGATGTATATTGTATACATTTCTCTGGCATTAAATGTACCTTTGAAACTTTGAACACTATACTTACTATACCAAGACGTACACTGATAACAATAATACCTGGTCGTTCGTTGTATGTTCCTGGAGGACAGGGATACTGTGTGGCTTCCTCGGTTCCAGAGGGACAATAATAACCCGGCAAACAGGGCTCAGGAGTCACCACCGTAGATTGACAGTAATATCCTGTACCATTAGCATGAGAAGGTTTGCACATTGTTAAACGAGGCATTGATCATTAAAAAGTCTTGTCAGCATGATCTATATTGTCTGCTGCTCATCACATTATCAATGAGAAACCTGGATATTCTTTACCGGTTTTTTGGAACCTGGCCCCACGGGCAAGACCAAGACATACAACCCTTCTGCAGTTCACCATTAGAAGATAGAAACATAGAAACATCGAAAATCTACAGCACAATACATTCCCTTCAGCCCACAAAGTTGTGCCGAACATGTCCGTACCTTAGAAATTACAGGCTTACCCATAGCCCTCTATTTTACTAAGCTCCATGTACCTATCCAAAAGTCTCCTAAAAGACCCTATCGTATCCACCTCCACCACCATTGCCGGCAGCCCATTGCACGCACTCACCACTCTCTGCGTAAAAAAACTTACCCCTGACATCTCCTCTGTGCCTACTCCCCAGCACCTTAAACCTATGCCCTTTTGTGGCAACCATTTCAGCCCTGGGAAAAAGCCTCTGACTATCCACACAATCAATGCCTCTCATCATCTTATACATCCCTATCAGGTCACCTCTCATCCTCCGTCGCTCCAGGGAGAAAAGGATGAGTTCACTTGACCTGTTTTCATAAGGCATGTTTCCCAATCCAGGCAACATTCTTGTAAATCTCCTCTGCACCCTTTCTATAGTTTCCACATCCTTCCTGTAGTGAGGCGACCAGAACTGAGCACAGTACTCCAAGTGGCGTCTGACCAGGATCCTATATAGCTGCAATATTACATCTTGGCTCCTAAACTCAATTCCACGATTGATGAAGGCCAATACACCATGTGCCTTCTTAACCACAGAGTCAACCTGCGCAGCTGCTTTGAGCATCCTATGGACTCGGACCCCATGTTGTGAGTTACATTCAGATGAACAGGTAGGGACTCGAGGATGCGAACTAAATGTCAGGTAGGATGGGATTGATTTAATTTGGCATTATGGCCGGCACATGTTTGAAGGGCCTGTTCCTATGCTACATTTTTCTATATTCCTTTTCATTGGTCCTTCTGGTGACAGTTTTTTGGGTAGGGTGATTTAGCCCTACATTGCAATACTATTCTGAATCATGGATGTCATATCCATAATACTTGCCTTGTCCAAATTGCACTGTCATGATGAAACCCAATATGATAGCATATGTAAACTGAGATGTATACTAGCTTGTAGTTTGGTTGCCATGCAAGATGTAAAAGATGTGGCATCAGACATCAACTTATTTCTTTCTATGTGCTTACCTGCCTAAGTTCAAATGGGCCATTCTTAATAACTTAGGATCTTAGCAATGCCTTTGTGCAGTCATCTTACACTGTCTATTGTGGCTTCTTCAATACAATAGAGGGCCATTATAATGCAGATTCAATCTTGGCACATGTGAACAAGCCTTCACAAACCAAGTTGGCTCCGTGAGCTACTCTGGTCACCAAGACATCTCTTGCTTGGCCTGAAATACCTGAAAATGTTAAATTATCTAAACTTGCACAAAAAAAATGAATGATTTCAAGTTCTGCTGCTGTAAGTGACAATCAGGACAGCAATTTGGGAAGTGGCATGCAAAGGTTTAAAACAAAATGTTAGCTAATGTAAAACCTTGTCAAGCAACATACACATTGGCAACTCCTTGGAGATGAATCGTTAATACATCAAAATGCAATACATCAAAGTTCATTGCGCAAACAATGCAGGTACAAAAGTAGGTTAGAATTTCTACAAAAACGTAAGTAGCATTGGAATTATCAGTAGTTTGATCACAGTGTAGGTCCTCAAATTGGAATTTGCTGCAGGTATTAAAAGCTTCTCAGGTAATGGTGAAACCAATGACAGCGAAAGGAAGAATGAAGGAAGAGAACTCCTTGCATATGTAACACTCTTTCACAAAGAATATGTTATCAAAATCACTACTTCTACTCCAGAAATTTTATATGCATAACTGATTATACTTGCTAAATAATCAGGAATGTTTCACCTGCAGGACACCTTCGACAATACTCCATTCCTTCTTCTTCAGCATAGGTTCCTGATGGACATGGCTGTGGTTGGGCTGATCCAGCAGGACAGTGCTGTCCAACCCCACACTTTCCACCTATGCCCAAGAACTCCTGTGTTGGCCCAGGGTTGGGGATGTTCACCCCTGCAAATAAGACAGCACCTAAATTATTTTGAACTGCTTATTTTCTGTGGTTTCTTCTTATTACAGCTTCTCTATAATAATTTTAATAGATTTTTACAACATATTTTTAACATTATTATACTCCCTTCTAGTACCCAGAACATTAAAGTAGTGGTTTGGAGAGATAATTAATGAAGAGGTACGATGTAAGAAGTTATTTGTCTGTGTGTTGGGGCAGTATGATGATAACTAGGGCAATGAAGAGTAGAGGAATCACATCTAAATTTCTAATCTTATGAACAAAAATTATTGGATACTAATTGATTGTTGGGGTCTTGGCTGTTTCTGCCATCACTTTGTAAGTGGGATTATCTAGCTCTCTAAAACAAAAATCTGGATTACTATTATTCACTGGGTTAACTCACAAAATTACTAGTTCATAATTTTCATGGCCGGATGCATTTCAGCATGTGCTTCATAACTTGCTGTCAAACTCTCATATGTTATGATATGCTTCCTGGTTAATAGAATATTATGATCAACTTCTCCATAATATTTCATTAGTACACATGCATTCTCAGTCAGCAAAGTAAAAACAGTTGTTCACGGTGAGTTAACAAACTATTTTTGCTTCCCAGCAAGAGAAACAAGAATGTAATTTATGAGATTAGTAAGAACAACAATCGTATTGTACATCCATAAACATTTTTAATACTTTGAAATTTAAGTTAAATTGGTTTTCTTTATGTTGATATACCATGATTCTCTATTGTGAAAGGAGTACTTCACATTACATCAATCTTAGTAAGCCAATCACTGTGCATCAAATTTATTTAAATGGCTAAAGTCATGATACAATTTGGTCAAAAGTGTTGGAAAGAATAAAACAAATTGAAATTTAAATACTATTAATATAAAACCTATGAAAGGAAGATTATGATCTAACAATTCAACTTATATAATACCAATAACTTTTAATAACTGGATCTATTCAATGACTGATCTGCATGATTTCAACTATCTTTGATCATAATCATTTTAAGAGAAATAAAGTCTATGGAACAAGATTTTTTTATTGCAGAGATATTAATGATTTGCACATGTGCAATAGATTCTATGTCTGCACTGTAAGGTCATGATTTTAAAAATAATTAAATTATTCATAGCTAAAAGGATTCTACATCAAAATTCTGACAGCTGCTTTTGGAGCTCTCTCAATTACTTTTGCTGCAATCTAATGACAAGCTTGTCCTTACCTGATGTACAGTAATGCCCGGGATCACACTTCCCCTGAGGCCATGGAAGGCCATCTTGGGCACAGTAGAACCCTCCTTTGCATGGCAGACAATCCCTCTCTTCCTTTAGTCCTGCACGTCCTCCATATGTACCTGAGGAAGAAGGGACACAAGGTGGAATTTTATCTTGTGCATGTGTTACATGTTGATTTGATGACAGAAGCCCATTAAACTCTGCTTCCGAAACTTGGTTTTCCTTAATGTTCCCCATACAATGCAATTACAGGATTTGAATTGTAGCATGCAGATAGAAAGAACAGAAAATCTGCAGATGCTGGAAATCCAAGCAACACACACTAAATGCTGGAGGAATTACAGTGGACGTTTCCAGCTGAGACTCTTCAGCAGGACTGGAGAAAAAAAAATGAGGAGTGGGTTTAAAAGGTGGGGGAGAGGAGAGACAAACATAAGGTGAGAGGTGAAACCGGGTGAGAGGGCAGGGATGAAGTAAAGAGCTGGGAAGTTGATTGGTGAAAGAGATAAAGAGCTGGAGAAGGGGGAATCTGATAGGAGAGGACAGAAGGCCATGGAAGAAAGGGGGAGGAGCACCAGAGGGAGGTGATGGGCAGGTAAGGAGATAAAGTGAGAGATGGAAAAGGGGATGGGGAATGGTGAAGAGGTGAAGGGGTGAAGGGGTGTAGGGGGGTGTTACCGGAAGTTTGAGAAATCAATATTCATGCCATCAGGTTAGAGGCTACCTGATGACTCACAGGTGAAATGTCACCTCACCTGGAAGGACTGTTTTTGTGCCCTGGATGGTAGTGTGGGAGGAGGTGTAGGAGCAGGTGTAGCCCTTGTTCCGCTTGCAAGGATGTGCCAGGACATGCCACCCTACCAGGGATAGGGTTCCTCTTGTTCTCACCTACTACCCCACCAGCCCCCGTGTCCAGTACATAATTCTCCATAGCCTCCGGCATCTCCAACGGGATCTCACCACCAAGCACATCTTTCCCTCACCCCAACTTTCTGCATTCTGCAGGGATTGCTCCCTACGCGACTCCCTTGTCCATTCATCCCTCCTCGCAGATCTCCCTCCTGGCACTTATCCTTGCAAATGGAACAAGTGCTACACCTGGCCCTACACCTCCTCCCTCACTACCATTCAGGGCCCAAACAGTCCCTTCAGGTGAGGCAACACTTCACCTGTGAGTCTGTTGGGGTCATATACTGTGTTTGGTGCTCCCGGTGTGGCCTCCTGTATGTTGGTGAGACCCGATGTAGATTGGGAGATCGCTTCACTGAGCAACTACGCTCTGTACGCCAGAAGAAGCAGAATCTCCCTGTGGCCACCAATTTCAATTCTACTTCCCATTCCTATTCCGATTCCAATATGTCTATCCATGGCCTCCTTTACTGTTGTGATGTGGCCTCCTTTACGGTCGTGATGAAGCCACACTCAAGTTGGAGGAGCAACACCTTATATTCTGTCTGGGTAGCCTCCAAGCTGATGGCATGAACATCAATTTCTCGAAATTCCAGTAATGAACCCCTCCCCCCTTTCACCATTCTCCATCCCCTTTTCCTTCTCTCATCTTATCTCTTTGCCTGCCCATCGCCTCCCTCTAGTGCTCCTCTCCCCCCTTGTCTTTCTTCCATGGCCTTCTGTCCTTTTCTATCAGATTTCCCCCTTCTCTACTCCTATATCTCTTTCACCAATCAACTTCCCAGCTCTTTACTTCATCCCTCCCTCTCTCGGTTTCACCTATCACCCTGTGCTCCTCTCTCCTCTCCCGCACCTTTTAAATTTACACCTCAGCATTTTTTCTCCAGTCCTGCTGAAGGGTCTCAGTCTGAAACGTTGACTGGACTTTTTTCCATAGATGCTGCCTGGCCTGCTGAGTTCCTCCAGCATCTTGTGTGTGATGCAGATAGAAAGGTTGGGTTTGCAAGATCTTGAGAGAGAAATGCCAGGCTACTTGTGACTTATTCACTGAAACATACAAGTGTACAGGTCTCACCCTCAACACCTGTGTGTCAAATGTCTTCTACTACCCTATCCTTGCCTTACCTTCCAAAAATCAAGGTTCAGTGTGAAATGGTGGCCACTTCCCATATCTCAGAAGCCCCCTCTTACCAAAGCCAAATAATGATTCGGTCTTCAATGCACCAATCTCTGGGTCTCACTTTGACCTCAAAAACCCATCAGAATACTTAATCATCAATATACTTACTTCAGATATAATAGTCAGCAATTTAAATACTTAATGCAATGAACACCCTTGGGAAAAATATTGAGGAGAATGTTGGACTACTGATTGCTGAGTTATCAAATGTGGTTCAACACGTGATGTCTAATTAAACCAGTTCCTTCATAATCCATATCCCTCCGACTATCTGAAAACCACTTAAACACTGCTGTCATATCTGCTTGCATCATCACTCCTGGCAATGTGTCCCAGGGAACCCACAACTCCCTGTGTAAAAGTGAACTTGCATCAATTAACATAGAACATAGAATAGTACAGCACAGTACAGGCCCTTTGGCCCACAATGTTGTGCTGAGCCTCAAACCCTGCCTCCCATATAAGTCCCCACCTTAGATTCCTCCATATACCTGTCTAGTAGTCTCTTAAACTTCACTAGTGTATCTGCCTCCACCACTGACTCAGGCAATGCATTCCACACACCAACCACTCTCTGAGTAAAAAACCTTCCTCCAATATCCCCCTTGAACTTCCCACCCCTTACCTTAAAGCCATGTCCTCTTGTATTGAGCAGTGGTGCCCTGGGGAAGAGGCGCTGGCTATCCATTCTATCTATTCCTCTTATTATCTTGTACACCTCTATCATGTCTCCTCTCATCCTCCTTCTCTCCAAAGAGTAAAGCCCTAGCTCCCTTAATCGCTGATCATAATGCATACTTTCTAAACCAGGCATCATCTTGGTAAATCTCCTCTGTACCCTTTCCAATGCTTCCACATCCTTCCTATAGTGAGGTGACCAGAACTGGACACAATACTCCAAGTGTGGCCTAACCAGAGTTTTATAGAGCTGCATCATTACATCACGACTCTTAAACTCTATCCCTCGACTTATGAAAGCTAACACCCCATAAGCTTTCTTAACTACCCTATCCACCTGTGAGGCAACTTTCAGGGATCTGTGGACATGTACCCCGAGATCCCTCTGCTCCTCCACACTACCAAGTATCCTGCCATTTACTTTGTACTCTGCCTTGGAGTTTGTCCTTCCAAAGTGTACCACCTCACACTTCTCCGGGTTGAACTCCATCTGCCACTTCTCAGCCCACTTCTGCATCCTATCAATGTCTCTCTGCAATCTTTGAAAATCCTCTACACTTTCTAAAACACCGCCAACCTTTGTGTCGTCTGCAAACTTGCCAACCCACCCTTCTACCCCCACATCGTTAATAAAAATCACGAAAAGTAGAGGTCCCAGAACAGATCTTTGTGGGACACCACTAGTCACAATCCTCCAATCTGAATGTACTCCCTCCACCACCACCCTCTGCCTTCTGCAGGCAAGCCAATTCTGAATCCACCTGGCCAAACTTCCCTGGATCCCATGCCTTCTAACTTTCTGAATAAACCTACTGTGTGGAACCTTGTCAAATGCCTTACTAAAATCCATATAGATCACATCCACTGCACTACCCTCATCTATATGCCTGGTCATCTCCTCAAAGAACTCTATCAGGCTTGTTAGAACACGATCTGTCCTTCACAATTATCTCCTTTAAACTTTCCCCCTTTCATCTTAAGAGCTATATGTCATTGAGTATATGATATTTTAACCCCAGGAAAGAACTTCTGATTGTGTTACTCTATCTTCTTCATTACTTTATAAACTTCTATCTGAACTTCCCTTAGCCGCCAACACACCAGAGAAAACAACCCTAATTTTGTTAAAATCAATACCATCTGGTCCAGGCAATATCCTGGTTAACCTCTGCACACACTTTTCAAAGCCTCCACGTTTGTCCTGTTGCAACATTCTGATTCTAGATTTTATATTTGTTGGGACATACCTCAAAAAAAAAACACCCAGTAAAAGTGAGTCATTGGGCAAATCTACACTATAATGTATGAATGTTTAATTTTTTAGGTTTAAATTCATTTCTCGAATGCTGAGTATATTTCAGTACTGGTTTGAAAGAATCACAGGTTCAAAAATTGGAATTCATCCATGCATGAAATATTTAAACACTGTAGATCCCTAAGAATTCAAATGTCAAGACCATGAAGCATTTTTGTTGTATCCCACTCACCTAAAGGACATGCTGGGATTTCTACCCCAGTGCTGGCTGGACAGTAGAATCCTGGTGGGCAGGGATTAAACCTGTTGCCATGAGTGCAGTAAAATCCAGCAGGACACACAGCACACTCAGCACCACCACTGTGATTCAGGAATGTTGTGACAGGACAGGGAACAGGTTTACGTGCTCCAGCTTTGCAGTAAAATCCCACAGGGCAAATTCCACCACTTTGACCATCTACAAAAAAAAAAAATTATTGAAAATGCAAGCAAAAGCTAAGTTTTGATTTTATGGTTTACAGTCATCAACAACAGGCTGGATGTTGGGATTATTTTAGCATGAGTGTCAAAAGAGGCAAAATCTAGAAGAGATAAACCTACACTCTTGTGGGGTCACCATGTTTACTGGAAGTAAGTGATTATGGAATTACCCTTGCAACACACACAGAATGCTGGAGGAACTCAGCAGACAAGGCAGCATCTATGGAAAAGAGGACGTGTCCTGATGAAGGATTGTACATAGATGCTGCCAGTTTTGTAACATTTGACTGTTCTTTTTATACAAGGCCAAGTTTCTAGCTTGACACTCAGCCCAGCATGGATGGAAAGTATGCAAGGAGCCGGCTGGATTCAACCCTGGGACCATTGGCCTCAAAGTCTGGTGCTGATGCCACTACACCGCTGGATGGCTACTGAGTAGGATATAACAGATGGAAAAAAAGGCTTACATTTATATAATGCCTTTCATAAGTCAAATGTGCGAGTGTTTTGTGGGCAGCCAAGAATATTTGAAGTTTTGTTGTTGTAGTAGTAATGTAGGAAACACATTAGCTTCTCACAAATAGCAATGACCAAACAATTTGTATTTTTTTTAAAACAATGTTGGTTGATAAGTGTAAAGCAGAATATTAGAAAAACCTCCTCTGCTCTTCCAAACAGCATTAACTTGTCTTTTTCTATTGCCTTGAGAATGATTTAACGTCATCTGAAAGATGGCATCTTCAATGATGTAGTACTCCCTTAGTAAAATGCCAGCCTGGGTTAAATACACAATATCTCTGGAATGTGACTAACCAAGGCTAAATTTCTACCTCAGGATACCCATGGCCTTGCACTGGGAGATTGAGTGAGGCAGAGTAAATAATGCAGTAATGAGAGAATGTTGCATCTTTTAATTGGAGAACGATATGCTTCAGTCCATTGTATAAACAGAAATACACAATGACATCATATTTTCAAGATTTTTAGCCTCAGGTATTATTTATTAGTTTAATATTGCACACTTGTCACTGTCAGTAATGCTGAGTCTTTTTGTGACAAAGTGGCCCTGCCTTCTCTCAGAAATCATATCATATAGCATGAAAATAAGGTCTTTCATCATTGAGTCTGCACTGACCATTAAAAACACTTTGGCACAAATCCTACACTAACCTGATTAAGAAGAAAGAGAAGGTGCATGGCAGGTATAGGCAGCAAGGAACGAATCAGATACTTGAGAAGTATAATAAATGCAAGAGAACACTTAAGGAGGAAATCAGGGGGTCTAAAAGAAGGCATGAGGTTGCTCTAGCAGACAAGGTGAAGGAGAATCCTAAGGGCTTCTGCAGATATGTTAAGAGCAAAAGTATTGCAAGGGACAAAATTGGTCCTCTGGAAGATCAGAATGGTAATCTATGTGTGGAGCCAAAAGAGATCATAAATGGATTTTTTGCATCTGTCTTTACTCCGGAGACAGACACAGAATCTATAGAAGTGAGGCAAAGCAGCAGTGAGGTCACGGACTCTATACAGAAGACAGAGGAGAAGGTGCTTGCTGTCCTGAGGCAAATTCGGGTGGAGAAATCTCCAGGGCCTGACAAGGTGCACCTCAGACTTTGTAGGAGGCTAGTGCAGAAATTGCAGAGGCTCCAGTAGAGGCATCTAAAACATCCTTAGCTACAGATGAAGTGCCAGAGGATTGGGGGCCAGCTAATGTTGTTCCATTCTTTAAGAAAGGCTTTAAGAATAAGCCAGAAAATTATAGGCCTGTGAGCCTGACATTGGCAGCGGGTGAGTTATTAGAGGGTAATCTAAGTAACAGGATATATAAGTATTTGGATAGACAAGGACTGATTAAGGATAGTCATCATGGCTTTGTACATGGTAGGTTGATTCTAACACATCTTATAGAGTTTTTTTGAGGAAGTTACCAGGAAAGTGGATGAAGGCAAGGCAGTGGATCTTGTCTAAATGGACATTAGCAAAGCCGTTGATAAGGTCCCTCATGGGATGTTGGTCATGAAGGTTCAGTCACTCGGCTTTCAGGATGAAGTAATAAACTGGATTAGAAATTGGCTTTGTGGGAGAAGCCAGAAAGTTCTAGTGGATGGTTGCCTCTCTGACTGGAGGCCTGTGGATAGTAGTGCACAGTTGGGATCAGTGCTGGGTCCGTTGTTGTTTGTCATCTATATCAATGAATTAGATCATAATATGGTTAACTGGATCAGCAAATTTGCAGATGTGTCCAAGATAGGGGATGTAGTGGACCATGAGGAAGACTATCAATACTTGTAGTGAAATCAGGCCCAGCTGGAAAAACAGGCTGAAAAATGGCAGATGGAATTTAATGCAGACAAATGTGAGGTGTTGCACCTTGGGAGGACAAACTAAAGTAGGACTTCTATGTTAGGGCATTGCAGAGTGCAGTAGAATCGAGGGATCTGGAAATAAGCATCCATGATTCTTTGTAGGTGGTGGCACAGCTAGATAGGGTCGTAAAGAAAGCTTTTGGCACCTTGGCCTTCAGAAATCAAAGTATTGAGTACAGGAATTGGCATGTTATGATGAAGCTGTATAAGATATTAGTCCAAATTTGGAGTACTGTGTGCAGTTTTGGTCACCTATTAACAGAAAAGATATCAATACGCTTCAAAGAGTGCAGAGAAAATTTAGTAGGATGTTGCTGGGACTTGAGGACCTAAGTTGTAGGGAAAGGTTAAAAAGGTTAGGACTTTATTTCCTGGTGTGTAGGAGACTGAGGGGAGACTTGATAGAGATATACAAAATTATGAGGGGTATAGATAGTGTAAGCCAGCTGGTGGCTTAGAGGCATCAGCGCTGGACTGTGGAACGGAGGTTCCGAAGTTCAAACCCAGCCGGCTCCCCCCGGCACATTTTCCATCCGTGCGGGGGTTAAGAGCTGGTGATCTCATTGGAAAAAAAACTCACCCGGCAGAAGGCAATGGCAAACCACGGCTGTAACTTGCCTCGTACGTGAATTCCAACTACGTCAGAACAGCGTGGGAGGAAGTCGTCCGCTACCGGGAAAAATTCCGGATGCGACCTACATTATTATTATTATAGATAGGGTAAAGGCAAACTGGCATTTTTCACTGAGGTTTGATGAGACAGGGACTAGAGGCCATGGTTTAAAAGTGAAGTGTGAAATATTTTAGGGGAACATGAGGGGGAGTTTCCTCACTCAGAGGGTGATGAGAGTGTGGAACGAACTGCCAGTGGAAGTGGTGGATGAGTGTCTAATTTCAACATTTAAGAGAAATTTGGACAACTACATGGATGGGAGGGGTATGTGGGTTATGGTCTGGGTGGTGGTGGATAGGACCAGGCAGGAAAAAAAACAGGACTGACGAAGGGTCTCGGCCTGAAACGTTGACTGCACCTCTTCTTAGAGATGCATCCTGGCCTGCTGCGTTCACCAGCAACTTTTACGTGTGTAACTCTCTTTTACCTCCCGCTAGATTTAACCACTCACCTACATACTGGGGGCAATTTAGTGGGCCAATCAACCAACTGACTTGCATGTTTTTGGAATATAGAAGGAAAATGGAAGGCTCAGAGGAAACCCATAGAGTCACAGAGAATGTACAACTTCATACATTAAGCAATTGCATGTGTGTGTTTGAAAATCAGATTAATCAACCAATTTATTGCTGAAACCATTTCCATAGAAGTCAACCTTAAATGCATTGGTGTGCTACAGTTTTAAAGCATTGTTCAGGTCATCACTATTTTCAGATAAATGTTATGAAATCAGACAATATCTTGGGAGGTTAGAACACATTTAGTAAGGTTTTCAGGGCTTAAAATACATCATTTAAATAAAAAGGCTTTAGAGGAAAACATTCTGTTCCAAAAGATTGGGATAAATTGTTTTTCTCTGAAAACCTTAGACGTTAAAAGAAAACCCTATCTGTGTACAAGCACAGGCATCTTGATTTCGCAGTTTACTGGAATTTACCTCCTGCCAAAATGCAGGCAACTCTAACATTTTGCACGGAACATTCTTCAAGAATGAAAAATCAATACTGTAAGTGGAAATGTTAACACATACCATGTGGATTAGGCTGGGAGGCATTTCTGGTGCAATAAAAACCCTCAAAGCACAAGCCGCTGGGTTGGGTTTGACCGGCAGTTGAACAGTAATGTCCTGGTTTGCATGGCAAGCAATCAGATAACGAAGTCTTTCCTACAGAAAGCACAGGAATATCCCAAGATCAGAAATGATCAGAATGAGCATGTAAAATAACAGCTTTGAGAGCTGGATTCTGATCAGGGCACAGGAACATTTCTTCAGTGTGCCAGGGATACACCAGCTGCCAGCTGAACAGGCAAACAGGCCTATGGAGCAGCTTTTTTTCACGCTCAGGTTTTGGAATTTTTGCTGATACCCACCTGACCAGGAAATTATAGTGCAATCAGTTAGGTTAGGGTGACATTTATTTTTGCATCCAGACACAAATCATAAGCTAGAATTTCCTGTAAACTGCTTGTGCTTACTGCTCCCTTAACTGCTAGGTTCACATTACAAAGTATCAGGTAACATCTGTCTGACATTCGTGTTCAGGTGAAGTGTCTGTTGAAACAGTTGAGATATTTGTGAATGCCTTTGACTTTCACAAACATGCAAAATCTTAGAAGTTAAAACATTTAACAAACATTAGAAAACATTAAAAATGCAAATTACCAAGAAAATCTATCCATTCTACCCTTCTTTGAGAGGAATGGAATCACTCAACGTATACCCGATCCACACTGCCATAGGTTGAATGGGTAGAGCAGATTTACTATTCTTTCATTTGATTCAGTGAGGAGTCTGCTGTCAAACTATAGTTGGATAATTGTTGGTGATCATTTCTGAGGAAATTCAGTGCTAGCAGATCCACACAGACCCAACAGTGCTGAGAGTTACAAAGGAAAACTGGCAGCCAAAGTCTGGCTTTTGCTAAAAAAAAATGCCATGTTATCTCAATGGAGATCTTAGAAACATACAAAACATAGAAAACCTACAGCACACTATAGGCCCTTCAGCCCACAATGCTGTGCCAAACATGTCCCTACCTTAGAGATGACTAGGCTTACCCATAGCCCTCTATTTATCTAAGCTCTATGTACCTATCCAAAAGTCCCTTAAAAGACCCTGTCGTATCCGCCTCCACCACCGTTGCCGGCAGCCCATTCCACGCACTCACCACTCTCTGTGTAAAAAACTTAACCCTGACATCTCCTCTGTACGTACTTCCAAACACCTTAAACCTGTGTCTTATTGTGGCAACCATTTCAGCCCTGGGAAAAAGCCTCTGACTATCCACACGATCAATGCCTCTCATCATCTTATACACCTGTATCAGGTCACCTCTCATCTTCCGTCACTCCAAGGAGAAAAGGCCAAGTTCACTCAACCTATTCTCATAAGGCATGCTCTCCAATCCAGGTAACATCCTTGTAAGTCTCCTCTGCACCCTTTCTATGACTTCCACATCCTTCCTGTAGTGAGGCGACCAGAACTGAGTACAGTACTCAAAATGGTGTCTGACCAGGGTCCTATATAGCTGCAACATTACCTCTCGGCTCCCAAATTTAATTCCACGATTGATGAAGGCCAATACACCGTATGCCTTCTTAACCACAGAGTCAACCTGCTCAGCAGCTTTGAGTGTCCTATGGACTCGGACCCCAAGATCCCTCTGATCCTCCATACTGCCAAGAGCCTTACCATTAATACTATATTCTGCAATCATATTTGACCTACCAAAGTGAAACATTTCACACTTATCTGGGTTGAACTCCATCTGCCACTTCTCAGCCCAGTTTTGCATCCTATCAATGTCCCACTGTAACCTCTGACAGCCCTCCACACTATCCACAACACCTCCAACCTTTGTGTCATCAGCAAACTTACTAACCCATCCCTCCACTTCCACATCCAGGTCATTTATAAAAATCACAAAGAGCAAGGGTCCCAGAACAGATCCCTGAGGCACACCACTGGTGACTGACCTCCATGCAGAATATGATCCATCTACAACCACTCTTTGCCTTCTGTGGGCAAGCCAGTTCTGGATCCACAAAGCACTGTCCCCTTGGATCCCATGCCTCCTTACTTTCTCAATAAGCCTTGCATGGGGTCCCTTATCAAATGCCTTGCTGAAATCCATATACACTACATCTACTGCTCTTTCTTCAATGTGTTTAGTCACATCCCCAAAAAATTCAATCAGGCTTGTAAGGCATGACCTGCCCTTGATAAAGTCATGCTGACTATTCCTAATCATATTATACTTCTCCAAATGTTCATAAATCCTGTCTCTCAGGACCTTCTCCATCAACTTACCAACCACTGAGGTAAGACTCGCTGGTCTATAATTTCCTGGGCTATCTCCACTCCCTTTCTTAAATAAAGGAACAACATTCGCAACCTTCCAATCCTCCGGAACCTCTCCTGTCCCCATTGATGATGCAAAGATCATCGCCAGAGGCTCAGCAACCTCCTCCCTCGCCTCCCACAGTAGCCCGGGGTATATCTCATCCGGTCCCGGCGACTAATCCAACTTGATGCTTTCCAAAAGCTCCAGCATGTCCTCTTTCTTAATATCTACATGCTCAAGCTTTTCAGTCTGCTACAAGACATCACTACAATCACTAAGATACTTTTCCACAGTGAATACTGAAGTATTCATTAAGTCCCTCTGCTATTTCCCCCGGTTCCGTACACACTTTCCCACTGTCACACTTGATAGGTCCTATTCTTTCACATCTTATCCTCTTGCTTTTCACATACTTGTAGAATGCCTTGAGGTTTTCCTTAATCCTCTCCGCCAGGCCTTCTCATGGCCCCTTCTGGCTCTCCTAATTTCCTTCTTAAGCTCCTTCCTGTTAGCCTTATAATCTTCTAGATCTCTAACATTACCTCGCTCTCTGAACCTTTTGTAAGCCTTTCCTTTCTTGACTAGATTTATTACAGCCTTTGTACACCACGGTTCCTGTACCCTACCATAACTTCCTTGTCTCATTGGAACGTACCTGTGCAGAATTCCACACAAATACCCCTGAATATTTGCCACATTTCTTCCATACTTTTCCCTGAGAACATCTGTTTCCAATTTAAGCTTCCAATTTCCTGTCTGATAGCCTCATAATTCCCCTTACTCCAATTAAACACTTCTCTAACTTGTCTGTTCCTATCCCTCTCCAATGCTATTGTAAAGGAGATAGAATTATGATCACTATCTCCAAAATGCTCTCCCACTGAGAGATCTGACACCTGACCAGGTTCATTTCCCAATACCAAATCAAGTACAACCTCTCCTCTTGTAGGCTTATCTACATATTGTGTCAAGAAACCTTCCTGAACACACCTAACAAACTCCACCCCATCTAAACCCCTTGCTCTAGTGAAATGCCAATCAATATTTGGGAAATTAAAATCTCCCATCACGACAACTCTGCTATTATTACACCTTTCCAGGATCTGTTTCCCTATCTGCTCCTTGATATCCCTGTTACCATTGGGCGGCCTATTAAAAACACCCAGTAAAGTTATTGACCCCTTCCTCTTCCTAACCTCCACCCACAGAGACTCCATAGACAATCCCTCCATGGCGTCCACCTTTTCTGCAGCCGTGACACTATCTCTGATCAATTGTGCCACGCCCCACCTCTTTTGCCTCCCTCCCTGTCCTTTCTGAAACATCTAAAACTCGGAACTTGAAGTAACCATTCCTGTCCCTGAGCCATCCAAGTCTCTGCAATGGCCACCACATCATATCTCCAAGTACTGATCCATGCTCTAAGCTCATCTGCTTTGTTGACAACACTCCTTGCGTTAAAATAGACGCATCTCAAACCTTCGGGCTGAGCGCATCCCTACTCTATCACCTGCCTATCCTCTCTCTCGCACTGTCTACAAGCTTTCTCTATTTGTGAGCCAACCCCCTCTTCCCCAGTCCCTTCAGTTCTGTTTGTAAGTTCCTTTGATCATTAACGTATATTGGATTGAAATGATAGTGTCAAACTTAGATAAATAGAATTTGAGTTAAATTGAACATCTTTTTCTAGCAAGTTGACTTTCTCTGAAAGCAAAATTAAGAACCTAATTTAAAAAGATTGTATTCTAGACTTACTAATTTATCTCAATAAAGAGAACATCAGAACTAGCGTCACTTTATAGATATTACAGTACTGCTTCTTTTCAAATCACTTGTAAATGTCTTCACATAGATCTACTAGTGGCCAGTCACAGAACCACTTCTCTGATTCAACTTTCATGAACAAAGAAAGATGATTTATGTATGTATAACACATCATAAAAGCAAATATATTTAGCTGTATTACACATGAGTGAAAATTTCCCTGAAATTTCACATACCATTAAAGATAAATTTATATAGTAAATAGCATTTATACCTTTTGAAGGATTGTAGGTCCCAATTGGACAAGGGGCTGGTCTTGTTGTTCCAGTTGTACAATAGTAGCCAGCAGGGCAGAGGAGTCCTTCAGTCCCATTGTTTGGATTAGGTGTTTGAGCACCTGTGAAGGATAAGATATACTTTATAATCCTAATTCCGAACAAACTTTGGATTCACTGGCTGACCTCAAAATGGATCAATATTAAATGCACATTTAAGAACCATCCAATCCAAGCAACCGCTGAAACTTACATATAAAAAATAAAAGTCAAGAGTTATGATTTAGTCTCTGCACTTGGTAATACAACTAAATTATTCTACCAGATTGGAGACATCTGCTTTCTATTATCTCATTTGTCCCTCTAATGATTTTATAAGCTCAGCTGATGTCAGGATGGTGGTTGATGACTGTTGCCAAGCTCCTTAGAATTGACTGCGATCAAAAAAAATCTCCCTGGTTCCAAGTGAATAGCCACTGGCTTTGCTAACTAGGACATAATGAATGTTCTAAGCAAGGAATACCAGAACTCATTCATTTATATTCCACATTGCTCACAAAAAGGGACAACTGCTGCAGTTACCACTGTACTCAGACCTTTGCAAGAGTTACTTGTAAAGGTAGTCACATAAATGTTAGCGCCTCTCTTCATGTACTAGAGAATGTTGTATGAGCACACTGATTATTTGTTTCTTACATTAATGCACAGTATTTCCTATCATCTGACAGTATAAGAATTGTTAATATGAAATAATTATCACTGCTGTTTATGATAAAATTGTAACCATATAAATGTATTTACTTTCAAATTAAACGGTAAGCAATAAACAATGAGTATCTATCACTGGGAAAATGTTGCATTGCTACTAACAGTCAAATTACATTAAGTATACAAAATGAATCTAATATAGTAAAATTAATTTAAAACATATTAAGGAATGCATACATATGCTCCAAATTAGCCTATTTAAAGGTATGAATGACATTTGGTTCAACATTCTGTTTGCACCAATATCCCTGCAAATACTTACAGCATTAAGTATTAGCAAAATGAATATACCTATGAGTCAAATAAGTAATGCATTTTAAGTAACAGGGAGAAATGTTGGAATAGCTACCCAAACCACTTTAATAAGCTAATAAATGGAAATTTAGACTTTATTTGACAGGAAAGGGGCCATATACTGTAATTTCCACATCATTTGGCTAACACAGATGATAATATATGCTCCACTTCAGGCTGAGGTGTTTATAATTAAATATTATCTGAAGTTGCTCACCGAACCATTTGGCAAAAGTATTCCCTTTGTCCAACAAGGAGTAGGTAGTATATGTGGTCTTCCCAGTCTTATCCACATTCCACACAAAAACAAAACGTAAAGACTATTCTCTTACCCAGTTTACAGTAGTGCCCTGCTGCACATGGACCTTGGGGTGATGTCATCCCAGGGCGATTGCAGTAAAACCCAGGGTCACAAATGGTGCAATCATCTGGAGATGTCAAACCAGTTTTATTGCTGTAATAGCCAACTGGACAATCAACACCTGTTTTGTAATAATAGACATTTAAAGCTTTCAATGATCATGGCAACTAAGATCAAAAAGTTATTTCTTATAACTTTCAGGAAATGCAACTTGCATGGGGAATTGAATGTCCTTTCTTCAGCAAACTTTGCTTGGTGGGACCACAGATCAGCAAATTAGTAAGTAGGTATATATCTGCTGCTGATACCTAGCTTGTGGTGATCACAATTTTCAGGTAATTTATTTTAACATTTGGAAACCCAGGGATTCAATAACTCGGCTTCCTGACTAACGTTCCCAATCTTTTAAGCAACACTTCATTTCATGAGGTTATCTGTTATGTCAAGACCTCAAAATACTCTTAATTGCATGATCTCACATTTAAAACTTAGAGTCCCAGTGCCATGTGTGCAGTCATTTATTCTCATCTTATACATGGTTCCAACTGGATATGTTATTGGACAAGCAATAACGTATCCAGGCAACCTGGAGACCTGAACTATTGACAGGAAGACAATAGCAACAGCAGCTGGGGAATTTAAATTCAGAAATTATACAAGTTGGAATTAAGTGCAACAAAACACCATTTGTCAGTAATGTTGACAACAAAAAAAACCCACTAATTATTATAAAAACCCAAAAGAATTTATTAATATTTGTCAGGAAAAGAAACATGTCACTGCTACATGGTCTGCAACTCCAGCCTCACAATCATCAAAAGTTAACTGAAATGCCTCATCAATGCCCTAGTAGTTGGCAATGGACAATAGATAATACAGGCAGAAATGCGCAGCATAGAAACTGGCTTTCTCAAAAAACTCGTGAAAGTCCATGTGTACCACATTTACCACCCTGCCCTGATCAATTGCTCCACAAAAAAGCTCAGTCAAATTTGAGACACAACTTCCAGACAGACAGATTTGAATTCTGTCTTTCCAACTTGCCACTTGAAGTTTTTTCCAATAATTTCCCGACTATTGCTTTTTAACAAACTCATGTATTTTTCACACTCATTGGCAGACAGCAGTATAGCAGCTAAACTAACGGTTTACCTGTATCACCTTTCTGATTTTTCTTTGGCTAAGTATTAGCACATTACCCACATGATGTAATTGTTTGAATTATGTAACCTATTAACTAATTCATTATCTAAGGAACTTCCCTCAGCTTATTATAAAAGTGACAAATTTTTCAGTAGTGCCACCTTTATTCCGTTGTCTTAGATTCTTCAGCATCGCTTATCAGTTCTTTATTTAGTTTGCTTAGTATTTCTATGTTTGTACTCTAAAATAAACTGAAATCTTGGAATTAAGACTGCTCATTGTTTCCTGACTCCAGGAAGAACCTTGAGGATCAAAAAATAAACAGAGATCCAACATTCCTACAGGCCTTTTTGAATAAGAGAGCAATATTAACCACCTTCCAAATCTGGTACCTTTCTCGTGGCGAATGAAGATGCAAAAATCTCTACTAGTGGTCCAGAAATCTCCCCTCTTGCTTTTGATACCACCCTGGAACAGATTCCTTCTGAGCCTGGAGATTTATCCACCTTAATATTTGCCAGTACCTCAAACACTTCTTCGTTCTTGACTCAGATATGTTCTGGCATGGTGCACCTGCTGCCCGTCTTTGATGGTCGATTTAAGATAAATACATTATGAATATGCTTGGGAACATGCTTCACGTTTTCTGGGACATGTTCAAAATGTATTTATCCCACACCTGCAATAAAACCAATACCAAGAGCAACAGGCATGCAAACCAGGTGTAAGTTCTCCCCCAAGTCTCTCACTGTGCCTTTGAAATACATTATTGTTCCAATATTGTTGTTGGACATAAATCCTGTGACTCCTGTCTCAGCTACACTTTGGAACTGCTTTTACCACAGGACTGAGATAATCCTATAAGATGGCTGACCAGTATTAGGGTTGGGTAATGAATGCTGGCTATACCAGTGATGTCAACATCCCCAAAAATAAATAAAAGTAAATTTGTTTCCCATATATAGTTATACAGAATTATACAAAAATCTTAAACACAGAGGTTTCTTACCTATGGTAGAGCCTGCCACACAATACCTGCCCACTGGGCAAATGTCACCAGTGATGCCATCAGTTGGGGTGGGAGTTGTTGCTCCTCCAAGGCAGTAAAAGCCTTTCCAACAGGAACCAGAGGGTTCAGCCTGACCTTCTTGGCTGCAGAAAAGGCCAGGTGGGCAAGGATCACATTGAGCTGGAATTAGAGGATAGACAATATTTTAAATATTATCTTTTGAATTTCCAAGGCATAGAAGACTATGGATCAAGTGCTGGTAATTGGAATTAACATAAATGGTTCCCATTGGTGGTCACATGTTTGTGGACCAAATGTCCTGTTTCTGTGCTGTATGATTTTTTGCACTCAAGCGGGCATTATTGAAGGCATCTTTAATTAAAGCGATCGATATGTATTAATACTCCAATACAAAGGATCAATGAACTGTCTCACTTTAAGAATGCTCAATGGGAGCAATAGAGCATAAGGAGGTAGTTTGAAGAGTAACATTCCTGGTTGGAAGTAATATCAACAAGGAACGTGCTGAACAGTTAGAGCAATACAGTGCAAAAAAAAAATCAAACAGGGCACAAATCACAAGATGGATTCCACTGGGAATTGTTGGGCTTTGTCAGTAAGCGTAAGTTAATTGGACTCCAGTTGGTATTTTAGTACTAGTCAAATAAATTTCAATCAATGCACAGAGTCATCACAAAAATGGAGATGGAAAGAAAATGACAAGCCAAAAAGATTAATTTAGACTAGACATAGCATTAACCTAGAATTTCTTTTGATGAGTCAAGAACGTTTTTATCGTTGAACTAATGATTATGCATGAAAGCTTGAATCTAATTACTTGAAATATGACATTATTTCTTCAAAAGGAAAGATGATCGGAATAGATTAAGCATTTACCTGCTGAGGTTTGACCTTCTTTGTTGCTGAAAGTCCCACGGGGACATTTGTACTGGGTAGCAAATTCTGTTTTGACTGGACAGAAATGTCCTGATGGGCAGAGCTGAGGGATTTCTATTCCCCTGTTCTCCAAATCCGATGTGCTGCAATATGTTCCAGTAGGACATGGATTGCAGTTGGGCTGGCCTGTCAGAGCTTGATAGAAACCTATTGATCACAGAAAGCATTGTAATCTTGATGGAGAGAAAATTAAGTTTTAAGAATCTTCATAATGATTCTCAATAAAAATCTAATTGCTGAGCACTTCTGGTGTCCACACAGAGATTGAAGATGATCAGATCATCATGGAAGCATCTCTCAAAGCCAATTGGTTCATGAGAGCACCACAAAGCCCTCAAAAATCACACCAAAGATTCAAGATTGTTTAATCCCATTTCCAGTACACAAGTGTAAAAGAGAGCAAAATACTTGTTACTCCGGATCTGAGCAGATGCAGCAGAAAAAAAAAACTCAAGATAAAGACACAAAAATAATAAAAACAACAAAAAATATAAATACATAAGACAGCTTATATACATAGATTGATTGTTTGTCCTTAAAGTGACGCTCGGCACAGGAGTGTCTGTGCATAAGGTGACTGACAAGAAATGATAAAATAGTGGAGGGCTGGGTTAATAGGTGGAGGTGTTGATCAACCTTACTGCTAGGGGAAAGTATCTGTTTTTGAGCCTGCTGGTTTTGGTGTAGATGCTACATCACCTTGTCCATGATCAGAATGGGACAAACAGTCCATGAGCAGAGTGGGTGAGATCCTTCATGATGTTACTGGCCCCTTTCCGGCATCTTTCTGCGTACATGTCCTTGATGGCGGTGTGCTGGTGCCAGTGATGTGTCAGGCTGTTTTGACTACCCTTTGTAGAGCTTTCCTGTCTGTGACAGTGCAGTTTCCGTACCATGCAGTGATGCAGCTTATTAGGATGCTCTCCACTGCGTATCTGTAGAATAATGTGAGTATAGATGTGCATAGTCCAGCTCTCTTCAGCCTCCTCAGAAAGTAGAGGCATTGGTGAGCTTTCTCCAACTGTAGTGTGAAATCAAGTTCATGGGTTCAATGAGTGGGGCAGAAGACACTTACTGCCAGTAAATTAACTATCTATTTACAGCACAGGACAGACACTAAACACTCAGTAAACTCTGCAAGTTGCACTCAATTACAAATACTTATCTAAATTGAGTGCTCAGGGTGGCAGGACAAAAAGACAATAAACGTTCAGTAACCCATTCAAGTTACACACAGTGGCAAATACTTCAACTAAATTGTGTGTCCTGGCCCTCTTTACTGCAGCATAGCACCACTGTTTACTACATTGATGTTCTTTTACTGATGCTGGGGCAAAATTCTTGAATTTCCAATCCAACCACATCTCAGAATACTATCACCACACAAACTGCATCACCTATGTAAGTAAAAAGTCAAGATTTTTTTAAAAAATGGGCTAGATAATTGGCAACAAGTGGTTTTAATTTAATTCTAGCAAACAAAATTGCTAATGTTGTGGATGCACAAATATTTCTCATGGTCGGGGAATTTCAACATAAGATAGGACTTCCCACAAGTGTTTGACGAGTCAATCAGTTCTTGCCTAGCTTGTTGAAATGTTAAAGATACGGCAGAAAATGTTTCGGGTAAAGGCTAAATAGTCCAATCCTAGGTGCGTTAGATGCAGCAATGACGCAGGAAGACATTTTAAGGAAGCATTCAATGATCTATCCATTCAGGTAATGATTATAGATGAATATATGACTGGATTCTTCCTTGTCTGCTCTGTTTCACTACACCTACATGATCCAGGACAAATGGTAGAACCAGGAAAACCTTCTCTTTGCATGGAAGAGGAAGATTACTTGACTGTCGCCTTCTTAACTTAATTGGGATGAGTTTAGTCATAACCAGATAAGCTACACTACCTCTCTCAAGTGAACAAAGGGAAAACAAGACTGCACTCGAGCTACGGCTGAAGACATTGCTACTGTCACCTACTAGACAGAGCAAGAGGGAGAAAGGAGAAAAGGAAAGACAATGATAACTTTGAAAAGAAAATGCAAAAATGAGGAGAGGGAAGTCTTGAAAATCATATTAGATTGCTGAAGTATTTTTTAATAAAATTATTTTACCTCTTGGGCAGGGGTCAGGACTGGAACTTCCTGCTGGACACCTTAACCCGGCAGGGCACAAGAAATATGCTGGGGTTGGAGAGTTCTGGCCTCCCGGGCAGTAGTAACCAGATGAACAGACACCAGTGGGGTGAAGTAACCCAATGCCTTCACAGAAGAACCCTAGGAAAGGACAACTTGTTTTGACGAAAGGTCATTGATCTGAAACAGTAATTTTGCCGCCGAATTGCTGAAACCTTCAGCCTTTCCTGTTCTTATATCAGATTTCCACATTTGTATTAATTTTAATTTTTAACATGATTAGATATCACTTTTAAGCTTTAATTAGAATTGATTTGCAAGTAAGCGCAGCAGATACTTTTCACTGATGAACATATTTTACTGAAGCGTTTTACTAACGTGGCCACTTTATTAGGTACTTCTGTAGATCTGCTTGTTAATGCAAATATCTAATCAGCCAATCATGTGGCAGCAATTCAATGCATAAAAGCATGCATACATGGTCAAGAGGTTAAGTTGTTGTTCAGACAAAACATAAGAATGGGAAAGAAATGTGATCTGACTTTGACCACGGAATGATTATTGATGCCAGATGGGGTGGCTTGAGTATCTCAGAAGCTGCTGATCTGGGATTTTCACACACAACAGTCTCTAGAGTTTACAGAGAATGGTATGAAAAGAAAACATTTAGTGAAGGACATTTCTGTGAGCTTGTTAATGAGAGAGGTCAGAGGAGAGTGGCCAGACTGGTTCAAGCTCAAATAACCACGCATTATAACAGTGATGTGCTGAAGAGCATCTCTGAACATACAATATGTCGAATCTTGAAGTGGATGGGCTACAGCAGCAGAAGACTTCACCAGGTTCCATTGCTGCGGCCACTTTTTTAGATACACTTCTGTACTGAGCGAAGTGGCTTCTGAGAATATTTCAGAAGGGCCTGGAAGATCTTGAAGTGGATTTCATGTAACACCATGTAATATGTTCATTGCATGTCAAACAATTTGACAGACAAGCACCGTTTTACCTTGTGTGCATGGCAGGCAGTTGTCCAATGCTTTGTTCCCAGCTGTTGTGGAATATGTTGCTTCAGGGCATGGTACAGGCAATGCTGAACCCTCAGGACAGTAATGCCCTGCAATACACTTGAATTGGTCTGGAGCACGATCAGTGCTGCCAATAGGGCAATAATACCCTGCATCACAAGGCCCTAAATTATAATAAAAATAGAGCAAATATCATGTTTTTGATCAGAATGTACTTTTTAATATTAATATGTCACTGAAATGCAACAATTTTCTGAAAAGTATCTGAAAATTGCATTCTGTGGAATAAAATAAATCAAGTATTTTGATCTTGTTGAATCTAACCAGCATTGTACAATATTTGAACAGTTCACTTGACATCAGAGGGTATTTAGTTGGTGTGAAATGAAATTTTATGCCTGTTGTTTGTAATTCCACTAAATGAAGTATTCAGAATTACTGCAATTGTATTAGATAGTTAAATCTATCTGGGCTAGTTCTATGTACAAAAATAGCTCCAAGAAGAGTACTCCGATTGAAATTGAAAGGGCGCACCGTTTGCTTGTCCAGCGGTCTCCCGGAGACAGAGAAGGTAAACCGCGCTCCATAATATTTAAACTTCGATTCAAGAGCAAGGCAGAGATTCTACGAAGGGCCTGGGGTAAGAAGAGGGTGTTTTGGAACGGGAAGTTAATATACTTCGATCATGATTACCCCCCGGAGGTCCTACAGAAACGGAAGGAATATTCCGAAGCGAAACGAATATTAAAGCAAGAAAAGATTAAATTCCAAAGCCCGTACCCTGCTAAACTGAGGGTATTTTACCAAGAAGGGATACGACTATATCAGACGGTGGAAGAGGCGACCACAGACATGAACAACAGAGGACTGTCCATTAGCGTGGTCAAACCAAGGGAAAGTCTGGCTGAGCAGTTATCCCGATCTGCTTGGGAAATAGTAAGAGAACCTAGAAAGCAGCGGACGGGAACAGGATGAGAGAAGGCTTTTAGGAAGAGACTGTCAGTTCTCCAAGGGCAGCCCTCACCTCCTCCAGAAGAGCCATAAGGTTTGGCTAACTTTAAAAGTGCTGATAAACTAAACGGAAGCGAAAATAGACGGTAATATACCTATCTCGAGAAATACGTGTTATAATGTGGAGTTTATATTGCTCAATTAAAAGAAAATCATTTATTCATTCCTTTCTCCCCACCTAAGTGAGAATATATACATGGGAGGAATACACGGGGAAATCATTTCTGTGTAATGGACATAGTTTTGTTTTACTTACTTTTATAGGTACTGCAGCGGGGGCCTTCAACCCACAGGTAGGAGGGACTATCCCCCACGGCTAGACTTTTCTTCTTGCCCAACCCAGGATCATCTAGCGACCCCAGCCTTGGAACCACACCTTCCTTACCTTTCTTTTTATTATTCAATTTTCTTGGTTCTTATTTGTTCAGGGAGTAGGTCGATTAAGCTATATTCTGCAAAATTCAATGATATACTAACAGATAAATGCACTTAGAGAGTAAGACCATATTTTTGGGGTATATACCTCAAGAATGGTTGAAAAGAGATAAATATAAATATTTAATGAATGTACTGCTGGTGGCTAGTAAAAAGACCCTTACCAGGAATTGGTTATTAAATGTATTGATGGAAATTGCAATGGACATTTACAAAATGGAGAAGTAACAACATCTGTTAATCATAAGTTGGAACAATTTTATTCATACTGGAAAAAATGGTTTAACTACATAACATCCTATAGGCCTGATTTTATTCTCACAATCAATGAATATGTTGTTAAAAAAAAATCACTCCCTACTCTGTACATAGTTTTCTTCATTTGATTGTTCTTTCTTTCCTCTTCTTTCTATAAGAGTATACTTTAGATAAATATTATGTGGAGATTTGTGACAAATATGATTATATAATATGTACAGTATCTGAAATACATCCTATGGAAATGTTTGTTTGATGATGAAACTCAATAAAAAATAAATTACAAAAAAAAAGAGTACTTCATCAGCTCAGGTAGGTGATTTCTCCACGTAGTGTGAGGAACATTCTTTATACTTAACTTTAGGAACAGCGATTTTCAGTCCTGACGAAGGGTCTCGGCCCAAAACGTCAACTGTACCTCTTCCTATAGATGCTGCCTGGCCTGCTGCATTCACCAGCATTTTTTATGTGCGTTGCTTGAAATTCCAGCATCTGCAGATTTCCTCGTGTTTGCATTAATAATTGTCAGTTCTATATTGCACAATGCATATACAATGTTGCATTTTTGAGGCAACAGACTTTGCAGTAATTCACAAAGAATGACAAACTTGGAGATTTAAATGTGCTTTGGAAGAATGGATAGTAGGATGATGATATTTTTTCCTATGAAAGGTCTTAATAATCTGAGAGAAGATATAGACAGGTTAATGTTATTAGTAACCATGGAATGTGGTAGAGGAAACTGGACAATGTAAAGCTCCATTCATACGGCATATCTGTGACTCTGGTGCTTTTCCGAATTGTTGGTTATTATTATCAGATTCCAATAATTCTCCAACACACTATTAATACAGTTTTTTTTAAAAAAGATGTTGCACTGTAGAATAATACATTTTCCAGTGAAGCTAGAAGTTTTAAAGGAAGCATGGGAGTAGGTCCTTAGTAAATGTCAGTAGAGCATGATGAACAGAACTAGGTGAAAGGAGTGCAGAAACTGGAGCCCTATTGAGTCAAAGGGAACACAGGAACCAGCACCTTGTGAGCCAGATACTAAACTATCAGGATTTCCAAATAATCAGATAGTGGATTAATAGAGAATTACCATATACAAGGGATGGGAGTGAAAGGGATCAAAAGGGCTTTGTGAAGGAAGTAAGTGTACTGAGAGTGAAGTGATGAAGACAGGAAAGGAAGGAGTTAAAATGAAGGAGAAACTATTGCAGTGGGAGTTCATTTAGCAAGAGAATAACAATTATTACTCACAGCTGAGAAGCCAGAAGAGCAGTGGAGGCATGAAGCAGAGATCTTGTGAAAAGCCTTCGTTTTGGGGCTAAGGTGGCCAAGTGTTCTTCACATTCATTGTTGGAACTGGGAGTGAATTGTATGGCATAGGAAGGTTAGAAATGATTAGAACTAGAGGCGAGGAGGCTGGAGTTGCTTTGTACTCCAAAGTATCAGAATGCAGATAGATTTGGTTGGCAATTGTACAAATTCCAGTGGTGGCAGCAGTCCAGCAGGACATTTATTCAGAGTTTTTGTATCTGTGGCTAGGGAGATGCCCGCTCCAAAACGCACTGTATGTCTAATAAATATGAAAATTTCTAAGATGGAGGTGCTGATGTCCACTGGGTTTGATAATCAATCACAAACTAAATATTAGAAAACTGACTTCTTTTTATTGATTTTTTAAAAGTATCTCTAATATATTTCAATTTGACGTGTGCCGACCAGTATACCAGTAGCTTGTCTAAAATTTGTCAATAATCTTAAATAAACAATATTTTAGACATCCATTTCTTCGCTGATCTAGGCAGCTATTTCTTCAGAGATGTTCTCCATGATAATCTGCAGATGCTGTCACCGGCTCACCTACAGCAAATTTTATATTGATCTGAATTTACAGAGAAGGCCCCCAAGAAAGGAAGTTAATAAAAGATGAACAAAATGACACATTAGCACTCAATGTTGTGGATTCCCTAATGGAAAATGCTCATTTATTGCTTACTGTGGATCAGATATGCAATGAAATTGCCTGAATTTAAATTCATCTCTGAGCAGACAATAGAAGAATCAAACCTGTTGGATCGGCAAGCTCATATTGATCACAGTAGTACCCTGCTGTACAGATTAGCGGGAGAGAGGACCCTTCAGGGCAGAATGACCCTAAAGGGCAACGATTTCCTGGGGAAGCACTTTCCGGGTTGCCACAATTGGAACTGTTTAAAAAGTCACCTGTAAAGAGATACAATTTCAGAACAAAATGTGAATCATGACTTCTGAGAAATATTTGTGATTCTTCTCAATGAAAAACAACACTTTCTTTAATATATTTGTCCTGGGACATGATTGATTTTGGTTGATTTGTTGCTATTCCTTGTTGCACTGAGAAAGTTATAGCTCAATTTTTCCTTAATGTGCTGACAAACTAGTGTCATTGTGCTAGCTCCCTGTTGGGAGCTCAGTTTATTCATCCAATGATGACGGAATGCCCATTATGGATTTAAGTCTGATGGTATGTGATTTGGAGATAATGTTTTTCCAGTCGGGTTTTAGCTGAGGCTTGGTGATAGAGAATCACAGGTTCAAATCCCAATTTAAAAATTTAACCATAATTCAGCTTGATAATTTAGTGCTTTACTGGCGGAGGTGCTATCAAATGAATTGCAGACTCCTCTTCTTTTAAGAGGATGTGAAAATGAGCAACTATATTAAAGTAAAGCAGTGAAGCTCTCCTAATGGACTGACCAATACTGGTTATTCTCGTTGCACACGAAGCAAGTGATCTGAATATTTTATCTCAAATTGTTACTCTGCATAATATTGCTGCACTGTTGTATATAAAAGCAGCAATATATTTCAAAATTTGCTTCATTAGCTGTGTACTTCCTTGATATGTTCCAAGATTAAAAAATGCACTTTATAAGATGCTCATTTATTTTCTTTTTGGTAGAAGGACTGTGGGAATGTGACACTAAGTGAAGTCTATACACTCGATGTCCTCTTAATTAGGTACACCTGCTCATTAATGCAAATATTTAGTTAAAAATAGAGTGTGGAGCACACACTCCTGGCCCGATGAGCAGCACTGCCCAGCAACTCACTCATCTATTAGTCTAACCCTAGCCTAATCGCAGGACAATTTACAATGACCAATTAATCTACTAACCGGTACATCTTTGGAATGTGGGAGGAAACTGAAGCACCCGGAGAAAAAACAAGCGCTCACGGGAAGGACCATAAGACATAGGAAGAGAATTAGGCCATTCAGCCCATTGAGTCTGCTCCACCACTCCATCATGGTTGATCCCGGATCCCGCTCAACCGCATACCCCTGCCTTCTCGCCATATACTTTGATGCTCTGGCCGTTCAGGAAACGATCAACTTCCACCTTAAATATACCCACAGACTTGGCTTCCACCGTAGTCTGTGGCAGGGTACTCCACAGATTCACTATTCTCTGGCTAAAAAGAATTCTTCCTTACCTCTGTTCTAAAAGGTCACCCCTCAGTTTTGAGGGTGTGCCCTCTGGATACCCCCACCAGATGAAATATCCTCTCCACATCCACCCTAATCGAGTCCTTTTGGCATTCGGTAGGTTTCGATGAGACCCCCCCCCCCCCCATTCTTCTAAATTCCAGTGAGTACAGGCCCAAAGCAGCCAAACACTCCTCATATGTTAACCCCTTCATTCGTGGAATCATCCTCCTGAAACTCCTCTGGACTCACTCCAATGACAACACATCCTTTCTGAGATATGGGGCCCAAAACGGCTGACAGTACTCTAAGTGTGGTCTGACTAGTGTCTTATAAAACCTCAGTATTATCTCCTTGCTTTTATATTCTATTCCCCTTGAAATAAATGCCAACATTGCATTTGCCTTCTTTACCACAGACACGACCTGTAAATTAACCTTCTGGGAGGCTTGCACAGGGATTCCTAAGTCCCTCTGCACCTCTGATGTTTGAACCTTCTCCCCATTTAGATAACAGCCCGCACTATTGTTCCTTTTACCAAAATGCATTATCATACATTTCCCAACACTGTATTCCATCTGCCACTGTTTTGCCCATTCTTCCAATTTGTCTAAGTCCTGTTGTAATCACATTGCTTCCTCAGCACTACCCACCCCTCCACCTATCTTCGTATCATCGGCAAACTTTACCACAAAGCCATCAATTCCATTATCCAAATCACTGACAAACAATGTGAAAAGTAGCGGTCTAAATACCAGCCCCTGACGAACACCACTAGTCACCGGCAGCCAACCAGAAAGGGCCCCTTTTATTCCCACTCGCTGTCAGCCGTTCCCCTAGCCATGCCAGTATCTTTTCTGTAATGCCACAGGATTTTATCTTGTTAAGCAGCCTCATGTGTGGCACCTTATCAAATGTCTTCTGAAAATCCAAGTAAGTGACATCCCCTGCCTCTCCTTTGTCCAGCCTGCTTGTTACTCCCTTGAAGATTTGTTAGACAATATTTCCCTTTACAGAAACAATGCTGACTTTGATTTATTTTAACATTGGCCCCAAGTACCCCAAAAACCTCCTCCTTAATAATAGACTCCAACACTTTCCCAACCACCGAGGTTAGGCTAACTGGCCTAATATTTCTTTTCTTTTGCCTTCCTCCCTTCTTAAAGAGTGGAGTGACATCTGTAATCTTCCAGTCCTCCGGGCCCATGCCAGAATCAAGTGATTCTTGAAAGATCATGACCAATGCATCCGTTATCTCTTCAGCAACCTCTCTCATGCTCTGGGATGTAGTCCATCGGTCCAGGTGACTTATTCACCTTAAGACCTTTGTAATAGCAATGGCACTCACTCCTGCTCCATGACTGTCACGGACCTCTAGTACACTGCTAGTGTCTTCCACGGTGAAGACAAATGCAAAGTACCCATTATGTTCATCTGCCATTTCTTTCTCCCCCATTATGACTGCACCAGCGTCATTTTCCAGTCGCCCAATATCAACTCTCACCTCCCTTTTACTCTTTATATAACTGAAAAAACTTTTGGTATTCTGCCTATTGGCTAGTTTGACCTCAGATTTCATCTTTTCCCTTCTTATAGCTTTTTAGTTGCCTTTTGTTGGATTTTAAAAACTTCCCAATCATCCAACTTCTCACTCACTTTTGCTACCTTATATGCCCTTTCCTTGGCTTTTATGTAGTCCTTAACTTCTCTTGTCAGTCACGGTTGCCTACCCTTGCCATTTGAGAACTTCTTTCTCTATGGGACATACCTATCCTGCAACTTGCAAACTATTCCCAGAAACTTCAGCCATCTCTGCTCTGCTGTCATCCCCATCAGTATCCTCCTTCAATCCAACTGGGCAAGCTCCTCTCTCGTGCCCCTGTAATTCCCTTTATTCCATTGCGATACTGATACACGTGACTTATGCTTCTCCCTCTCAAATTGCAGTATGAATTCAATCGTATTACGATCACTGCCTCCTAAGGGTTCCTTTACAATAAGCATCTTGGTTATTACACAATACCCTATCTAAGATATCCTTTCCTTGAGTAGGCTCAAGCACAAGCTGCTCTAAAAACCTATCTCATAGATATTCAACAAGTTCCCTCTCGTGATCCGACACCAACCTGATTTTCCCAATCCCCTTGTATAATGAAGGCCCTCGTTACAATTTGTGACATTACCTTTATTACATGCCTTATCCAGCTCTGTTTGTAATCTCAACCCCACACCTTGGCTACTACACTTTGTATTTGGAGACTTATATATGACATACAAGCTCCTGGGAATTGAACTCCAACCTCCAACGTCTTGAGAAGTAATAGCACCTTGCTAACTGCTATGCTACCGTGGTGCCCCAACCCAATCATCTCATCAGCCAATTGTGTGGCAGCAACTCAATGCTTAAAAATATGCAGATTCTGACTATGCAGAACTCAATGCTTAAAAATATGCAGGTCAAGAGGTTCAGTTGTTTTTCAGACTAAACATCAGATTGTGGGAGAAATGTGATCTAAGTGACTTTGACTGTGGAATGATTGTTGGTACCAGATGGGGTGGTTTGAGCATCTCAGAAACTGATCTCCTGATTTTCACACACAACAGTCTCTAGAATTTATAGACAATGGTGCAAAAATCCAAAAAAAAAATCATCCAGTGAGCGGCAGTTCTCTCTGCAAAAATGCCTTGTTACTGAGAGCAGTCAGAGGGGAATGGCCAAACTGGTTAAAGCTGACAGGAAAGCAACAGTAACTCAATAACCATGAGTTACAACAGTGGTGTGCAGAAGAGCATCTCTGGTCACAGAACGTGTTGAACCTTGAAGTGGTTGGGCTCCAGCAGCAGATGACCACAACGGGTTCCACTCTGTGGCCACTTTATTAGGAATACTCCTGTATCTAAAAAAGTGGCTGCTGAGTGTAAGTGCTGTTAGTTCATCTTCTGTGGTAGACATTGCAGCCTATTGTTTAGGTTACAGCATGTTGGGTCTAATGATCATGAGTATCAGTTTAGCAAACTGTTTTGTCATGCACAGAAGTATCTTGTGTACTGTTGCAACTGGATTCATCCATCCTGCTGCTGAATGGAGCCTTGTTGATGACATAGTGGCGTTGATGGAATGGATGGTTACCTCCATGCTGGAGAAACCTGAAATCTGCTCACATTTCAATGTTAACATAACTACATTCTGGTTAATGGTGACTCATTAAGATGCTTCAGCAGAGGTCTCATTTGAAGATATTTATACTTTGAAATACAGATGTGAAATAAAATTTTCAAATGTATATTAATTATAAGTAAATACAAACTGCTATTTAGCCAGTCTATCTGATCTAGAAGATAAGTGGAGCAGAACACTATAGAAAGATTAGTAAAGAGCATGAACTAAACCATTTTTGTCATTATAGCCCAGAGAAGGTCACTTGAAGATGGTCAAATCCCTGATAGACCACTATGCTCAAGATTGTTAGGACTGGCTTTTTATAAAGCCACCTTTCTTACATCATTATAGAATTCTTCCAGTGAGAATATGTCCTTTGTGAACTAAAGACTTCAGCTTTGTAAAGGCTTCTTGGGGGCTAAGCTCAACTAATAGTCTCTCTCCAACAGTCAGACGTTATGTACTTATGTTGAAAATTCTCTGGTGAAATATGAGTTGATTGGTTTCTAGTAGACAAATAGAAAATGTGAACTACAGGAAAGGTTGCCTAACATCCGTTATTGGGAAAATATTGTAAGCTGTTATTAAAGAAATTATAACAAAACACTTAGAAAATTTCAAGGTAGGCAAAGCCAACGCAGCTTTGTGTAAGAAAAACACACATTTGATCAAATTATTGGAGCTATTGGAAATAATAGCCTCTGGTGTGGATAAAGGAGAACCAGTGGATGGATGTACTAGATTTCCAGAAGGTACTTTACAGAATGGGGCATCAAAGGTCACTATGAGAAAGAAGATTGTAAGGAAGTAACATACTAGCATGGATAGAAGATTGCCTAGAATAGAAAACATGGAGCAGGTATAAAAGCTTTTTGTTGGTTGGAAAAATGCCACAAGAATAGGTGCTGGGGATTCAAAATTGTACAAGTTATGTAAATGTCTCAAATAAAAGCAGCAAAGATATGATTACCAAATTTGCTGATGACATGTAGATGGGTAGGAAAATACTTTTAATAGGATTTATAGAGGATTTTTTAATATAGAGATACAGCATGGTAATAGGCCCTATTGGTCCACAAGCCATTGATGCCCAATTCTACCCAGGTAACCAATGAATGTACTAACCCAGACAGCTTTGGAATGTGGGAGGAGAGGGAGCACTCATAGGAAACCCACACAGTCACTGGAAGAATGTACAAAATCCTTACAGTCAGCAACGGGAACTGAACCCGAGTCGTTGGCCCTGTAATAACACTACACTACCATGTCGCCCCAATGGGATTCAAGCAGAATTAGTGCAAATGAGTCTTTGATGGCCAATGCAACTGATTTTGCTCAGTATAACTCTAAGTTTTGAAGATAGTATACTGAGGACACAAAAGAGTGTTGATAGGTTAAGCCTGAGGGTAAAGATCTGGCAAATAGTGTAGAGCATGGAAAACTGTGGAATTATCCAATATGAAAGGAAAACAAAAATAGAAAGATTAATTCATTCATTAATTTAGAGATACAGCATGGTAACAGGCCATTCTGGCCCAATGAGCCCGCGCCACCCAGTTGCACCCATGTGACCAATACATCTACTCACCTGTACATCTTTGGAATGTGGGAGGAAACTGGAGCACCCGGAGGTAGCTCACACAATCATGAGAAGAACGTGCAAGCTCCTTGCAGACAGTGGCAGGAATTAAACCCAGGGTGCTGGTGCTGTAATAGCGTCACGCTAACCACTACACTATTGTACTTCCCTATGGTGAGAGTTTGCAGAGTTCTGAGATGCAGAAGGATCTGGGTGTTTTGGTGAATGATTCACAAAAGGGTAGTGTGGAGGTACAGCAGTGAAGGAATGCCAACAAAAACCATTTTTTTGCTGAGGCAAGCAGAGTATAAGTGTAGGGGATATGTATTTAATATACAGATATATATTTATTGCAATTGATTGATTTACTTATGCATTTTTCTATATTATCATGTATTGCATTGTACTGCTGCTGCAAAGTTAACAAATTTCACGACACATGCCAGTGATAACAAACTTGATTTCGATTTTGATTTCTGACAATGCTTCAGTTATGTAGAGCAGTGGTCCCCAACCTCCGGGCTGCGGACCGATACCGGGCCACGAAGAACACAGCAGTGCAGCGGTAACCGGAATGCACCCAGCACATCTTTAAGAAAAAAGCCAAGATAAACAAGCTAATTGATTAGGTGCCACTCGGCACGTAATGTCGGCCCAGATCAGAGGCGATTGCCGATTGCGTTGCCTCTGATCTGGGCTGACATTTACGTGCTGGGCGGCACCTAATTAATTAGCTTGTTTATTTCGGCTTTTTTCTTAAAGATGTGCTGAGTGCATTTCAACTACTGCTGCACCCCTGCATTCTTCGCGGCCTGGAGGTAGGGGACCACTGATGTAGAGCATTAGTGAAACCACAGCTGGAATACTGTGTATAATACTGTCAGTTTATTTAAGAAAGGATGGGAAGATTGGGGGTGTCTTATTTGCCCAATATCTGGAATGGGTAGATCATCTTAAGATAAAAGCTTGGATAGGCTAATCTGGTATTTGTTGGAGTTTAGAAGAGTGAGAGGAATCTTGATTGAAGTATGCAAGGCCTGAAAGGGTGGATGAGAGTCAATGTGGGAGAACCTTCAATAAGTGGGGTTGGGGGTAAATGTTCTTGCACTTAAAGTGGAGGTAAGGAATTTTGTTTTATTTTGGAGGGTTGTATGTTTTTGGAGCTCTCTTCCCCCAAGGATGGTGCAACAGGAGTCTTTGAATGTTTTTAAAGTAGGGGTAGATTGATACATGACAAGCAGAGAGTGAAAGAGTATTGTTAATTGACACAAATGCAGAATTGATTTAACAATCAAATCAGCTGTGATGGTATTAAATGGCAGAGCAGGCTTGATGGGTTGCTAGAAATATTCCTGCTCCTAAGTCATAATTAGTAATCACAGATGATTAGATGATGTTTGATAACTCCTTGGTCACTTCATTGATAACTGGAAGGCAGTTGAAGTTTAACAGGAAAACAGTTGGTTTAAGAGGTTAGGTTAAACATTTTGAAGATAGTACACACATGGGCAATGACTAGGTCTAAGCACAACCTGCAAGGGGACCTGTACATGGATACACTTGGTTAAGACATACTTAAAACCTGGCCAATCAATGTCTTTTCCCATATTTATAGAAATTTAATTGAACAACTTGAACAATGCAAATCTAGTCCTTTCATTCTAAATACAAGGTGATCTTCCATCATCAAGCAAATGCTTTATAACCAAAAAGCACAGGCTACACTGCAGCAACTTACCTGAACACAAGGGCCTGCTTGTGGACGCGCCTCCAGTACAAAACCAACCTTCAGAGCAGTTTCCACTGGGCGAACTCAAACCATTTCCTTCACAGAACTGACCTATAAATATTAGTGTTTTAAGGAGAAAAATAGCTCAGGTTTACTACATTAGCAACATTCTGTTCTGACCAGAGAGTTCTTCACTGAGGAAATGTTGCTCATACTTCAGGACAGCAATCCCATAGAAACAGTACAAGTATTTTGTAGGGATTAACAGTATGCAATGTAAAAGGTGATGTTCTTGATTAGCATTATTTCAATGGTCAAATGAATTAATAGCAGCTGTACCCTGACCACATGCATATGGAAAGAATTGTGGGCAGAAACCTGAGCACCTTTGACATCTGGGCAAACAACACTGTCCTGTTTCATGGCGTGTTCCATGTAATAGTTTTCTTCAACCCAGTGTACAGACAGTCTTACAGTACATGCATCACACAGAAGTGAATTCACTTTGATCACATTCGGCATATTTTATATAGGAATGCTCCATAAATATTGGAATTTTACAGTGGAATTAATAATGCCACATTGCCTGAAGCATATGATGTTATTTAAAGCTATTTTTCCCCCATACAGCTGTGTCCTACATGGAATGCTAGTCAAGCAGAATAATGAAAGTGGTCCTTCAGGCAAAGTGATAATACTAATTCCACTACAAAACATTTCAACCCAAAAATAAAAGTAGAAACTTTTATGATAAATTAAAGGTGATGAGTCTGCATAGTGGTAAAAACAGAATGACTTTGGTCCTACAGCATTACAATGTGATATACAATGGTCTTGAGAATGACTACGATTGACATGCTGACTACCTGGACTGTTTTAGTTATTGGGGGAATGGGGAGTTACCAGTAAAAATGTCACAGTGAGTATTTTAGAGCATTAATGTTTGCTTACCTGGAGGGCAAGGCAAACATCCATCTGAGCTTTGTAGGCCAGGCAAACTACCATAGGTCCCAGAAGGACATGGAAATTCATTCGCAAAGCGGGTGCATTCTGGACAGTAATATCCTGGCAGGCATTGTAGTGGATATGGGTTGGAAAGACCACCCAAACAGAAATAACCAGCTAAGCACTTTTGGCAGATACTCTGACCTGAAAAATTTCAGAGATTCATACAGTTAGGTAGAAGAATACAGAGAAGGAATCACCCGTATTCATTCAATACTGAGTGTTACTTGTTTAAGTGACAGGCTCTTCGGCTCACAAAGTTGTGCCAAACTAATGAAACCAATGGCACCTAATTAAACAAGTCTCTTCTGCATGCACTGGTCCATATCCCTCCATTTTATAAATATTCACATACTTATTTAAAAGCCTCTTAAATGCTTTGATTTTATCTGCCTCCGCCACTACTATTAGTGCATTCCAGGTACCCATCAGTCTCTGAGGAAATCACCCCCTCTCACATTAAATGCATGCCTCTCTTTTTATAGTCTGTCTAATCTATGCCTCTTATAATTTTATAAACCTTTATCTAGTTTCCTCTCAGCGTCCACTGCTCTAGAGCACACTACCCAAGTTTGTCCAACCTCTCCTCATAGCCAATGCCCTCTAATCAAGGCAGCATCCTGGTAAACTTCTTCTGCATCATCTCCAAAGCCTTCGAATAATGGAGTTCGAATAATGAATTGAATACAACATTCCAAATGCAGCTAATTGTAGTTTTAAAAAGCTGCAACATAACTTTCCAACTCTTGAACTTAATGTCTTGACTAATAAAGGTAAGCATACTAAACGCCTTCTTTACCACCCTTGTGTGGCCACTTTCAAGGAGCTTTGGATTTGGACCCCAAGATCCCTCTGTACATCAGCAGTTTTAAGGGCCCTTCTATTAACTGTGTATTTTCTCTTTAACTTTGATCTCCCAGAGGCGCAATGCTTCAAACATGCTCAGATTAAATTTCATCTACCATTTCCCCACCCATATTTGCAATTGTTCTGATTCTGCTGTATCCTTGTCCATGACCCACAACTCCACCAATCTTTCTGTCAGCTGCAAACTTGTACATCACAAATGGCAGTTGTCTTAGTATGCATCCATTAGTCACCATTTGTCGTGAACCTGCAGTCAGAATAAAACTACTACCCTCTGTCTTCTATAGGCAAGCAATTGTGATTTAAAATGGTCAGGCCACTGTGGATCCCATGTATCTTAACCTTCTGGATGAGCCTTTCAAGAGGGGCCTTGTCCAATATAGAAAATCCATGTAGAAATCATTCACCGCTCTACCTTCATCAATCCCTTTTGTCACCTCCAATCAAGTTAGTTAGACATGACCTGCCCCACACAAAGGCAAGCAGACTGATATAATATTTGCACTTTCTTTACCTGTATTTCAATGCAGAAGTCAAAGACAGAATCCAACAGAATGGAAATAGGCCCTGGGACTCCCCAAGTTCACACTGGTCACCCATTTACTTCCATTCTATTCTTTCTCCCCACACCCTTTCACCTTACACCTGGGCTGATTCACAGTGCCACTTATCTGATCAATCCATGAAATTCTGGGAAGTGGGAGTGAATTGGAGCCCCAGAGAAAAGTCCATGCAATCACAGAGAGGATGTGCAAACTCCACAGACAGCACCAGTGGCCAGAAACTTTATTTCTTAGACCATGTGAGATTTTTGTGCAGAATGATAGTTTTTGGTTAAACTAACAAATTTTATTTCCTCTATTAATATTCATTTTCAAACATGATTCAATTCAAGCAGTAATTGGGGCAGTATATTACAGATACTAAAAATCCTTACCAACAAGTCAATATAGAAAATCTTGTTATTTTGATTTCCACATTAAACCTCAACTATCTTACATTTTACAATGCTTCAGAATAGAAGAGCCTTACTTTACTTTGCCACTCAAGTGACCATTCCAAAGACTGACAATGAAACAATTTCAACCCTCAGAACATTTTAAATCTGGGAAACAGATGCTTGTCTTCAACAGAAAGAAAACTCATCAAACCCAATGTCAATATAAACACCTGTAGCACCATGTCTTTGAGTAAACATTACAAGAGGCAAGTTTGACAAGTCTTATATAATGAACTTGACTTTGAACTTCCATTTACTGCACTGCTCTATGTTCTACTTAATCATACTTAAAATCTTCTCAATGAAATAATTTAGTTTTGATTATGTACTCTACACAGCAACTGAAAAAGTCCTTTCACTGACAATTGATATAGACTTATCTTGATCTTTTGTCAATTGTAGTCGGAGGTACGTTCTGATATTGTGTGGCACTTAAAAATAAATAGTAAGGCTCAATATTGTAAATTTTAGGAGTTAATATTCAGCTACTCTACTTATTTTTCATGAAATGTTAAACATAGATTCTTTTAAGACAAGAGAAATAAACAGCACTGTGTACAGCAGGTCGTGCTATTTTCTCAGCTCCAGGTTCTTATACTTGATCTTGACCCCCAGTGCTGTCTGGCCCCCCTGTGATTGCATGGTTTTGACCTGGGTGCTGTTTTTCTGCCACATCCCAAAGATCTGTTGATTAATTATATTGCTACTCTCAATTCCTCTTAGGGTGGGAGGCTATAGGAGAATCAGGAGAGAATCTCTTATCGGGAAATAAGTGAGGGAATGGGACTGATGGATTGTTCTGAGACCAGGACATTGATGGTTCAAGTGTCCTGCTTGCATGTGGTAAGAAAATTGGAGTAAGAGGAGACTGATTTAACAGGTTAATAAGTCAATGTCTTTAGTTTATTTTCCATATTCATTATGTATAAGCATGCATAGTATTCAAGTAACATGACATTGTGAAATGATTTACATTGCTGAGTTTCAGCCTGAACACAAATGAAAACAGAGTGCCACCAGGAAGCTCTGTACCTGTTTCAGAGTTGTAGGTTCCAGGTGGGCACGGTATAGGTAGAGTAGAATTTCTGGGACAGTAGGCACCCGCACTGCATTCTCCACCATCCCCTGTATGATTGACGTGCATGGAGGGATGTGGAGAATTAACTCCAAATACACAATAAAATCCAGGATCACAGGGGCCTTCAGTTTGTGTTAGGCCTAGGCTACTGCAGTAGGAACCACCTAAGGATGAAGATTGAGAATTGCTTTGAAATTTCCCAATATATTACATTAGAAATAGCAAAACAATACATCTTATTTCTTATTTTATAATATTTTCTTTCCCTGGGACTTTAGATATTTGTACGTTTTAGTACAGACGAGAACGTTGTTTTGTTTGAGACTGTTACTGACCAGACTATGATCAAGGACTTGTTGTATGTGAATTAGAGGTAAAAATCTGTATTCTTTTAACTCTTACTCACTATTTGGTTTTGACTGGCAAGTTGAGTATTTTCTGCACAGCATAATAGCTCTTTAACCAAGCTGCTTGTTATGTTATCTTAACTAGCAGTTGAGAGTCAATGGATTTAATGTGGGTCTGGCGTAACATGACAGCAAAACCAAGTAAAGACAACATACTTTCTTCTCAAAGAATATCAGTGAACTGGATTGCATGACAATCCATCTGATTCTGGCTTTATATTCCACATTCAGTTAGGTAACTAAAGTTCAATTCTCTGACTGCTGTGGTGGGTTCTGATTTCCTGCCTCCAGATTACCGGTTCATACTTCAGGATTGCTGTTCTGGAAATATAAATATTAAACTACTGTGCCCTGCTCTGGTACTCTGAGGAAACTAACTCACTCAACTTTCAGGATGCCTGTTCCGCATGGTGATAACCCAAGACAGAAAGGATCCATAGTCTTGATAGGGCGGTGTGGAGGAGTTTTTGCAGGGACACATTAAACCCACTTAATGTTGCATCTATTCCATGCTTAAAGATTATTTTGCAGGTTCTGGGGATAAAGTCTAGTTCCCACCCAACATATGTGTTCACCAGATCAGGAGAACCGTTTGTAGATGGTTGTCATGTTTTGTGATCTTAACTCCACCAATGTCAAGAAATTATAACTTCCACAGGCTAAGTATTGGTGAAATGGATTCGCATATCTACAAGTCATTCTTCCCGTTGCATTTTAGAGTTTCAGTTATTGAAGATTATTGAAATTGGGTGGGGTTGGGGCAACAGGAGGAGTTTAGAGAGGTATCTAATTAGTGATGAAAGAGGACAGGATGGGATCAGGGGTACAAAGTATCCTGGGGTCTGGTATTGGAGGTTTGAAAGATATTTGCAGCAAAGTAAAGGCTATTGGGATTGTGTGCAGAAGGTGAATTAACAATATTAGCAAACCTAACTGTAACAGAATCTAAACAGAAGATGCTGGAAACCCTCCTCAGGGTTTCATCATCTGTGAAAAGATGGAGAGTTAATTTTCAGGTCCAAGATTTATTAACAGCCAAAGGGTCCTGTACTCGAAATATTAACTTTGTTTCTCTTCCCACAAATGCTGCCTGACCTACAGAGTTTCTCCTTGTAGATTGTTTGTTGCTCCAGATTCCAGCATCGGCAGTCTTTTGTATCTTCATGTTGTTTAAGGGATATACATGCCAATGATTTATTGTAAAAGTGGCGTCAAAAGAATGCATTTCACTCCTTACAAGAATATTTGTGATTCTGTCCCCCCAGCTTCAGAAAAGCTTGAATTGACCTGCAGCCAAAGATATCTCTGGCAGCCTAGAAAAGGTGCAAGAGCATTAGACGTCCTATCAAAGTTGGTGCTAATATCAATGCTAACTATGTCATCTGCAAAAGCTCAATGGAATGTGGCGAGCCTGCATTTTAGATTCTGTTGTATGGGAGCAGGTAGAGACCATGTTAGCTGAGAGAGAACAGAAGGATTGTAATTGGTGGCTTCCATACAAGAACACTTCAAAGGTCCGAGAATAAATTTACCAAATGTCTCAGAGTATCAGTCACCAATTGGGAAGACTTATTAAGAAAACAGAAGAAAAACTACACAAATCAAGGACTCCATTCTCTCACCAAGACATGGAGTACAGTCAGATATCTTCATCAGTCCCTGGGATGCTCCAAATGTTCCAACAGGGCAAGGTTGGGGAGATACACCAGTACCCTTTGGACAGTATGCACCTTGGGGACAAGGTTCAGCTTCCTCTCTGCCAAGAAAGAGATGGACATGAGGATGATTAGAAATGCCTAATCAAATCTTAAAGAAATATTAGTGAAATTAGGGTTCTTGCAATAGCATGAAATGAAAGCTAACTCATTTTATAATCTGCCGAAGAGAAAAATACAGCTACCTGTCACATTTGCTCATGACCAGTTTCACCCCCAATATTACTTAGGTGAATAATAGAACTAAATTAGCCAACTGAAATCGAAGCACTAAAATATCTAAAAGGCAAAATTAAGCCTTCAAAGAAGGCTTGTGAGAATGAGGCAGTGAAAATATTGTAGGTTAATATGATAGGTACAAGAATAGAACCAATAGCTTATTAGGATTTGAAATTCTATGTAGCTTCATATGGAGGCCTTGATCTGAGATACAATTACTGATGTGGAAATCATTTCACAATATTACTGTAAATGCTTAAGCAATTACAAAATGTGCTTATATATTCTAATTTCATTTTGTGTTTGATGCTTAAAATAACTACATACCATATATAAAGTTAGAAAAATGCAGATGTTCAAAGTTTAGTTAAAGTGAGCCTTCTGATATATTAGGATATGGTGTGAGCAGAATTATCTGCAGCTTAATGTGAAAAAGACTAAGGAGCTGGTGGTAGACCTGAGGAGAGCTAAGGTAACGGTGACTCCTGTTTCCATCCAGGGGGTCAGTGTGGACATGGTGGAAGATTACAAATACCTGGGGATACGAAATGACAATAAACTGGACTGGTCAAAGAATACTGAGGCTGTCTACAAGAAGGGTTAGAGCTGTCTCTATTTCCTGAGGAGACTGAGATCCTTTAACATCTGTCGGACGATGCTGAGGATGTTCTACGAGTCTGTGGTGGCCAGTGCTATCATGCTTGCTGTTGTGTGCTGGGGCAGCAGGCTGAGGGTAGCAGACACCAACAGAATCAACAAACTCATTCGGAAGGCCAGTGATGTTGTGGGGATGGAACTGGACTGTCTCACGGTGGTGTCTGAAAAGAGTATGCTGTCCAAGTTGCCTGCCATCTTGGTCAATGTCTCCCATCCACTACATAATGTACTGGGTGGGCACAGGAGTACATTCAGCCAGAGACTCATTCCACCGAGATGCAACATAGAGCGTCATAGGAAGTCATTCCTGCCTGTGGCCATCAAACTTTACAACTCCTCCCTTGGAGGGTCAGACACCCTGAGCCAATAGGCTGGTCCTGGACTTATTTCCTGGCATAATTTACATATTACTATTTAACTATTTATGGTTTTATTACTATTTATTATTTATGGCGCAACTGTAACAAAAACCAATTTCCCCCGGGATCAATAAAGTATGACTATGACTAAATTCCATCTGTTTTGTGCTGGATGGAGCATGTTCTGGTGGCTAATAGTTTACATGGGATAATTCAGCAAGCAAACAAAGGAAAATAACCTCATTTCAGATTGTCATGATTGCTAATTGTGCATTTTACATTTAGAAATACAGTATTTACAGTTTCATTTGTATTCTATTTTTCTCCTTCCTTAATATTTTGATTTCATTATGTGGCACTCACAGATGAAGGTTGCATGAACCTGATTTGACATCACTATTGAGACAGATGAAGTACTACACTCACTCAAATCACGTAAATGAATTATAAACAAGTGTGATATAATAACTACACATCTGATTGCTACTTGTCTGAGTTTGGAAGCTTCTGGTGTCTCGCAAAGATTTTGAAAACGAGTATGTGTCACCTCTACAAGCATAGCTCACACACTATATTCCAGTGCAATGTACATTGGATCTTACCTGCTTGTGCACTGGTATCCTTCAGGGCAGGTGAAACATACTTCTGCCCCTGTATGGTTCACAAATTTCCCATTTTCACATGGTGTTGGCATAGCAGAACCCGATGGGCAATAATGACCAACAGGACAAATGTCACCTGAATTCATAGAAAATATTAAACAACTTCTGAGTGATGCTCCAGAGAATATTGAACATTTAGAAACAGCAGCACCTTGCTCTTGTTCTCCTGCATAATTACCAGTACTACTTAATCTTACTGTGTATTCTGTAATCATTCATACTTGCATAGAACTCTTTTGAAGGAGATCTGCTCAAGGTAGGAATAGGATTAGTGGTTAGGCACAAAAGTGCATTTCACTGATCCCAGAAAGATCAATTTAAAACCAGATGACACTAAAAATTAAATAGAGGGTCTTGGAAGATTTGTTTCATAACATAATCTGAGTTTTATTTACAGGTTAGTTCATCAGCCTATCTCACTGCTGACTTAATATTCTCAGAAGCATTTTCAATAGGATATGTAACTATCTTTACCCATTCCATTGCAGATAAATACAATGTAGATATACTAATGTTTTAGCATTTATTCTATGAGATAGAATTAGAGCTGTACTCTGTTCAAGAAATAGAATGTATATATTGGTAGACTTTTCAAAACATGTTTAAGCTCACTGAGAACTGCTCGAGAGAAGACAGCATTTAGTGTTATTGGCTACACGACAGAGCCAAATCAAAACCAGTTGATCATTAAATATGGTACCTGTAACGCCATCAAGAGGCGTTGCACTCTTTGCTCCCTTCTTGCAATAAAATCCCGGGTCACAAAGTTCTCCAGCATTGTCTCTGCCCATCTCGCTACAATAGAAACCTTCAGAAATGCAAAAATCAGGCTCATATCATGACAATAAACTTAAGCATGGGCTCCAAAATGGCATGCTTTGTTCGACACTGTGGGTCAAGGATCACTTCATTTACATAAGTGTATATTATTTATGCATCCAGGGTAGTATAGACTTAAATAAGAACCTAAGCTGGTAAATACACTCAAATATCAATGACGAACAGGTAGTTTTAATTACACACAAACCTGAAGGACACGGTGCACAGTCTTCCTCACTCGTGCCTTGCGTTGTTGATCGGAACGTTCCAGATGGACATGGGGTGGGGAAGGCTGCAGCTTCGGGACAGTAGTGACCAGGAGGGCAAATGTCCCCAAAGGTGGCTGCAATGGGAGCTGCAGATTGGGATCCCTCCTGGCAGAAAAATCCTAAAGTGAAAAAAAACAACCAACTCGGGACAGTGATTGAAAAGTGGTGGAATTATCAGCATTCTGGTTTGCCTTTGAACTCTGATCCAGTTTAACTTCAGAACATGTAGTAAGAAGAGAAAGACTGAGGTAAGGCCAGGTAAGTTCCTTTAAAAGGAGAACGGCCTGCAGCGGTATTTTATTTGCGGCAAGGAAGGCGGTGAGGCTGTAGCGTATTGGGTAGGTCATGACAGCTGAGATCGGCCCCGTGGTTTGTTCCTCCTGCAGCATGTGGGAGATCAGGGATACTTCCAGTGTCCCTGACGACTATGTGTGCAGGAAATGTGTCCAGCTGCAGCTTCTGGCAGACTGCATTGAGCAGCTGGAGCTGAGACTGGATTCATACTGGAGCATCCGCGATGCTGAGAAAGTCGTAGATAGCACGTTCAGTGAGTTGGCCACACCGCAGGTAAAGGCTACACAGGCAGAAAGGGAATGGGTGGCCACTAGACAGCATAGCAGTAGGCAGGTAGTGCAGGAGTCCCCTGAGGTCATCTCCCTCCGAAACAGATATACTGTTTTGGATACTGTTGGGGGAGATGTCTCATCAGGGGAAGGCAGCAGCAGCCGAGTTCATGGCACCATGGGTGGCTCTGTGGCACAGGAGGGAAGGAAAAGGAGTGGGAGAGCTTTAGTGATAGGGGATTCGATTGTAAGGGGAATAGATAGGCGTTTCTGTGGCCGCAAACAAGACTCCAGGAGGGTATGTTGCCTCCCTGGTGCAAGGGTCAAGGATGTCTCTGAGCGGCTGCAGGACATTCTGGAGTGGGAGGGTGAACAGCCAGTGGTCATGGTGCATATAGGTACCAACGATATAGGTAAAAAACGGGATGAGATCCTACAAGGTGAATTTAGGGAGTTAGGAGATAAACTAAAAAGTAGGACCACAAAGGTAATAATCTCTGGATTACTACCAGTGCCACGTGCTAGTCAGAGTAGAAATAGGAGGATATTTCAGATGAATATGTGGCTTGAAAAATGGTGCAAGGGGGAGGGATTCAAATTTCTGGGGCATTGGAACCAGTTCTGGAGGAGGTGGGACCGGTACAAACAGGAAGGTCTGCACCTGGGCTGGACTGGAACCAATGTCCTAGGGGGACCGTTTGCTACTGTTGTTCAAGAGGATTTAAGCTAATGTGGCAGGGGGATGGGAACAAGTGCAGAGAGACAGAGGGGTGTAAAATGAGGGTCGAAGCAAAAAGTAGTAAGGTGAAAAGTAAAAGTGGCAGGCCAGCAAATCCAGGGCAAAAATCAAAAAGGGCCACTTTTCAACATAATTGTATAAGGGCTAAGAGTGTTGTAAAAGCAAGCCTGAAGGCTTTGTGTGTCAATGCAAGGAGCATTCGTAACAAGGTGGATGAATTGAATGTGCAAATAGTTATTAATGAATATGATATAGTTGGGATCACAGAGACATGGCTCCAGGGTGACCAAGGATGGGAGCTCAACATTCAGGGATATTCAATATTCCAGAGGGATAGACATGAAAGAAAAGGAGGTGGGGTAGCATTGCTCGTTAGAGAGGAGATTAACGCAATAGAAAGGAAGGACATTAGCCGGGAGGATGTGGAATCGATATGGGTAGAGCTGCATAACACTAAGGGGCAGAAAACACTGGTGGGAGTTGTGTACAGGCCACCTAACAGTAGTGGTGAGGTTGGGGATGGCATTAAACAGGAAATTAGAAATGCGTGCAATAAAGGAACAGCAGTTATAATGGGTGACTTCAATCTACATATAGATTGGGTGAACCAAATTGGTAAGGGTGCTGAGGAAGAGGATTTCTTGGAATGTATGCGGGATAGTTTTCTGAACCAACATGTCGAGGAACCAACTAGAGAGCAGGCCATTCTAGACTGGGTATTGAGCAATGAGGAAGGGTTAGTTAGCAATCTTGTCATGAGAGGCCCCTTGGGTAAGAGTGACCATAATATGGTGGAATTCTTCATTAAGATGGAGAGTGACATAGTTAATTCAGAAACAAAGGTTCTGAACTTAAAGGAGGGTAACTTTGAAGGTATGAGACATGAATTAGCTAAGATAGACTGGCAAATGATACTTAAAGGGTTGACGGTGGATATGCAATGGCAAGCATTTAAAGATCGCATGGATAAACTACAACAATTGTTCATCCCAGTTTGGCAAAAGAATAAACCAGGGAAGGTAGTGCACCCGTGGCTGACAAGGGAAATTAGAGATAGTATCAATTCCAAAGAAGAAACATACAAATTAGCCAGAAAAAGCGGCACACCTGAGGACTGGGAGAAATTCAGAGTCCAGCAGAGGAGGACAAAGGGCTTAATTAGGAAAGGGAAAAAAGATTATGAGAGAAAGCTGGCAGGAAACATAAAAACTGACTGTAAAAGCTTTTATAGATATGTGAAAAGAAAAGGATTGGTTAAGACAAATGTAGGTCCCTTATAGTCAGAAACAAGTGAATTGATCATGGGGAACAAAGACATGGCAGACCAATTGAATAACTACTTTGGTTCTGTCTTCACTAAGGAGGACATAAATAATCTCCCGGAAATAGTAGGGGACCGAGGGTCTAGTGAGATGGAGGAACTGAGCGAAATACATGTTAGTAGGGAAGTAGTGTTAGGTAAATTGAAGAGATTAAAGGCAGATAAATCCCCGGGGCCAGATGGTCTGCATCCCAGAGAGCTTAAGGAAGTAGCCCAAGAAATAGTGGATGCATTAGTGATAATTTTTCAAAACTCTTCAGATTCTGGATTAGTTCCTGAGGGTTGGAGGGTGGCTAATGTAACCCCACTTTTTAAAAAAGGAGGGAGAGAGAAACCGGAGAATTATAGACTGGTAAGCCTGACATTGGTGGTGGGGAAAATGCTAGAGTCAGTTATCAAAGATGTGATAACAGCACATTTGGAAAGCAGTGAAATCATCGGACAAAGTCAGCATGGATTTGTGAAAGGAAAGTCATATCTGACGAATCTCATAGAATTTTTTGAGGATGTAACTGGTAGAGTGGATAGGGGAGAACCAGTGGATGTGATATATTTGGATTTTCAAAAGGCTTTTGATAAGGTCCCACACAGGAGATTAGTGTGCAAACTTAAAGCACACAGTATTGGGGGTATGGTATTGATATGGATAGAGAATTAGTTGGAAGACAGGAAGCAAAGAGTGGGAATAAATGGGACCTTTTCAGAATGGCAGGCAGTGACTAGTGGGGTACCACAAGGCTCAGTGCTGGGATCCCAGTTGCTTACAATATATATTAAAGACTTAGACGAGGGAATTAAATGCAGCATCTCCAAGTTTGCGGATGACACGAAGCTGGGTGGCAGTGTTAGGTGTGAGGAGGATGTTAAGAGGATGCAGGGTGACTTGGATAGGTTAGGTGAGTGGGCAAATTCATGGCAGATGCAATTTAATGTGGATAAATGTGAGGTTATCCACGTTGGTGGCAAGAACAGGAAAACAGATTATAATCTGAATGGTGGCCAATTAGGAAAAGGGGAGGTGCAACGAGACCTGGGTGTCATTGTACACCAGTCATTGAAAGTTGGCATGCAGGTACAGCAGGCGGTGAAAAAGGCGAATGGTATGCTGGCATTCATAGCAAGAGGATTTGAGTATAGGAGCAGGGAGGTTCTACTGCAGTTGTACAAGGCCTTGGTGAGACCACACCTGGAGTACTGTATGCAGTTTTGGTCCCCTAATCTGAGGAAAGACATTCTTGCCATAGAGGGAGTACAAAGAAGGTTCACCAGATTGATTCCTGGGATGGCAGGACTTTCATATGAACAAAGACTGGATCGACTAGGCTTATACTCTCTGGAATTTAGAAGATTGAGGGGGGATCTGATTGAAACGTATAAAATTCTAAAGGAATTGGACAGGCTAGATGCAGGAAGATTGTTCCCGATGTTGGGGAAGTCCCGAACGAGGGGTCACAGTTTGAGGATAAAGGGGAAGTCTTTTCGGACCGAGATGAGGAAAAACTTTTTCACACACAGAGTAGTGAATCTGTGGAATTCTTTGCCACAGGAAACAGTTGAGGCCAGTTCATTGGCTATATTTAAGAGGGAGTTAGATATGGCCCTTATGGCTAAAGAGATCAGGGGGTATGGAGAGAAGGCAGGCACAGGGTTCTGAGTTGGATGATCAGCCATGAGCGTACTGAATGGCGGTGCAGGCTTGAAGGGCCGAATGGCCTACTCCTGCACCTATTTTCTATGTTTTTATGTGTCTTCCAGAGTCACTACTTGTGCACTGAATCTTTGGACAGTTGGAAAAGACATTCTTCATGTTTGCTTGAGTATGTATGTACTTTTACCTTAGACAATCAGTTTTAATTCTGTCCAGTCCTTCACATATTTCTAATGGCTTTTGCTGATCATAAAAATAGCCCACTTGACAGCCCATTGGAATACAAGATCTTGAAATCTTTTACGTTATTAAACCAACTACCACTCTGTCCCATTACTTTATTCATGAATCATACTGTTAACCAAAACCTCACAGATATAGCAACAAGACCCAAGGCTTGTAGTAACAGTCAACAATTAGAAATGAAAAGAACAAGGGAGTATGAGAAGGTTGAAGGTGAGATGGGGCGGGGGGGGGGGACCAAGTAGAAAGGGAGTGATGGAGATGTGATAAAAGGTCATCAATGGGGTGGTGGGGGTAAGATTCCTTGCTGAAAAAAGTGGGGTGGTAGAAGGGATAGAGCTTGCTTCCAGTTAATTTAGCAATAATTCAGTGGTAGTGATGCGTTATGAATACATGCCTACGGACACCTGCACATATGAAGGAGCTCCCCAAATTATTAAACTCAAATGAGATCTAGTCTTGAAAAGTATGCAACTTCCCCACCATAATCAGACACTATTACGTCTTAAGAACATAGGCTGACAATCCCATTGTGGGAGGCCACTTAAAGTAGTTGCTTTGGAAATTGACAAGAAATTGCTGTTATTTGTGCAATAATACTCGATTAAACAATGGAACAGCTGCTAATAAGGAACAGGCAGAAAGGCAGCGTGGGCCATCCTGATACTGCACTATTGTAACTGGGCACAGGAAGACAATAAATTAATGATTGTGTTCAGGTTTATTTCACATTACTCAGTACTGCATTCAATATTGTGGAAATAAGGCTATCATACCAAATGTAAACATGAGGAATTCTGCAGATGCTGGAAATTCAAGCAACACACATCAAAGATGCTGGTGAACGCAGCAGGCCAGGCAGCATCTCTAGGAAGAGGTACAGTCGACGTTTCAGGCCGAGACCCTTTGTTAGTCCTGACGAAGGGTCTCGGCCCAAAATGTCGACTGTACCTCTTCCTAGAGATGCTGCCTGGCCTGCTGCGTTCACCAGCAACTTTGATGTGTGTTGCTTATCATACCAAATGATCTTTGTGTATTTTCTGACTGATGGACAAAATCTGTAAAAATGGAAAATGTTTGTAAACTGGTGATGGCCTGAATAAGAAATTACCAAGACCTGATATGATACATTACCTGCCCAACAAGGTCCTGACACCGCAGTAGCTCCTGTTGCATCACAGTACTGTCCAGGGGTACAGGATTGACACTGCGAGGCTTCAGTTAGTCCTTGTTCCTCGCTGTAAAAGCCACAAGATCAAATGCTACATACCAAATGACAGATAGGAATGCAACATTACTCTAAATCAGGGTTTCTCAACTTTTTTTATACCATTAAGTAAGTGGTCCATGGACCTCAGATTGAGAACCCCTGCTTTAAATATTTTCAGATGAATTTATTAAAGAGGAATACAAAATCAAAGGCCAATGTCAATACTTCTGTTCCTTAATGTTTTGGAATTGTAAGAACAATTGCTTCTGGGCAATTTGCAAAATTGATGCACAAAACAATGAGTGACAAATTAAAATGGTGGACATTTAATTATAACCAAACGAGATTAATATAAAATGGAAAACCAACAAGCTTTGATTGGAATATTTCAAAATGAAAGGCATGGAAGCTGGTGAAAGGATTGATCTACTTCACTCTTTCAACAATATCTCAGTATGTAATCCACCCCATCCCATCACAAACATGAGTTAAAGTTCAAAAATTGATATACAGAGATAATGTTTGTGCCAGCTAGGAAAAGTTAGACATCTGTTGGATAACATTTCAAACTTACTTACTACCTGTTACACCTGCTGGCATTTAGGGCAGCAATAAAGTTCCTCATTCTGCTTGGCGGAGCTCAGGGCTTTCTTCATCATTGCAGTAACTTCCACTTGGCTTTTACTACTAATGCAAGTCCTGGGTGGAGACTCAGGAATACCATTGCACAAAGATGTGGAAAGATTCTTCATTGCTGTTACCGTGACAGTTTTATTTGACTAATCAGGGGTTGTACCTCTGAGCTGAACCCCTGAACCTGGAGGACCACTCTTAGTCCGTCCTCTACCCTTTGACCTGTTTGGCATGGGTGACCCTATCAAAAGCCCTGACTGCAGCCAACATAACTCTCCAGGTCATTGAGGCACGTAAGCCTCCAAAATATGACAAGGTTGTGGTCCTCTTGGAGCCACAAAGCTGGGGCCCAGTAAAAGGGCTTTAAAGGGTTCTGTCTAGCTTTACTCATGCAAAAGACTCCATCTGGAGAATCAGTCTTCAACCTTAAGATCAATATTGAAAAGATAAACAATGTTATTGGGTATTTTGATATTGAATTATTGAAAACTTTTTATACTTGCATAACTGGCATTAAAGACACTCACAATGATGCTTCAACAGGGATTCTGTCTTATCAAAAATACCTGAAGGTTCCTTTTGGACAAGGCTGTCCTGTGACACTACCAACTGGACAGTAGGATCCTGGTAAACACTGCTCTCCTGTAATCCCATCAGTTGGGGTTGGTACAGTAGCACCCTGGATACACAAGTACCCAGCGCTGCATGATCCAGATGGTTTAGTGTTTCCTGGGAAAAATAAAAAAACAACTAATATGTTCTAGTTTCTGCATACAACAATCTAATGAACCTTTGTAATACAGTGTGAATACCCCTTATCCAAAATGCTTGGGGCCAGAAGTGTTTTGGAGTTTGGATTTTTTAGGATTTAGGAATATATAATGAGATAGTTTGGGATTGCCATCATTTCCAGCTCTGAACTTATGTGCTACTGTTAAGAAGTCTGTGTCTTACGCTTGTTCATAACACATATGTACGTAACAGTAAAAATGATTACAAACCACTAATAGAATGAATAGAATGAAAATATAACGTGTACAGGGTAACAAAGGCAGCACAGCAGCACTGGGATCAACAGACAATTTAAAAGTTAAGAAATAGCTGTGCCTTTTCTTAAATTTCTGCAACCAGCCTGCTGAATATTCCAAATTGTCTTCAATTTTCAGTTCATCCTGAGAGGTTGTTTGCTTATTTCATGATTAGCATACCATTACGCAGCATACGTTCACTTGAACGCTGACAATACATGATCGAGAGCTTAATTTTTCGCTTTATACTGTGTTTTTCTATTTTACATTAACTTCTCTTCATGACATATGTGAGGTCAATTCTCAGAACTATTTGTGATGTGCAGAAACCTGCGTATTGTCTATGAACCCTCCAGTGCCTTGTGGAATTTTCCATTTGTGATGTCTTTTGTGAGAAAGATATGCCAACTAGTAGAATGGTGCCGCAGCAACAACCTGGCACTCAACGTCAGTGAGACACAAAGCTGATTGTGGACTCGGGGAAGGTAAGATGAAGGAACACATACCAATCCTCAGAGGGATCAGAAGTGGAGAGAGTGAGCAGTTTCAGGTTCCTGGGTTTCAAGATCTCTGAAGATCTAACCTGGTCCCAACATATTGATGCAGTTAGAAAGAAGGCAAGACAGTGGCTATACTTAATTAGGAGTCTGAAGAGATTTGGTATGTCAACAAATACAGTCAAACACTATTTTATAGAATTCTGTGGAGAGCAGCCTGACAGGCTGGTATGGGGTGGGGGGGGGGGGGGGTGCTACTGCACAGGACCGAAAGAAGTTGCTGAGGGTTGTAAATTTAGTCAGCTCCATCTTGGGGACTAGCCTACAAAGTACCCAGGACATCTTTAGGGAGCTGAGTCTCAGAAAGGCAGCGTCCATTATTAAGGACTTCCAGCACCCAGGGCATGCCCTTTTTTCACTGTTACCATCAGGTAGGAGGTACAAACGCCTGAAGGCACACACTCAGCGATTCAGAAACAGCTTCTTCCCCTCTGCCATCTGATTCCTAAATGGACTTTGAACCCTTGGACACTACCTCACTTCCTTAATATATATTATTTCTGTTTTTTGCATGATTTTTAATCCATTCAATATACATATACTGTAATTGATTCACTTATTTATTATTATTATTTTTCTCTCTTCTATATTATGTATTGCATTGAACTGCTGCTGCGAAGTTAACAAATTTCATGACACATGCCAGTGATAATAAACCTGATTCTGATGTCAGTGCTAAAAAAAAAAAAAATCAGACTTTTGGAGGTTTTCGAGTTTTGGAAATTTGGATAAGGAGTACTCAACCTCTATAGATTTTGGTGAATAGTAAATCTGAAAACAGCTTAAACTTGAACTCAGTGTGCACTATTTCCCCAAATTTCTCTGTAGAGCAGGATCAGAGGTGGGTGGTATTCGTTTTTGAGACTATTTTTATTGTCATTTGTTTAATTGAGGACTTTGGGAATTGTGAAGCTGAGGTGTGAGTGAAGTACAAGTGTCTAGAGGATACCTGAACCCTGACAGTACATTCCAGGATCACAAGGTAAACAGTCCGATGCGTTCTGTAACCCGGTTCGATTTCCGTAGGTACCCTCAGGGCAGAAGAACTGGCTTGCAGATGCAGTACCTTGTGGACAATATGAGCCTGACGGGCAGATGATAGGCTGATGCACTCCTTGAAGAGAGACACAGTGGGGTGGGGGGGGGGGTGTTGGAAGCAAACATATAAATAAATGAGGAGAATGAAACACTAATAAATATAATGGCAAGCGTGAACTAGCCAGTTTTACAGTTTTATATCATTTCATTCTTAAGATTATTCTCTGCCATATCCACTGCAACATATTAACAGAAATTTATTCCATTATTACCTTGTGATTGGCAGAAGAATCCTGCAGGACAAACTTCACACTCTTCTGTTGCCCAGTTGGACTGGTAATGGCCTGGCGAACAGCTAGTTTGATTGGCACTTCCCTATGGAATTTGAGAGTGCTATTATAACAAGATAAGGCACCACTATAATTTTAACTCACTGAGACAATGTCAATACTTTCATGAATCACTCTGTATTCAAGCAACTTCAGTCTTGTTTCACAGACATCCAACACTACTTATTCTTAACTTAATTTTTTTCTTATTTCAATTATTCTTAACAAATTCTACTGGAAAACAAAACACTTCTGTGCTGGAGAAGAGATTCATTCAATAATATGCAAGTGAGATATGAGACATTGAGAGATCATTGAAATTCCGATAAACCTACACAAAGAAAGCACTCAATTAGTGTCACATCTGTTTCTTTTAATTGGATGGGATGCTAAATTCTAAATTACATAAAGTGGCAAACAATGGAGTAGTAAAAATCTTTCATTTTAATGCACTAGCTTAAAACATTTTTCAAATGGAGCAACTAATATCTGAAATCAAAGTAATGTGCTGAAATTTTCAGCTATTCTTGGCTGGAATTAAATAGCTGGCATCAGGATCGATCTCCTTCCATGATCAACATCAAAGACTGTTACAGAAAGCCCAGTGTTAAGTACTATCATCATCATACTGGAATTTGTTTGCATCATTTCACTGTAAACCTGACAGTAGTTTCTAGCACCTGCTCATACTTAGTGAAGTGCTGACACCACTATCTATGAAACCCCATTTTTCCATAGGGAACCCCATTAGAGGCTTTCAAGATGCACTTACTGTTTGAATCATAAAAAAAATAAGTCAGCATAAAAATGTTACTAAGATTATGGTAGCAATGAACAAAAATCTTATCTCCTCAGATTAAACAGATTTTAAATAGCACACTAAGCAAATTATACAGGCAAACAATTGCTCGGGCCTGAAAAAAAGTGTATGGGGGCTGTAATTAATAGGCCACTGGGAAAAATATTGGGAAAAAGGTCAGATTAATGAATATAACATAACATTTAAACATCGCAATGGTCTTCCTGCAAATTACATGCTACTTGCACCATTTTAGAAAAGCAAAAGAAAATATTCATTCTGCTGACCTCAGGGCAGAAATGACCTGGCAAACACATGAACTCTAAAGGCCGTTGGACAATCTGCCCTCCTGGACAGTAGTATCCTGCACCGCAAACACCTGACGGTGTTGACAAGCCGTAACCTGTACAGTAATGACCGGATGGGCAAGGACTGCAATCAGTTAAAGCAGCTCCTCCTAAAACAGCTTTGTGAGGAAAATGACAAAAAAAAGTTAAAAACAGCAAGATAAAAAACACAATTTTACACTCAGTAAAGAAGGACTTGTATCGTTATCTTTAAAATATGCGTAGGGTACATAAATTTTATTTTATAGCTTTTGATAATACTTCTGTTAGTATTCTTCTTGTAGATTGTATATTCCCAATAATATTATTGATAATGACCAGAATGAAATTGTAGATTCACACCACTAGAAGCCTTTTTGCAATAAAGGAACAGCAGTTATAATGGGTGACTTCAATCTACATATAGGTTGGGTGAACCAAATTGGTAAGGGTGCTGAGGAAGAGGATTTCTTGGAATGTATGCAGGATGGCTTTCTGAACCAACATGTCGAGGAACCAACTAGAGAGCAGGCCATTCTAGACTGGGTATTGAGCAATGAGGAAGGGTTAGTTAGCAACCTTGTCGTGCGAGGCCCCTTGGGTAAGAGTGACCATAATATGGTGGAATTCTTCATTAAGATGGAGAGTGACATAGTTAATTCGGAAACAAAGGTTCTGAACTTAAAGAAGGGTAACTTTGAAGGTATGAGACGTGAATTAGCTAAGATAGACTGGCAAATGATACTTAAAGGGTTGACGGTGGATATGCAATGGCAAGCATTTAAAGAATGCATGGATAAACTACAACAATTGTTCATCCCAGTTTGGCAAAAGAATAAACCAGGGAAGGTAGTGCACCCGTAGCTGACAAGGAAAATTAGAGATAGTATCAATTCCAAAGAAGAAACATACAAATTAGCCAGAAAAAGTGGCACACCTGAGGACTGGGAGAAATTCAGAGTCCAGCAGCGGAGGACAAAGGGCTTAATTAGGAAAGGGAAAAAAAGATTATGAGAGAAAGCTGGCAGGGAACATAAAAACTGACTGTAAAAGCTTTTATAGATATGTGAAAAGAAAAAGACTGGTTAAGACAAATGTAGGTCCCTTATAGTCAGAAACAGATGAATTGATCATGGGGAACAAGGACATGGCAGACCAATTGAATAACTACTTTGGTTCTGTCTTCCCTAAGGAGGACATAAATAATCTTCCCGAAATAGTAGGGGACCGAGGGTCTAGTGAGATGGAGGAACTGAGGGAAATACATGTTAGTAGGGAAGTGGTGTTAGGTAAATTGAAGGGATTGAAGGCAGATAAATCCCCAGGGCCAGATGGTCTGCATCTCAGAGTGCTTAAGGAAGTAGCCCAAGAAATAGTGGATGCATTAGTGATAATTTTTCAAAACTCTTTAGATTCTGGATTAGTTCCTGAGGATTGCAGAGGGGCTAATGTAACCCCACTTTTTAAAAAAGGAGGGAGAGAGAAACCGGAGAATTATAGACTGGTAAGCCTGACATCGGTGGTGGGGAAAATGCTAGAGTCAGTTATCAAAGATGTGATAACAGCACATTTGGAAAGCAGTGAAATCATCGGACAAAGTCAGCATGGATGTGTGAAAGGAAAATCATGTCTGACGAATCTCATCGAATTTTTTGAGGATGTAACTGGTAGAGTGGATAGGGGAGAACCAGTGGATGTGGTATATTTGGATTTTCAAAAGGCTTTTGACAAGGTCCTGCACAGGAGTTTAGTGTGCAAACTTAAAGCACACGGTTTTGGGGGTATGGTATTGATGTGGATAGAGAATTAGTTGGCAGACAGGAAGCAAAGAGTGGGAATAAACAGGACCTTTTCAGAATGGCAGGCAGTGACTAGTGGGGTACCACAAGGCTCAGTGCTGGGAACCCAGTTGTTTACAATATATATATATATGACTTAGACGAGGGAATTAAATGCAGCATCTCCAAGTTTGCGGATGACAAGCTGGGCGGCAGTGTTAGCTGTGAGGAGGATGTTAAGAGGATGCAGGGTGACTTGGATAGGTTAGGTGAGTGGGCAAATTCATGGCAGATGCAATTTAATGTGGATAAATGTGAGGTTATCCACTTTGGTGGCAAGAACAGGAAAACAGATTATTATCTGAATGGTGACCAGTTAGGAAAAGGGGAGGTGCAACGAGACCTGGGTGTCATTGTACACCAGTCATTGAAAATGGGCATGCAGGTACAGCAGGCGGTGAAAAAGGCGAATGGTATGCTGGCATTCATAGCAAGAGGATTTGAGTACAGGAGCAGGGAGGTTCTACTGCAGTTGTACAAGGCCTTGGTGAGACCACACCTAGAGTACTGTGTGCAGTTTTGGTCCCCTAATCTGAGGAAAGACATTCTTGCCATAGAGGGGCTACAAAGAAGGTTCACCAGATTGATTCCTGGAACGGCAGGACTTTCATATGATGAAAGACTGAATCGACTAGGTTTATACTCGCTGGAATTTAGAAGATTGAGGGGGGATCTGATTGAAACGTATAAAATTCTAAAGGGATTGGACAGGCTAGATGCAGGAAGGTTGTTCCAGATGTTGGTGAAGTCCAGAACGAGGGGTCACAGTTTGAGGATAAAGCGGAAGCCTTTTAGGATTGAGATGAGGAAAAACTTCTTCACACACAGAGTGGTGAATCTGTGGAATTCTCTGCCACAGGAAACAGTTGAGGCCAGTTCATTGGCTATATTTAAGAGGGAGTTAGATAAGGCCCTTGTGGCTAAAGGGATCGGGGGTGTAGAGAGAAGGCAGGTATAGGGTTCTGAGTTGGATGATCAGCCATGATTGTAATGAATGGCGGTGCAGGCTTGACGGGCCGAATGGCCTACTCCTGCACCGATTTTCTATGTTTCTATGTTTCCACAGTAAGCTTGTGCACCTCTTATTTCAGCTCCATCTTATACATAAAAAGATTCATCTGTGGACCACTAACTTAACCATTAATTTAATATGATTTGTGCTTTTGTACACCCTCAACAGGCATGGCTGTAGTAAGACATGAGCTAGGTAACTCTTCTTAGGATCACTGCACACCAAAAAATGGGAAATTATTGAAGCAAATAACTGAAGGAGATCTATCTGCTGAGGGACTCTTTCTTTTGAGCTTATACAGAGGAAATAAGATGTTGCTTGCCTGCCATCTGCTGGCCACAAGAGGAAAAGTAGCTGAATTAGATTTAAAAAATTTCAACACCAAAGTAATTATCCATATCTAGATTATTACATCAAAAGTATCAACATAAGATATGATAGAACAAAACTGTAATTAAATCCATTTGTTTACTGTTCTGTAGGACCAACAAAGAACTGGCAGGAGCACAAGGTTCTCTAAGAAAGATTTAGTAGGTCCATCAATATTTTAATCATACAGATATGAAAATACTGATGCAACTGTAGCCTGAAATATGCTACCAGAATATAGGTAAGAATATTTATTAAGCAGCAATCAAAATACTGGAATTTCACAAATGTCTTTTTGGTCTCCAACCTGGGTTAGGAGTTTTTATTTTCCTTTCTTTCACCTTACGATGGAAAGGGATAAATGATGGATATATTCATAAAATGGAAGTGGTGGGGTGGGGGGAGATCTTATTGGATGTATAAGGTCAGCTTGGAGGGCCAATGTGGTCATTTGTGTCCAGATATTATCGTATATTTGTACCTTCATAAGAAAATCATTAAAACTTTAACAAACCCTATAAAACTTGAACTCGAAATCAATATTACTAATATTCTTACCCAACAGGGTTCCAGGAGGGCAGGGTCTTGAATAGCTTGTTCCTTCTGGACAGTAATGTCCTACTGGACAGGGCTTGGAGTTGGGAGTTGTTGCAGTACCCTCACACAGAAACCCAGCAGTGCATAGCCCAGTTGGAGCTGATAGACCGGATTGCTCACAGTATAGTCCAAGATCACACGGAACTGGTTGAGACGAACTTTCAGGACAATAAAATCCTAAGGAAGAAATCATTGTCGCCCACTGATCAACTATTAATTGAATAGTAAGTTGTAAGGATAATACAAGGATATACTGGGTTAATATTATCAAGATGACTTGCTGGGTATATGGAATGGGAAACTAAAGAGATGCTAGGCAACCATAGATTCATTTCTAAGAACAAAATCGCAGCATCACCTACTGTTTTTTCACCTCTAAAGATTCAACTGAAATATAGCTAATATTAAACCTTTACTATGGTTGTACAATCCTTTTACATTTCCATAATATACAGAATCCTCTATTTCTTTCTTGAGCAGAGGCCCAACCTTTCTCCTTCACCTGCACATGCATTCATCTGGTTAAACATTACATAACTTCTTCAAATCTACTCACTTTCTTCATATGAACCAAATTCCACCTTGCCCTCATCTTCACAGGGTCTATCACTAAGTCATCTCATCTTTGTCTGGATCTCTCTGTCTCTATTTAAGAAGATAGTCTATCCACATCCATTACAAGCCTACTGATTCCCACAAATATCTAGCCTACTGTCTATCTAACCCTGCCTCCCATAGGACTCTAGTCTATTCTCCATCCATTGCATTTGCTGTGATGATGAGCCTCTAAAAAGGGTTCATTCTTACTGAACTGTGCTTACCCCTACCATCATTAACAAAGCTCACGACAGTATCTCATTTGTTTCCTCTATCTCTGCTCTTATATTCTGGGACAGAACAAGGAGTTTCCCAGGTCCTCACTTTTCATCCTACCAGCTTCCACATTCAACATATCATTTTGTTGATATGTTTCTGCCACTTTCAAAAGAGATTCCACAACTAGACATATTTTTCCTTACAGCACTTCAAAAAGTGAACCAACTCGTTGCAGAGATGAAGTCAACTGAAGGCACAGCAATGATGTTGTCATCTATTGTGATCCACATCATGCTCGACTCATATCTTACTACTATTACCACTGCAGAGGTCACAATGGCTTTCCCACTTAGGCCAATTTCACAGTGCTGCTGGTTTTCTGTGATATCTGATCCTATGTGCATTTTGAAACATCCCTATTGATTATGGTTTAAAAATCAGTAGAATTTGACAGCAGAATATAATGGTAGGATTATATCCTACCATTATATTCTAGTATGTATTGGCATTCAAAAATGTTCACAATGTTTTAGTCTGGTGATATGATTTCCATTTAACTCTGAACCAACTGAAGTTCTCCATAATGTTTCTAGCTACATGACTTACATAACATTAGTTTTTTTCATGGAAATCAAAAACAGTGGACTCCACTTAACTGGGACACATTGGGAAAACAGTACATTTTGGCCCAATTAAGCGGCTGCCCCAATTAGCCAAATTTTCATGGAAATAGTTAAAAAAGGTCTTAAAAAAAGTCAAACTACAATTTGAGCAATAATTAATGTATTAAATGAAATACAGAACAAATTGGAACACTACCAATACTACAGTACTATAAAACTGTGCCATAGTTCCTAATCGTTATCGACAGAGGAATTCATCCAGTGTTCTTTTGATTGACTGTAAATGAACAAAATCAGCGCAGACGCCGAGTGCAGATGAGGTACCACCTTCATACAATGTTTTTGATGGTTGCATCCTCCAAATTTTAATTTTTATTGTAATATTCAAGATGATTGTTGATACCTTCCAATTTTTTGTAACGCCCAACTTGCTGAAGTAGTGAAATTGTCTCATTATCAATCCTAGCCATTTCTGGCATCTCCAAGCCTCAATGCCTGAAACCGCAGGGAACAAACTGGTTTTGAATTGCCTTACTGCTTATTTATCACCAACTATCATTGACATAAATCACAATTTTTTGAACAAAAACACACGCAATTGACGCTATTTCAAAACTGCGTGCTCTAAGCATAGTCTAACAGCCACATAATGGCACGTGACTGATGCTAGTTAGAAATTGTTCGGCAGTGGTCTCCTGTCCCAGTTAAGCGGCATAATGTCCCAAATAAACAAAGGGAATCACATCTATTTTCTAAATTAGTTTTTCTTTTTTAATAGTTGTCCCAAATAAGTGGCTGCCCTGATTAACCGATGGCCCAATTAACCGGAACCCACTGTATACTCTAATAATTGACATGTGTTAATGGATACCTGGAGGACAAAGAAATTCTGTAAAGTTTCCACGCTGGTCAAGGCAGTATGAATGGGACCCAAGATACTTGGACACGTTGGCTTGAATCTGAGGTTGACTGTTGCACGTTCCACCTGGGCAATAAAAACCCGGGCGGCAAAGGCCTGAAGGAGCACTAAGACCTTTTCTATCACAGACGTGACCGGCTACAAAAGACAAATTCATTAAGATGTGATTAATAATGAAAGAAAGCAATCAGAATTCAAGCTGAAGTTGTCAGTACAGTTTAAATTTTATTCAACAGACATGATAACCAACATAAATATTGTATTCACTGCTGGGCCAAGGATCTGAACATTGTAAATATATCTTAAGGTGCATCACTTTCTGTTGATTCATAACAAGGTTATATTAGGGTTGCAAGGTGACTTGTGACTAGAAGTGCCCAGAGGAATTTCACAAAAGGCATGATTAGACTTTGAAATGGTAATAAATGTGATTTACACTTGGTTAAGTTGTTTTATTTTACATTGCAGAGTATTACATCACGTGATTTAAATTTCTAGGTGCATCCCTGAAGTTCTTTTTCATAATCAGATTCTCAAACTTAATTCCAGACCCAACCCAACCCAACTAGCTAACTGCCCTAGTGAGCCACAGTCACTGGTTGTTTCACTAACCTGGACAAGCAAGGCACTCCAAGTCACTGTGAGCTGTTGTTCTATTGTTATAAGTTCCAATTGGGCATGGATATTGAGTAGGATGTGAAGTACCTCCAGGGCAATAATAACCTAATTTCAACCAAAGAGATAACTTTGTAATTTGTTACACAATCAGTATCAATTATGAAGACCTTCCTGTAAGCAATGCTGTCACCATGAACGAAAGGTAGCATTGGCTTGTGGAACTTACCATCTGTAACAATGCAAGTTACTTTGGCAGATTTTCTATGCGCAGATAAAAATGCACGCATCTGATATAATAAGATCATTTTCATATTAAAGGCTATTAAGTATGAAATTACCTGGCCAGCAAGGTGTCAAGAGAAATGATGTAGAGGATTCTGCACAGTAATACCCAGGTTTACAAAGATCACACTCCGACTGACGGCTTCTGTCACTATAGCTCCCTGCTGGACATGAGGTTGGTTTTGAGCTCCCAGTTGGGCAAAAAGTACCTTCCAAACATGGCCCTAAAATGAAAATTATGTGCACATCACTGTGATGATGAGATACACTTATTACTATTGGAAGTAACTGGTAGTTACATGTGTATCATAAATATGCAATGCCCATTGTAAAACAAAAAGGCTAAAGGAAGATTTGATAGAGGTGGTGATAATTATGTAAGGTTTGAGAGAATGAAAAGAGGACAATTCCTCCCGCTGGGTCATGTATTGCAACATGCCAGCAGAAAATGGAATCCAATTACATGTCTCTACAGTCATACACTGCTCTGAAGAAGTATTAATATTTCACTATGCTGGCTGCAAGCTCACCTCCTATGCCTGCATTGTTGCCTTCTGGTGTAGGAGTGTGAACTCCCATCTGACAGTAATATCCAGGTGAACATGGCCCAGTCACTTGATCTGCTCCATCTTCACTGCAGAAGAAACCAGCATCACATGGAGTGCAGTCAGACATTGCCTGTAGACCCAGAGCTGCACTATATGTACCTATGAAAGCAAGATAGCAAATGTTTAAAGCTGCTGAAGTTAACAATTGTTTGTCACAGTGATGTCTGTGATCATAGAACAGTACAGCACAGTACAGGCCCTTCGGCCCACAATGTTGTGCCGACCCTCAAACCCTACCTTCCATATAACCCCCCACCTTAAATTCCTCCATATACCTGTCTAGTAGTCTCCTAAATTTCACTAGTATCTGCCTCCACCACTGACTCAGGCAGTGCATTCCATGCACCAACCACTGTCTGAGTAAAAAACCTTCCTCTAATATCCCCCTTGAACTTCCCACCCCTTACCTTAAAGCCATGTCCTCTTGTATTGAGCAGTGGTGCCCTCGGGAAGAGGCGCTGGCTATCCGCTCTATCTATTCCTCTTATTATCTTGTACACCTCTATCATGTCCCCTCTCATCCTCCTTCTCTCCAAAGAGTAAAGCCCTAGCTCTCTTAATCTCTGATCATAATCCATACTCTCGAAACCAGGCAGCATCCTGGTAAATCTCCTCTGTACCCATTCCAATGCTTCCACATCCTTCCTATAGTGAGGCGACCAGAACTGGACACAGTACTCCAAGTGTGACCTAACCAGAGTTTTATAGAGCTGCATCATTACATCGCGACTCTTAAACTCTATCCCTCGACTTATGAAAACTAACACCTGTACTGTGCTGTACTATTCTATGTTCTATGTCTATGTTCCTGTCCCTGACTTCCACCCATACTGACTTAAAAGAGGATCCTGCTACATTACCCACCCTTTCTGTAGCTGTAATAGTATCCCTGACCAGTAATGCCACGCCTCCTCCCCTTTTTCCGCCCTCTCTATCCCTTTTAAAACACTGAAATCCAGGAATATTGAGAATCCATTCCTGCCCTGGTGCCAGCCAAGTCTCTGTAATGGCCGCTACATCATAATTCCATGTATGTATCCAAGCTCTCAGTTCATCACCTTTGTTCCTGATGCTTCTTGCATTGAGGTACACGCATTTCAGCCCTTCTACCTACTGTCTTTACACCGTTTATTCTACTTCTCTTTCCTCAAAGCCTCTCTATATGTTAGATCTGGCTTTACTCCGTGCACTTCTTTCACTGCTCTATCGCTCTGGGTCCCATCCCCCTCGCAAATTAGTTTAAACCCTCCCGAACCATGCTAGCAAACCTACCTGCAAGGATATTGGTCCCCCTCGAGTTCAGGTGCAACCCATCCAATCTGCACAGGTCCCACCTTCTCCAGAAGAGATCCCAATGATCCAAAAATCTAAAACCCTGCTCCCTGCACCAACTCCTCAGCCACGCATTCAACTGCCATCTCCTCCAATTCTTACCATCACTGTCATGTAGCACTGGCAGCAATCCTGAGAACGCCACCCTTGAGGTCCTGTTCTTCAGCCTTCTGCCTAGTTCCCGAAACTCACACTCCAGGACCTCATCCCTCTTCCTGCCTATATTGTTGGTGCCAACATATATCATGACTTCTGGTTGCTTTCCCTCTCGTACCAGGATGTCGTGCACCCGGTCAGAGACCTGGCACCCGGGAGGCAACAAACCGTGCGGGTGTCCTTCTCACGTCCACAAAATCTCCTGTCTGCTCCCCTGACTATAGAGTCTCCAATGACGACAGCTCTTCTCTTCTCTGACCCACCCTTCTGCACCACAGGGTCAGACTCACTGCCGGAGGCCCTGCCACTGTGGCTCACACCCGGTCGGTCGTCCCCGCCAACAGTATCCAGGACGGTAAACTTATTATTGAGGGGAATGTCTACAGGGGTGCTCTGCACTACCTGTCTGCTCACCTTCGCTTTCCCCCCTCTGACTGTCACCCAACGATCTGCTTCCGACAGCCTAGGTGTGACTACCTCCCTGTAGCTCTCATCTATGGCTGCCTCATTCTCCCTTACGAGTCGAAGATTCCTTACACAGTCTTCCAGATCGCCCAGCTGCATGCATTTCTGGCAGATGTGACTCTGTGGGAGAGGGGAGTTCCCCCAAGACTGCCACATCTCATATGAGAGGCACATCACATCTCAGGAGGCTTTGTAAAGACTAACTGGGAAAAAGCTCGTCCCCCGCCTCTTTTCATTGAAGCCTCTCGAGTCAAAGCCTCAAAGCTCCACTACTTCACTGGCCCACTCACTCACTGGCTGCTTTCCACAGGCTGCTCCGCTTGAGCTACTCCTCTATTTATTTATTCATAAAGATACATTGTCCAGCTTTGCAATTGGAATCAGTACTCAGAGTTGTACTGGTCGACAGAAGCATTCACCTTCTAAATGCAACATCCATTAAAACTAAACTTCTGCAATAATTAAGAAGTTCACAAAATGGATTGAATGCCTATTTTTCCGGCATTGAACTAAGACAGTGTTTATCATAACACCATGTCAGTAGGCTCTCTATCTCCTTCCAGCCCACTATGTTTGTAATATCTACAAACTTGTAGATGGAGTTAGAGTAGAATCTGATCACACAGTTGGGAGTGTCCAAGGAGCAGAATAGGGGACTGAGGATGTAGCCTTGTGGAGCATCAGTTTTGAAAATACTATTTACCATTTACATTAAGAACTGATGACGGGCTCCTGCTTACGACAAGAAGTTGAACAAAGAATATTGGTTGGACCTTTAACTTACTCAGAAAAGACACTTTGATCTCTACAAGTGAGAGCTGCTATGTTTTTTGCCAAGCTGATCTGGGCAAAAAAGAAGGCCTTGTGGCCCTGGACAGTGAATATCCATCACAAGTGAAGGGGTTGAGGAGGAGATTGAAAGTATTGTGGGTTGAGCAATAGTAAAAGAAATTAACAAGCACCGATCTCTACATTTGTTACCTTTTGGACACTTCTTCCAGTTGAGACTAGTTTGCGGTGGACAATAATATCCTTTAGGGCATTTCTCAATTCTATTACCATCAGTACAGTAGTGTCCTGAAGGGCATATGTCACAGCCATCAGCATGTGTGTAGAGCATATATGTTCCTAGAGAAACAAAAGATAAGCATCCTGTTTAAACATTAAGTAAGGTACTTAGAGCTTCAAAAGGTTCAAAACCAACATTGTGAAGGTAAAATTCATGAACATCATAAGACCATAAGATCTAGGAGCAGAATGAGGCCATTTGGCCCATCGAGTCTGCTCTGCTATTTCATCATGGCTGATCCAATTTTCCTCTCAACCCCAATTTCCTGCCTTCCCCCCATATCCCTTCATGCCCCGACTAATCAAGAATCTATCAACCTCTACTTTAAATATACTCAATGACTTGGCCTCCACAGCTGTCTGTGACAAAGAATTTCACAGATTCATCATACTCTGGCAAATAAAAAAATCCTCCTCTTCTCTGTTCTGAAATGACGCTCCTATATTCTGAGACTGTGTCCTCTGGTCTTAGACTCTCCCACCACAGTAAACATCTTCTCCACATCCACTCTATAAAGGCCTTTGACCATTCAATGAGATCACCCCTCCTTCTTCTGAGTTCCAGTGAATATAGGCTCAGAGCCATCAAACGCTCTTCATATGACAAGCTGTTCAATCCTGGAATCATTTTCATGAACCTCCTTTTTATCCTCTCCATTTTCAGCACAATCTTTCTATGATAAAGTGTCCAAAACTGCTCACAATACTCTAAGTGAGGCCTCACCGATGCTTTATAAAGCCTCAACATTACATCCTCACTTTTATATTCTAGTCCCCTTGAAATGATGCTAACATTGCATTTGCCTTCCTCACCACAGATTCAACCTCCAAATTAATCTTTAGAGAACTCTGCACAAGTACTCCCAAGTCTCTTTGCGCCTCAGATTTGTGTACTTTGTCTCCATTAAAAAATAGTCAACACTTTCATTTCTTTAAAGGTGCATGACCATACACTTCCTGACACTGCATTCCATTTGCCACATCTTTATCCATTCTGCAGCCTCTCTACTTCCTCAAAACTACCTGCCCTCTCCCACCTGTTTTCATATTGTCTGCAGTATCTACAACAAAGCCATCAATTCCATCATCCAAATCATTAACATATAACATAAAAAGAATCGGCCCCAACACAGACCCCTGTGGAACACCACTAGTCACCGGCAGCCAACCAGAAAAGGCTCCCTTTACTCCCACTACTTGCCTCCTGCCAATCAGCCACTGCTTTATCCATGCTAGAATCTTCCTTGTAATACCATGGCTTGTAACTTGTTAGCAGCCTCATGTGTGGCACCTTGTCAAAGGCTTTCTGAAAATCCAAGTACACAACATCAACTGATTCTCCTTTATCTATCTTGATTGTTATTTCTTCAAAGGATTCCACCAGGTTTGTCAGGCAAGATTTTCCCTTGAGGAAACCATGCTGACTATAATCTATTTTATCATGTGCCTCCAAGTACCCTGAAACCTCATCCTTAATAATTGACTCCAACATCTTCCCAATCGGTGAGGTCAGACTAACTGGCCTATAATCTCTTTTCTTCTGCCCCTCTCTTTTCTTGAAGAGTGGAGTGACATTTGTAATTTTCCAGTCTTCCGGAACCATTCCAGAATCTGTGATTCTTGAAAGATTATTCAATCTCTTTAGCCACCTCTTTCAGAACACTGGGTGTACACCATCTGGTCCAGGTTACATACCTACCTTCAGACCTTTCAGTTTCCTAAGAGCCTTCTCCCGAGTAATGGTAATTTCACACACTTCATGGCCCCCAACACTTGAACTTTCACCATACTGCTAGTGTCTTCCACTGTGAAGACTGACACAAGATACTTATTTAGTTCAACTACCATTTCCTTGTCCCCCATTACTACCGCTCCAGCATTGTTTTCCAGCGGTCCAATATCCACTCTCACCTCTCTTTTACACTTCATGTATCTGAAGAAAATTTTGGTATCCTCTTTAATATTATTGGCTAGCATAACTTTTGTATTTTATAGTTACCTTCTTAATTATTTTTCTAATTGTTTTCTGTTGGGTTTTAAAAGCTTCCCATTCCTCTAACTTCCCACTGTTTTTTGCTCTGTTATATGCCTCTCTTTGGCTTTTGCGTTGGCTTTGACTTTTCTTGTTGGCCACAGTTGTGTCATCTTACCTTTAGAATACTTCTCCCTCTTTGAAATGTATATATCCTGTGCTTTTCGAAATGCTTCCGAGAATTCCAGCAATTGCTACTCTACCGTCATCACTGCCAGTGTTCTTTTCCAGTCAATTCTGGTCAACTCCTCTCTCATGTCTCTTTAATTCCCTTACTCCACTGTAATGCTGATACTTCTGACTTTAGCTTCTCCTTTTCAATACTCAGGGTGAATTCAATCATATTATGATCACTTTCACCTAAGCGTTCTTTTACCTTCAGCCCTCTAATTGATTCCAGTTCATTGCAAAACATCCAGTCCAGAATATCTGATGACTAAGTGGGCTCAACCACGAGCTGCTCTGGAAAGCCATTTCATAGGTATTCTAGAAATTCCCTCTCCTGGAATCCAGCACCAACCCCCAACCAGATTTTCCCAATCTACGTGCATATTGAAATCCCCCATGACTATTGCAACATTGCCCTTTTGGCATGCATTTGATATCTCCTGGTGTAACTTGTAGGCCACATCCTTCCAACTGTTTGGGGGGGGGGGGTCTGTATATAACTTCCACGAGGAATTGTGAATCCCTTGATTTACTTATTAATTTTTAACAGAGGCAATACAAATTTCTTGCCTGCTCTGGAATTCCCTGAAACTTGATGGATTTAAAACCATGGACTTAGCAAAGATCTGCCAATTCGAGGCAATAATATTTTGCCACTCAAATTTCAGTGCTCATTGTAATTTCCTGATCCAAGAAATTCTGGGTCCTACAATCCATAGCTCTGCTCAGCTAACACTCACACAAGGTGGAGGTTCAATGGAAGTTGGTTCACTGACGTCATTGACTCATTTGGTGCTTCATTCACTTCCCAAAGGGCAGACTAGGGTGGACTATGGTGAGAGGAAGAGTAAGGGAGAGGTGATGGGCTGATAACTATACATTAACTGGGGTAGTGTTCCTGCAGAAGAAAGATTTTATAACAAATGAAATCTATTAATTTGATAAGCTGTTAAATTGGTAAAATTAGTTTATTATTTTCACATGTATTGAGGTACAGTGAAATGCTTGCATACTTTTCATACTGATTAGTTCAGTACAACAGTGCTTTGAGGAAGTACAAGATAAAAAAATATAACAGTGTGCAGAATGATGTAACAATTACATAAGGTGCAAGGTCATAATGAGGTAGATTGTGAGGTCATAATGAGGTAGATTGTGAGATCAACAGTCCATCTTATCATACTAGGGAACTGTTTGATAGTCTTATAACAGCTGTCTTGATCATAAGACAAGACCATAAGACCATTAAAAAAAAGGAGCAGAAGTCGGCCATTCGGCCCATCGAGTCTGCTCCGCCATTTTATCATGAGCTGATCCATTCTCCCATTTAGTCCCACTCCCCCGCCTTCTCACCATAACCTTTGATGCCCTGGCTACTCAGATACCTATCAATCTCTGCCTTAAACACACCCAATGATTTGGCCTCCACTGCTGCCCGTGGCAACGAATTCCATAGATTCACCACCCTCTGGCTAAAAAAATTTCTTCGCATTTCTGTTCTGAATGGGCGCCCTTCAATCCTTAAGTCATGCCCTCTCGTACTAGACTCCCCCATCATGGGAAACAACTTTGCCACATCCACTCTGTCCATGCCTTTCAATATTCAAAATGTTTCTATGAGGTCTCCCCTCATTCTTCTAAACTCCAAGGAATACAGTCCAAAAGCGGACAAACGTTCCTCATATGTTAACCCTCTCATTCTCCGAATCATTCTAGTGAATCTTCTCTGTACCCTCTCCAACGTCAGCACATCCTTTCTTAAATAAGGAGACCAAAACTGCCCACAGTACTCCAAGTGAGGTCTCACCAGCGCCTTATAGAGCCTCAACATCACATCCCTGCTCTCATACTCTATTCCTCTAGAAATGAAAGCCAACATTGCATTCGCCTTCTTCACTACTGACTCAACCTGGAGGTTAACTTTAAGGGTATCCTGTACGAGGACTCCCAAGTCCCGTTGCATCTCCGAACTTTGAATTCTTTCTCCATTTAAATAACAGTCTGCCCGTTTATTTTTTCTGCCAAAGTGCATAACCATACACTTTCCAATATTGTACTTCATTTGCCACTTCTCTGCCCATTCTTCCAATCTATCCAAGTCTCTCTGCAGACTTTCCGTTTCCTCAGCACTACCAGCCCCTCCACCTATCTTCGTATCGTCAGCAAACTTAGCCACAAAGCCACCTATTCCATAATCCAAATCATTGATGTACAATGTAAAAAGAAGCGGCCCCAACACTGATCCCTGTGGAACACCACTGGTAACCAGCAGCCAACCAGAATAGGATCCCTTTATTCCCACTCTCTGTTTCCTGCCAATCAGCCAATGCTCTATCCACGTATGTAACTTTCCCGTAATTCCATGGGCTCTTATCTTGTTAAGTAGCCTCATGTGTGGCACCTTGTCAAAGGCCTTTTGAAAATCCAAATATACAACATCCACTACATCTCCCTTGTCTAGCCTACTGGTAATTTCCTCAAAAAATTGTAATAGGTTTATCAGGCAGGATTTTCCTTTAAGGAATCCATGCTGAGTTCTGCCCATCTTGTCATATGCCTCCAGGTACTCTGTAACCTCATCCTTGACAATCGACTCCAACAACTTCCCAACCACCGATGTCAAGTTAACAGGTCTATAATTTCCTTTTTGCTTCCTTGCGCCCTTCTTAAATAGCGGAGTGACATTTGCAATCTTCCAGTCCTCCGGAACCATGCCAGAACCTATCGACTTTTGAAAGATCATCGCTAATGCCTCCGCAATCTCCACAGCTACTTCCTTCAGAACACGAGGGTGTATTCCATCTGGTCCGGGAGATTTATCTACCTTTAGACTATTCAGCTTCCTGAGTACTTTCTCTGTCGTAATTGTGACTGCGCACACTTCTCTTCCCTGCCACCCTTGAGTGTCCGGTATACTGCTGATGTCTTCCTCAGTGAAGAGTGATGCAAAATACTCGTTCAGTTCCTTCGCCATCTCCTTAACTCCCATTACAATTTCTCCAGCATCATTTTCTATCGGTCCTATATCTACTCTCACCTGTCTTTTACTCTTTATATACTTGAAAAAAGCTTTTAGTATCCTCTTTGATATTATTTGCTAGCTTCCTTTCATAGTTAATCTTTTCCCTCTTAATGACCTTCTTGGTTTCCTTTTGTAAGGTTTCAAAAACTTCCCAATCCTCTGTCTTCCCACTAATTTTTGCTTCCTTGTATGCCCTCTCCTTTGCTTTAACTTTGGCTTTAACTTTGGCTTTGACTTCTCTTGTCAACCACGGTTGCATCCTTTTTCCACTCGAAAATTCCTTCTTTTTTGGAATATACCTGTCTTGCACCTTCCTCACTTCTCGCATAAACTCCAGCCACTGCTGCTCTGCTGTCTTTCCCGCCAGTGTCCCTTTCCAGTCAAATTTGGCCAGTTCCTCTCTCATGCCACTGTAATTTCCTTTACTCCACTGAAATACCGACACATCAGATTTCGGCTTCTCTTTTTCAAATTTCACAGTGAACTCAATCATGTTATGATCACTGCCTCCTAAGGGTTCCTTCACCTCAATCTCTCTAATCACCTCCAGTTCATTACATGATCATGGTGGTACACGATTTCAGGCTTCTGTAACTTCTACCCAATGGGAGGAGAGAGAAGAAAGGATAGAACCATAGAACATTACAGCACAGAAACAGGCCTTTTGGCCCTTCTTGGCTGTACTGAACCATTTTTCTGCCTAGTCCCACTGACCTGCACCTGGACCATATCCTTCCATACACCTCTCACCCATGTACCTGGCCAAGTTTTTCTTAAATGTTAAAAATGAGCCCACATTTACCACTTCATCTGGCAGCTCATTCCACACTCCCACCACTCTCTGTGTGAAGCCCCCCACCCCCCCATGTTCCCTTTAAACTTTTCCCCTTTCACCCTTAACCCATGTCCTCTGGTTTTTTTCTCCCCTAGCCTCAGTGGAAAAAGCCTGCTTGCATTCACTCTATCTATACCCATCATAATTTTATATACCTCTATCAAATCTCCCCCCATTCTTATACGCTCCAGGGAATAAAGTCCTAACGTATTCAACCTTTCTCTGTAACTCACTTTCTCAAGTCCCGGCAACATCCTTGTAAACCTTCTCTTCACTCTTTCAACCTTATTAATATCCTTCCTGTAATTTGGTGACCAAAACTGCACACAATACTCCAAATTTGGCCTCACCAATGCCTTATGCAACCTCACCAACATTCCAACTCTCATACTCAATACTTTGATTTATAAAGGCCAATGTACCAAATGCTCTCTTTACGACCCTATCTACCTGTGACGCCACTTTTAGGGAATTTTGTATCTGTACTCCCAGATCCCTCTGTTCTGCTGCACTCCTCAGTGCCCTACCATTTACCTTGTATGTTCTACCTTGGTTTGTCCTTCCAAAGTGCAATACCTCACACTTGTATGTATTAAACTCCATCTGCCATTTTTCAACCCATTTTTCCAGCTGGTCCAAATCCCTCTGCAAGCTTTGAAAACCTTCCTCACTGTCCACTACACCTCCAATCTTTGTATCATCAGCAAATTTGCTGATCCAATTTACCACATTATCATCCAGATCATTGATATAGATGACAAATAACAATGGACCCAGCACTGATCCCTGTGGCACACCACTAGTCACAGGCCTCCACTCAGAGAAGCAATCCCCCACTACCACTCTCTGGCTTGAGAACCAATTTAATCCAATTTACTACCTCTCCATGTATACCTAGCAACTGAATCTTCCTAACTAACTTCCCATGAGGGACCTTGTCAAAGGCCTTACTGAAGTCCATGTAGACAACCTCCACTGCCTTCCCTTCATCCACTTTCCTGGTAACCGCCTTGAAAAACTCTAATAGATTTGTTAAACATGACTTGCCACGCAGAGCCATGTTGACTCTCCCTAATAAATCTCTGTCTATCCAAATACTTGTAGATCCTATCTCTTAGTACTCCTTCCAATAATTTACCTACTACCGATGTCAAACTTACTGGCCTATAATTTCCCAGATTACTTTTAGAGCCTTTTTTAAACAATGGAACAACATGAGCTATCCTCCAATCCTCTGGCACCTCACCCCTAGATACTGACATTTTAAATATATCTGCCAGGGCCCCTGCAATTTCAACACTAGTCTCCTTCGAGGTCCAAGGGAATACCCTGTCAAGTCCTTGGGATTTATCTACTCTGATTTGCCTGAAGATAGCAAGCACCTCCTCCTCTTCAACCTGTATAGGTTCCATGACCTCACTACTTGTTTGCCTTATTTCCATTGACTCCATGCAAGATTCCTTAGTAAATACAGACGCAAAAAGATCTTCCTCATTTCTTTTGGTTCCATACATAGCCGACCACTCTGATCTTCAAGAGGACTAATTTTATCCCTTACTATCATTTTGCTCTTAATCTACCTGCAGAAGCTCTTTGGATTATCCTTCACCTTGACTGCCAAAGCAACCTCATGTTTTCTTTTAGCCCTGCTAATTTATTTTTTAAGTATTTTTTTGTACTTTTTATACTCCTCAAGCACCTTATTTGCTCCCTGTTTTCTATACATGTCATACATCTCTCTCTTCTTCTTTATCAGAGTTCCAATATCCCTTGAGAGCCAAGGTTCCTTATTCTTATTCACTTTGCCTTTAATCCTGACAGGAACATACAAACTCTGCACTCTCAAAATTTTTCCTTTGAAGGCCTCCCACTTACCAATCACATCTTTGCCAGAGAACAACCTGTCCCAATCCACGCCTTTTAGATCCTTTCTCATTTCTTCAAATTTGGCCTTTTTCCAGTTATAACCTCAACCCGAGGACCAGATCTATCTTTATCCATGATCAAGTTGAAACTAATGGTGTTATGATCACTGGAACCAAGGTATTCCCCTACACACACACTTCCGTCACCTGTCCTAACTCATTTCCTAATAGGAGATCTAATATTGCCTCCTCTCTAGCTGGTACCTCTATATATTGATTTAGATTCTGGAGTAGTTGGGGCCTTTGATTTTGCTGGCTTCCTTACTGATGCAATAAGAAATGTCGACAGAGTCTATAGAGGGGAGACTATTTCCATGATGTGTCGGGTCCAGGATGCTTTACTGTTTCTTCAGTCACATGTAGAGCTGTTGCCAAACTAAGCTGTGATGCATCTAGATAGAACGCTTTCTATGATGCATTGATAAAAATTGGTGAGGGTCAAAGGGGGCATGCCAAATTTCTTTAACCTCCTGGTGCCAGTGAGCTTTCTTGGTCATAGCATTAACATGATTGGAACAGGACAGGCTGTTGGTAATATACACTCCTTGGAATTTGAAGCTCTCAACCTTGCCGACCTCAGCACCATTGATGTAAACAGAATCCTGTGTGCTGCTACCTTCCAGAAGTCAATGACCAGCTCTTTGGTTTTGCAGTTATCGTGGGAAAGGTTATTGTCATGGCGTTATGGCTCTAGGTCCTCTATCTCCTTCCTGTAGTCTAGTACATCATCATTTGAGATACAGCTCACAATGGTGGTATTATCTGCATACTTGTAGATGAGGTTGGAGCAGAATCTGGCCACTCAATTCTGAGTGCATAGGGAGTAGAGTAAGGCGATAGGGACACAGTCTAGCAGGGTCCAGTGCTAAGCATAATCATGGTTGAGGTGTTGCTGCCTATCCTTACTGATTGCTGTGTCAGACAGGAGGTCAATGATCTAGTTGCAAAGGGAGATGTTGATTCCCAGGTGTAAGAGTTTGGAGATGACTTTGCTTGGAATTACACTATTGCATAATTATAGTATTGACAGTTAGTCAATAAACAATAGCCTAATATAGGTGTCTTGATTGTCCAAGTACTCCAGAGTTGAGTGTAGGGCCAGGGAGATTGTGTTCGACACAGACTTTTTTTGGCAGTAGGTGAATGTAACGGGTCACATTGTCTGCGAGGGTGAAGTTAATGCATGCCATGACCAGCCTCTCAAAGCACCTCAGGAAGGTAGATGCCAGAGCCAGGAGGATTATTTTTAAATTTAACTGCAAAGGTAGTAGCAGAAACTGAAGAATTATGATTGGAGTAAATCTTGCTCAGAGTTATTTGAAGCTCTCAACAATATCTGTCACTCAGCATTAGCCCCTCAGGTAATTGTGTAGTTTTAGCTAGCTGCCCAGGATGCCAAAAACCTTGTGAATTCAGTTGTGGGACCAAATGTGCAATTTAGGCCAAACTGCTTCACTGTTTAGTAGGTATATTTTGCATCCAGAAAAATTGAATTTCATTTTCTATCCATTGAGATTTGTAAGTTATTTTGTTAAACAATTATAAATACAAAAGATTCTTGTTGCTGGAAATCCAGAGCAACACACACAAAATGCTGGAGGAACTCATAGGTAAGGCGCTATCCATGGAAATGAATAAACAGTCAACATTTCAGGGAGAGACCCTATGTATCAGAACTCCTTGCACTGCCATAATAAAACCCAAACAGATTCACTTGTTATGAATGCATGCTAGAAAGATTTACTTGCCATTTCTGCATGCCCAAGGCTGGCTAGAAGCAGCTGGGCAATAATGCCCCACAGGGCACGGAGCACCCATGCTGCCATCCAAAGGGAAGGCACTGCTCGAACCAGAGATGCAGTAAAATCCAGCTGAACAGTCTCCTGAAAGGAAAGGGAAGAGATTTCTTTCAATTATGAACTTGGAATTGTAAATTTATTGCTCCTTTGTTTCATTAATTTCTTTTAATTTCCTTCTAGTTTATTAAATCATTCTAGAAATGAACACTTTATATTCTGCAGTTATAACTTCTATTTGATATATTCTGGTCAGTCCTGCTGATTGATTTGCTACATATAGATGTATAAAAGCCATATGATGGAGTTAAATAGATAGAGATAGATAAAATACTTCATTATTTTAAAATTATTCTGTCATCATTTTTATTGCAACCTTATTGGTAACAACTTAAAATAGACTGTTCCTTATGGTTTTGCAAGATTGAATCAGTCACATGCTAATTCCAATCTAAAGGGAGAATACAAGGTGTCCTGAAGGCTGAATCATCTTCCTAAAAACTGGAACAATTTATTCTCATAATTCTTAATATACTTCCTTCATACTGTCTTCAATCATATTAAAACAACAACACAAAAGGTTATCTTTCCCTTCTAAGTGGCTCCAGAGTTAATGGGCCAAATTGCTGTGAATTCATGTTTAGTAATATTAACTACTTCACAATCTTCATTCAACCATACAACTGTGTTGAAAACAGGCTTGGCTTTCTGGTAGAAGAAAAGCTTGGATGTAAAACTGGGTACTAGAGAAGCAGGACTGATTTTGTGGAAATACATTTTCTCCAATTTTTCTCTTGAACTCACAACCACCCACTCTTACCCAATATGAGAATTGTTGCAGTTTCCAAACTATATTGGTGAACTCAGAGAGATAATGGAAGGAAGATCACAACGATCTGGGTCTGGGTCATACTACCCTATCATCAAAGATCCTGCCATCCAGGCAAAGCCATCTTCTCATAGTTACCATCATTTAGAAGCTCCAGAAGTTCAACACCACCAAATTCAAGATCAGCTAATACCCTTCAATCATTTGATTCTTGAACCAATCTGCATTACTCTAATCATTGCTTCAGTATAGCAACACCACGACTACTGTGATCATTTTGCAATACTTTGTCCTTTTTGCTGTAATTGTGTTCTTTCCTGTAAAAATTGGTTGTTTTCCTTGCAAATGCTGCTTATCTGTTGCAAGAAAGTTTCTCATTTCTTAGTGCATATGACAATAAACTTGACTTTGATTTCATTTGCTTCTCAGCGTGCTTTGCTATATTATTTGTTAAATTTTGAATGTCATACCATTTGACTGAATTAATATCCTTTCATCATATTGAAGAACACGTATTAAATGATGTGGTTAGACATAGTTAATATACTCTTAAATTATATCAGAATCCTTACCAGAAACATTACTTTGTCCCTGACTTTCACAATACTTTCCACCTGGACAAGGCAGACATTCATTTCTGGAGGTCACACCTGACAAAGGTTGGTAAGTTCCTGGGGGACAAGGTTTAGGACTGTCAGTCCCAGAAGGGCAGAAGTAACCTGGTGGACACTTATCCCCTGTTTGATCTCCAAAAGGACTCCCTGTTCTGGCACCAAGCACACAGTAATGCCCTGGGAAACAAGGTCCTGTTGGAGAAGCAAGCCCTGGGGGAAAAAAAGATAAGAGGTAGAGAAATTGAACACATGAAGCCCTCAAAATAATTCTAAAACACTTTTTGGCAAATTCCATGATCCTACCTGGCTAATAGGGACTTTGGTCAGAGTACAGATCCAAGGATATGGTTACAGCATATCATGATGCAGAGAATAATAAATTTACACAACTCTGCAGTATTTAATCTGACCTACTGCGGGTAATCAAGTACTTTTAAAAAATTGTAACATTAAATCTGTACAATTGTAGAACAATAAATATTGAAGTTTATATAGGTTTAAGTTGAGAGTGGAACCAGAAATATTTTCTTGTGAATAATATTATTTGTCTATGAAGATACTTTACAAAGAAAATACCGATGTTATCTTCAGTAACTGAGCTAGGAAGGAAAAATATGATTACAGCTGATTTGCTCATGGTTGTAGGGTTTGGTTATATTCTTAATGGTGCCCCCTTCAAATCTGACCTCATATTCATGTTCAAAAAATGCAATTTTGATTTCATTGTCCTGATAAATGCCTGCTCCAGCAAGAACCTGAGCATGTTGTCACCTGCCAGATCCATGCATTTATAACACTGTGCTTGAACCTCTCCAGTCAAACTGCAGTGTTTTGGCACACTACCGAATTAGACAGTGTCAAAGTCATTGGCATGCCATGAGATCATGATAACGAGAATCTGACCCTCCATCTCCAGTGCAATCTTTGAATCTTTGACACAGATGACCACACCATCCTCCACCAATGTTTCTCTGCCACAATATAACTGAATAGAACTGGCTTTGCTAGTTCCATTAAAATTTATCCATTGGAGTCAAGGAGATACCAGTGTTGGCTTATTTTCCCGTGGCCACATTTCTTTCTGGCATTCATGAAGGATTTAGCCATCTACCCATTCTCTTTTTTTCCTGCTCTTCGTGAATACAACAAATTGGTTTCCAGGTGTTTGGTGGATATTTTCTTTTTACTTCTGCAGTCCCTTTCAGGGCTGTTCCATTATCTGAAATTATCAAACTAGTTGCCCCAAATCCAGCTTTGGATGAACAGAAATTTCCTCAATTAAACACTAAGACTAAAACCAATGTCCATCATTCCCCACAGCCTCAAATTAAGGTGATGAGCCTTTAAAGCTGATATGAGGAGGAATTTCTTCAGCTAAAGGGCAGTGAATCTGCAATTCATTGCCACAGAGGATGGAGAAAGGCAATTCATTTAGGGGAAAGATTGAGAGGCACTTGTTTGAATTGAGGCAGAACAGGGTTAATTAAAACATGATTGAATGGCAGAACAGACTCAATGGGCCAATGGCCTAATTCTTCTCCTATATCTTAAGGTCTAATTTGTTTGATAATACTCCTTTGAAACACCTTGTGTTTCATTTCCTATGTTAAATGCACTAGAAGATATTCTTGCTGATTTTGTTGAAGTTTTCAGACAAATTTACTTATGAATATCTTAGGAATGATTGACTTACGGTTTTAATGAACAACATGTAATGTTAATAAGCTCCAAAAAGCCAGAGTTGTGTCTTATAACATTTGTGTACATTGTCTGAATCTGGCCCACTCAATGAATTGATTACATCATGTCTTCACACCTTGTGGATATATAAATCAGTGTACTTTTTGTCCAGATTTTTAATCATTGAAATAACTGGCATTGCCTCTAGGTAAATATCTGTCAGTAAGTGATGGGAATGTTCCTCCACCTCAACGATATAATTCTTGTCTGATATTGTACTGGAAGGGTTTAAAGCCCAGTCTCCACAATGAGTAGGTACATTAAACCAGGAAGATATGTAAAACAAAACATCTTGATTCATAGGATTCTTGAGGCTTTGAAGCATGCAGATGAGACACATTCATGCATGTGAAATTACAAGATCACTTGTTATTTTCTTGGAGACAAGTGAGACTGGTTCAGTTGGTAATATAAAACTTGTTAAGGAATAATTAGTTTTAGAATTGTAGCTGACTGGAATGCATAGATTAGAAAAGAAGTGTGGGCTTTCTTGATGATATGAGTAGTGAACAAGCTCTTTGTACTTCTTGGGCCAAATCTGTGCCAAGGATCCAAGGACCTCTGAGATTTTCCAGACCAGTCGTCGTAAATTGGAGACCCCGATGAGCAGAAGGGTGTGAGACTTGTTCTTTCATCAATCATTCTACACTGATTTTTATATATTTTTTTCATTCCTATCTTGTTATACCTTAAATAAATACCCGTAGCAACCTTGAAGTGTTCTTTCTCCCTCATTGATCTAAATCCTCAAAACTTGCTTATTTCCCATTATAGGTGTCAGAGGTCTACATTTGAAGCAATTCTAGTTGTTGATACAAGAACATTTTGAATTTTATAAATTTGAAACAACACATGGAGGTTTTAGTGCTAAACTATTTTAATTATTCATTATCACATGCCAATAAGACATCTATTTTATAGTTTTTATTTTCCTATACCTTCCACGTCACAGTAGAAACCTGGTGTACACAGAACACATTCCATAACAGATGACAGACCATCCCTAGGGCCAAATGTTCCGGCTGGGCATCTTATTCCATAGCCAGAACCTTGGGGGCAATAGTGCCCAGGTGGACACAGGTAACCAGTGATGTTATCTGAAGGGCAGGAGGTGGTGGCCCGCAGCAAGCAAACGCAGCCTGGGTCACAAAGACCGGAGTAATGACTCAGACCTGAAAAACAATTGAAATGAGCAGAGTGAAAAATGAGCACTGCAACAATTACTTTTGATAGAAGACATTTTGATATGTAAATGGATAGAAAGGACTTGGAGGGATTTGGGCCAAATGCAGGCAAATGGAGCGAGTTTAGATGGGCATCTTGGTTGGCATGGATGAATTGGGGAAAAGGACCAGTTTCCATGCTGTATTGTTCTATAACTCGAAGAGTTGGAACATGCAAGGACTCAGCAAGGAAATATCAAATTCTAACATATGTACAAAAGGTACATGTTTCTCACCAGTGGTGACGTGGACTTTGGTGATGGTATCATTATTATTTACTTCATTCCTAACTACTGAAGTGAGACTCTTACCTTCCACTGCACAGTATTTCCCTCTTGGACATGCCTCACACTGCTCAGCACTGACTTGAGCAGTCCGGTTACTGTAAGAGCCCTGTGGACATGGATACTGGATTCCTTGAATGCAGTAATAGCCAGCTGGACAGTCAATGGGTTGGACTGAGACTGGCTTATTTTCGATGTGTCGTCCAAGCAGGTGCAGTGGACCACAGTACCTAGAGCAATATAAATGTAAATATATTTTCACTAGCATTTTACTCACCTACAAATTTCATACATATACATTAAAAGTTAAACAGCATTAAAAAAGATGGCTTCATTGAGCTGACTCAAATTGTTTTTTTTAAAACTGAGCTGCCTTTGTCTCATTAAACCATGAATCAGTTATAGCTTTCTCCTCCTCAGTCCTCCACGGATTCTCTTCACCTTTGATCCAGTCCCATTATCTTAGTTGTTTTACCAGTCTTAATTCAATGGCCTTGTTTGACTCTAGGTTGAACCTTCAAACTCATAAATTTGGTCCCATGGACCACCTGTCTCTTTAGCATAAACAAAAGAAAATCTGCAGATGCTAGAATTCTGAGCAACACACACTAAATGCTGGAGGAACTCTGCAGGCCAGGTAGCATCGAGGAAAAGAGTACAGTCAACGTTTCAGGCCGAAACCCTTTGGGCCTACTCTGGAGAAGTTTAAAATCTTCCCTTTCCAGTATTTGCAGATTTTCTCTTGTTTGTGATTCGATTACCAACTGTGAAGTCTCTTCCAGGGATGCCTACTCTGAAGAAGTTTAAATCTTCCCATCCCGTCAAAGGGCTTTGGCCCGAAATATCGACTGTACTCTTTTCCTAGATGCTACCTGGTCTGCTGAGTTCCTCCAGCATTTTGTGCATGTGTCTCTTAGCATGCATTGTTGTCATAAGACATAGGAGCAGAATTAGGCTATGTGGCCCATCAAGTCTGCTCCGCCATTTCATCATCTTTGATCCATCTCCCTCTCAGCCCCAATCTCCTGCCTTCTCCCTGTAACCCTTCATGCTCTGACCAATCAAGAATCTATCAATCTCTGCCTTAAATATACATAAAGACTTGGCCCATTATTGCCTATATCTACTTTAGTGCATAATTCTGATCCCTTTATTGATGCCTCTTGCCTTCACAAAGCTTTACTATGCCAATGTATCTTGGCTGTTCCTCTGTTCATTGGTCTCCCTTAAGCAGCTGAACTTAAATTCTGACGAAGGGTCTCGGCCTGAAACGTCGACTGTGCTTCTTCCTATGGATGCTGTCTGGCCTGCTGCATTCCACCAGCATTTTGTGTGTGTTGCTTGAATTTCCAGCCTCTGCAGATTTCCTCATGTTTGCGAACTTAAATTCTGTTCACTACATTCTACATTGGTTCATCCATTTCCAAAATAAACACAGAGATGAAAATATTCAATCCATTTCATGATCTCTTCCTATACTTCCTTGATCTCAAAAATTACTATCCATCTCACACCTGTCCATTCCTTGGAAAATCACCCCCTGCTTGTGGCTCCATGCTGGGATCTTCTCATCCAAAGCTTCTCTCTTTATTTAACATGCTTCTGAAAATCCTTTTATGAAAAACAGAACACCAATTTCTCCCAAAATAGGAACAAGACGATGTTTAAACTAATATTTCTATTTTGTGGAAACTTACTTTCCAAATGGGCATGGCTTGCAATGTATTTGTCCATTTTGATCCTGATACTGCCCAGGAGGACATGGCTTGGGATTTGAACTACCAGAGGGACAGTGGTGATCAATTGGACAAATGAACCCTGTGAAAGATAGAATGAAGAGGTGAACTGGAGACAAGAGGCTGAAGAAGCTGGAATGTGGAGCAACACACAATCTGCTGAAGGAACTCAGTGAGTCGAGGAGCATCTGTTGGGGGGATAGGAACTGTTGGCTTGTCAGATTGAAAGCTTGGATAGGAGAAGGTTGGGATGAACTGTGGAAATAATGTCAAATGATGCTACCACAAGCCTGACTGAGGTCAACATGCACTGACAGCAGATACCAAAAGTTGTGAAGACAAATAAGACAAAGGAATAAAAGCAGAGGAGAGAGAAAGGACAGAAAAATGAAAAGTAAAAAAAATTCACAAGAAAATGATTTAGCAAATGGAGTTGAAGCAAAAATAGAAAATTAGTAGAGACCAAAAATAGAAATTGAAAGAGAAAGAGTAAATAAATGAGATGAGATAGATGTACATAGATAAGAAAGGAAGGAAAGATAGTGACATAGCAACACACACAAAATGCTGGAGGAACTCAGCAGACCAGGCAGCATCTATGGAAAAGTGTACAGTCAATGTTTTGGCTGAGATCCTTCATCAGGATTGGAAAAGAAGGGGAGAAGTCAGAGTAAGAAGGTGGGAGAAGGTGATAGGCAAAACTGGGGGGGGGAGGGTATGAGGGGTGAAGCAAAGAGCTGGGAAATCGATTGGTGAAAGAGATAAAGGGCAGGAGAAGGGGTAATCTGATAGGAGAGGACAGAAGGCCATCAAAGAAAGGGAAGTGGGAGGAGCACCTGAGGGAGGAGATGGGCAGGTGAGAAGGAAACAAGAATAGGGAATAGAGAAGGAGAAGAAAGGGGGTAATTCCCAGAAGTTCAGGAAATTGATGTTCATGTCATCAGGTTGGAGACTAACCATAAGGTGTTGCTCCTCCAACCTGAGTTGGCCTCATCCTGGAGGTACAGGAGGCCATGGACTGACATATTGGAATGGGAATAGTAATAGTGATATAGAACTCGTTATGTCCATAAGGTAATTTAAAATGTTTTATTTCCATTAAAATGTTACCACAGACATATAATCAGCCATTTGAAAGTGTTTCACAGACATCCTTCAGATGAAGGACCAGATAGTAGTTTAAGAAGTACTTATTTCAGGGTCATTGATACTGCTCTCATTACCACCAAATTCACAGAACAAGCAAAGCGGCACATCAGGGGAAGGGGAGATAAAAACAACAAATGCAGGATACACTCAACAGGTCAGGCAACATTTGTGGAAAGAGAAACAAGAGTTAATATTTCGATCTTTATTTCAGATTTCCAGCACCTGCAACTCATTTACTGACAAAATTCATTGAAAACTTGGTGGGTGTATGCGTATAAGTCAAAAATAGACTCGATAATTCACACGTTATTTAATAGCTCCCAGTTGATCATTTCCACCCAATTGTGGTTACCCGCTTACGCAAAGGAGAAAAAAAAGTTTTATAAGGGTTTCCGCTGCAGCAGGAAAAGAATATTGATAAACCCGAATGTAAAGGATGAATGGTAAAGATATAAGAATAGATAGTGAAGCTAGAAGGGTGAGTAGAAGGTTAATGAAGAAAGTGGAGGCATGTGTTTTTCAGCTAATTAGCACTCAGTCATGGCAGAACAGTATAGGCCTTGGTGGAGGAAGGGCTTACAAACACAGTGATGTCAACAATGACTGATCACAAGGTCACTTTCATCTGATTGAGCCTGTGCTGAAAGCAAAATGGGTGAAAATATTGTACGCTGATGTTCCTTGCATCTGATTATGTATAAAAGTCATACTTTGTTCATCTGCAGAGAAAGTGTGAATCATCTTCTCTTATCTGCAAGTACAAGATGGATGGAAATAAATGTGTTTCTGTTTCACCCAATGAATGGATGGTATGAGCATTTCTTTTCACATAAGGGGAAAAAAGTGGGCTGGATTATCCATTCACTCATATCCAAGGGGTAGATAAATTGAGAACAAAATCATAGCCTTTCACATTCATGATTTCTTACCTACTGAAGCTGGTTCTGATTGACCACTAGGACAGTAATACCCTGCTTGACACACTTTGGTAGCATTAATATTTGCATATCCAGGACAGTAAAATCCAGGAGTACATAAATGACAGTGAGAAACATCTGGGTTACCTGAATCCAAAAAATAAATCCTTGTTAGAATTTATGCAGCACCAGTAATTCCTGTTTTACTTTTGTTTAATTTAAAATGATATGTGGGCTTTTAATAATGGGTCTTGAGAACATAGATATTATCCTTAGAGCACAGTTAATACCTCCACATTTGTATTGGATAGGAAATTTCAGAAAATGTACTCACTGATGATAAAGGCTTATATCTACATCAGGATGATAAGAAAGGGCACAATACAGGCCCTTCGGCCCACAAAGCTGTGCCAAACATGTCTTTACCCTAGAAATTACCTAGGTTTACCCATAACCCTCTATTTTTCTAAGCTCCATGTACCTAACCAGGAGTCTCTTAAAAGACTCTATCATTTCCGCCTCCACCACTGTCGTTGGCAGCCCATTCAACGCTCTCACCACTCTCTGCGTAAAAAACTTTCCCCTGACATCTCCTCTATACCTACTTTCAAGCACCTTAAAACTTTGCCCTCTCGTGCTAGCCATTTCAGCCCTGGGAAAAAGCCTCTGACTATCCACACGATCAATGCCTCTCATCATCTTGTACACCTCTATCAGGTCATCTCTCATCCTCTGTCATTCCAAGGAGAAAAGGCCAAGTTCACTCAACCTATTCTCATAAGGCATGCTCCCCAATCCAGGCAGTATCCTTGTAAATCTCCTCTGTACCCTTTCTATGGTTTCCACATCCTTCCTGTAGTGAGGCAACCAAAATTGAGCACAGTACTACAAGTGTGGTCTGACCAGGGTCCTATATAGCTGCAACATTATCTCTCGGCTCCTAAACGCAATCTCATGGTTGATGAAGGCCAATGCACCATATGCCTTCTTAACCACAGAGTCAACCTGTGTAGCAGCTTTGAGTGTCCTATGGACTCGGACCCCAAGAACCCGCTGATCCTCTACACTGCCAAGAGTCTTACCATTAGTACTATATTCTGCCATCATATTTGACCTATCAAAATGAACTACTTCACACTTATCTGGGTTGAACTCCATCTGCCACTTCTCAGCCCAGTTTTTCATCCCATCAATATCCCGCTGTAACCTCTGACAGCCCTCCACACTATCCACAACACCTCCAACCTTTGTGTCATCAGCAAATTTACAAATCCATCCCTCCACTTCCTCATCCAGGTTATTTATAAAAATCACGAAGCATAGAGGTCCCAGAACAGATCCCTGAGGCATCCCACTGGTGACCGACCTCCATGCAGATTATGACCCCTCTACAACCACTCTTTGGCTTCTGTGGGCAAGCCAGTTCTGGATCCACAAAGCAATGTTCCCTTGGATTCCATGCCTCCTTACTTTCTCAATAAGACTCGCATGGGGTCCCTTATCAAATGCCTTGCTGAAATCCATATACACTACATCTACTGCTCTACCTTCATCAATGTGTTTAGTCACATCCTCAAAAAATTCAATCAGGCTCATAAGGTACGACCTGCCTTTGACAAAGCCAAGCTGACTATTCCTGATCATATTATGCTTCTCCAAATGTTCACAAATCTTGCCTCTCAGGATCTTCCCCACCAACTTAACAACCACTGAAGTAAGACTCATCAGTCTATAATTTCCTGGGTTATCTCTACGCCCTTTTTTGAATAAAGGAACAACATCCGTAACGCTCCAATCCTCCGGAACCTCTCCCGTCCCCATTGATGATGCAAAGATCATTGCCAGAGGCTCAGCAATCTCCTCCCTCAACTCCCACAATAGCCTGGGTTACATCTCGTTCGGTCCCGGTGACTTATCCAACTTGATGCTTTTCAAAACCTCCAGCACATCCTCTTCCTTAATATCTACATGCTCAAGCTTTTCAGCCCACTGTAAATCATCCCTACAATTGCCAAGATCCTTTTCCATAGTGAATACTGAAGCAAAGTACTCATTAAGTACCTCTGTTATTTCCTCCGGTTCCATACACACTTTTCCACTGTCACACTTGATTGGTCAGATACTAAATAATAAAAGCCTGAGACTGTTCAGCATGCAAAGTTATTGATATCTTAAGTTTTATGACAAAAGGTCTAAAATTCCTTAAATATCACCTGATGCTTCAGATAAAGTTTCAGAATACACAGCAATCCACATTTATCTTCTGCATGAAGTTGCTCAGCATGACAGAGCTGAAGGACACCATAGTGTATAATAAGGTATAATAATTCTCCTTTGTTAACGGTAGGAATGCCCACTATATTTTGTCCACATTTCCAGAATTGCTATTAGCAGTGAGCAGACAAATAATACATTCAATTGTCAATCTTATTCTCATTGTTTTGTTTATAAGGTCTAAATGAAAGAATGACATGAATCACAAAATATTGCTGAAGATTATTCTTCAGCATAAAAGGGACTTAAGATGTATCAAGGCAACCATATCATGTGGGATAGTGTGAAAAACAGGTAAACATAAAAAGTGGCAAACAAGCTCCAGGTAACAGTGGGCTCTCCCTATGGGCAAAATGGGTTGTGTGTGGATACCTTGGAAATGAGTTATCACAGTAGTTCATCTGTCTCTGTGGTACCACGTACAGGCCCAGCAGTCTACTATTAGGAAGGCATGGTAGAATTCATATGATACTCTATTTTCCATGCAATATTAGTCTATATGGATAAGGAAAGTCAAAAACAAGCCCAGGACATTACATTTACAGTACTATGCATGAGACTTAGGCACATAGGCCCAAGACCCTTTTTGCACAGTACTGTAGTAATTTTGTGTTTTGCACTGTATTGTTGCTGCAAAAAAAAATCATGATATATGTGAGTGATGATAAACCTGATTCTGATACGGGTCTCCATTATGGACTGAAAATAATGTCACCATTAAATGTATTGGCCCTTTGAGCACTTTATTCCTCACTTTATTTCCCTCTTTTATGGAATGACTTCGTCAGCCAGATTCCACAACACCAGCAATATATTACACTGACAAAGGAGATGAACAGTCCATTTAATGGACGTATCATTTTACCTTTTTCAAGACATTCTGTTTGCTCCACCCATTGCCCACCCTGCCTTTTCCACTACCTAGAATAATTGGTTTCGATGATGAAGGGTCTTTGACCAGAAATGTTACCTGTTTGTCTTTCTACAGGTGCTGCCCTGACCTGTTGCGTGTCTCACATTTTCTGTTTTATCTCAGAATTCCAGCATCTGAAGCTCTTTTTGATTTTCATTCACTATTGGAATTTGAAAGTCACTTTCCAACAGCTATGATATAACTAGTGTCAATACTGAGATGGGTAGACTTTTTTTTAAATTAGCTTGGAGTATGAAAGCTTACAGAACTAATTTGAGAAAACATGCATGCAAAATAAATCATTTTATGATTTTATTGAATGATGATGCAAATCCAAGGGCTTGAATTTCTTATCCTTGGTCTCCAAATGAATTACATATGTGTTGTTGTTGTTCCTTTTTGCACTTTGTGATTCATCGGGTGTCATTTTTTGCCATTTCCTTAGCATATCTGTTTTTTGCGAGGCTAAGTTGCTACCTCGATGCTCAACCTAGCACGGATGGAAAGCATGCAAGGAGCCGGCCAGATTCAAACCAGGGTACTTTGCATCTAGGTCCCTTGCTGATGTCACTACACCACAGGCTGGTTGAATTACGTGTGTAGAACTGATCAAAAAGATTACACTGTAGAAGGATAAACTTTACTGATTATAAAGTACTTATATGGTTAGTTGTACTCAGTGACCTTTCTTAAAAATATACTTGCTATTATGCAAACAAAGCTACCAAGCAGAAAGAAGCTACAGGTCTTACCGGCTGTACCAGCAAATGTCCCTGGTGGACAGGGTGAGGCAGCTTTTGAGCCTGCAGGACAATAATGTCCCGGTGGGCAAACATTCTCCGGTGGATCAGGTCTATAAGCATTTCCATCACAAAAATAACCAGCTCGACATGGGCCAGAAGGAGTTGACAGAGCAAACCCATTGCAGTATTTACCAGGATCGCATGGAACTGGATGTGCAGCACCAGCTGGGCAGTAGCTCTCAGGCTTACACATACCACCTGAATAAGTTCATTACAAAACAGCTTATTATCATTCTTCAAAAATCTCTACTGGCTCATGCAATTAATGTCTTTTAATACAAATTCAGAAATGAGGGTAATTAAAATACTTCTGAGCAATCAAGTTATTGAGCAGTGCTAAGTATAAACTTTGACCTCTGACTGTTTCATTATATACAAGTGAGAATTTACAATGTTTGTAGCTCTGTCACTCACTTCTGGCAACTCATTAATTAGCACATTATTGCTTGTTGCTCACATACCTTCCAGAAATGTTTAAACCTAAATCGGAATCACCGAATAAATTTGCTGCAAGGTTTACACTTTTGGTAGTTTCACACCCTTGCTATTTAGTTGCCAATCTGTTTCTGAATATCAATTCAGTTTCTGAACCTCCATTATCTTCAAAGCACCTTGTTTAGTTGGAAAACAAATCAACATAACTATTTCATCAAATCATAGCGTGTCTCTGTGCTACTTAGTTCTCTCATTGGAAGAGGAATGCTTGCTGGAAAACAAAACAAATTCTACGTACTTTCAACTTAGATACTTCTAGGGCAGATGCATGGCTACAAGGTGAAGGAAATCAATCGGGCCCTTAAAAGGGCCAATGGAAAAACCAGGAAACCTAACAACAAGGAGGAACCTGTTGCAACCACTGTCTTTCCTATACTTCCACAGCTTCTGGAAGGATCGTCAGGATCCTGAAGAAATACCAGACTGATACCATCCACAAACCCGTAAGGAAGCTCAAATCACAGCTCAAGCAGGTCAAAGATGATCTGGGACCCAGGACGGCTAATATTTACAGGATTCCCTGTGAATGTGGAGCAGCGTATATCAGCCAGACAGGGTGCATGGTGGAAACCTACATCAAGGAGCACAGGAGGTTTATCCATTTGGGTTACCCGGAGAAATCAGCGGTAGCAGAACACCTCATTCGCAATGGCCATTGGATTGACTTTGATGGCACTAAACTACTGTGTAGTGCCAACGGTTTTTGGGACTGCCTGGTGACAGAAGCTACTGAAATAAAACTAGAGGAAAAGAGTTTTAACAAAGGTGAAGGTCTCGCTCTAAGTAAGAACTGGAATTCAATGTAAACAGGGTGGGACAGTGGAAACCTGATTTAGATGAGGACTAACCAATCAGAAGGGACGGACTAGGGGAGTATAAGTACCACTGGATTAGACATGTCCAGGCATCATCCTTGATGAAGATGGCAGTGTTTGTCATCGAAACACCAGATATCTGTACCCGGCTGGAAGCCCAAGAAGAGTTTATTTGTCCTATACGCTGGGAAAGCACTAGATCCTTTTTCAATAAAGGGATAACATTTAAAATTAACATTTAACCACAACCAATTAAGGTTTATAACAAAAAGCTTCAAATTACAGCATTTGGTATGAAAAAATATTTCCTAACTGCACTCCAATATTTAGATGATCGCTTCCCAATGTTAGATAGTAATAGTTCAAGATAATCTGCATCCACCATGTTATTTTCACTAATGTTGTTAAACAGATCAGAGGTTGACTGATTGGATTAATATTAACAATGGATGGACGTACTGCAATTTACCTGTCATATGATCTATGGGTGTTGCTGTCCTTGAGTTTCCTGTACAGTAGTAGCCAGCATTGCATTTTCCAGTTGCAGCCACCAGGCCAGAGGAGTTACAGAATAATCCCGGCGGGCAGGGGAGACAATTAATTTCTCACCCACTACCTAAAAACAGGGAAAGTAGTTTTTACTTCCAGCATAAAAAACATTGAGCCTATAAAAGAAAATAAATATAATAAGGTGACAATTACCTTGGATAGGCCCAAAGTGTCCAATTGGGCAGGGTAGAATATTCTCAGTACCTTTGGGGCAGTATGAACCTCTGGGGCACCTCTGACCTGTAATTCCATCAGTTGGATTTGGAGAGGAAGATCTTTCAATGCAACAATACCTGGAATTCAGACAAAACATATTTCTATAATGTTTACACCATCATTCACTGCTTCTTTTAGAAACATGTAACTGATGGAATTCGATTCTAAAAAGCAACTGTACCATTACAAAACAACAAAAGAAACCCAGCTCAAAACCAAAACACCAGCCAGCATTGGTTTCATTCACCACCCTTCAGTAATTTCACTCGCAAAAAAATTAGCTGAGAAAGAAATATGAAAGCTTCATCTTTAAAACTACATAACTTATCACTCACAATTCAATATTTATGAGCAATAGAAATAAGAGAAATAATGACTTGAAACTTAATGGGATAGGCAGCAGCTCCAACACAAACTGCTGGCATTTGCCCAAGCAAATATAAGCAATTTTGCGCATGCATGTTCAAATGCAGATGCCCAAAGTGGCCGACAGATTTCTTGTTCAAAGTTCATAGGAATTTTTTAAAATCAAAGTACATATATGTTACCATATACAACCCTGAGATTCATTTTCTTGCAGGCAATTATAGTAAATACAAAAAGTACAATAGAATCAATTGAAAGACCACACCCAATAGGGCAGACAACAACCAATGGTCAAAAAAACTGTACAATACAAAAAGAAAGAGGAAAATAGAAATAATAATAATAATAATAACAACAATAAATAAAAATCAATAAATAGAAAAAACATGACATGAAGAGTCCTTGAAAGTATGTCCGTAGGTTGTGGGAATATTTCAGTGCTGGGGTGAGTGAAGTTGAGTGAAGTTAGCCCCTCTGGTTCAAGAGCTTGATGGTTGAGGGGTAATAACTGTTCTGGAACCAGGTGGTTCGGATCCTGAGGCTGTTTAATCTTCTTCCTGATGGCAGCAGTGAGAAGAGAGCATGGCCTGGATAGTGGGGTCTTTGATGATGGATGCTGCTTTCCTGTGTCAGCTCTCTGCGTAGATATGCTCAATAGTGGCGAGGGCTTCACCTTTGATGGACTGGCCGTATCCACTGCTTTTTGTAGGATTTTCCTTCAAGGGCATTGGTGTTTCCATACCAGGTTGTGATGCAGCCAGTTGACATACCCTCCACCACACATTTATAGAAGTTATCAAAGTTTTAGATGACAGGCAAATCTTTGTATACTTGTACAAATGTAGAGACACTGTCATGCTTTCTTCGTAATGGCACTTATGTGCTGGACCCAGGACAGAGCTTCTGAAATGATAACACCGAGGAATTTAAAGTTGCTGACCCTCTCCACCTCTTATCCCCCAATGAGGAATGGCTCATGGACCTCTGGTTTCCTCCTCCTGAAGTCAATAATCCCCTCCTTGGTCTTGTTGATATTGAGGAAGAGGTTGTTGTTATGGCACCATCAGCCCAATCTTCAATTTTACTCGTATGGGCTGATTCATCACCATATTTGATTCAGCCTACAACAGTGGTGTCATCAGCAAACTTAAATATGGATTGGAGACGTGCTTAGCCTCACAGTGATCAGTATAAAGTGGGTAGAGCAGGGGGCTAAGCACACAGCCTTGCGTTGCCCCTGTGCCGATGCAGACCTTGGAGGAGATATTGTTGCTAATATGAACTGACTGGGGTCGGCAAGTGGGAAATCGAGGATCCATTTGCACAAGGGGGTATTGAAGCTTATTGATGACAATACTGAATGCCAAGCTGTAGTCAATAAGGAGCATCCTGATGCATGCATCTTCACTGCCCAGATGTTCCAGGGTTGAGTGAAAAACTGAAGAGATGGCATCTGCTGTGGACCTGTTGTGCCAGTAGGCAAATTGGAGTGGATCCAAGTCACTTCTCAGGCAGGAGTTGACATTTTTCATCACCAGCCTCTCAAATCACTTCATTACTGTGGATGGAAGTGCTACTGGATGATAGTCATTGATACAGACTACGTACCACATTCTTTCTAGGCACCAGTATATTTGAAGCCTGCTTGAAACCGGTGTGTTTCTCAGACTTCTAAATTGAGAGGTTAAAGATATCAGTGAACACTCCAGCCAGTTGATCAGCACAGGTCTTTGGTACTCAGCCAAGTACCCCATCTGGGCTGGATGCTTTCCGTAGGTTTACTCTCCTGAAGTTTGCCCTCTCATCGGCTCAGAGACTAAAATCACAGGATTATCAGGGGCTGTGGGAGCTTGTGAAGGTTGCTCCATGTATTGATGGAGCAAGCATCAAAGGCATTGAGTTCATCTAGGAGTGAAGCCTTGTTGTCACCTATGTTACTTGGTTTCACTTTGTAGAAGGTGATAGCATTCAAGCCCTGCCACAACTGTCGAGTATCCTAAAATGATTCAAGTGTGGTCTGGAATTGCTATTTCGCATGTGAGATGACTTTCTGGAGATCATATCTGGACCTCTTGTATTCAACTTGGTTGCCAGACTTGAATACCACTGATCTGGCCCTCAGCAGATTGTGGATCTCATGGTTCATCCAGGGCTTCTGGTTGGGTAAGACTCTGAATGATTTTGTGGGGATGCACTTGTCTATGATTGTTTTTATAAAGTCCATGACCACTGTGGTGTACTTATTCAGATCCACAGATGAGTCCTTCAACACGCCCCAGTCCACTGGCTCAAAGCCTCTCCTCAGCCTCCCACAATAACCTTTGTTGTGCGAATTTGTTAACATACTCCGTCACTGGATCAATTGAAGGACCACAGATTTGCCAAGATGCTCCAGCACTTACAAGGGGCAATCTACTCAATCAAACTTCATCAGGATGTACTGTATTTTGTTCAGGTGGCTGGATCCAATTTTTTTTAATGGAGACTTCACAGTTATGAGCAAGAATAGAACAGCTTATAGTATTTGCATTTGTTTGATTTTTTTCATTTATGTATATGTTAAGTTATCTGGTGGATTTTAATCTCTAATCATTTTAATAGTTAACACTTGTAATAATTTATCTGATTTTCATCTTCTGAATGCTTCTGACTAGCAGAAACATTTAATTTGACTTGATAAATCTCCAGTGGAGCATCTGTGTATGCTTCAAGACCATTAATACTAACTATTGATACATAAATGGCTAAAAATGAAAGTTGCCATCTCACACCCTTCCCAGCAGTCTCCCGTTGGTTCAGTCAGGCCTTCTTGGTCACAGTACTTCCCAGGAGGACACAATAGACAATCTGTGACTGCACGCATCCCAGTACGGTTGCTAAATGTTCCAACTGGACATGGAAATTGGGAAGGCAACCCTGAACCTGGAATTGAAAGAGAATGGATGAGTCAGTGACAAGTCATAGTTATTGTTGAATTCATTCATAGGTTTCTTAGGATCTGTTATTGATCCCTAACTGGCCCTGAAGTGAATGCCTTAACAAGCCAGTGCAGAGAGAAGTTAAGAGCAGTCAAATCTTTTTGTGTGTCTGGAATATCGTAAAGTTAAGAGTGGCAGAAGTCCTTCTCTTAAGGCTGATTTATACTTCTGCATCAAATGGACGCCGTAACCTACGCAAGTGGCTTTCGCGCGTTGTGAGCATTTATACTTGTACGTTGGTGTGTCTGCGTCGCTCTGCAATTCGGGCATGTCACACATGTGCACACACCTGCCCGTGCAAGGCTTCATGGTCATGGTAGTCTTTCTCGGGGTAAACAAGTTTAAAGCGAGCGTCTTTTTTCATAAAAGCGAAATGTTTCCTCCATAATTTCGGAGGTCTGTAAAGCTTTATGGAAAGCATTGCAGCCAAAGTTCCTTCTCTGCCCTTCAGTCGCCCAATGGGAAGCTATTGCAGCGTAGGAGGAAATGCGATGCTAGCAAGCAGACCAATCACAGTTGTTGCGGTCTGCGTTGCCGTGACGCGTAGTTACATTTTGGGAGAGGTGCGCGTCAGGCTATGGCGTAGGGATCCGTGTAGGCTCTGTGTAGGGTTCGCGGATACGCCATACCTATGGCATCGATTTGACGCAGAAGTATAAATCAGCCTTTAATTGTGAGCAAAATGAACTTTTCTGAAAATTTAATGGTATTTTAATGTAATATTTAATGTAATATCCATGAACTGCAACACCAGATTGATATTCCAGGCCTTTGTATGTAAGTTTGGTAAATAAAACACCAAATTGATCTATTTTACAGTATTGAGCATGGGCCATAATTTTTCATTCATAATGTGAGATGCTGGCTCTTATTCTGTTACAATACACCCATGTTCACTTTACAAATTAAAGTTGATTTGTACAATCTCTCTCCACAAGATTTCTCGCCCAAGTTAAGTTTTTGAATGGAAACCACAGAAGACATCACTGGATATTACAAATTAAACCCCTTGATATTTATTTACTGCCTGCAAAATCATTCAAATTTTGCTTATATCTTCTGGGGAGCATCACGGGTTGATTAACCGAAAGGTTATTTGAAATGAGTCTCAGCCCAGCATTCCTGTTATTTAAAAGGACTAATTACTTTTTGTTTACAGATTATGCTCTGATTTCTATCAGAACCTTAGAATACTTATATTCTACCCTATCTCTGTAATGAAACTCCTTCCATATTACGTTGAGCACATAATTCAATTTTTGCTATACCAATTCTTGTACCATTCCATTCATTCTATTAAATCTCTATCACCATAAACTTATTGAGCTAATTTATTTTTAATTTTTATTTTCCCTTCCAAGTTTGCTAGTATCAATTACAAAATGTCACTGTGTTCTAACTTTTTGTGAGTGTGTTCACTTTATAAGAATCCCAATTGAAATTGCAAACTAATTAAACATTACCTTCTGGGCAGTAATATCCTGCAGGACATGGGTGAGGTGTCTGCACTCCTTGTAAAGAGTTAGAAAAATTGTTGGACGTTAAATGACAGAAAAATCCAGCAGGACAGGGGATGCAGGAGGCCTTAATGAAAAAAGAAGTTAATTAGACTATTATCCATGAAATAAATCCAAAAGTGAAAAATCTAAAATGGGAAAGAGTAAAATTTAATTAAGATTTTAAAAAAATAGACTAAAATGGTGTTTGTGTGCAGAAATATATAAATTTGCAGCCAGAGTAGGTCACTTGGCTCCTCAACTTTGCTCTGCCATTCAATAAGATTATTGCTGTTCCGATTGTAACCTCAACTCCCCTTACCATCAAACCAACCTTTCACCTTACCTATTGAAGTCATTTTAACTCTCCCTTAAAACATTAGATTCTGCTTTTACAGCCTTGAAGAAAGAATTCCAAAACTCAACAGCCTTCAAAGAAAATCTCATCTTCATCTTAAACACGTGAACCACATGTTGTTACAACAGTGACCCCAGTTCCAGATTCTCTCACTGGAGTAAACATCCTCACCACCTTCACCCTTTCAAGACCTCTCAGTATCTTTCAGATTTCAGTCTGTCACCTTTCATTCTTTTAAACTTCAGTGGATATAGGCCTAGCCTCTGCAGTGTTTCCTCATAAACCACCCATTCCAGGTATCAGTTTATTAACCTTCTCTGAATTGATTTCCTCAAGGTGCTTAAGTAAGGTGACAATATAATTGATTCTCTGGGAATGGGCTCATATACAATTGAGGCAGACCTCCCTACTTCTGTATTTCATTCACCTCACAATAAACAATAACATTGTTAGTTTTCCTAGCTACTTGCTCTATGCACTTACTCTTTTTATGAAGCATGCAATGCAGACCTTTCTACATCTCAGAGATTTGCAATCTCCCAACAGTTAGACAAAGTGTTTCTCTTATTTTTTCCTGTGTTAAAATGGTCAATTTCTCTATGTCGGGGCCCCTTCATCTCACCAAGTAAAAACAACCCATTCATACCTCCTTTTCTGCTTCCTATCAGCCAGCTAATCTTTCTATGACAAACGTACCTCTGCATACACTCTGTAACATCAGTCTACCCTGAGTTATGGGCAGAAATTTAGATTCGACCACTTTTGGACTGGCACATTAAACATGAAGATACAGGTGTAGGAGGAGCAGATCGGGGAAAGAAGAGATGGTGTCACTATCCAAGATGCATTTCAGAAAGTTTTTTCCATGCCTAAATGACGTTGAGTAGTCTCATTACCATTCCAGCAATTGGCAGCCTGTTTCCTTTTAAGCATTACACAAACTGACAAAATCTGAAAATCTAACAATTCCGCTCGGCTCAGGCAGCTGGGCATAAAAAGACAGAGAGATTCTGTGACAGAGAGAGTGGTGGAAGTCTGAACTTTCTGGGATTGCCCCAATCTCCCTGTATCCCTTCATGCCCTGACCAATCAAAAATCTATCAACCTCTGCCTTAAACACACTCTTGGCTTCCACAGCCGCCCTGTGGCAATGAATTCCACAGATTCACCACTCTCTGGCTAAAGAACTCCCTCCTCATCTCCATTCTAAAAGGACGCCTCTCTATTCTGAGGGTTTGTCCTCTGATCTTAGACTCTCCCACCATAGGAAACCTCCTCTCCACATCCACTCTATCAAGGCCTTTCACCATTCAATAGGTTTCAATGAGGTCACCCCTCATTCTTCTGAATTCCAGTGAATACAGGCCCAGGGCTATCAAATGCTCTTCATATGACAAGCCACTTAAACCTGGAATCATTTACGTGTGCTTCCTTTGAACCCTCTCCAGTTTCAGCACATCCTTTCTAAGATATGGGGCTCAAAACTGCTCACAATACTCCAAGTGAGGCCTCAACGGTGCTTTATAAAGTCTCAACATTACATCCTTACTTTTATATTCTAGTCCTCTTGAAGCGAATGCAAACATCACATTTGCCTTCCTCACCATCGATTCAACATGCAAACTAACCATAAGGGAATCTTGCATAAGGATTTCCAAGGCCATTTGCATCTCAGTTTTTTGTATTTTCTCTCCATTTAGAAAATAGTCAACCCCTTCATTTCTTCTACCATACACTTCCTGATATTGTATTCCATCTGACCACTTCTTTGTCCATTCTCCTAAGCTGTCTAAGTCCTTCTGTAGCCTCTCTACCTCCTCCAAACTACCTGCTCCTCCACCTATCTTCATATCATCTACAAACTTTGCAACAAAGCCATCAATTCTATCATCCAAATCATTAACATATAACATAAAAAGAAATGGTCGCAATACAGATCCCTGGGGATCATCACTAGTCACCTGCAACCAACCAGAAAGGGCTCCCTTTATTCCCACTCTTTGTCTCCTGCCAAACAGTCACTGCTTTAGCCATGCTAGAATCTCCTCTGTAATACCATGGGCTTGTAGCTTGTTAAGCAGCCTCTTGTGTGGCACCTTGTCAAAGGCCTTCTGAAAATCCAATTACACAACATCAATTGATTCTTCTTCGTCTATCCTACAGACATGGTGCAGTAATGCAACAGTGAATGATTCTGAGGATGAATTTAAATATTAAACATTTTTATGCAATAGTATGCAATGCAAATGCATATATTTAAACGATAAATTCTCTACAGGTGATTACTGTACATCTGAAATGAAGTGAAACCTCAGAGCTGGTTTATTATATCTGAAATCTGCAAGTAAAAATATATTTCTCCAAACTCAGAGAAAGATAAACTGGCACTGGAGGGAGGCATCATGGATTCACTAGACTTTGGGTGAGGAGATTAAGATCATCTTAAACACAGTGAAGTTTAGAGGAATAAGAGGTAACCCCATTGCAGATCCTTTGAATAACTTAAGGTGACTAGTTACATGGGAAATGGAAAGCCGATGCTAGAATATGAAACAAAAACAAGAATTACTGGTGGAACTCAGCCAATCAAGCAACAGCTGTGGAAGGAGACGCCAATGAATATTTTTGGTCATGAACTTTTCCTCAGAACAAAGAAAAGAGTAAAGGGGTAGTTATATACTTGATAACCAAATGAGTGAAAGTTCCTGGGAATATAGATTTTGGGTTACAATCAGATCAATTATGATCTTATAAAATGGTGGAGCAGGCAAGTGTCCTACTTGTCTATTTATTTCCTGTGTTTGAAACATATCAGATGGTGCAGTTGACCACAGGTAAGATGCTGAGAGGCTATTCCTCTGGATGGGGAAATATGCAAAGCATTGTCTGCGCAGGATATTACTTGCTGTTTAGGACTGAGATGAGAAAGTATTTCTTTACTCAAAACACAGTGAATTTTTGGAATTCTCCACTTCTGAGGGATATGGATACTCAGTACATCTGAGACTTAGCGAGTGTTTTTGGCACTGTATAAATTGAAGGTTATGGGAAAATGGGTCAGGAAGGCGAAAGAGATTGAGAATTGTTTTTGACATTGAAAGGCAAAGCAGGCTCATGGGCCTATATGACTAATCCCTGCTTGGAACTCTCACATTATCGGTAAAGTGCTCACAACTGACAGAGTCTGACTGCACTCATTTTGTATTATGTCTGTTCCATAACAATACTATGCGGACGTCTAACTCACATACTGTATACATAGCTAGGGTGCCTAAGATTTTTGCACAGTACTGGGGTAATTTTCTGTATTACACTGTACCGCTGCAAAAAAACCCCACAAATTTTATGATATATGTGAGGGATGATAAACCTGATTCTGCTATGGGTCTGTGTTGTGGACTGAGAGTGGGAAGGGGGCAGGGAGAGGGCAATCATGGTTGGAAAAAGGGGAAGGGAGAGGGGAGGGAGCAGAAAGCACCAGAGAGTCATTGGAATCAAATGATCTTGCCTGGTGTCTCAGGGCTGGGTGTATCTGCCACCAGCACCCCCCCCCCACCCCTGGCACTCCTTCTCTGTCACCTGTCCCACACTCTCTCCTGTGGCACTCCACCCTCGCCATTCCTAACATCCTTTGCTCCTGCCAGATTTTACAAACTCGCTCTCCGTCCTACATTGATACATACAGTACTGTGCAAAAGTCTTAGGCACCCCAGCTGTAAATATGTGCCTAAGACATTTGCACAGTACTGTATATCCATAGCAAATGATGAGCATTCTAGTACACCTAATACGGTTCCATAGTGCCCAGTGAAAATGTTTACAATGTCAGCAATCAGGGCTCAAATCCCACAATTTTCTGTAAGGAGTTTGTGCATTCACCCCGTGACTGTGTGGGTTTCCAGTTTCCTGCCACATTCTAAAAATGTATGGATTAGTAAGGGTTAGCAAGTCGTGGCCATGGCACAACCCTAACCCTAACCTTCATGCATTTCATTGTATGCTTCGATGTGCATGTGATAAATAAAGCTGGTTTTTAATCTCGAGGCTGCAGGTGCTGGGATCTGGACCGATGGACTATCTGCTGGAGGAATGCAGGGAGTCAAGCAGGATCTGTGAAGGTAAGGACCTGCCAATGTTTTGGATCAAAACCTTGCCTTAGGACTCATGAATAATCTTGTACTTTGTACCTGTCCAGCCTGGTCTTGATATGTGCCAGAGGAACACGGTTGTTGTTCTGCACTTCCCCGAGGGCATTGGTGTCCTTTAGCACAGATGAAAGGAGCTGGTCTGCTGGAATTCTGGGCAGATGGACAATAAAACCCAGCATCACAGGCTTGGGAAGGTGAAATGAGTCCTTTCCTGTCACAGGAAAATCCTAGCAAAGAAAACAAACTTTCAATGATTTTCATGCTGCTGAGATACTAAAATTTACTAAAACTTTAATGTGCAAGATTATCTTTTATTCCAAATGCTCTGCTTAAAAATTGATATTCAGAATCAAGCTCTGCAAAGCAGTGACCCCACCAAGAAGAATCCGTTTCACTTCACATTAACATCACTCAACTGGCAGCAAGCTGGCATGCACATCCTCTTCACCAGGATGACCTCATTTACTTGGATTTTCAAAGGGCCTTTATCAAGGTGCCACATATGAGGCTGCTACACACAGTTGGAGCCCATGGTATTACAGGAAAGATTCTAGCTTTGAGAGAAGATTGGTTAAATGGCGGGAATAAAGCGGACCCTTTCTGTTGATTGCTGGTGACTAGTGGTGTTCCACAGGGGCCTGTGTTGGGTCCACTATTTTTCACATTATATGTTAATGATCTGGATGATGGACTGATACTTTGTGGCCAAGTTTGCAGATGACAAGAAGATAGGTGGAGGGGCAGGTAGTATTGAAGAAGGAGAGAAACTGCAGAAGAACTTAGCAGAAAGAACAAAGAAGTGACAGATGGAATACAGTGTAGGGAAGTGTATGGTCATGCACTTTGGTAGATGGAATAGCAAAGGAGGAGCAAAGGTTCTTGGGAATCCTAGTGCAAGATTCCCTAGGGGTTAACTTACAGGTTGAGTCTACGGTGAGGAGGGCAAATGCAATGTTAGCATTCGCTTTGAGAGGACTAGAATATAAAAGCAAAGATATAATGTTGATGCTTTACAAGCAGTAGTCAGACCACACTTAAGAGCACTGTGAGCAGTTTTGAGCCCCATATCCAAGAATGGATGTGCTAGCATTGGAAAAGTCCAGAGGCAGTTTATGGGAATGATATTGGGAATGAAAGGGTCGACATATATAAGCCTCCAGGCCTGTACTCACTGGAGTTTAGAAGAAGAGTGGGAAATCTCATTGAAAGCTACTGATTATTAAAAGGCCTAGATAGAGTGGATGTGGAGAGGATGTTTCCTATAGTAGGAGCATCTAGGACCAGAGGGCACAGTCTCAGAATAGAAGGACGTCTTTAGAACAGGGATGACAAGGAATGTCTTTAGCCAGTGGGTGGTGAACTTGTGGAACTTATTGCCACAGGCAGCTGTGGGGGCCAAGTCATTGGGTATACTTAAGGTGGAAGTTGATAAGTTCTTGATTAGTAAGGGTGTCAAAGGTTACGGAAAGAAGGCAGGAGAATGGGGTTGAGAGGGAAAATAAATCAGCCATGATGGAATGGTGGAGCAGACTCGATGAGCTGAGTGACCTAATTCTGTTCCTATGACTTATGGTCATATGGTAACTGGCATAACATCCCTGTTAAATGCCATGCCTTTTAGCTAATAATGTACAGCACTCTCCGTGCATTTTAACTCCATTTGTGCTCCAAGACCAACTTTGTTCCTCTCTACGATCAATATCACCCCATTTATTGCACAATCCCTTCCGCATTACACTTCCCCAAATGTACTACTTCATATTTCTCTAGATTTAATTCCATTTACAGGATTCACTCACTGGTTTCCTGTTGTAGGGTTAGAACCTGGCACAGCTGTGAGAGGCAACACAGATTTTCCCTCTATCAAATACCTGAACACAGAAGTGAAACTTTGGCCACAACTATGCTTTGGTTAGCAGAATCATTTACCAGAGGGTTTTCAGAAATCCCATTTGCATCCTGATCAGTGGAAGCCTGCAATTAACATGAGGAAGGGGAAAGAGAAAGCAGCTACCCCCCAAAACTGATGTATTACTCATGAATTGCAGCTACTTTGACAATGCAGGAAATCCAACAAGTCAATTTTCAGACAGCAATTCAGTTTTATTTTTAAGATGTGGCCATCACCAGCTAAGCCAGAACTTATGCTTAACTGCCTTTCAAAAGGTGTCGTTAAGCCACCTTCTTGAACTGTTGCAGTCTTTCTGATGAAGGTTCTCCTGTGATACTGCTGGGCAGGGAGTTCCAGCAGTTAAAATTAGTAATAAAAAGGTGCTGAAGAAGGAATAATTAACAAAGGTTCCAAGATGTCTTTTGCATAGAATTCTGGGGCCTTCTTCTTCAAACTATGAGGGCAGACCTTTTGGATTTAGTGCCTAACTTGAGCATTGGCAATTACAATAATACAGAATATAGTATTGCAGTGACGTACCAGTCCAGATTACTCACTTAAATCCCTGGTATTGATCTTGAATCCAAAACCTTTTAACCCAGTGAGGGAGATGTTACAACAGATACTATCTATTATATTTAATCTTTGCATGTACAGATGAAACTCCTTAAGAAATAGATATTCTTATATTTATGTTCCACTGGAATTTCATCATGGAAATTGGCAGTGAACTGTGTAATTTTGCACATTTTTAACATACAATTAACAAACTTTATAGTATAGCATAAGTTACCAAATTTAGGATCTCCCAGAAAATGCTAGGTTGAGTTAGAAGAACCATAATAGAGATGGAGCCAGCCAGACTAAACCAAATATTCTTGAGCTCATTGATATACTTGGAGCAAAGGGCAATGAAGTGATTACCTGGGGGGCATGGAAGGCAATCTTCCACCCTGGAGTTCTGAGAGCTGTTGCTATAATAACCAAGTGGACATGGTTGAGGAACAGCAGCTCCACTGACACAGAAATGTCCTGAAGGACAGGCTTTTCCAGAAATACCATCATTTGGAGTTGGAGTTGTCGCCATCTTCACACAGTAATAACCAGCAGCACAGAGTCCTGTGACTCTTTCTTGACCAACTCCTTCACAGTAACGTCCTGAGGGAAACAATAAAGATATCAATTTCAAAGAGTATTACATTTTCTTTGTAAAGTGTCATTCATCTATTGCTCTCTGACAAAGCGCACGAGGAAATTTTCACTTCAAAATTCCAGATAAAGATTTTTGTTTCTTTGGGCCTGCAGAAACCTGAGTAAAACAGTTCCATTTTTAATGCCAGATCAACTTCCATCAGCAATTTTTAAGTTTAAAAATGCTTTCACATTAGCAATGCAATGATAAGAAACTATTAACAGAAACGGCAAGCTATCTTTTGACACCAGGAGCGCAGAGTGATATTTTGGGAGTCTTAATTAGACAACTGTAACCAGAGTGCCGGAGAGGAATCCAGCAATGGCATCTGGAAGCTCAGAAAAACCTTTAAGGAACAGGAATGAGTGGCAGTGGCAGAACAAGCCAGAGAGTTAAAATAGAATTTTCTGAGTAAATTATTATTTTCTTTGTAAACATTCAAAGCGATGTTGAAATGAGGCAGTTGCTACAAAGGGATATGGAAAAAGTGGAGAGGTGTTTTGAAATTCAGACTCCATGAAGTGGGTTCACAACTCATGAAAACAGCTCTGACGTGCTATTGTGGTCCCTCAGTAAGTGAGATACAGTATGCAGATAATGCTTCATTTGTGCATATACAGAGGCTAAGCTCCAAGTCATTGTGGACTATACTGAAGCATTAAGAATACCAGTTTTATACTTAACATCTCCCATCACCTCCCCAGCCCCTGCTGTACAACACCATTCTCAATAACAAAGGATCACAACGAGATCTTAGAAATTTTAATTCTCTTCCCTTTTCTCAGGAGCTAACTTTTAGTGAAGGTGTAAAGGATATTCACTATCCAGGTTCAGGAGGCTTTTTGCTAAACTCAGCTTTTTAGCACAGCAGAAGAAACTGCTCAAGATTCAAGATGTTTATTGTTAATGTTTATTTAGTATTATTTCACCATTCTTGAGAAATAGTACTTTCAAGGCTCAGGAAGTCTACTGTTAACTGAGTCTCTAATCTGATCAGAAGAAAAAATATTGTGTGTTAAGGCTCCTGCCATCTGACCTAATCAACGCAATTGCGGGGAAAAAAAAACATGCAGATGACTGGCAAAAACAAAGCTATAAATATTGGAAGGCAGTAAGGGGGAAGGAGTTACAGAGATGAGGACAGTGTCCACTCTTCAGCCTTGACTTGAGAAGGAACTCTTCCCAGAGCATAGTTTCCTAGAGCCGTCTTTTTGAGGCCGATGACATATTCATCCATACAAATCTTGGTTAAAATTATTCCTTAAAATAAGTGTGTTCCATTTAAGAGTATAGAGAAAATTCATAAGGATGTTGCTGGGACTTGAGGACCTGAGTTATAGAGAAAGATTGAACAGGTTAGGAATTTATTCCCTGGAGCGTAGGAGAATGAGGGGAGATTTGATAGAAGTATAAAAAAAATGAGGGTTATAGATAGGGTAAGTGCAATCAGACTTTTTCCACTGATGTTGAGTGAGACAACAACTAGAGGCTATAGGTTAAGCCTGAAAGGTTATATTTTTAAGGGGAACCTGAAGGGGTCTTTTTCACTCAGAGGGTGGTGAGAATGTGGAATTGGTGGATGCAGGATTGATTTCAAAGTTTAAGAGAAGATTGGATAGGTACATGGATGGGAGGGCGATGGTCCAGGTTCAAGTCGATGGGATTAGGCAGAATAATAGTTTGATATCAACTAGATGGGCCAAAGGGCCTGCTTCTGTACTGTAGTGATCCTATGACTATGACTCTCTGACTGTTTAAAATAAAACAACTACGTATAATCTGCTTTGTTAGCCGAAAGTATATCCTCCTTGGTTTGTGGGGGGGAATCACCACTCAAAATAGTAATTATTGACAGCTAAGACCCTTTGGAAAAGAGACTAAAATAGTTGAGTTAATTAGCGGGCTTGCCTATTGCTACAGTCCAGGAGAGATGATGCTGGAGTCTGTGCTCGGTTGGGAGCTTCCCCTCCTGTCAGTGCTACATTCCAGCGTTTGACCAGCAGTAGGACAGGCTGGATTGCCGGCAGTTGTACCATTAACTTGCATGTTGCTCAGGGACTCGGACTCAGGGATATGTGTTTTCTTGCGAAATGATGTGTGTTTTTATTTCCTAAACTTAAGCCTCGTTTGACTGTATCCATGTATGGTCTGAATGATAATTAAACTGGATTTGATTTGATAGTATTTTGAAATATAGGCTGATGTAATATAATTTCCCAAAATTTAAAATACTTTTAGACACCTATATCTATAAGACTAAAGGTCTTGGCTTAAGTTTAGGACTCTAGAACAGGTACACTTAATAGCATCACAAAGGCAGACATTAATGATGCTATTCATTGTCATCTTTAATGCACCAGCACAGCCTTTGGATGGCCAATGAAATGTGCGTTTGAAGACCAATATCTCAAAATTTCACCAGGCGCCAGTGATTGCTGCCTTTCTTTATACTTCTAAGGCTCAGAATACTTACAAATGCGCCTAACTGCAATGAAAACCAACAGTCTTGCTACCAAATGATTTCAGTCCACAAGAAGGATTACTTACCCAACATTAACGCCCCCTCCAAGACCAACATCCCCAGCATTGAGATCTGAATTACAATTCCAAACAATGTCATTTGGCTACCAAACATTAGACTCCTGAAACAGTCGCACTGTTCCAGGCTGGCAGGGGAAAATACTACCAGGTGTGACAGAGGAAAACTTAGACAAATAGTATCTTGATAAAATACTGCACTCCTAATACTTACAGGGAATTTCTAGCACTTGGCTGCTCAAAATAGAGAAGGGGCCTTTGGATTTGCACTGAGACCTCAGGTGCATAAATTTGGAATGCACAGAAGCTCAATATAAACAGTAGGAGTGTGTTACTTCCCAACAACCCTACTGTCCATCTGGTCAGGCTCCTCCTCTACCAACTGTGGCAAGTCCATGGTTCTCACATTGGCCTCAGTCACCTCAGAACCTATAGAGCTTGAAATGAAAGTCATACCCGATGCTGAAGCACCACCAAAGAATAATAGAGGGATTTGGTGATAGGGAGGTAATGCAGCAGCCCATTTTCGCATCAAAATCCCATAAAGAGTGACAAGATAAATGATCAGATATTCATTTTTGGTAGTATTGTTTGTTGGGGCATCCATTAGTCTTGCGAGACCATGGATCTGCGCCTGGAAAGTCTTCACTCTCCAGGGCACAGGCCTAAGCAAGGTCATATGGAAGACCAGCAGTTGCCCATGCTGCAAGTCTCCCCTCTCCACAACACCAATGTTGTCCAAGGGAAGGGCATTAGGATTCATACAGCTTGGCACCAGTGTCGTCGCAGAGGGGAGTGCCTTGCTCAAGGACACAACACGTTCCCTCGGCTGAGGCTCGAACTCACGACCTTCAGGTAGCTAGTCCAATGCCTTAACCACTTGGCCACGTACCCACACAGTATTGTTTAAAAAATAAATATTACCTGTAATCAAACCACTTTAAAACCGAACATCGTGAAGGTCGTTTTTAAAAATAAGATGATTAAAGCTGCTATCAAATGTGAAAAGGTTGCAACAATAGACTATCACACTTTCTAAAATGTCTGAATAAAATTCCTAAAACATTCCTGTGTTAAGAGCAGAGGGAAGCCGATTTTTTTTCTCCTGCAAACAGTAGAGATGTACACAGGTATTCATCCAAACACTGAACAATTTTAATCAAATTAAAGATGGCCCTAGTTTTTTTTTTCCAGAAGTGGAATGTAATCTGAATTTAATGCTAAAGTTATCTGTAAGTTAAATAGTTAGGTGGCCCAGTCACTAAGGCTCTAAGAACTAAAAGCAGATTAGGATGAGTCATGATATAGAAGTGCGAAATATTTCATTTGATAATTTTTTAACAAGAGTTTTAAGAGAAACAGGAATTTCACTACTACACAATAACAAAAACTGCCAAATAATTTGCTCCCAACTGTAATCTTACACTCAGTGGTCATATTACTAGCTACACCTGCTTGCTACAACAAATATCCAATCAGCCAATTGTGTGGCAGCTACTTAATGCACAAAAGCATACAGACATAGTCAAGCAGTTCAGTTGCTGTACAGACCAAACATCAGAATGGGGAAGAAATGCGATCTAAGCGACTTTGACCGTGGAATGATTGTTAGTGCCAGATGGGGTGGTTTGAGTATCTCGGAAACTGCTGATCTCCTGGGATTTTCATCCACAACAGTCTATAGAGTTTAGGGAATGGTGCGAAAAACAAAACAAAACATCAAATGGGCGGCAATTCTGTGGGCAAAAATGCCTTAGTAATGAGAGCTCAGAGGAGAATAACCAGACAGGTTCAAGGATTAAAGTATTTCTCATTTTTATCTTAAATATTTTGCCATGGAATTTCTATGTCAACTTTATTTCAACCTTTGAGCTCCACTCCCCACACCACAAGGATTTGTGAACAGACAACAAAGACACATTCTAGGAATGTTATTAGCTTATCCTGGTGGACACTGTTCCCTAGGCTAACAATGATCATTCATCTATTCCAAAAGCACTATAGATATTTCCAGCTACAGTCATTCTATCAGGCCAACCTCCCAGAATTCAGGACTCCTAGAACAGCAAGTTCCTGAACAAGGCAACAATTATACCAGTGCCTAAGAAGAGTAGTGTGAGCTGCCTTAATGACCAACACCCAGTAGCAGTCATGTCTACAGTGATGAAATGCTTTGAGAAGTTGGTCATGGCTAGATTGAACTGTTTCCTCAGCAAGGACCTGGACCCACTGCAATTTGCCTTTCACCACAATAGATCTATGGCAGATCCAACCTCAATGACTCTTCACACGGCCTTAGAAGATCACCTGGACAATACAAACACCTATATCAGGATGCTGTTTGTTAACTATAGCTCAGCATTTATCACTATCATTCCCACAGTCCTGATTGAAAAGCTACAGAACCTGGGCCTCTGTACCTCCCTCTGTAATTGGACCCTTGACTTTCTAACTGGAAGACCACAATCTGCGCTGATTGATGATAATATCTTCTCCTCGCTGATGATCAACACTGGCATACCTCATGGGTATAGAGGGAATAGAGTAGTGCTTAGCCCACTACTCTATTCCCTCTATACCCATGACTGTGTGGCTAGGCATAGCTCAAATGCTATCTGTATATTTGCTGATGATGCAACAATTGTTTTTGAATCTCAGATGGAGCTAAGAGGGCGTACAGGAGTGAGATATACCAGCTAATTGAGTGGTGTCATAGCAAAAACCTTGCGCTCAATGTCAGTAAGACGAAAGAGCTGATTGTAGACTTCAGGAAGGGTAAGACGAGGGAACACGAACTGATCATCATAGAGGGATCAAAAGTGGAGAAAGTGAACAATTACAAGTTCCTGGGTGTCAAGATCTCTGAGGATCTATCCTAGTTTGAACATATTTATGCAGCTATAAAGGCAAAGCAGTGGCTATATTTCATTTGGAGTTTAAAGAGATTTGGTTTGTCACTTAAAACACTTCAGTAGATGTACCGTGGAAAGCATTCTGATAGGCTGCATCACTGGTATTGGTGGTTTGGGGGGGGGGGGGGGCGGCTACTGCACAGGACCGAAAGAAGCTGCAGAAAGTTGTAAAATTAGTCGGTTCCATCTTGGGTACTAAATAGTGTCCAAGACATCTTCAAGGGGCGGTGTCTCAGAAAGTTGACGCCCATTATTAAGGACTCCCATCACCCAGGGCACACCTTATCCATATCGTTACAGTGAGGAAGAAGGTACAGAAGCTTGAAGGCACACACTCAGTGATTCAGGAACAGCTTCTTCCCCTCTGTCATACGATTCCTAAATGGACATTGAACCTATGAGTATTACCTCACTTTTTTAATACATACTGTGTGTTATTTTTGTTTTTGCACTATTTTTAAACTATTCAATATACATATATATCTACTGTAATTGATTTACTTATTTACTTTTTCTTTCTATATTATCATACATCACATTGAACTGCTGCTGCTAAGTTAACAAATTTCACAACACATGCCAGTGATAATAAACCTGTTTCTGATTCTGAGTTACATAAAGTCTTTCAGTTCTGTCACACTTGGACAATCAAAGGAAATTAATTTTGAATCAGGGGCGAATGTGCATTCAATTATTTTTACACAGCCCCCACGAGATGTTTATGAAAATTAAGGCAAATGATTGACCTAGCTAAGAAACTGGATATGAACCAGAAGGAGAGGATAATAGGCAAGAATTCAATAGACATAATGTGACTAGTAGTATCCCAAAGGGAGTTGTGTTAATGCCACAGCTAATGATTTCCTCATTTTGGGGTGATAAAGCTGTTGGATCTTAACAGCAGAACATACCTAATGCCTACTTATGTTCTTAATTCTCACGTTCTACCATGCAGTACTTACTAATGAACAAATTAATGAACCATTGTCTATTAATGGGGAGTTGTGTGCAATTTTGCTGGTGGTGCATTAACCTGATCTACTACAAATGGGTCTGAAGTCCAGCTGCTCAGAACCAATAAGATTCCAAAAAGTTGCAACAATAGTTTACTTTTGTTGCTTTTAACTTCTGAACTGCGACGTTTTGTTCCAGATCTTCTCATGAGCTTAATGAAGTTGACATAGAATGAAGATAGGACATCATGAGTTTAAGATTGTTTAAAGCAGAACAGTTCCACTTGACAAATTGGAAGAAATGAGAAAGAGTTGAGTGACAACATTGAAGCAATGTCTCTGCACTCTCTAGGTCACTGTGTAGCCAATGAAATCCGAACATTTATCTCTCCAGTACCTGAAGATGGGTTTTGTATAATTTTGTAATCCTTTTTCAGTGTCCTTCTTTAACTGATAAAAATGCCAAGGTTTTCCAGTTTTTCTCTGTTACCCTGGACTGTGACGTCAGGGATCCACTTTATCATTCTTTCTTTGATGGCCCTATACCTGTCATCAGTGAGCACAATTGGAAACAATACTGAAGATGTCAGGAGTGGTTGGATTATACATGATGATGATGGCCTCATTTGACTTGCTTTATCGGCAGCTGTCACTTCTTCTTCATTGAACATTGTGCAATTCTTCATTTATTCCTATCAAATATTGAAAGGCCAAGATAAAGCAGATGTTTCCAATATCAGGAGAGTCTAGGACCAGAGAGCACAGCCTCAGAATAGCAGTACGTCTCTTTAGGACAAAGTTTCTTCAGCCGGGGATGGTGAATCTGGGGAACTTATTGCCTCAGATGGTTGCGGAGGGAAGATCTTTGGGGATATTTAAAGCTGAGGTTGATGTGTTCTTGGTTAATAAGGACATCAAAGATTACGTGGCGAATGCAGGAGAATGGTGTTGAGAGGGAAACCATGATCAAATGATGGAGCAGATTCGGTGGGCTAAATGGCCTAATTCTGCTTCAACGTATGTCTTATAGTCTTATTATTATTTATTTACTGTAAGTACATGGTATCACACCCTCCAATGTCGAATCTTTGAATGGCAGATTGCATAAAAATAATCATCTAGTAATTAAAATTCCATGTTTAGTATATTGTTTGAAAAAATCACCTCTAATGTATATTTAATTTTTACATTTATTATAATTAAGAAATGCTAGAATAGAAATAATATTTTAATTTTCTACCTGCATCACATGGCTCGCAGTCCAAAACACTCGTCCTTCCTGATTGTTGGTTATAAGTCCCTCTGGGGCAGGGAAATTTGTCTTTAGGTTCTGTTCCCGGAGGGCAGTAATGGCCAGGTGGGCAGATATTATTTTTATAAGATGAAGTATTTGAAGGACAGAAGTAACTGTGGGGAAGCAACAGAGTTAGGGAGAACTCCTGGAAATATAAAAACAGGCAGATGTTTAGTTTTACATCTTGTGGACTGTGTGTCTGTCTCTAAACAGAGACTGACACCTACAGTATAATGTGTGCTAGGTGTTCTAAAAGGTGGAAAATATTATTTAGACCACAAATCTGAAGCATTGTCATCACTTTCTGCTTCCATGATTGCTGCTTGACTTATTATTTCCAGTATTTCCTGCTCAAGATTAAATACAATTTTATACAAAAGTACTATTTTGAACATCATCTGAATGGAATCTGGAGACACAGGCTAGCACAGCAAAACAGCCAGAATGGAAACGGTCCAAAGTAAAAAGGCAAAAGATTTAGTAGTCTCTAGTTCAACAGTTTCCCATACATACTGCAAATGGAAAATAAATGTGAATTTAAATGTGACTGATGTGATGTGAAAGTACTGAAGCACATTCAGATCAGCTTATAAATAATAGAACACTGTTCAGAATTGCTGGTGTCACTATCAAAAGCTGCTGTGCAGAGATGAATGAGATAGGCTGTGCATGTATGGTGTACTCTAGTGGGTAGGTTGATGAGCTGCATCTGTTGTGTTGACTGCCGGTTTTTCGATCTCATCACACTGATTGAGATGCCTTCTGATCATCTCTGCTCTGTGCCTCCCATTCCCTCTTTCCTATTGATCATCACCCTGCTTATTCACTGTCATTTCTGTTTCCCTAAGCTATCTGTCTGCTCCCATCTGATTTCCCATCCTCAAGATCTCTCACCTCCTCCTCTAATTTCTTGATCCCCGCTGAGCTCCTGAGATTCTGATAGAACCTAAACTTTCCAATCCAGGAAAGCTGAAAATTGATGACATGTGCACAGGATTTAAATGAAGATGGGTGGAGGAGGATTGTGCACAGGCTTTTAATGTCTACCATAGAAGAGCTGACCATTCCTGCCAAAAGATACTGACAACTCATCAATACATTTGTTATTTTTCCAAAACCCTAAATGCACCTTCCAGAAATGTTGTGTATTAGTGGATTCAGCAACTCACAAGGGAACTGCCACTGAACATATGGCAGTACTTTAGATTTCAGAGTACTGAACACTGATATCTTTTACTTTGCCAGAAAATCAAACGGGTCTTTCAGAAAACTATGTTCATAATCATTTTACTATTTAACTATTTATGATTTTATTACTATTTAATTCTTTATGGTGCAACTGTAATGAAAACCAATTTCCCCCAGGATCAATAAAGTATGACTATGACTATTTCTACACTGGTAGTGCACAAATTATCCACTGTTGTTATTTTGTACCCTTTTGTCATTTTATTATGAGCTAGAAACACGTGTTTTATACCCATCTGTTCCTTAAGTATTCACCTAACTTGGCATGATTTTCTTCCTCATGGTGGTGGACTGGCAGAGCATATTACCTGGCTGTTATAAAATTAATCTATATTTTCCCTACTGTTGATTGTATGATTGGTTTACTGCCCAATACATGAGCAGTGAGATTATATTTGTATATGTAAATTAAACATGTATCACATCTTGAGTTTTAATGTTTCCAATGGTCTTACCAAAATGGTTTAATCAAATGGAAATTACCCTTCAACACATGGACTGCAGGTACTCTGACCTTCAAGAGCATTGTAGGTTCCTGCAGGACATCCCAATGGAAAAGTTGTGCCACTCGGACAGAAATGCCCTGCAATGTGCCATGATGTAAAGTCAGTGTGATCATTCAAAAATGAACTACAGAGATTAATATGACATTTTTCAAATGCTTAAGACATTTGAGCTAGTGAAACATAATCCTAACATAACCTAATATTTTGTGTCAGATACAATTGATACAATAAACCATAACGCATTAGGTGTTGTCATCTTACTTCAGTACACAGTTCAGCTTGTTTTATGACATTAAGAATAAAGATGATGAATGTCAAAAATATAAGAGGTTTTTGACAAGTTAATACAAAACAGTAAATTGTTTTAGATCCTTTTGTCGCATTTGAATGCCCCAAATTGATTTACAACCAAGGAAGAACTTTTGTAAGTGAAAATAAAAAAAAACAGATGCTGGAAATGTAAACAGAAAACAAAAATGCTGGAAGTACTCAGTTGACTAAGACAACTGTGCTGCTCCAAAGAGCAGTATATGAGTTCATTCTTACCCTCAGCCATTAGGCTCTATAATGAGACCACCTACAGCTGGGGAAGTGATGATCCCTCCTGTTAGACTGTTTGTGGTAACTATTTGCTATTCTTTCTACTTCTCTTCTAATGTTTATATCTGTGCACCTGTATAATGCTACTGTGACACTGTAATTTCCTTTGGGATCAATTAATTATCTATCTATTTAGGTCAGGCTGCATTTGTTAACAGGATTAACATCTCAGGTCAAAGACCCGTTGTTAGAACTACAAAAGGAAACAAAAGAAGCTGTTGAACTATAATGTAGGCAATAGGACACGTCACCAATAAAGTAAAACCAAGGTGACCATGGAAATAAGCACTGAACAAGGTAATCTGATCAATGAGTGAAAGGGAGCAGTTACAGAGTGAGAATACAGACAAAATAATGCAGGAGTTCTGAAATGCAGAGCATTTGGACTCAATACTGAATTCTATTAGTTCATATAATTTGATTATTACAGTCATCCAACTGTAGTTTTAGGTCAGTTTATTTATCTTTGCCCTATACATTTCCTCTGGGAATGAAAAAAATTCCCAGCCTGACCTGCTGGACGTGTCCTCCTAAAATGCTGGAGGAACTCAGCAGGCCAGGCAGCATTTATGGAAAAAGAGTACAGTCGACATTTCGGTCCGTAACCTTTCAGCAAGACTGAAGGGTTTGCCACAGATGCTGCCTGGCCTGCTGAGTTCCTCCAGCATTCTTTGTGTGTTGCTCAGATTTCCAGCCTCTGCAAGTTTTCTCTTGTCTGTAATTGGACATATCCTCCTGATGTGCATTTCACAACTCTTACACTCTTTTGTCTTGGTCTTTTTTTCTTAACTGCTCCCAATCACTCTTTCAGTTTATTCCCAAGGCCACACTGGTTTTGCCCTATCTGAGATATCCCCCTCCTCCATCCTCTGTGCAGCCTTAACATGGTTCTTTTGTCCCCCCTCTTAGTTCTGACCTGAAATGTTGACTCCATTTCTTTTCCCATTGATGATCTGCTGAGTATTCCAGCATTTTCTGTTGTTAATGGTAAACATTTTTGTAATATCATTACTGTTGCAATTTTGGAAATCAAAAAGGCATTGAAGTTGAAGGCATTGTGCAAGGTTCCAGAAACAGTAGAGTAATAATGATCAGCAGAGTCTGTTCTTTGATATTAGTCTTCATTAGCTTCAAAATAGTCACACAGATTTTTTCCCTTTCTTGGTAGAGCAGACGGGCTTCAGTTTAACATTAAATTCATAAACTGCTTAACAGTGCAGCATTCTCAGAGAGTGATTACATTACACTCTCTTGGCACAGCTGTAGTGTGTCAACTTAAATATTTTACGCTAGGACTTGAAATTATAATTATCTGGTTTTGATGCAGGAACACTCCCAAATGAACCACATGTTTTAAATAATTCAATTACTTGCTTCAACATTAAAAATAGGTTAACTGCTCAGTCATCAAATGTCATCAAGTTATCCGTTCTAATTATTTCCTAAACCTCATGAACGTATCCATCCCCTTCCACAAAATTTATGTTTGAAAACCTGGGACTGGTATTTCAAAATCACTCTTTCTCTAAAGATTCTGCTCTTCAAAATGTTGATGTTTCTTGGTGGGTTTTTCTTTTGGCTTTGCATTTAGAATGTTTAATAAAATTTCTCTGGAAATCCTGGGTTGCTTGTGGCTCAGGGAAGGAAAGCAACCTTTGGACAGTGACTAAGGCTGAGTGAAGATTCTGGGCAAGATTTGCTGAAGGTGAGCAGGCCTTGTATCCTGCTCAGATCCTATCAAGAATTAGTTGGATTTAACTTGAAACTTAATATAGAGGCATTCCAAAATTTACCAGCATTTGTCACCTTAACTGCTTGTGATGATGTTTGGCCAGTTTATAAGCAAGATTTGCCTGAAGACAAGCATTCCTTAAGGAATTCTCCAATTTATAGTTGCTCATTTATCTTAGTCTAGATCTAAGTCCTTCAGCCTCTAACATACAGAGGAGAAAATCAATCTATTTCTGATATTGGGTAAATATCCACATTGGAACATTTGACTGTAATAACCTGTGGTGTCAATAGCAGAATGACTGTGATTCACTAATGAAGAGACTTGACTTCACTCAGAGACTTTAATGGTGTGCTTACTGCTTAAGACAGTTTCTTGAAAGGAGGCAGAAACTAACATTATTGGGGGTAAAAAGACAGATGATTATTCAGTCAACCCAGCAATTTCAAGTTTCTATATACATTCTTTGATAATAAATGCACTTTGGATCTTTGAATCTTTCCAATATCATCCATAATGGTCACTCATTTAATAAATATTTTGGTAGTAAAAGAAAAAAATGCAAGGATAAAAAGAAAGAAAATTTAGCAGCAATTAGTTGTAAAATTGATATTTAACAACTGATTGATAGAACAGATCAAATTAAATGGATTTTTTAAAGTAAACTTTTTATGAATTCAGTCTCTGTTCTGAACATTCCCCCAGAGGTTTGTCACATTATTTATAGAAAAGTACAAAAATAAACATTTGTTCTGAGTTTAGAAGCAGCCCTTTTCATTCAGAACCATTTAGCTAAGCCAGTAGTTTTCAACATTTGTTACATATTCAGATTGCTAATCTAAAGTTGTCACAATAAAAAATATACCAGTTTTGGCACCAAAGAATATGAATACTTAGCTCTAGGTATTCCAGGTAAAGCACTAATGGACAGGTACAAAGTCCAAAATGTACCTACCTGGAGGACAGGGTCCTTCAGTCCCATCTGCGACTGGATTCTTTGGCAGTTTTGCTCCTTGTAAGCAATAGAAACCTTCCCAGCATTCACCTGATGGTGTCACGAGACCTTCTGAGCCACAATAATGACCATAGGTACAAGGAGTACAGTCACTCTGAAAAAGACAATTGATAATAAGCTGTGACACTAGAGATTCTGCAGATGCTGGAAATCTGGAGCATTTGGAGCTCCATCCTATTGAAAGGTCTCAGTCCAAAACATTGACTGCTCATTTCTCTCCACAGATGCTGCCTGACTTGCTGAGTTCCTCTTGTATATTGTGTGTGATAATAAACAGTAATATACTGCCTTGGATTCCATATTTAGGATCTTAAAATCTGTAATAAATGAAACAATATTACCACAGTATTTTCAATACAAAATATTTTTGTGAGGGAGTAAACTTTTTCCTTACTTTGAAAAATTCTGGGAAGGTTGGCTGAACTCAGGTTACATAAAAGATCACTTTTTAAAAAGTCTTGTGAAACCGCAAGGTTTCCCTAGGAGAGTCACATCAACAAACTACCAACCATTTCCACTGATGACTCTTCAAATAACACTTCAGGTTATGGAAGGACCAAGGGTAGAGATACAACATGCCAGGTATTGCACATATTTGGAATCACTTCCCGAGACCGGGCTTGAGATGCCAGCTATCACAAAGTCTGTGCTATGCCTTGTCAAGGTATATTTTGTATTTAAGACAGCTGAGTATGTCTTAATTGAGATTGTGTATCTAAACTATGGGACAACAGAGGCTGCATATCTACTGTAGCTAATTCATGCAAGTGCTTCAAGCCACGTGATAAATATAGTTCATCTCCTTCCACTCCCTGCCTGTTCGTGTGTCTAAATTGTTGTTTTTTCACCTGCTTCTGTCAGTTCTAGCAAGTTAAATAAAAAAAATTCTATCATTTATTTAATGTTTTCAGATCCAACACCTATCAATTTCAGAAATTAAAAGGAATACATCTAACAGATGTGGCTATGTGTAAGCTTATGTCTTACAAAGAATGGGCACTGGCTAGTTTAGAGGTCAATTTTTAAGGGATTTCCCAGGATGGATGTAGATGTTTCCACTTTTGGGAACTCCAGTGTTGTGGGCCCTAAAAAAGTCACCATGAAATTCTACCAGAAACAAAGACAGAACGTCTTTATTCAGTGTGGTTGGAATTTGAAAGCTGAAAACCAAAAAGAATAGTTGAAGTAAATGGTTTGGATTGCTTAATGGCATTGCGCAGAAAGGAAAGAGTGAATTCAATTGACTTAATTTCTTACATCCTTCATATACATGAGGAGTAAAAATCTTTACGTTATGTCGCCGTCTAAATGTGCAATGTGCAATTTATAGTAATTTGTAATAAATAGTTTGCACAACAGGACAGTCAATATAACATAGAAATGTAATTGTATCATGATGAATTAATCAGTCTGATGGCTTGGTGGAAGAAGCTGTCCTGGAGCCTGTTGGTCCTGGCTCTTATGCTGTGGTACCGCTTCCTAGATGGTAGCAGCTGGAACAGTTTGTGGTTGGGGTGACTCAGGTCCCCAATGATCCTTCAGACCCTTTTTACACACCTGTCTCTATAAATGTCCTGAATAGTGGGAAGTTCACATCCACAGATGTGCTGCGATTGAGGGAAGTACAGTTCCCATACTAGGCAGTGATGCAGCCAGTCAGGATGCTCTCAATTGTGAACGCTGATTGGATTAAATGGAATAAGGTGCAGATGGTTAGTGTGGGGCATAATCATCAATATCTAGAGCCAAATTGCAGGTACCTGTGATGTAATTTCAATAGGTATGTATAGTACAATTCATATTCTTCTAAAACAGTACCTGCGAAACCAGCTTGGATCGGTTGCTAAATGTTCCTGATGGACATGGCTTAGGACTAGATGTTCCCAAGGGACAATAATGCCCCAGTGGACAAGGCCCAGCATTCCCTGTGTTAATAAATGGAACATCAGATATTCAGCAAAAATATATAGCTTTTAGCTTACACTAATGTGCTAGTATTCATTAATAACAAGTTTATGAGTGATGAAAATAATCTCTCTTACAACAGCATGACTTCCTTTTACATCATCTCTCACAATTTTCCAGTTGCTATCAAAAAAAGTACCAGTAAAATAAATGGTACTTTCCAGCACTGAATACATGGTGTTCTACAGAATGTTGCCAGTTGGTTCTGCATCAGAGGTAGAGTGCGGGCAGTACAATTAGACTCAGTGCTTTCAAAATGAAAAGAAATATAGCGAGATAGGCTTTCATTCACAATCTTTAACCAGCAACTACTACTGGGTGTCTGTATGCATGAAAAATGAACAGAGGCAAAATACTCCAATAAAGCAGGACCTGCACTTTATGAGGTACATCTGCTCATTAATACAAATATTGTATCTAATCAGCTAATCATGTGGCAGCAACTCAATGCATAAAAACAATGAGGTTCAGATAAAACACCAGACTGGGGAAGAAATGTGATCGAAGTGACTTTGACTGTGGTGCCAGATGGGGTGGTTTGAGTATCTCAAAAACTGCTATTGTTCTGGGATTTTCACATACAATAAGCTCTGCAGTTTACAGAGAATGGTGCAAAAAAAAAAAAACAAACAAAAAGAAATCATCCAGTGAGCAGCAGTTCTGTGGGCGAAAATGCCTTGTTAATGAAAGAGGTCAGAGGAGAACGGCCAGACTGCTTCAAGCTGACAGGAAGGCAGCAGTAACTCAAATGATCACGCGTTACAATAGTGATGTGCAGAAGAGAATCTTTGAGTGGACAGGCCACAACAGTAGAAAACCATGCTCTTGTGGCCACTTTACTAGGTACACTCCTAATTCTTTTAAAGAGGTCATTGAGTGTATAATGGGTGAACTGCTTCAAGATGCTGGCTGAACACTCATTACTAAATGATACGCTGTGGTATCAGAATGTCTTTGGCTTCTTTTTTTCCTGGCACATCTGAGGGACTGTTATGGTCCATAACCTTAAAACCTCCACAACACACAATACTAATGAGAAGGTGTCACGGGTTAAAGACAGAAAGACCAAAGAGTGGAAGAGTGACCAAAATATGAATGTAGGTACGGAAAATGAAGCAAAATAAATTAGACAGTAAGTCAAAGGAAAGGAGATGGAAGGCAAAGTCTCTATACATCAAGGTTTCTTATTCCACAGACACAAAGGTAACAATATCTCTTGTGCTCCTCACCCTCTACCCACCTTTCTATTCTGTCTTCTGCCCCCTTCCTTTCCTGTCAAGGGTGTTGGCCTGAAACATTGACTTTGTTCATTTCTCTCCATAGAAGCTACCTGATCTGCTATGTTCCTCCAGCAATTTTTGTATGTTGATCAAGATTTTCAGCATCTACAGAATCTCTTGTCTCATTAACAGTACCCCTGCTGTTTCCTTGTAAAGGTGTGCCAATATCATCTGGAAAATTTTTGAATACCTTCAGTTGTGCTTCTTCCTTGCACAGTACTTATATTGTACTCTATCTTTGCTACTCTCAAAAAAAATTTCTCAGATATGTGTTCTTGTATTTATGTTCTTCTGAACATCTCGAATGTCATTACTCTGTGATTAGCACCACATTTTCGTTTACCAAGATCTTAATTTCTGGAAATCCTTTCCAAAACCTGTGACCCACCACTTCTCTCTCAGAATGCAGCTTAAGGCACAGCTTTGCTCAAGATTTTGATCATTTGCTTAAAACTTATGTGCTTTGATAATGATGTTGTTTGAGAACGCAAAGAACCTTGGAAAAAAATTTCTATGCTATATATTTTTTTTCTCTGGGGATATTTTGAGGCAGAGCACAGCTAGAATGATCCCTCTCACTATGAGCACGGGGGAACCTTCTGGTTGTCAGCTCACCTCTAAGACTGAAGTCAGGTGCTGGTGAATCAGATCCCTCCATGCAGTAGTACCCCTCCCAACATTCCCCCGTGACTTCCACTGAATTCTGAAATGCACAATATTTTCCTCCATCGCAGGCTCTGCATTCCGAGACACGTGCCAAACCTTCCACAGGGCTGTAGGTTCCACGTGGACAGGGCTGCCAGTCATAGTCTGTTCCTTGTGGACAATAGAAACCTGTTGTATGAAATTAAAAAAAGCTTCTGAACATTTCAATGTATTAAACAGTCATTACTGTACTGAGATCCAGATTTTTACATGTCATGCAGGCAAAGTTTACATACTGTGTAACGAAGTTTTCCTCATAAGATTGTGAGAATTGTGGTATCTTCCGTACCTGCAGGACATGGTGATGGTTCCAACCCAGTAATGCAGTATCTACCAGCTGGACAGATCAGGCACTCGCTGGCATGTGTTGCCATCATATAGGTTCCAGATTTGCAAGGAAGGGGATCTATGCTCCCTTCTGGGCAAAAGTGGCCCACCGTACATGGGTTCCCAGTAATCCCATCAGTGGGCCTGGGAGAAGTAGCTCCCCTGGTGCAGTAGTACCTGTGAACAGAGATAAAACAAAATAACGCACATCATATTTTGCTAACATCAAGAGCTCAGTACTGAGATAAGGTGACACAAATTGACATTCAACTGCAGAACAAATTTAAATAGAAAACATATCAGTTTTCTTGTTTTAAAATAAAACAAAAGTGTTTCATTTTACTCATTACTTCCATTACTATCAAAATGTAACACAAAGATGGGTAAATATTAGGAGATATAGTTTTGTTTAAAGGCCTGTTATGTCTCCTTTATTTCTCTTAAGAAAGTATTTCAAGCATATGCAGATTGAGAATTAGGATGAACGGGATTAACTTTAATCACACAGGACAAAATAGATTTGGTTTGTGTTTTTAAAATAGTTTCTACGGCAGAGCAGTGGAGACTGGACCTTTTTTTCTGCATGTTGCTGTCAACAAAGACTTGTAAGTAGTATTTAGCACAGAGAACAAGCATTATTTTTTGGAAAATGATATACATTTACAGCATTCATTGTATATGTAAATAGATATCATAATTTTAAAATAAATGACAATCAAAACAGAGGGCATTGTTGCTTAAGTGGAAGATGCCACTCTGCCTACTCATACTCGTTGGTTAAATGATGTTATGACATGCTTAAATTTAGAGAAGATTCACTGTTCAATTTCTGAACCTAGACAAGACTTTTTTTTAAACATTGTGGAGACCTTCTCTGAATTATTTTCAAAATCTTTGATTTGCTATTAAGCACAGATGTTGGCTAACAATATGTTTTATTATATGATAAGGATTTTTTTCTTTTTCCTTTTTTTTAAACCAAACAGTTGCTTTTTTCTGGTAGTGGGTTTAGATTTTTTTTGTATAATAAAATTATCTCTTATCAGTATTATGTTTAAATTTAATGTATACGGATATGGGGCAATGAGACTATATTTGTGATTCCAATATATTGTAATCAATATATTATATATCCTACTGTACTCTGTATTCTTTTATGTAAGAAATCAATAAAAATACTGAGAAAGAAAGAAAACAGAAATGAAATAACCTGGAAGATGATTTGTTGTTAGATAAAGTTGCTGAGACCATTGTAAAATGTGAGGTCACAAAGGTCACAAGGCTACTTGGGGAGATTATATTATTCACCAGAGTCAGTACTGACATTTATTAAAAAGACATCTACATTTGTACTCAGCTATTTGAAAAGACCAATGTGCATCAATTGTCAAAACTACTTTCCTCTCTCAGAAGAATGATCACCATTCCTACAAAGCAATTCTCTATTGCAAACATGTATTTTCAGTCCTGGTATTCTTATCCGGGTACATTATCTCTTTTCTCAATGTTGTAATAATGGCAATGGAGAAAAGAACAATATAACCATAGGACCATAAGACAAAGGAGCAGAAGTTGGCCATTCGGCCCATCGAGTCTGCTCCACCATTTTATCATGAGCTGATCCATTCTCCCATTTAGTCCCACTCCCCCGCCTTCTCACCATAACCTTTGATGCCCTGGCTACTTGGATACCTATCAATCTTTGCCTTAAATATACCCAATGACCTGGCCTCCACTGCCGCCCATGACAACAAATTTCATAGATTCACCACCCTCTGGCTAAAAAAATTTCTTCGCATCTCTGTTCTGAATGGGCGCCCTTCAATCCTTAAGTCATGCCCTCTTGTACTAGACTCCCCCATCATGGGAAACAACTTTGCCACATCCACTCTGTCCATGCCTTTCAACATTCAAAATGTTTCTATGAGGTCCCCCCTCATTCTTCTAAACTCCAAGGAATACAGTCCAAGAGCGGACAAACGTTCCTCATATGTTAACCCTCTCATTCCCAGAATTATTCTAGTGAGTCTTCTCTGAACCCTCTCCAACATCAGCACATCTTTTCTTAAATAAGGAGCCCAAAACTGCCCACAGTACTCCAAGTGAGGTCTCACCAGTGCCTTATAGAGCCTCAACATCACATCCCTGCTCCTATACTCTATTCCTCTAGAATGAATGCCAACATTGCATTCGCCTTCTTCACCACCGACTCAACCTGGAGGTTAACCTTAAGGGTATCCTGTACGAGGACTCCCAAGTCCCATTGCATCTCAGAACTTTGAACTCTCTCCCCATTTAAATAATAGTCTGCCCGTTTATTTCTTCTGCCAAAGTGCATAATGTGTTGGCGTGTGGCCAAGTGGTTAAGGCGTCAGTCTAGTGATCTGAAGGTTGCTATTTTGAGCCTCAGCTGAGGCTGCGTGTTGTGTCCTTGAGCAAGGCACTTAACCACACATTGCTCTGCGATGATACAGGAGCCAAGCTGTATCGGCCCTAGTACCCTTCCCTTGGACAACATCGGTGGCATGGAGAGGGGAGACTTGCAGCATGGGCAACTGCCGGTCTTCCATACAACCTTGCCCAGACCTGCGCCTTGGAAACTTTCCAAGGCGCAAATCCACGGTCTTGTGAGACTAACGGATGCCTATTATTAAAGTGCATAACCATACACTTTCCAACATTGTACTTCATTTGCCACTTCTCTGCCCATTCTTCCAATCTATCCAAGTCTCTCTGCAGACTCTTTGTTTCCTCAGCACTACCAGCCCCTCCACCTATCTTCGTATCATCAGCAAACTTAGCCACAAAGCCATCTATTCCATAATCCAAATCGTTGATGTACAATGTAAAAAGAAGCGGCCCCAACACTGATCCCTGTGGAAAACCACTGGTAACCAGCAGCCAACCAGAATAGGATCCCTTTATTCCCTCTCTCTGTTTCCTGCCAATCAGCCAACGCTCTATCCACGCATGTAACTTTCCCGTAATTCCATGGGCTCTTATCTCGTTAAGTAGCCTCATGTGTGGCATCTTGTCAAAGGCCTTCTGAAAATCCAAATATACAACATCCACTACATCTCCCTTGTCTAGCCTACTGGTAATTTCCCCAAAAAATTGTAATACGTTTGTCAGGCAGGATTTTCCTTTAAGGAATCCATGCTGAGTTCTGCCTATCTTGTCATATGCCTCCAGGTACTCTGTAACCTCATCCTTGACAATCGACTCCAACAATTTCCCAACCACCAATGTCAAGCTAACTGGTCTATAATTTCCTTTTTGCTTCCTTGCCCCTTTCTTAAATAGCAGAGTGACAGTTGCAATCTTCCAGTCCTCCGGAACCATGCCAAATCTATCGACTTTTGAAAGATCATCGCTAATGCCTCCGCAATCTCCACAGCTACTTTCTTCAGAACACGAGGGTGCATTCCATCTGGTCCGGGAGATTTATCTACCCTTAGACTATTCAGCTTCCTGAGTATTTTCTCTGTCGTAATTGTGACTGCGCACACTTCTCTTCCCTGCCACCCTTGAGTGTCCGGTATACTGCTGATGTCTTCCTCAGTGAAGAGTGATGCAAAATACTCGTTCAGTTCCTCTGCCATTTTCTTATCTCCCATTACAATTTTTCCAGCATCATTTTCTATCGGTCCTATATCTACTCTCACCTGTCTTTTACTCTTTACATACTTGAAAAAGCTTTTAGTATCCTCTTTGATATTATTTGCTAGCTTCCTTTCAAAGTTCATCTTTTCGCTCTTAATGATCTTCTTAGTTTCCTTTTGTAAGATTTAAAAAATTTCCTAATCCTCTGTCTTCCCACTAATTTTTGTTTCCTTGTATGCCCCCTCCTTTGCTTTAACTTTGGCTTTGACTTCTCTTGTCAGCCACGGTTGCATCCTTTTTCCATTCAAAAATTTCTTCTTTTTTGGAATATATCTGTCTTGCACCTTCCTCACTTCTCGCATAAACTCCAGCCACTGCTGCTCTGCCGTCCTTCCCGCTAGCTTCCCTTTCCAGTCAACTTTGGCCAGTTCCTCTCTCATGCCACTGTAATTTCCTTTACTCCACTGAAGTACCGACACATCGGATTTCGGCTTCTCTTTTTCAAATTTCACAGTGAACTCAATCATGTTATGATCACTGCTTCTTAAGGGTTCCTTCACCTCAATCTCTCTAATCACCTCTGGTTCATTACACAATACTCAATCCAGTACAGCCGATCCCCTAGTGGGCTCAACAACAAACTGTTCCAAAAAGCCATCTCGCAGACATTCTACAAATTCTCTCTCTTGAGATCCAGTGCAGACCTGATTTTCCCAATCTACTCGCATGTTAAAATCCCCCACAATTATCATAATACTGCCCTTCTGACAAGCCTTTTCTATTTCCAGTTGTAATTTGTAGTCCGCATCACTGCAGCTGTTAGGAGGCCTGTATGTAACTGCCATCAGGGTCTTTTTACCCCTGCGATTAACAAAGTAATTTAACTGATTGTAAATATGAGAAAGTCTGCAGATGCTGGAAATCCAAAGTATCACACACAAATTACTGGAGGAACTCAGCAGATCAGGCAGCATCTATGGAAATGAATAAACAGCTGATGTTTCAGACCAAGAGCCTTCTTCAGGTATTAAATTGATTGTTGTTATTTTTAAGGAATAGGACAAATTTTTTTAATTATTTAAAAGTCACTATAATCAAGCATTGCCAGGTTAAGTGCAAACTTGGTCCAGATATAAATGAAAGATGTTCTACTGTATCTACCAATGCATAGAACCAAGGAATATCACCTTCCACAGGATCTAAGGGAAACTTTTATCCCTCTACCCAGGCTCTCTCTACTTTAAGACTTTTCTATCATTTGGTTTAGTTGTTAATCAAACATCAGTTTATAACTTTGTCTATCAACGTTAACCTGGGTGCCATTGCAAAAGCAGTGTCTGTATGGAGAAGTTTATGGTAGAAAGGTAGCCAGCAGAGGTTTGCTTATGGTGTAGTATAATGTTAAGAGATCAACTTGGCACTTTGCAAGTTAAATATTGACATACCCAGGGGCACATGGTCCTGATGGTGATTTCAGTCCAGTGCTGTTACAGTACCATCCCTCAGGACACAGCTGACATTCCTCTTGGGTTTTACTGCCTGTGCTGTTTGACCAGGTACCCGCTGGACATGGAATGGGAATAGGAGTTCCTGTCAGGAATAAAATTCTGCATAAATTAGAAATTTCAGATTTCATCATGAGTGCTAAATGGATGCAACAATATCAACAGGGCTTGCAGCATTTGCTTCGAATGTCTTCAAATGTAATATTGTGGTAGGCAAATCAGTGCCAGAGACTACTGCACCAACTCATCGCGATTGATTGCAAGATAAAGCTCTCTCCATTTCATACAAGTTACATTATGATATACTTGTTCCCCTTTATTTTAAGCCAATGGATAATTTAAAGGAATATTTAAAGAGTTACTTCCCATAGAGAGATACTAGTTATATAAGGGCACATACAAATGTTTACATATTACTCATGGTTAGAAATAAAATGACCCTTTTGTTAACAGTGCATTTATTTTCTTTCCATATATTAATGAATTTTCACATATGTTTCACCCATTCATTTTCAACTACTCTCCATTATTTTTGTCAGTCTCTCCATTTACTTTTTGTTCCCCTTTATCTTCTGTCCTGCATTAACTATTTAGCCTAATGTGTTTCTTCTCACCTTTTGAAATCTTAGAGTACAGGTTGGTAAGCAAGGAGGCAACAGAGGGATGGTAAGGATGATACTGTTACAATGTCAATATGAGAATGAAATGAAGGAGAATCACAGGCATTTCAGCAAGGAGGGAGTGGGCTTATGGTGAGTGAAGTAGGAAGCATAAACTCGGTAAAGAGCAGGAGGAGAGGTGAGGGTGAGAGATGGAAAAGAGCAAGGAGTTTGTAGGCTGGGGATGATTGAGGCAAAATGGACAAGGCTATGAGAGACAGGGAATGGATTATGTCGTGCAACTCGGAAGAAGACAAGTTAGTGACCAGTCCGCAATATCAGTATGACTGGAACATAAAATAGCAGAATGTCAGGAAATGGAGTACAAGACCAAGACATTAACAGGTGGAGCAGTAGAGAATGACACTATCACTAGAGCAGAGCGCAGAGAGGAAACAAGAGATGAAGTTCAAAAAATGTGAACAGATGCCTAATTTCTTCATTAAGGTCTCCTGTCTTCAAAGTTTGCAGACACATGCCGGTTAGCTGTGGATCATTGCTTGAAGTTGCAAGTGTTGCATTCTGAAAGAGCGTTGTGTTGGGGCTGAGTCAGTGAGCTTATTCATCTGTAAACTCTTTAGAGATGGGGTCCGTTAACAGTGAGAACCATTGCATGGAAATACCTGATGGACAGTAGCTTCCCGTTGGACAAGGTTCTCCAGTCTTCCCATCAATTGGACTTCTGGTGTCAGATGCATTTTTACACCAAAACCCACTCAAACAATCTCCTTGTTACAAGATGCAAAAGCAGAGAAAAAGAAACAATTTCATGATATTAATTGAGTTGCATCAGTGAAATATGTCTTTGTGAATGGTTTAATCTGTATTAATACATTTTCAATTTGTTTACGTTTTCAACGTCTGATGATCACAGACATATGCAAACAGTAAACATAGAACATAGAATAGTACAGCACAGTACAGGCCCTTCGGCCCACAATATTGTGCCGACCCTCAAACCCTGCCTCCCATATAAGCCCCCACCTTAAATTCCTCCATATACCTGTCAAGTAGTCTCTTAAACTTCACTAGTGTATCTGCCTCCACCACTGACTCAGGCAGTGCATTCCACGCACCAACCACTCTCTGAGTAAAAAAACCTTCCTCTAATATCCCCCTTGAACTTCCCACCACTTACCTTAAAGCCATGTCCTCTCCTACTGAGCAGTGGTGCCCTGGGGAAGAGGAACTGGCTATCCACTCTATCTATTCCTCTTATTATCTTGTACACCTCTATCATGTCTTCTCTCATCCTCCTTCTCTCAAAAGAGTAAAGCCTTAGCTCCCTTAATCTCTGATCATAATGCATACTCTCTAAACCAGGCAGCATCCCGGTAGATCTCCTCTGTACCCTTTCCAATGCTTCCACATCCTTCCTACAGTGAGGCGACCGGAACTGGACACAGTACTCCAAGTGTGGCCTAACCAGAGTTTTATAGAGCTGCATCATTACATCGCGACTCTTAAACTCTATCCCTCGACTTATGAAAGCTAACATCCCATAAGCTTTCTTAACTACCCTATCCACCTGTGAGGCAACTTTCAGTGATCTGTGGACATGTACCCCCAGATCCCTCTGCTCCTCCACACTACCAAGTATCCCGCCATTTACTTCGTACTCTGCCCTGGAGTTTGTCCTTCCAAAGCGTACCACCTCACACTTCTCCAGGTTGAACTCCACCTGCCACTTCTCGGCCCACTTTTGCATCCTATCAATGTCTCTCTGCAATCTTTGACAATCCTCTACACTATCTACAACACCACCAACCTTTGTATCATCTGCAAACTTGCCAACCCACCCTTCTACCCTCACATCCAGGTCGTTAATAAAAATCACGAAAAGTAGAGGTCCCAGAACAGATCCTTGTGGGACACCACTAGTCACAATCCTCCAATCTGAATGTACTCCCTCCACACGACCTTCTGCCTTCTGCAGGCAAGCCAATTCTGAATCCACCTGGCCAAACTTCCCTGGATCCCATGCCTTCTGACTTTCTGAATAAGCCTACCATGTGGAACCCTGTCAAATGCCTTACTAAAATCCATATATATCACATCCACTGCACTACCCTCATCTATATGCCTGGTCACCTCCTCAAAGAACTCTATCAGGCTTGTTGGACACGATCTGCCCTTCACAAAGCCATGCTGACTGTCCCTGATCAGACCATGATTCTCTAAATGCCCATAGATCCTATCTCTAAGAATCATTTCCAACAGCTTTCCCACCACAGAAGTAAGGCTCACTGGTCTATAATTACCTGGACTATCCCTACTACTTTTTTTTGAACAAAGGGACAAAATTCGCCTCCCTCCAATCTTCCGGTACCATTCCCGTGGACAACGAGGACATAAAGATCCTAGCCAGAGGCTCAGCAATCTCTTCTCTCGCCTCGTGGAGCAGCCTGGGGAATATTCCGTCAGGCCCCGGGGACTTATCTGTCCTAATGTATTTTAACAACTCCAACACCTCCTCTCCCTTAATATCAACATGCTCCAGAACAGCAACCTCACTCATATTGTCCTCACCATCAAGTTCCCTCTCATTGGTGAATATTGAAGAGAAGTATTCATTGAGGACCTCGCTCACTTCTACAGCCTCCAGGCACATCTTCCCACCTTTATCTCTAATTGGTCCTACCTTCACTCCTGTCATCCTTTTGTTCTTTTTTGCTTTTCTCAGCCCCTTCTTAAGCTCCTTTCTTGCTTCCCTATATCCCTCAATAGACCCATCTGATCCTTGCCTCCTAAACCTGGGAAGCGGGCTGACAACAAGATGTGGAAGCATACAGAGAGCTCTGTAGCTATAGGAGGTGACTGTGGCACCAGTGGGGCAAGTGTGAGATGTGGGCTGAGCCTAATTTGCTCTGGCCCATACAGAAGATAAGTCGGTGTCATGCTTATCGGTGTTACAGTACATTAACAAATTCATACATTATAACTGATTAAATGGGCACTTGAGGTAGCTGGTGTCATATCCCTTGCACAGAAATTCTGTGCAGCACTCAAACGATGTAGATGTGATGAGTCAAAAATCTTTTGTGTGATCAGGGCCCACAATAGAACGTGCTACCAGACCTTGAACCCAAGGAGGACTGGCTCAGGTTTCTTGGTGGCAAGGAACCTCACTGGAGCTTGACAGATGTGGCAAAAGTTGGGAGATGATGTCAATGCCAGTAGGAAAGTTGGGGGAGATTGAGAAGTCGGGGATAAAGCTGCAGTTTGTAGGATTGGGGAAGGCTGGTGATGGGTATACTTGAGAAGATTGTTCTAATTTTGGTGACAAGTACATGGATAAATAAATTTGCTTATCGTGTAGCGTCCCAGATTGACTCTGCAATTTGGGACCGTGCATTGATTGGAAGCCTGTTCCCCCGTTACACTCCCAAACAATGGATGGAAATTAATGGTGATGAGCATGGCTTTGATGTGGAGATTATGTCATCATCACAAAAGTAACCAGTAGAATTTCAGAGGTACATCGCAGCTCAGAAATGATCAATGACAAGATTTAGTGATGAAAGCAAAGAAGATTTTTCATTGTTAACATTGTGAAAAGCAGCTGAATTTCAGTTGTTCAGTTGTTTTATCTGCAACTTCACAGGAAAATCTAATTCAATACAGTAGCTCAAATACTGTATTGACCACACAGTAAAAAAAAATTGTTGCTTCAGAGCCAAGATTTCAAACATGTTATATGTAAATGTAATTACTCCACTCCTATATCAAATGTAGATAGGAATCCAACCAACAGCAGACCATACATTAGGCTTTACAGTCTAATGTTTTACATTGTTGGAAGATTATGTAGCAACTGAGAATGCTCACTGTGATCTGTAGGTTATAATCATCTAAGATGAGTGTTTTCCTAAGTCTTCATAATTCCTTTGTTCACTATCTAAAGTATACAAAATGTTCAATTTTTAACTCAAAGGTAATTTATTCACAAAGCAATCATGAAACTGGCTGGTATTCTTACTGTCACTTTCTGTAATTTTGTGTTTTTACCAATTATTGCAACACCAGTCAGTTATGTTTCATAACTTCAAAACGTTAAACTAACTGAACGCAAAAACATGGAGCTGGGAATACCGTATCTTAGTTTGTTTATACTTTAAGTGAGGCGAGCACATATAACACAGCAGTGTGATGACGTATGCCATTCATGTACCTCGTACCTATAACCATAATGAATTATCTAAACAAGCAATGGTGTTTGATCAAACAATATATTTATTATAGTACTCAAATATTTCTGATATATTAAATTCACAACACAGTCAACAGCTTGTCACATGAAGCAAACCATAAAGGGACAATGGCTAATATTATCCTTCAAGTATAGAATTACAAAGCAAAGCAGCCAAGCAGATAACCCATCAAGAGAAGGAATAAGCTCTGAAATCCAAAAGGAGGAAGTTCAAGTAACAGAGCCTTGCTGTGTAACCATATTTGGCCAATCTTTTCAAATAAATGCAATGGAGAAATTTCAGCCAGCTTTGGATAAACCTATGGTCATGAAAAGCAGTAACAAGTTTGCCTGTTACAATTTTTAAAAATTCTTCCTCAGTCCCACACATTGTTATTCCTCTCTGCACCTTGTGGTACATCAGGTGGCAACCTTGCTGTTTCATTTGCATTTTGTCTGTATTTTTATGAGGTCGAGTTGCTAGCTCAACATGAGCTCCTCACACAGGCTATTGAAATGCAGCTCACCTGAAGGTGCCTTCAATGCAAATGATGCACAGTATTTCCCAGAAGAACATGGTTGACAATCATTGATATCCTGCAGGCGTACACTCTGGCCAAATGTACCAGGAGGACATCCATGCTGAGTCGCAGCCCGAGTTCCCACAGGGCAATAATACCCCTGTGGGCATGGGTAAAATTTAAACTCAATAACTGGTCCAATGCTGTTGTCACAATAATATCCTACAGGAAAGAAATATAATAATGCATTTGGCTTACTTATTCCTGTTACAAATAGAAATGGCTAGCTTTTTCCACTTCTATTTATTTTACATGAAGAGTGTGCCAATATTCACAAATTCAGATATGATATTTCCTGAAGCACATTGCAAGAGAGAGAAAGAATCTTTCTTTCATCATGTGAGAAAGACACAAGCTTTTTCCAATTTGTATTCATTCCCCAACAAAGAACAATGGAATTAAATAGTAAACTGCTGGTACATATGGAAACAAGATGCTGATTCCTTAATGCAAGCTTAAACACAAGTCATTTATTGGCAGACAACAGAAATTCTGCAGATGCTGGAAATTCAAGCAACACACATCAAAGTTGCTGGTGAACGCAGCAGGCCAGGCAGCACCTCTAGGAAGAGGTGCAGTCGACGTTTCAGGCCGAGACCCTTCGTCAGGACTAACTGAAGGAAGAGTGAGTAAGGGATTTGAAAGTTGGAGGGGGAGGGGGAGATCCAAAATGATAGGAGAAGACAGGAGGGGGCGGGATGGAGCCAAGAGCTGGACAGGTGATTGGCAAAAAGGGATACGAGAGGATCATGGGACAGGAGGTCCGGGAAGAAAGACAAGGGGGGGGGGGACCCAGAGGATGGGCAAGAGGTATATTCAGAGGGACAGAGTAGCTTGCTCTACTTACATAAGCTATTCTTGTAACAAAAGCTGCCTTCATTGAAAAAACAAGGTGTAATTTATTCTGGTGGCACACCCAATAACATAGAATGATTTGGATATCGACTATTCAGGCAGTCTTTGAAATTCCAAGGCACAACTGAATAACGAAGAGTGAATTTATTCAGTTTTGCTTTCCTCTTATTTCACTCAGTCCAAACCAATTTCTATGTGGAAGTATTGGGTGCCTAATTTACATATACATTTCCATCCTGTGTGTTTGATTACAGATATTTTCAAATTGTCACTTTAAGATACATAATCTGGTTTGTCTTTTGAGCCCACAACTTACTAATACAAAGGGGAGTGCTGTTTTATGGACTCTGAGCAATGCTAAATACTTTCATAAATATTATTTGTCTGTACCTGCTTCACATGCCTTGCAGTGTCCCTGGCCCTCCAAATCCTGCCATGTACCAGAATCACACAGTTCAGGGCTGGGACTTCCCTCTGGACAGTAGTGTCCTGCAGGACAAACAAAAGCCCAACTCATGTTTTGACCTGGTGGACAGTAGAAGCCTAGAAAAAAAAGGTAAGAAGTTAAACAAATAATGGTGGACACATTATAGTGTCAGTCAGTGTTGCTAACTTTTGTAATGTTGGATTTATTTTCGAATGAAGGCAAAATTGGTAAAGCAAGATTTTTTCGTTCATTACAACTTATCCTTAAATTACAAATACAATACATTCTTGGACTAGTGACAAATACACATCTGATTGAGTACAGGGTAGTTCCTTTTTGGTGGGTATAATTAAGAGGTAAAATCAGCATCTATATCAAGTGGAGAAGAATCCAGGAGCATAAATTCACAAATATCTAAAAGTAGTAGTACTATATAATAAGGACAGAGAATGTGCAAACAGTCTACTTGGATTCACTTCCAGAGAAATAAAACTGAAACTTGTATGGAGCTTTGGTTAGATAGACCACTCTGTGCATGGTTCAAGTCAATATATTACACAAAAAACTGACAATTGAACAGTTAATGAGAAAAGAGGATATGGACAATGTGAGAAGATGATAGATTTAAAGGATAATGCCAAAAATGAGAGATATATGCACCAGGAAAGAATATTACTCTAAAAAAAATTCAAGAGTGATCTCATCAAGATTGATAAAATTATGTATAGTTTACAGAAAAAGAGTTGAGGAAACATCTTTACTTGTGGAACATCAAAACCAAAGACCATAAAATAATATAGTCACCAATATAAGTTAACATTTCAGGCAAAGCACTTTTACACAAAGGGTGCTTCGAATATGATACAAATGAACAGAAAGTGTGCTCGGGATGAACATAATAGGAGCTTTCATTGATAAGCCAAATAATTTGATGAAGGAATAAGGAATAAAACAGCATGAAGGAAAGAGCTACATAAAACTGGATGGTAGGTGAAAGCTCATTCTAGGTCCTACCAGTATAAATTTTAAGAAATCTAATTTAGCTAGATATTCTTACAAATCTCTTTGCCAATCTCTCTAATTGACAGGTTGAAATGTGATCTCATGATTTATATTGCGAGTTAGGTTCTGATTCTGAATTGTCTAGCTTAATTGTATCAGGCTTGTAGCTTTACCTTCAGAACAGGGGTTAGTTGGTGCAGTAAGTCCAGGGCTTTCACAGTAAAACCCAGCTGCACAAGGTAAACATTCTGACATATCAGATAGTGCTTGGACATCAGAGAAAGTTCCTGGTGGACATGGAGTTGGTTTCTTTGCTCCAGGACCTGAGAACAGCACACTTTAAAATAATAAGCAATTCAAAGAGGGGAAAAAAGAACACTTATGCCCTCATGTGGATCACAAGTAAAATCCCCAGAACTATAGGCACTTTAATGAAAGTGTCTGTTCCAATAAAATCTGATCTCTTATATTTAATGCATTATGAACAGATGTATTACTGAAAAAGGATCTAGTGTTTTCCTGATGTATATGACGAATAAACTCTTCTCCGGCCTCCCTATATTTCCATGGTTTCTGGAAGGATTGTGAAGATCCTGAAGAAATACCAGATTAATACCATCCACAAACCCATAAGGAAGCTCAGATCACAGCTCATGCAGGTCAAAGATGACCTGGGACCCAGGATGGCTGACGTTTACAGGATTCCCTGCGAATGCAGAGCAGCGTATATCAGCCAGACAGGGCGCACGGTGGAAACCCACATCAGGGAGCACAGGGGGTTTATCCATTTGGGTTACCCGGAGAAGTCAGCGGTAGCAGAACATTGCATTCGCAATGGTTGTAGGATCGACTTTGATGGCACAAAACTACTGTGCCGCATCAGTGGCTTTTGGGACTGCCTGGTGGAGAAAGCCATTGAAATAAAACTAGAGGAAAAGAAGTTTAACAAAGACAAAGGTCTCGCTTTAAGTAAGAACTGGAAATTGATTGTAAACAAGGTGGGAGAGTGGAAACCTAATTGGATGAGGACTAACCAATCAGGAGGGACGGACAACGGGGTGTAAATTCCATCGGAGTAGACATGCCCAAGCATCATCCCTGATGAAGGTGACAGAGTACCTGGCTGGAAGCCCAAAATGAGTTTGTTCGTTACCATTACCTTTTTTGAATTACTGCATTGTTTTCAGATTGTGCGTCAGAGTAATGATATCTGTTAATCTTGTCATTTGGTGTGCCTGACACCTGCATACAGCCCTTGAGTGATCTCTGAGCAACATGGAAAATTTGGTTGTTTAGTAAGTGAAGCATGTAAAGGGAACACTTCCATGTCGGATTAAAGCCACCGGGGTCTGAAATGACGCCACTTAAAGTACTCAGTGTTTTCAGCCTGGGAGAAGGCATAGGTCCTTGAATATAAGAAGGCCATAAAGTAATGGAAATGGTTTAAAACAATATCATCCACAAAAAAGGGTTACTTGGTCAGCAATTTTATTTGTTTAGGGATGGGGTGGTGGGTGGGAGAAAAGGGGAGGAAGTTAAACACTTTCCTGAGCTAGGCACCATCTGCTGGCATTTTGGGAGATCTGTCATGTATGAAGTTCCTCACCACTGAATGTCCTTCTGTCCAGGCCCTAAGCTTCCCCCACCATACAATATGATCATGGCTGATCTATACTGGCCTCAGCCATTTTTCTAAAGTTCAAAATTCGAAGTAGATTTATTATTAAAGTATGTATAAATTATACAACCTTGAGATTTCTCTGCTATCTGGCAGCCACAAAAGCAAGGAACTCAAAAGAACCCATTTAAAAAAGACCAACTCCCAATGTGCGGGGGAGGGGAAAAAAAGCACAAATCGTACAAACAATAAAAGCAAGGAAGAGCATTCAGAACGAGAGTGAGTCCATAGACAGGAAGCTCAGAGCAGCTGGTGCAGGACACAGCCTCAGCCCTGAGAGCAGAGTAAACGTCATGGAGCAGCGAGCAGAACTGGCCCGACCCCTGCCTCTGGTCCCAACACTCTGCCTTTTCAATCCATCTGGCCTGGTGTTTAAATTGTTCCCAGTGTGGCTTCCTGTACATCAGTGAGACCTGACGTAGATTGGGAGACCGCTTCGCCGAGCACCTGCTCGCCGTCTGCCAGAAAAAGCGGGATCTCCCAGTGGTCACCCATTTGAGTGGCCAGAGTCTTTAAACATTGCTTCTTTGTCCTGAAAATTCAGCATTTAAATGTCAACTGGGGTTTGTAGGATGTATCACACGGTGACTGTAGTCTCCAGGCATTTGGGTGGTTGTAGACTAACTTACCAATATTCTTAATCAATAAATAGGCCCAGACTTCTTTCTTTGGGATGACTGGGGGAAAAGGAACCAGTGAGTACATTGTTCGTACTTCATGGGAAAGCTAACCTTTCTTTGCTTGTTCCTTTTACATTTGTATTTACTGTACTTACCACAGTAAGAACCTCGGGGACATATATTACCGGTGATACCATCAGTATTCTGTGGTTGACTAGCTCCTCCTGCACAATAATATCCTGGGCTACATTTCCCACTTGGTGCTGACAAACCTGTAGCACAGAGCAGGCAGTGTGACTAAGAAAGCAACAGAATCTACAAGTTACTATAAAATACAAAACAGCTATCTACCAAAATAACACAAGGTAATGTTCTGGATCAAAATGCTTGCTATCAGTGTTGAGCTGCCTGGTAAGTATGAAATTAACAATTTGTTTTTCCACCATTGTAAACATGCTCTTGTTGTCCAAAGGAGTCTTAAACCTAAACGACGCCTTCTTGCCGACATAACTTTGATCGATATACCAATTGACATAACACCATTACTCATCATACAATGCTACGTCCCTGACACTATTGTATGAGTTGTTCGTAGCAGTCAGTCGGCTTTATAATCACTTAAGATCTTTTACAGAAATGCAATTTTTGTTGCATATTTGAAGCAGCCAATTTTGTTTTGAGCTCAAGTACAAATGAACAATACTTTTGTTATGAATAATTCACAAAATAGTTGTTTCAAGACAATCATTGTAAATCATTAACTGAAGAGCCTGGTCGGCATATAAAATATTACTGCATTTTAATTCAGTTGCCTAATAATTATAGTGACTGTGTTCATCATACTTAACCATGTAACAATTACAGCATGGAAACAGGCCATCTCGGCCCTTCTAGTCCGTGCCGAACTCTTACTCTCACCTAGTCCCACCGACCTGCACTTAGCCCATAACCCTCCATTCCTTTCCTGTCCATATATCTGTCCAATTTAACTTTAAACAACATCAAACCTGTCTCAACCACTTCTGCTGGAAGCTCGCTCCACACAGCTACCACTCTCTGAGTAAAGAAGTTCCCCCTCATGTTACCCCTAAACTTTTGCCCCCTAACTCTCAACTCATGTCCTCTTGTTTGAATCTCCCCCACTCTCAATGGAAAAAGCCTATCCACGTCAACTCTATCTATCCCCCTCATAATTTTAAATACCTCTATTAAGTCCCCCCTCAACCTTCTATATTCCAAAGAATAAAGACCCAACTTGTTCAACCTTACTCTGTAACTTAGGAGATGAAACCCAGGTAACAATCTAGTAAATCTTCTCTGTACTCTCTCTATTTTGTTGACATCTTTCCTATAATTCGGTGACCAGAACTGTACACAATACTCCAAATTTGGCCTCACCAATGCCTTGTACAATTTCAGCATTACATCCCAACTCCTATACTCAATGCTCTGATTTATAAAGGCCAGCATATCAAAAGCTTTCTTCACCACCGTATCCACATGAGATTCCACCTTCAGGGAACTATGCACCATTATCCCTAGATCCCTCTGTTCTACTGCATTCTTCAGTGCCCTACCATTTACCATGTATAAGCACGGAAACAGGTATGTATACTTATGTTGACAATAATCACCTGCTGTTGATCTCAACTTTTTTTATGATGAGTTACCTGCCCTCAGTTTTCCATTGAAAGGCTGAGCTTTTCCCCAATATTGTCTAGGGTCAAGTCCATTGTTTGCAGATTTTACCTATTTTTGAAAGATTCTGGGATAAGTCTGCAACAACCTCCAGTCAGTGACAATTGACAATTGACACCAAATATGCAAGCAAAGTGGTATGAAGTGCTGAAAACAGAAGTTAAACCAACCTGAGTCATTGCAGTAAGCTCCTGGTGGACATGGTATTGGCTCAACACTACCCTCAGGACAGTAAAAGCCTGGCTGGCATTTTCCCCCAGTAGCTGTTGCTGGGCAGAGACAGTTTGCAGTTGTGTAGTTATCCAGATCAAATGGCTGGGCTGTCCAAGCAGCCGATACACAAAACCAGCCTAAAGAAAACAGAATGTGACAAAACAAAATTAAACTTCATCAAGCAGCATTACATTCAAAGACAAATTCCACCACCTTTCTCTAGTATTCTTGTTGTGTCTGTGCAAACTCATATCAATTAAATAAAAGCACACATGAGCTGGGGGGTGGGGAGGGAGAGATATAAATACACATGCTTAGACAACAGATCAATGTGCATAGGTAAGTTCTCAGTCCATAGGCTGTGCTAAGGTGAGTCACTGCTCCAAAAGAAATCTATCCATATATTACAATTCTGATGGTAGCAATTGTTTTTCTTCCTGTCCAAATGAGCTGAAGAGAAAGCGAATAGATGAGTGAATAAATAAAGACATGGCAAATGTTACATCATTTGGCAAAAATGAGAGGTCTCATTCTTTGGTAGAAAAATACAAACATAAATTAAAAAAGATGGGAAATGGAAAAATATTGGTGTTCAGATGGACATGGCTGCCTTTGTACATTGATCAATGAAAGTTAGCATGATTGTACAGCTAACAATTATGAAATCTGTTAGAGTTGGAAATGGTTCTTAAATATAGCAGGGAATCTGGTTTTGGGAAACAGTAGCCATTAGTACCTACCTCATATTCTCCTATCAGAATCATGTTAATACAGGACCATTTGAATGTGTAAACTGCAGCTCATACAATTAGCAACCTCTAAATATACTAATTACATAGACTGCGGTGTAAGTGCTTTGCTCTGTTAAAACACTGCAAATGTCTTAAGTGGGAGACATGGGTAAGCATAGGATTAGATGGGTAGTCATGCATGTTTCAATAATGAGCCCCAGTTATGAAAACAGAAAACAGAGGTGTGATATTTTGTGTGTTGCTTGAATTTCCAGCATCTGCAGAATTCCTCGTGTTTACGTTTTGTGATATTTTGAGTTATATGCAGTGTTGAGGATAACGTGGAAGACTAGTGGTGTGAGCTAAAGTGCTCACCATTCATAAACAACACCCATCGTCATATCTCTATCTGTTAGTCATCAATATTCTTTGTCAGCACCGATAACAGTCAATATACTCTTCACACATTATTCCATATATACTTATAATGATTGAATAAAGATAATGACTAATGACTACTGGATTCTCCAGATTTCAAATGGCGATTGGTCCACAATAATTCTCTTGTAATAAAGGAAACTAGAGTACAAGAGCAAAAATATCTTACTGCAATTAAGTAGACTGCACCAGGAATATTGTATACAGATCCACTCCACCTACTTACAGGAAGAGTGCATTGGATATTCACCTCATCAGTTCTTGGCATAGAATATTGTGACATATTGGGTTTTTTTTATAAACAATGAATGAATGTCTGTCAGGTTAATGACACAACTCTTTCTGTGCTCGCAGCATGTGAGGTTTGTAGAGTAAACATTGTAGGTCTGTTAGTAGCTAAAAATCTGTTAATGTCTGTTAATGTCTGTAAGAATGTCTGTTGATAGCTGGATTATTTCTACCTTATCGCTTATACAGTATGCAAACATTAATACCCTTTGTAAGTCCAAGGACTGTTATGTGTCCAGATACTGGAAAATTAACAAATGTTGTGTGCTATAAGATAATAAGGAGTGACCATGAAAATGTCTATTTGATTTAGGAGGACTGTGTTAAGGGCATGAGAACAAAAAAATAAAACTAAAGAGTTTGTCTGTCTCATGGTTGCTCTGTGCTTGTGAAGCTTATGCGTATATCGGGCTGTTTTTTGAATTTTCTTTGGACTTCACCCAGATTGGAACCACAATCAGTGCCTCAGGCCCAGAGATAGTTTCAGGAGTGAGTCAGACATCAGAGTTCCCCCAACAACAGCAAAAATCAAGTGGTGGCTAAGAATCATAAGCCCAGAAATCTTTGTGGAAATCTTTGACTTGCTACGTAGTATTCTGTGTGGTTTATTTCTGCTTTCTATTTTATGTTAATAAATTAGGCTCAAATAACTTTGTTGTGCTTCGACACATATTACCACATCTCCTGGACATGAGAATTGTTGTGTCTGATCAACCCAGACTGCTACAACAAAAATCTTATGAAGACAGATTAAGCAGATTGAAGTTTATTGAATAAATAATGAGAGCCAAACTTATTCAAACCCATAAAGTTTTTATGGAATTTCCAAGGGTAAAAGCAGGGATGATATTTCCCCTGGTTCGGGTGCCACAGCCTCAGAAAATGGAGTTGTTACTCAGGACTGAGGTGAGAAAAAAAAAATCCACAGTTTAATAACTGTTTAAATTCATTTACTCGAAAAGATTGAGGAGGTTCAAATATTTATTCAAATCAGATATCAATAGAAGGAAGCAGGAAAATTATACTAAAAGATCAACCAAGATCTCATTGAAAAGCGGAACAGCCACAGAGGAGGGCCACATAAGGAGCACTAAGAGGACTGCTTTGAGGCGGTGAACTGGACTGCATTCAGGGGTTCATCTTTGAATCTGGATGAGAATGCCGCAGTCGTTACCGAGTTCACTAAAACCTGTTTGGATGAGTGTGTGCCTATGAAAACTTGCTGTACATTCCCAAGCCAAAGGCTGTGGATGAACTAGGAGGTTTGTCATCTGCTGAGGGCTAGATCTGTGGCATTTAAGTCTGGTGACCCAGGTCTGCACAAGAAAACCATGTATGACTTGCGGAGGGCTATTTCAAGACCGGAGAAACAATTTCGAGCGAGGTTGGAGGTGACTTCAACTCTGGCAGGGTTTTCAGGACATGACTTCCTACAAAGCAAAAACCAATAGCATGAATGGCAGCGATGCTTCACTACCAGATGAGTTCAATGCCTCCTATGCCCGCTTTGAAAGGGAGAACACAACTACAGCTGTGAAGATCCCTGCTGCACCTGGTGACTTTGTGATCTCTGTCTCAGAGGCCAATGTTAGGCTGCCTTTAAGGAGGGTGAACACTCGCAAAGAGTCAGGTCCCGATGGAGTACCTGATCTGGCTCTGAAAACTTGTGCCAACCAACTGGTGTGAGTATTCAAGGACATTTTCAACCTCTCACTGCTAGAGTCAGAAGTTCCCATTTGCTTCAAAAAGGCAACATTTATACCAGTGCCGAAGAAGAATAATGTGAGCTGCCTTAATGACCATCACCCGGTAGCATTCACATCTTCAGTGATAAAATGCTTTGAGAGGTTGGTCATGACCAGAATGAACCCTTGTCTCAGCAAGGACCTGGACCATATCACCACAGTAAGTCTATGGCAGACACAATCTCCATGGTTTTTCACACGGCTGTAGACCACCTGGACAATACAAACACTTATGTTAGGATGCTGTTCATTGACTATTGCTCAGCATTTAATACTATCATTCCCACAGTCCTGATTGATAAGCCACAGAATCTGGGCCTCTGTACCTCCCTCTGCAATTGGACTCTTGACTTCCTAACCGGAAGACCACAATCTGTGCGGATTGGTGATAACATCTCCTCCTCGCTGACGACCCACACTGTCACCTCTCAGGGGTGCGTGCGTGGCCCACTGCTCTACTCCCTCTATACCCATGACCGTGTGGCCAGTGTTACGTACTCTGTAACTGGGTTGCCAAACCAGCAGAAATGGATCACTCAGTTGGAGTCTGGATTACTAGAACTAAGAAAGTTTTATTAAAGAAACAAGCAACACAGTACTCTAATCAAAAGGATAGTGAATGCAACAGTTCAGCAATGATAAACATACATGTACACAGAATTAAGATAACAGGATCAATCAAGCTCCATCATTGTCTAGGGGTAAATGACCAGTTTCAAAGTAACGCAAAGTTCAGTTCAAGTTAGTTCAGTTCAGTTCGCAGTAATCGCTGCCGTGGGAGATGGACAGTGTGGGAGAAGGAGAGAGAGAGCAAAAACGAATGAATATTCAAACGGCTTCCACACAGACCTTTGCAGTCAGCTGTCGGGCAAGTCCTTTGTGATGTCATCTGAGGTCACCGACCGTGACCCCTCCGTTTCTAGATACGATCGTTTCCCTGCGGTGAATCTGGCACCCAGGCAAGGGTGGACACACACCAGGTTCCCGCCGATCGTGCCTTTCCACCCTGTGCGTTTATGGCCCGGTACTTCCCACCGACTTGTGAGAGACGCATCGCTTCCAGGGTCTTGTTACCTCGGGTGTCGTGTGTGTGCTGCCTTAGCAAACCTGTCCCTTTTTATCCCCCTGCTGGGGTATCGCCTGTCCATCACTTCAAACAGTTCAGGGTTCAAAGGGGGAGCCGCTCTTGACAGCTCTCCTTCCCCTTCATTAACATCTCCGAATGCTGCTCCATTGTTCTCCTTATCTCTCTCTCTCCTGAAGACAGGTGGCAGACCAACTGCTGATTCCACTGGTGCCAGCACAGGACAGCTACATCTTAATCTATGTGTATTCTTGTCACACTTCCCCCCTTTAAGGATTTTTACCGGGGGGTAAAAATTACAAACATGAATACATTATTTGATACACACACAAATATACATCTTTATCAGCTATTTGGCTAATACAGCGAGTTTGAAGTTGTCAACACCTGACAGATAGTCAGCCATCACATTTTCTGTTCCTTTTATATGTGTTATTAATAATCCCTTAGACCAGGCTCCAACTTAGCAAACTTCATAGTGGCCAAAAACACTGATGAATTGCGATCAATGTAACCTCTCATTTGGTTTTGTCCCGGACCACAATAACAAGGGTCGTCCCATTCCGACTTAGTTTTCTCTCGCAAGGGCTTAGTAGGAGGGGGAGAGGTAGTGACCGCAGAGTTATTGCAAAACTTCCTACAGTACCCCACCATCTCCAAGAGCTTTCTGAGGGCCCTCTGGTCTGTCGGGGTTGGGAGGTCAGCGATAGCCCGCACTGTAGCTTGCATCGCTGCTAGCTGCCCCTGTGTCACCACAATTCCCAGGTAAGTGACCTTCGTGTGGCCGAACTCATTTTTTTTCCAAGGTTCACTATCAAGCTGGCTTCAGACAGCCGTATTAAATTGCCAATACACACCTCTGTGTTCGTCAGCCCTTTAGTCACTGAGTTACTCATTCTATTCGCATATTGCTCGCTAGACTAACCTAGTGTAACAGACACCACCCAACATCCCAGTTCTTTGCATCGCCTCGGGACAATCAAACACACGGGTGCGAGTCGTTTAATTACTTCTCCTAAAGAGTCGCTTTGTTCGGGAATTAAGGGAGAGACCTTATCAGCAGACCTGGCCAAAACAATAGCCTTCTCCCATCTGGTCGATACCATACTCATCTTTTCAAAATGGTTTTTTTCTCTTATCGGGGGGACCCTAGCTTCATTGATTTTCGCACTAACACCGACTAGGTTTGTTAGCATATCAAAAGCCTGTGACCGTCTCAGTTCGCGTCGGTCATAATCAATAACATCCTTCCCCCTGGGCAGCCGGTAAACCTCTTTCATGATTCCACCAACTGTTTCCTCTAGCACCGCAAAATGTCCACCGGGGGGTACCTTGTGGGCCAGGTTAAAAATCTCATCCCCATAACTCTTTTACACTACCCCCATTCCTCATCTGCGGGTACGGTACTTGGTTTCCCTTTCTTCCTTAGCACTTCCTCCTCCACACAATAGCCTACTAGTTCCCTTATCAAGTCTGTGTCAGAGAGAGCTGTCTCTGCCAAAACCATCAGCCCCTCGTCTCGCTCCTGCGTCGGCACAAATTCTTTACTGGCTAATGCTACGTCTGTCCCAGCTCCCTCACTACCTCTTGCCTCACTACCCTCCTTCTTTTCACTTTCTACCCCCTTCTCGTACAAGGCTGGCAGAAACATCTCAGCTAAATTTACTACCGCGGTCCCGTGATGAACCTGTGAGTCCATGGGCGGGGTCTCAATGCTGGCAGGCTGACCTGTCAATCTCACGACTGGGAACACGATTCCCCCGGCGACGTCATTACCGAGCAAGACTTCCACGCCTTTCATCGGTAATTCGGACCTCACCCCGATCGTGACTAGTCCAGAGACCAGGTTGCTTTGTAGGTGTATCTGGTGCAAAGGGACTGATTCTGTCCCTTCCCCAACACCTTTGACCTCTACCTCCCCAGTCTGGGTCTCTGAGCTAAACTCTAATACACTCTTCAGTATTAGTGACTGACACGCTCCCGTGTCTCTCCGGATCCTCACTGGAACTGGTTTTAACCCCTCCTTCACCGACACCAATCCGGCCGAGATAAACCTCTCGCGCCCTTCCTGAACTTTGGCAGACCTGTCCTTCCCTAGCGGTTCACTTAACAGCTCGATACAGCCAGTCAAAATCGCTGTTTTCCCTTTTCCCGTCTCCTTCTTTGGGGCAAAGCACCTGGACGCAAAGTGTCCGACTTTCCCGCAATTATAACAGACGACCCCAGGAGACTTCCTACCAGACTGCTCCCGGTCTACCTTATCCTTCTCACTAGTCCCCGGCTTACTTTCTGACTTTTCTGGCAGACACTCCCCGCCGTCCTGACTACCCTTCTGGTAGCCTTTACTCGGGGCAAACTTCATTTTATGCGTCAACGCATACTCATCTGCTAACTTAGCAGTTGCGGCTAACGTGGCTGCCTCTTTCTCATCTAGGTAGGGTCTCATACCCTCAGGGACACAACCTTTAAACTGCTCAATCAGGATCAGCTGTAGCAGTCTGTCATAATCCCCCTTTACCCCCTTCGAGGCGCACCAACGCTCACAATATGTCTGCATCTCACGGGCAAACTATAAATACGTGTGGTCCCACTGCTTCCTCGCATTCCGGAACCTCTGCCGGTATGCCTCCGGGACCAACTCATAAATCCTGAGGATGGCCTCTTTCACCACCTCGTACCTCTGGGCATCTTCTGCGGACAAAGCTGAGTAAGCTTCTTGGGCTTTCCCTTTCAGTACACTCTGAAGCAAAACAACCCACTTATCCCTCAGCCAGTCCTGACTTGTAGCCACTTTTTCGAAATGGAGAAAGTACCGATCCACGTCGGTATCGTCAAATGGGGGAACCAGCCTAACCTGGGTCCTCCGGAACCCTCCACCTTGGTTCGGCACGAGCCCCTGCTCGGCCCTTATCTTTAACTTCTCCAGCTCAAATTCCCTTTCCCTCTGCCTCTCTCTCTCTTCTCGCTCCCATTGCCTCTCTTTCTCTTCTCTCTCCAACTGTCTCTTTCTCTCTCTCTCTCCCCTGCCTTTCTAACTCTTTCTCTTTCTCCCGCCTTTCTAACTCTCTCTCCTGCCTTTCTAACTCTTTCTCTTTCTCCCGCCTTTCTAACTCTCTCTCCTGCCTTTCTAACTGCTTCTCTTCGTGTTCTAACTGCCATACCCGGAACTTGTGCTCGAGTCTCAGTTTTTCAAGCTGTACCTGTACCGCGTCTCCGGCAGGTTTTTCAATAGACACCACCTCCAGCTCGCCTTGGGGAAACACATCTTTAGATACATAGTGCTCTACGATAGCTCTGTGTATCTCCTCTCTCCTCATTGTCGACTTCCCTTTAACAAGATTCAACAGTTTGGCCACAGCTACCAATTCCGATTTCCTGGCATCCTCTAATGCCTCCAAGGTCGGCGCCTTTATAAATTCCTCAGCCTCCATTTCTGCTGTTTGTCTTTTCTTTCTTTCGGGAATTTTGACCCAATCAATTTACTCCGTCCCAAATTTAGCGTTCAAAATCGCGGACGAGAACCCCACTTATGTTACGTACCCCGTAACTGGGTTGCCAAACCAGCAGAAATGGATCACTCAGTTGGAGTCTGGATTACTAGAACTAAGAAAGTTTTATTAAAGAAACAAGCAACACAGTACTCTAATCAAAAGGATAATGAATACAACAGTTCAGCAATGATAAACATACATGTACACAGAATTAAGATAACAGGATCAATCAAGCTCTATCGTTGCCTAGGGGTAAATGACCAGTTTTTCAAAGTAACGCAAAGTTCAGTTCAGTTTGCAGTAATCGCTGCCGTGGGAGATGGACAGTGGGGGAAGGAGCGAGAGAGAGCAAAACGAATGAATATTCAAACGGTTTCCACACACAGACCTTCGCAGTCAGCTGTCGGGCGAGTCCTTTGTGATGGCATCTGAGGTCACCGACTGTGACCCCTCTGTTTCCAGATACGATCGTTTCCCTGCACTGAACCTGGCATCCAGGCAAGGGTGGACACACACCAGGTTCCCGCCGATCGTGCCTTTCCACCCTGTGCGTTTATGGCCCGGTACTTCCCACCAACTTGTGAGAGGCGCACCGCTTCCAGGGTCTTGTTACCTCGGGTGTCGTGTGTGTGCTGCCTTAGCAAACCTGTCCCTTTTTATCCCCCTGCTGGGGTATCGCCTGTCCATCACTTCAAACAGTTCAGGTTTCAAAGGGGGAGCCGATCTTGACAGCTCTCCTTCCTTCATTAACATCTCCGAATGCTGCTCCATTGTTTTCCTTATGTCTCTCTCTCCTGAAGACAGGTGGCAGACCAACTGCTGATCCCACCGGTGCCAGCACAGGACAGCTACATTGTAATCTATGCGTATTCTTGTCACACCAGGCATAGCTCAAATACCATCTATAAATTTTCTGATGATATAACCATTGTTCGTAGAATCTCAGATAGAGATGAGAGGGCATAAAGGAGTGAGATATACCAACTAGTTAAGTACTGTCGCAGCAACAATTTTGCACTCAATACCAGGAAGATGAAAAAGCTAATTGTGGACTTCAGGAAACACAAATCAATCCTCAGAGGGATCAGAAGTGCAGGGAGTGAGCAATTTCAAGTTCCTGGGTGTCAAGATCTCTAAGGTCCCAAAACATCAATGCAGCTATAAAGAAGTTAAGACAGTGGTTATATTTCATTAGGAGTTAGAAGAGATTTGATTTGTCACCTAAAACACTCAAAAACTTCTATAGATGTACCGTGGAGAGCATTCTGAAAGGCTGTATCACTGTCTGGTATTGGAGGGGGGGGGGTGGGGTGCTACTGCACAAGACCGAAAGAAGCTGCAGAGAATTGTAAAATTAGTCAGCTCCATTTTGTGTATTAGCCTCTGTAGTATCCAAGACATCTTCAAGGAGCAGTGACTCAGGAAGACGGCATCCATTATTAAGAACACCCAGCATCCAGGACATGCTCTCTTCTCATTGTTACCATCAGGTAGGAGGTACAGAAGCCTGAAGGCACACACTCAGCAATTCAGGAACAGCTTCTTCCCCTCTGCTATATGAATCCTAAATGGATATTGAACCTATGAACATTACCACAATTTTTAATATATGTATTATTTCCATTTTGCACTATTTTTAATGTATCTGTTTAATATACATATATACTTGCTGTAATTGATTTACTTTTTTCCCCTCTTTCTATATTATTATGTATTGTATTGTACTGCTGCTGCTAAGTTAACAAATTTCACGACCAATGCTAGTGATAATAAACCTGATTCTGATCTCATACTCCAACCGCTTCAGTTTCTCAGGAGTCACAATTATGTTTTGTGCATTATTATACTGACCTCACTATTCAGTTGAAGACTGATGATCGCAAAGAAGTATCATGTTTATTTGATGCTTCATGTCTTTGTGGACAAGTAACATGGATCCTCAGGTTTGCAGACTTGTTTCAGATGAATCTACAATCACTAAACGGGTGCAAGGAATTTTATGTGACCCACCCACTTACTGATTGTAGCTTGTACTAATTGATGAACTGCCTGCATCTCTTAAAGGGAGGTGTGTGCTAAAGGCAATCATTGTGCTGTTTGTAGTGCATAGCAGAACAGATCTGAATGCTGGCTCCACATGTGATTAATGTTCTCAATAATACATAAAATCTTATAGATGCACATGCATAGTTGAGGCAGTAAAATAGCAACTAGTCCCAGCCACTGGAAAGTATACTACTGCACTCATATTTATCATTATGCTAGCACTCACATTTTTTCCACTATATATTCACTTTCAGCAATCAAATAAGTTTAACCAGAAATGCATGAAAGATTTTTTTCGATACCAAGACAATTTAGATACAGGTTCCCTTGGAATCACTGCTAATATCTGAAGTTGAAACAATACACCTGAATCTTTATTAAATAAATGAGCATTTTTGAAGATATCTGCATACATATAGCTCTCCAACAACACTCCACTGAGTTATCAGGCCTTGATCGCATGAACACATTTTGGAAGAGCTATTGAGCCCACAATTTTCTGACTTGGAGACTGAATTTTTGTAAGATGGTGTTGTGGTAAGCTGGGTGAAGCACTCACCTGCTTTGCATTTTCCTGATACAGTGGCGAGCTTTTCTTTCTCACAGTAGTGCCCTGGAGGGCAGGGCAAACAACTGTCCAAGCTTTGAGTCATTGGTTCAGGGTTGTAGTAACCCCTTGGACAGGGAAATTGTGTAGCATGTTTTGTTCCTGAAAATAAAGAATAGAACTCCATGTTTCTGTTACCAGTATGGCCCAGAAGAATTACTATATTGTATAGTCAATAAATACTTTATCAACTAAGCAACTAATAGCAACAATAATATGCTGCCTTTAGTAATTATCTAGCTAAAATGTACTCATCTTATCTTGTTTCAATATACTGTAACATATAATAGTGCTTAAATTCTAATTCATACCAAACAACAGTGGAAGTCGCAGCTTAGTCAAGATGGCACTAATTGGCGACTCCTATGCCTGCATCTATGGAAACAGCTCTATTTCCATCTTTAATAGCTCTATTTTTCCCTTTCAGGGTTCTTTTGAAGATCCTGACCTGGAGTTACATGCTGACTTCAGTTCTTTGTGGGAATGGGACCCGCTCACGGGTTTCATGACTGGCCATTACCCAACATGCCAAGGGCGCGGCCTAAGAGTTTGGCTCGCCTTTGGAGGCCAAGGATCTCGGGGCTCTGGAGACGGGTGGATCGAAGGTCGGTGTCCCGACAGACTGGTGTGTCGTGGGAGCTGGAAGGTCTTAGGCTGTGTGCCCAGACACCTGAAATCTTTGGACACAGAGCTCAGAAAAAGCGACGGAACGGAATTTTAACATTGTAAACTAGCAAGTTGTTTGTTATATCTCCCCTCTTGCTGTGAAATGAAGATGTCTCTTTCTCTCTTATTAGGGAAGGAGAGAACCTGTGGTATGTTGAATACAGGGTGAACGCGTAGTCTTTGGCATACTGTAAGTCTGTGTCTTTGCTGCACACTTGAGTGCTCGGTGGCAGATGCCGATGCTTTTTTTTGCTAGTGGGGAGAGGGGGAAATCACTGATTGCTGCCACTTATCCGCGGGAGGGAGGGGAACTGGGGGGGGGGAACTTTGGGGTTCTAATGTTTAACTGTCATTCATTCTTTGGGGCACTCCTCTGTTTTCATGGATGGTTGTAAAGAAAAAGCATTTCAGGGTGTATATTGTATACATTTCTCTGGCATTAAATGTACCTTTGAACATTTGAACTTCCCCAATTACACAGCTTTTCTTCCCAGTTCAGTCTGACAAGGCTCCTAATATGATGAGCAAGTTCTTTGACAATCAGGTCTTTCCAGTTAAATGAGCTGGAAATATCAATAACCCCATGACTAAACAGAGTGCAGTGCCTCAATGAGGTTCAAGTGAACAATCAACACAGATGGCTTACACTTATCTCAAATGCAGCCAAAGCCGTTTTCCCATTACAGACACTAAATGAAAAAATGTGTCATTCTCACCATTGGGACAGTAAAATCCTGCAGGACAAGGGAAGTCAGTGTAAGTGGTGGTATTCTCTGGACAGAAATACCCCAAAGCACAGGGGAAGCAGCTGGCTTGTCCGCTTAGATTATTATATGTTCCGGCTGGACATGGTATGGGTTGAGCGGTGCCTGTTGGGCAGTAATGACTGACAGGACAAAGACCTCCACTGTCATCTGAACCTAAAAATAGAACACCAATATAAATACAAATCAGTAGATGTTCCTCTTTAGAAATATCTGTATTGTCATCTTTTCTTCTTTTGACACTGGAAGCATGTTTACCTTGGATCAACTAAGAAAAAAGACATCTCTTTTTGGTTCATTACATCCCAAAAGAATTAGTAAAGGTTAAACTATAGAAACAATGGTCAAGCAAGAAATACAGTTCAAACTGTGTGTGTCAGTGATGTTTTCACATGTGGATTAAGATGCAATAGAAATACTGTATGTTCTTCAAAATAGATACTATGTTATCTGCAAGTCAAGAGCTTTAATCTTGATGCACATTCAATTTTCAAACTCTTGCTGGAGGTGGCTTGTGCTGTTTAGTACAAAGCAGGAACACCATTGGTTTCCCATTAGTGCCTTCATATGAATGCATTACCATATCCATAGGCTCAGCTCCAAGGTTGACAGACTGTCACGTATTATGGAACCATACAGGGCTCAGGTTGACATAATATCACAAATATTTATACATATTTATCATTGGGGAAATAATAAAAGACATTAAATTATTTTAAAACAAAGTTATCTAAAACATTTAAACACGTGGAGTTTATACAGTACTGAAACAGGCTCTTTGCCCCAACATAATCAAACAACATCAAGTAACGCAAATAATTTTTAGCAATACAATTAACCTTCCCTCAATCCCTTTTGGGGTCTGGAATTCCCCATCATGTCTGACTTGGAATGAAAATCAAGAGAATTTGTCCATGCAATGTTAAAGAATCTCAGTAAGATTGACCTCCTGAATTTGGCATTGTCTAAGATTTTTGCTTTTGATTGTGCATGAGTGTGGGATCTAACTGTTCAACGACAAAATGCTATCTGTTCCAATTACAACTATTCACAACAGAGAGTGAGATCTGGCCTACTGGATTGTAATGTTGCAACGTTCTCAATGAAAAAGGCACAAAGTCAAGAGTGGACAGCTTGTCATTGTCAGAAGAACATGGTAAACTCCCTCAATGACTATTGTCCAGTAGTACTTTCAACCACTGCAATGAAATGCTTCAAAAGGTTAGTTGTGAAGCATATCAACTTCTGCCCGAGAAGCGACTCGGATCTGCTCCAATTTTCCTACCGTTACAAAAGATCAACAGCAGATGCCATTTCATTGGCTCTTCACTCAGCTCTGAAACCCTGGACAACACATCAATCAGGATGCTCTTCATTGACTACAGCTCAACATTCAATGCCATTGTCCCCTCGACACTCATCACCAAGCTTCAACACCTGGACATCAGTACCTCCATGTGCAACTGTATCCTCACTTGCAGACCCCATTTAATACAAACTGGCAATGACATCTCTTCCACATTCACCATCAGCATAGTTACACCACAGAGCTGTGTGTTTAGCCCTCTGTTTTACTCACTTAATGCCTATGATTGAGTGGCTGTGTATAGCTGCAGCGGCATATTGAAGTTTGCTAATGACACCACTGTTGTTGGCTGAATCGAAGGTGGTGGCAAATCAGCATATAGAAGGGAGACTGAAAATCTGTTAAGTGGTGCCACAATGATAATCTCTCCCTCAACATCAGTAAAACCCAAGAGCTGATTATTGGTTACGGGAAGAAGAAACCAGAGGTCCATGAGCCAGTCCCATTAGGGTAGCAGTAGTGGAGAGGTTCAGTAGCTTTACATTCCTTCGTATTAACATATCAGAGGATCTCTCCTGGGACCAGCACATAAGTGTCATTACAAAGAAGGCATGACAACATCTCTACTTTCTTAGGAGCTCGTGTAGGTTTGGCATGTCACTAAAAATTTGACAAACTTCTATAGGTACACAGTAGAGAGTATCCTAACTGGTTGCATTGCAGCCTGGTATGGAAACACCATTAACCAGGAATGGAAAGGTCTGCAGAAAGTGATGGATATGGCCCAGTCCATCACAGTAAAGCCCTCCCCATCATTGAGCACATTTATGTGGAGCACTTTGCCACAGGAGAGCACCATCCATCCTCAAAGACTGCCAGCATCTAGGCCATGCCTTCTTCTTGCTACCACCATCAGGCAGGAGGTGCAGAGGTCTGAGGTCCTACACCACCTGATTCAGGAACAGTTATTACCCTAAAGCCATCAGGCTCCTGAATCAGTGTAGATAACTTCAATCTCTACTATGAGTTGATCTACAACCAAAAGTTCACTTTCAAAAACTTATGTTCTCGTGTTCGTTATTTTTTTTATTTGCTCAGTTTGTCTTATTTTACATATTGGCTGTTTATCAGCTTCTGTCTGTTTAGGTATAGTTTTTTGTAAATTCTATTGCATTTCTTCTTTCCTGTAAATGCGTACAACAAAATGAATCTTAAGGTAGTATATGTAATATACATACTTTGATAATAAACTTACTATGGCAACCACTATAAAAACTATGTTTTTCCTTGATTAGAATGTCAGATTCACAAGTTCATACAAATCACCAATCTTTAGTGAGATGCATTTCATTTGGTGCAGCGGCAAAAAAATAAGGAAATGTACTTGTCAATCATCAGAAGGATTTAGTTTTTGTCAATGTTTGTCGACTTCAATATTTGATCAAATGCTATGGTTTCCCATTTATTATGCAGGACTGTTGAAAAGGTTGAATTAAAGTTTAATTCTTTTTTTTGTTTACAGTTCTATAAAATGTAATGCTTTATGGATAATGCATCAATCAATATTTAAAAATGAATTTACCCAGTGGTGTTGGTGTTTTGGCATTACCCAAGCAGAAGAAGCCAGCCTCACAAGATCCTGAGGGTTTCACCAAGCCTGTAGATGCACAGTACATTCCTGGACCACATAATGTACAGTTAGATGCTACTGACAGATATAATCTGTGATACAGAAAAATGGATACAGACAGAAAACTGTCAGTAATACAAATTGATCTCAGTTTCTTGTCAAAATACAGCCGCAATTATGCCCACAAAATTACATATTAACAAGTAATTTCTATAGGAACAGCCATAAACTAATCCTACACTAGAACGAGGAGCATGAACAAAATTATCAGGACAGAAATAAGCTTTTAAGGACTTTGCTCTGTGAAAATCTAAAACTAATTTAGGAGGGAAAATTTAGTCCAAACATTGTACTTACTGGTCAGAATATGTACCTATTGGGCAGGGCAGAGGAATACTTGTGCTTGATGGGCAATAGTGTCCCATTGGACAGGGCCCTCCTACACCTGTACTGTGGTTGCCATTTGGATTTCCAATATTGACACCTGAAGACAATTAGAAATGATTATTTTGTAAGCATGATATTCCAGTGAATAGAGAAAGCAGCTTTCAGAGTTAATCCAGGGTTGCTTTCTGATTATTTTCACATTTTACCAATCATGTGAATCAATTACATTCTGATGCAATCCAACAAATCATAAGGTAGAAAATGAAATGTTATGCATATTAACCTAGCCTAACCCAAGCACTCTGCATAAACTTAATTTCATGGAAATAGTTTTACTTCATGATGAAAGAAACTAAAATAGTACAGTCACTGTTTGCAGAGATACAAATGTCACCGCCTCTAACTGGATCTTGGTCATCAAGAAGCATACAAGATTAATATGATTAAAACAAAATGTTTTAGTTGTGCACAGAATTCCATGTTCCCTCAGCTGGAATTAGACAAACTCAAACACCCAATAACACCCTTTCCTGGTTTTGCTATTAACATAACATTTTATTGGTGAATGGCCCATTTCTCCAATTTAACTAAATGTTCGTGTCTTCATTGAAGGCTTTCTTTCTACTCTAGTTTGGGTTGATACGTGTGCATGATCTATTAAATATCTTCAAAGTGCCTCTAGATCTGCCTAATGAAATAGGATTAGAATTAAATTGAAACAAATACTCAACCTGTTAAACAGAAAAATCCTTGATGGCAGGAGCCAGTTGGAGCTCTTAATCCCCAAGCATCACAAAACATCCCTGTAAAGTAGAAATCAACATTGAGATATTGATAATATTTATTATTCAATATTAAGTACTTTGCACAATTACCTCCAGTCAGTTATTGAGGGGTAAGTAATGAAGAACAGTGTGTCCAACTGCTCTACTTAGAAAAATCTTTTCATTCAGGAATCTAATACCTACCGACTCATTGATGTAATAGAAACAAAACAGTAAGCATGCTTTACAATTCATAATACATTTACCATTCTGCATATGCATATTGCAAATTCTGTACAATGTGAAATGACCTTGTACTGATCAGAAGCAAGTATTTCACACAAAGTGCTAGAGGAACTCAGCAGGCCAGGCAGCATCTATGGAGAAGAGTAGAAAGTAGACATTTTGGGCTGAGGACTGGAAAGTAGGGGGAGAAGTCAGAGTAAGAAGGTAGTGGGAGGGGAGGAAGAAGTACAAAGTGGCAGGTAACAGGTGAAACCAGGAGATGGGGAGGAGGTGAAGTAAAGAGCTGGAAAGTTGATTGGTGAAAGAGATAAACTGCTGGAGAAGGGGAAATCTGATAGGAGAGGATAGAAAACCATGGAAGAAAGGGAAAGGGGAGGAGAACCAGATGGAAGTAATAGGCAGGTAAGGAGATGAGTTGAGAGTGGAATAGTGAAGGAGAGGAGGGGGCAATTACCAGAAATTCAAAAAAATCAATGTTCATGCCACCTTGTATTTCTTACTCCCTCCCTCCCCCCACCTCTTACTCTGACTTCTCCCCTTCCTTTCCAGTCTGGGAGGAGGGCCAGAAATGTCGACTGTTTACTCTTTTCCACAGATGCTGCCTGAGCTGCTGAGTTCCTTCAGCATTTTGTGTGTGTTGCTCTGGATTGCCAGCATCTGCATATTTTCTCATGTTTAAGAGGCAAATACTTGTTTGCAGAAATTGAAAATACCATTAAATGCCCAGAACAACATGTTTCTGGAATAGAAAAGGCAATAGTGGTGTGGGCAGCTCTTTGAGGGCGGGGAGACACACAACTTGGGAAGGAGTGGAAGTCTTTTACTCTGGGTTCAACCGTGCATGACAACTCAATGGCGACATTGTTCTCTACAAATCAGACCAGTTACCATATGTAAGATTTTCCTGGCTTAGATCATACTGGGTCAAATAGTGCTGAACAGGAAGTCACTGTTGTGTAGATTCAAACTTAGATCATGGATGGCTATGCATGAAGAGAATCAAAGGACATGAGATTAGTACGGGGAAGCAGGTGCTGAAAGACCACCCATGATTTAATGGTTAGTGGAGCAGAGTAAGGAGCTGAATGCTTTCTTCTCTTATGTTCTTAATATATCTGATGAAACACCTAACGACATCATAGATCACAGGACATTCATTTATTTCAATGGCAGCAGAAATTGAAGATTTTAGAAACAACCTATGACCTTGACTGGTCACTCAGAGAGTAACGATGAGATTATTGTGTAGGGATTGTGATTAAACCAGCATATACAGTCATTTCCATTGTCACTTCAACACCTTTTTACCTCAGGGTTTAGTTGTCATCAGCTTGGAAATTTGATCAGTGCTGTATCTTCGATGATCACAGCCTTCTGTAAATTATCTGTGAGCTGTACACTGCAAACACTTGCCCCTTAATCAGCCTGGCACTGGCAGTAGCATGGGATCACTTCTGGCACTACATTAAATGGGCGACTTCATCTCATAGCAGGGTGCCATTGGAAGTGTCCTTCAAGCGCTGCCTCACTTTCCGGCTGTTAGTGGATCAATGACGAGGCAGATGCATGCAGCTCCTGATGGCAGCTATCTAGGACCTGTTTCTACTAATGAATCAGTGTACAAAGCTCCATAGCTCAAAGACCTTTCAAATTTTCCCCAGCTTTTTTTTTAATACAAGGAGACCAGACTAGGTGTCAGCAATCTATATAGCACTTGTTTAATGCACAATAAAAAGTGAAATCCAATTTCTTCACATACAAATCCACTTTGGGAAGTCTTCTCCTGTACCAGATGTAATGTTCATCTTTCCAGTCCAGATAAAAGATCCCAGCCCAAAACCTTGATATCCTTTTGCCTCCACAGAACCTGCCTGATCTGGTGAGTTCTTTCAGCAGCTTGTTTCCTTTTTCTCTCCTCATCCCACCATCTGTCCTCTCTGGTGTCTCCATTCTTCTCTATGCTTTTTGATTCAGCAAGTTGAATTGCTTTTGGAAACACGTGAAACTGCAGATGCTGGAATATGGTGCAATAAAACAGTGTTTTGGAAGAACTTCGCAGGATCAAACCAAATCTGTGAAGGCAGAGGGCTGACTGACATTTCAGATTGAGATCCTGTAACAGGACTGAAGGTACAGAAGGACGATAGTAGTGAGAATGAGGGGTAAGACAGAGGCTGGTAGGTGATAGGCAGCACTGGCAGAAGATGATGGGCAGTTTGAGTTAGGTCAGAGAGGTGGAGGGGAAATCTTGAGGCAGAGGCATTGCCTCAATAGATGCTGCTTGATCTGTTGAGTTTTTTCACCAGTTTAGTTTTGCTCTTAACTCCCATTGGTTTAACTAACCCGCAGTGCATTGTAGACACTGTTCCAGTTGGCTCAATCCTGTATTTGGACTATAAGTTCCTGGTGGGCAAGGCAGAAGATTTTTTCCCATGTTCTTTAAGCAGTAATGCCCTTCTGGGCAGGGTCTTACATCACGTCCTTTGACACAGTAAAATCCAGGAGGACAATCTGAACACCTCTCTTGTCCTACATTCAGAATAAAAGTAAACAATGTGTTTGGATGCTTGATAGATTTAATCGATTACAACATTACAAGTATAGATAGCTGTCAGCCAGATAAAAGCGTCACATCAATTCCCCATTCAACATCTTGTTTTCTAAATTAATATCAATAAACATAACATTTTAAAATTTCGATGGTTAAAACCAATAAATTCCATTCATTTAGCTGCTTACCTGTGGCATTGTTATAAGATCCATCTTCACATTGTATAGGCATTGTTGTACCCTCTGGACAGTAGTAACCTTTAGGGCACATATCACCTGTTTCACCATCCAAAGGCCTTGAGGTTTTTGCTCCATTCTTACAATAAAAACCTATTGTGAACAATTAATATGAAATTCACGGAGATGTGAAAAAAGCAACTGAATTACTCCCAGTCACAGTAAAGCAAATTTCCTACCTGGAGAACATAATTCATTGGGATGAGTGAGTGCAGTTTGGCTGCAGGAAAATCCAGGTGTGCATGGAAGACACAAGGCAATATCTTGGGCACCTGTAAAGTTACTCCATGTCCCGGCTGGGCATGGGTTTTCAAAAGCATGCTTGGTTCCTAAAGGACAATAATAACCTGCTGGACAAATGTCACCAAATGGCATTGCCACCTACCAAAACAATAATATTTCATTAGAAGAAATCTTCAGTATTGATCATTTTAAGCAAAACTGAAAATCGACACATCTGTGTTTAGATTCCAGTTATATGTTTTTGAATGCAGTGAATTAGAACCTGCATTTTGCAGCAGACTTCACAATCTCAACCAGTTGCACGTCCTAGCCAGTGACACACTGTTGAAATGTAGTCACTGATGCAATGTATGCAAATATAATGGACAATATGCATATTGCAAATGCCCACAAGGGGCAGTTGTGAGATAACCAGTAAATCTGCTTTAGCAGCAAAAAAAAACTGTTGGATGAAGGATCTCAACCTGAAACATCGACTCGATTTCCCTCTGCAGCAGGGGTTCCCAAACTTTTTTATGCCATGGACTGCTACTATTCACCGAGGGGTTCGTGGACCTCAGGTTGGGAACCCCTACTCTACCGATACTGCCTGATCCACTGATTTCCTCCAGAAGTTTGTTTTTATTGCTAGTTAGGTGGTAAATCTTTCTTTGTAATTTCTGCTGCTTGTGTTATACCACCTGACATGGCAAGTAGGGCCTCAGTTTGGTGTCTCAGTCAATAGACGCTATTTTGTCAGTGCAGCATTCAATGTCTGAGCTAATAATTGTATTCAAATCTCAAAATAAGCCCGTGAAATATTAAAGGGCTGATCTGCTACTGAGAACTTTCCTGATTAGAGGCTGGAGAGCAGTCTCCCACTTAGACTCCTCTGCACCAGAGGACTCATTGTAAAGTCCAACAAAGCAGCGTGAATCTCCACAGATCTGTCAATTCTCAGGCTGGGAGATCTGTCCTCTGAGCCATGAAAGGGTAATCTCCCACTAGTAGCCCCAAAGAAATGAACATGAGTGATTGGCTGAAGAAAGGTGAGTAGAGATGTTTATTTAATTATTTGAATTGATTTAGTTAGATTAATTATTTGTGATTAAGAATGTATTTTTATTTTTTTCCCACCTCAAAAACTTTTTCAATAATTTTAATGATTTTTAAAAACATTTTTATTACTTGTTTAACAGGTTTGAGGGATTTGCATTGTGAAGGTCATCAGCATCACTAGTGAGCTGTGGATGATGCCTGGCCGGTTGTCAGAGCCTTTCTGTCAGTGCAGCTGGTCACGTGCTCAGAGGGACCCTGCATTGTATTGAGCAACGCTGACATGGTAGGAGCCAGCTCTTCAGAGAAACACTGAATCCACAACTGCAATGGAGGAAGCATCATGGGCCAGGGCTTAGATCACCAACGACCTTTGGCAGCCGAAAATCTATCATAGAGACATCATGTTCCAGCAGTAAACATTAATACTTTGAGTTCCTTGAACAAAAACTCTCAACAATGTTTCTTCCTAATTCATTTGGTTCAGACCAAATGTTAGAGGTGGGTACAATTAGAATGTTAAAAGGACATTTAGACAACTATATGGATAGTAACACACACAAAACAGTTAACATTAACTGTTTATTCCCTTCCATAGATTCTGCCTGACCTGCTGAGTTCCTCCAGCATTTTGTGTTTTTACTCTGGACTTCCAGTATCTGCAGAGTCTCTTGTGTTTATGATTAACTGCATAGATAGGTAAGGTTTAGAGCAGGAGTTCCCAAACTTTTTTATGCCATGGACCCCTACCAGGTTGGGAACCCCTGGTTTAGAGGGATATGAGCCAAACATGGGGAAATAGGGCTAGCTCAAGTAGACAAATTGGTTGGTATTGACGAATTGGACTGAAGGGCCTGTTTCTGTGTTGTTTAACTTTAGGACTATAACATGCTGGACAAAATATGTCACTATAATCATAAGAAGATTCCGCTGAATTAAAATGTCTGTCACACGTATCTTATAGAAGTCAAAATTCTTTTGAAAATATAATATTGAATTGGTATTAGTTTAGCTGTGTTGACTCACTGGAATGGAAGTATTGGAACCTCCAGTACAGTAATAACCAGGCCGACAGGGTCCTTCAGGTGCAGAAAGACCTGCCACACTGCAGTACATCCCTGGGTCACAAAGTGTACAGGAGCTAATATCTGCTGCTCCTTCCTGATGTAAATAGTGTCCCTGAAATGCAAAAAAAAAGGTAGTAAAACTTTTGAAAACATGTTTTAGATATTGCCATTCCTGCCTAGCATCACATGATTATGTCCAAAGTGTAAATTTCTGATGTTCCTATTTGATACAAAACAAAACCCCATCTCATTACCTAAATACATGTCTCAGTTACCATAAATCTCTCTTCTTGTTGTTGGCTGTAAAGCAGTGTAAATAAATACGCGTTTTCAGAAAAATACAAAAAAGTGATTCTGTTTGACTTTATGAATGTTGCCAAGTATAGCATAGCTGCAGTAAGTGAAGTTAAAAGTTCATGGGCTTTGCGTGTATTGTGAAACTGCAATTTGCCAATTGTCACACCAATCATGAATGCACTGACACACAAAGGTGAAAATGAACAGACATATTCCTGTTTTCTTTTGGAGATCTCTTTCCTAAAACTGATTGTTTCTAGGGAATTACCAATTCCCTGAGGCTGAGACCTTCCTTTCCTCAAATTAACAACACTGGATGGAAGATAGAGGTTGCACATTTTAGTGATACAATAAAATTTAGCTCTCTATATTTTAACAGTTGCAAAAATGCATATAACTGTACAAATATATCATACAATGTGCACCCACACACTAATTGTAAATAATAAAATAATTTGCAGCAATTATATGCAATTTTGTTCTTCCTTTATTAAAATATAGTCCTGGTCACAGGATGTGTACTAATGAGCACGTGTTGTTTGTGTACTCTAGTGTTGGTTGTGTGTTCTTCTGTATGGAATGCTGTTGGTAAACATTTCAATTGCCTTCCTATCCAGACAATATTCCACCAGATTATACTTCTGGGACTATACATAAGTGGGTAGTAATTCAGCAAAAAGGTCACAATATAGCCAGCTAGTTAGCCACTGAAACAGTCAGTGATGTACTTTCCAAATGTAAAGATAGATTTATCAGCATATTTTTAAATTAAGAAATTCTGCCTGGTCAGGAACACAAAACAAAGTATACAATAATATCACTATAGCACATTTTGCCCCTTTCGGAGGCAGAGTACAATAATCTCATGCACATTTCAATGTAGTGATTTGAGATTAATTTAAGCAGGTATAATGAAAAGAAACAACTAATAAAATAGCTGCAGTAAATTACAACTTAACCCATTTAAAAATAAACAATTCCTACATCACTCACGAAAGACATAGTACGATTAAAACAAATTGATATTTTAAGTCCATAGGTGCCACATAGTTAAACTATTTCTGACAAGGGGCCTTTGGATGTTTCAGTTGGTGAACGTCCTTGGATGAGAAATTTCATGTGAAATGAAACCCAGATGGAATAGGTCAGATTGATTAGAATATAAAAGCAAGGATGCAACGTTGAGGCTTTATAAAGCACTAATGAGGCCTCACTTGAAGTATTGAGAGCTGTTTTGGGCTCCTTATCTTAGAATGGGTGTGCTGAAACTCGAGAGGGTTCAAAGGAGGTTCACAGAACTAATTCCAGGATTGAATGGTTTGTCATATTAAGAGCGTCTGATGGCTCTAGGCCTGTACTCACTAGAATTCAGAAGAATAATGGGTGACATAATTTAAACCTATCCAATGGTAAAAGGACTTGATGGAGTGGATGTGGAGAGGATATTTCCCATGATGGGAGAGTCTAGGACCAGAGGACACAGCTGCAGATTAGAGGAATGTCCTTTTAGAAAGGAGATGAGAAGGCATTTCTCTAGCCAGAGTGTGGTGAATCTGTGGAATTCATTGCCACAGGTGGCTGTGAAGGCCAAGCGTGTATGTAAGTTTAAGGCAGAAGTTGATAGATTCTTGATTGGTCAAGGCATGAAGGGATACAGGAAGAAGGCAGGAGATTGGGGCTGGGAGGGAAAAATGGATCAGCCATGATGAAATAGCAAAGCAGACTTGATGGGCCAAATGGCCAAACTCTGATCCTATATCTTATGGACTTATTTTCAGTTGTTCAAAATGACTTGAAACACTGATCTAGGAAAGCCCTCGAAGTCAATGAATGCCGCACTCTGAGTGGGAGAATAAGATATTTCTTATGAATCAAGGACACTCTATGGACATAGCTTCCTTGCAAATAGGAAAAAAAACTCATTTGAGGATATCTCCATAAAACAGTGACAAATGTTAACCTTAATTTACTCAAACCATTATATAGGCTTGAAAGGCTGCATGGTCTATGCCTGTTTTTGTTTCCCTTCATCCATCTGCTACAAACTTCAGTCTCTACATCCTATGTTGCACTGCCTCATTTTTCCATCAGCCCTGCCTATGTTATCCAATGCAAGTGACTAGTCCACAGAGATAAAATACTCATCCTTGAGTTTTAACCGATATCCTTATCTTATCTTAACTCTGCAAGCTCCTCTATCCCAACTACCCTTCTCCAAAATACTCAGGTCCTTCAAGTCTCTGTGTCCTTCACTAGTGTAATCATCTTGGGTCATTTTTCTACATTAAAGCAGTAAACTAAATGTACTTTGTGCTGTGCAGTATGGTTCATTACCACAGGGAATCTATGTTTTGATCTCTCTAATTCTGATACTCTCAGTTATCTTCCAAATTACTGAGTGAAGTATGGAAAACATGACTTGAGTGCAGGATATTTGTACTGTTCCATTTATAATACAGTGCTATGAAATATGACTGTTTTCTATAGTTGTTGAAAACTTAAATATTTGTTTGGTGTACAATAATCATCCTTCTCCCTGCATAAACATCGCTCATGAGCAAAGAATTTCTGAATTCTGATTCATTACAAAACTATCTCCTTTCTTGCTCTTGCTAAAACATCCTTAGATTTAGCATTACAATAACAAACTCACCGCAGGGCAGCGGATGGGCAGAATACTCCCAGGAGGGCAGTAGTGTCCTTGCATGCAAAGTGGAGGAGTGACCAAGCCTGTCTGGTTACAATACCTTCCCTGGGGACAAGTTAGACAAGAAGACTGCAGAGATGCCTATGAGGATCAAACCAAGAGAGTGGATCAACTTTTAGATTATAAACTTTTATTACTGAAAAGACACAGTTTCAAAGTATTGTGTCAATGGAATTAATTTATATCTTCTTCTACAAATATTTAATACTATTATGAAAATGTACTTCATTGTCTGAATGGTTTAAATCAGCTCTTATGGTATTCTAGTAGCTCCTCGGGAGTCCTTTTAGAGAAACACTATCTCCGTAACTAATTGTGTATGAGAATAGGAATGGACTTGCAAAATTAGAAAACAAATTTAAAAGGCAGCAATAAAACTTTTTAGTCCATTATCTTGCTTGTTAGTTGATAAAAGTCTGTTTTTGGATTTGAATTTCATGTTAACAGGACACAGCATTCAGAGCTGCAGTAATGTGAAGAGCTTACAACTATTAGTCTCTCCAAACAATTTCATCTTGAATATCTCGAGTTTCCATATGAAGCTAATAATAGCAAAATTAATGAAATATTGGAATATATTCCACCCTCTGGAATTGATATGACAGATTAAAACACAGGGTTATGCCTGTGTTAAAATTTTCAGGTCTATCATCTAACAATCAGTAAGCTTCAGAAAATCCAGGTTTAAAGATTTTGCAGGTTGTGTCCCATTGGGTGAAGGATGGAGAACTTGAGCCACACACACCGATTGAAAAGTGCCCAGTGGGCAGGGCTCAGGGCTTTCTGCTCCAACACGCGAGTAGTGGCCCTCCTTGGTGCTATGCTGGGTTGGACTGCTGGCACCACCTGTGCAGAAGTAACCTGGTCTGCATGGTCCTGTTGGAGCTCGGGTAGTTAATCCAGAACAGTAAAGTCTGAAAGAGATTAATTGGTTTAGGTGAGCTGAATTTCCTCTAGTGTGCTTTCTGTTAGTTGCTTCCCAAATCTTATGCAAAATAAACTATTATTCCCTTGATCACTGAGTTTAAAAGAGGAGCAGTGATGAAACTTCAGTAGAAATTATGTTAAATTTTATTGAAAATATTTCCTTGTGAATATTACATTAAGAATGAATGCAAATGTTCATTATGTGCCATGCATGACGCGGACAATTATGGTCTTTCCATGACCATGATTGTTCTTGGCAAAATTTTCTACAGAAGTGGTTTGCCATTGCCTTCTTCTGGGCAGTGTCTTTCCAAGACGGGTGGCCCCAGCCATCACCATTACCAATCAGAGATTGTCTGCCTGGCATCAGTGGTCGCATAACCAGGACTTGTGATATGCACCAGCTACTCATACAGCTCCCCCAACCACCTGCTCTCGTGGCTTCACCTGACCCTGACCTTGATCGGGGAGGGGGCTAAGCAGGTGCTACACCTCTCCCAAGGGTGACCTGTGGGCTAGCAGAGGGAAGGGGTGCCTTACACATCCCTTGGTAGTGACGTAGCTCCACTTCACCACCCAAGTTGCAATCAAGATTTTAAAATTCTGTACCAATTGCTTTTATGTGGATCCAATAGACAATCAACCCATTTGACTTTATACTGGTTTGACCGCTCCTCTGATTTTTTTGTCTGCAATCTCCTCCTGTCTATACCTAGCTGGACTGGATGCCAAGGGCTGATTGGGTTGAAGCTCCCTACACTGCATGTACATTGAGAATTCTCAGTGGTGAGTAGACCTCAAGCAGAGCAGCGTAATTGAAAATATAAACATAATTAAAAATAAAATCATTTAAAAAAATTAAACACTAAGAAATAATTGAAAGCATTAAATAACTTGCCTTTCTAACCTTCCGGCTACGAATCTCCAATAAATAATCTCACAACAAATCTGGCTGACTTTGGTTAGAGTTCAGCTTTGATTAGTTATGGACTAAATGGCTACACACTGCCTGCACCTTTTTATACTCTAATAAAACATTTAAACACTTCGTATTTGTCACATAAGCCAAAGCATAGAAGTGTTTGATGAGATGAAGATGTCTGTACAAACTGAAAACTGTTATGAGGCTCAAGTAATAAGGATCACTGAAAGTGTAATGCATTTCCCAATGGACTGAAATCGGAATCACAGAACTGTCCATTATTAACCAATTATGACAGGCAACAAACCTGTACAATAGGGCAATCATGTCGTTAAACAGAAGATCTGTTGCTCTCTACAAATAATATACATTCATCATTCAGGACATAAATGCCAGCAGTATCATCACACTTGTAACTGTTTTACATCACCAGGGTACTTTGTGCAGCCACATCATTCTCACCATTACACAAGCATTCTGCACACACCAGAGAACATTGTGGCAATAGTCAGCACTCAGCTGTCCTTGAAATGGTGCAATATTTCATCAGAAGCAATACAAATAATTTAAATTTATTCTTTTGCCCCCTTAATAGTTTTCAGAGTGTGTTTCTCTGCTTTTTGTTAAGTTAAGGCAGATGATCGAGGGAATGCCCACTAAGGTTTATCATTTTCTTCGGACAATTATATCTCAGTACATGGTTACTTGCTGAGTAGCTTATTTATTTAGCAATACAGCATGGAAAAGGCCCTTACAGCCCTTCGAGCCACACCACCCCTGCACCTCACAACCCTGATTACACTTAATCTAATCACGGGGAAATTTGCAATGACCAATTAATCGACCTGATACGTTTTTGGATTGTGGGAGGACATACAAAGACTCTTTACAGAGTGGCACCGAATTGAACTCTAAACTCCAGAATGCCCTAAGCTGTAATGGCATCACGCTAACTGTTGCTATGCTACCCTGGCGCCCACATACTGTGTTTTAATTATTTTCACAGTGTCATAGTCCAAAATACTAGGACTATGCTATGACACTCTACAGAAGTGTGAGACAAGAAGACCTTTGACCATACCCTGGAGGGCAAGGCAGACACTCCTTGGAGCTCTGCAGACCGCTGGTATTACTAAATGTGCCCATTGGACAGGGTACAGGGAACGCTGAACCAACAGGGCAGTAGCCTCCAGCTGTACAAACATCACCTGTGATCCCATCAACTGGGGCCTATGAAGAAAAACACATTAATTACTTGTTGAAAACACAAGTTTCATTATCAATGCTGTATACTGTCAATGCTTGTTGATGGATATCAGAAATAAATCTTCCCCTCCAACAACACATCAATAACATGTAGGATACCAACCACAAAGCATGATGGTATTTCAATTGCTTAGAACGACCAAAGTACAGACATTGGAAATGAACAAGAACAGCTCCCTAAATCATAATGAGCATCAGGAAAGGGTGTTTCAAAGGGATTCCTCCAATGACAAAGTTGGCACATCAAATCATGTATGACTGGTTCAGACTGGAAAGTTCTTAGTCCAGTCACTTGCCTATGAGATGTTACTGATATCATGCATTACCAATCTGAAAAGAAGGTTGTTCTTCTTGTCAAGCCAAGGATCAAAGTGTTAACACCCAAACAACGACGACACATTTTTCTTTTGTTTAAACAACTTTACTTTCAATGTACCCATTCAGTACCTGAGGACTGCCACCTATACACCTGATTTTGACATACCACTGAGAGAAGTAGAGAGACTCTGATGCACATGTTGGTGAGTCTTTTCTGAGTTAGTCTATGTTCAGTTCCTCAAAACCTCTAGCCACCAGACGTGCTTTTGGTATAATTCCTGTTGGGATTTCTTTCAAGGTGCACACCCATCTTGTAGACACTGTCTTTTGGCCAATGTCTCTATCTTCCTCAAAAACTCCATTATTTCTCCAAGTTCTGATTTCATCCTGCTTTGCAGATTCAAACAACACCTCTTTAGTTACTAGGACATCCTCACCTTGACTTTTCTCAGATGGTCCAGCCTGATCTATACTTGATTCACTATGAGGTCTATCTACATTTGACATATTGACTAACCCTGCAGTGCCAGCGACCGTGACTGGTTCTAGATAGTTCAAGTTGTATCAACTTTTATTTCTCCCTGTGGCTTTGCCTACTCATCCTAAGACTTCAGCTTTGTATGAGATACCAGTGTTTTGTCTACAAATCTCTCAGCTTGTCCTGTTTAAGAACAAAACTTCCATGTTGTCTTTGCACTTGCAATAATTTCTGTTCAGGTAACTCTGTGGGGTCCTTTGCTGCACTCTCCTCATCCCTGTCTGTGCTATATGGCCGTGTATCAGGTAAGTGCTTTTCATTTTCTATGTCATTCTCTATGGTGACCTGATGCTCTTCAGTTTGTGCTTTATGTAGTCTGGAATGATGCTCTCTCGCATATGTATTTCCATGTCTCACCAATACCACAACTCCATCCTGACCAATGACAACTCCAGGACCTTTCCATTCTATACTGTCTGATCTTTTGTAATCCACTTTGTCCCCTGTCTTATATTGGTCATCTGTAGCATGGACCTGTGCCATGAGTTCTCTTCAAATTCTCTCTGAACGCTCTGCTTCAGTAAAGCCTTCCTTGATACACGCAGTGCTGAAATATGTTTCCCAACCCACTCACTCCTTGTAGTGCCCTCCAGAGTAAGTGTCCTGTCAATCAGAAGAGAGGGAAGGTTTGGATTCTGGCAAAACACCAATTGATACGGGCTATAGCCACGTATATTGTGTATGGGTATTCTTCACCATAAGGGCCCAGTCCAGGACTGTGTTCTAATCACAGCCATTGCTTTTCTTTACCTTCAGCATTATTTGAGTAAGAATTTGATTGTGTCGCTCCAGAAGTCCATTACTTCAAGGACTATATGCTGCTATTGTCTTTGTTTCAATGTTAAAATTCTCTGCCCTACCTCTGCGTTCATCATTATTAAATTCACCACCATTATCAGTGAATACTTTCTGAGGTGGGCTATGCACACTTATCCAGGAATGGATGAAGTTTTTTTTTTTTTACTATCTCTGAGGGTCTCTTTGTGTTTACGATGCTACCAGCACTGAAATGTGTGAGCTCATCAATGATGTGGAGATACCACACTCTTTGCTTCAGTTCATGTAGGTCTACGGCTACTGTTTCACTGTACTCAGATGCTAGTGGCAGGCCAACTGCAGACTTGGGTTTGTGCTTTCCAAATGTTTGGCATGTCTCACAGCTGTCAATTAATCTGCTTTAGAATGGAAAATAATTGCATCTTTGTTTCCTGAACTCCTGAGCAGTTTCTGGAGTCTATCAATTGACGGGCGTCCAAAATGCTTGTGAAGTTTGAGCAACACTTTATTTTTCTCATCTATGGTCATATTTTGTGTGACGGTTACTACTTCATTCTCACATTGGTTCTCAGTAATGTCTTTATCTAGAATGTTCACACAGTAATGTCTTAAGCTGCTGAGCTCAAGAGACACTGGCTGTTGAAACATCATTGCTTGGTCATTCCCCATATCCAGTACTGCTCCTGCTTTCTTTAAGGAAGATTTACATAAGAGTAATGGAATATTCATTAGTACCACCTCTGCTCCAATGTAACATTTTGACTGCCCTATTTTTGAGGGAATTTTCACTCTTTTGGTGGAATGTACAATCTTTCCACTCCAGATTTGAATCCTTTTCAATTGGGTGTATATGTGTTTCCCAGTTTCTGCACTTCATTCTGGTTTAGTTCACTTACATAGCTTTCAAGCTATTTTTCTCCACGCACCGTGAGTGTGCACGCTGTATCAGTAACAGCAGATCTGAGAGAATGCCTCAGATATCTCTGCATTAGTAAGTGATTCCCTCACAAACAATGTGATATGGCACTCTTCTACATCTTCAGATTTGTTACGTTCTTCAGTTAGTCTAATTTGTTTGGTTCTATGCGGAGAGTTTCCTGCCCAGTGGCAAATACTTTGACATACACTGCACATTTTGATCTCCTACGGTACTTGTTTATTGGATTGTTGCCAGGTAATGGTACACTTGTCTGGTCCTTCTGAGATTTATGCTTGCTCTACTCTTGTTTTGGCTCAGTGCTTAGTTTCCTGACTCAAACTAATCACAACTGTTGCCCTATTGGCCTTTTCTCCAAAATCTGCTTCACTGCTCATTTCATAGATGCAAATGCAAGTTCTGTACATGCAGTAAACACTAGCTGTCTGTCCTTTATGTCTAGACACACAGTATCCAACAATTTAAAGTTAATACAGCAGCAGGAATTTCCATTTTGTATTTACACATGTGACTGTACTTTTGTTCAACATCAATAATATAAACAGCCTTATTTTTAGAATTGTCTCTATAAATTTTGTCAAAGTCTGAATATGCCTCATGAATCTGATCCTTTTCTTCCTTCAAAAACTGTCAAGTATATTTATTCATGTATACATACTGTCTTCTTTGTTCAAGTCTTCCAATGAAATTCTCATCGCGGTCTCTCTCATTCTTCCCAAAAGTGACAATGCAACAGCCAAGGCTTGCTCCAGTTCTGTAACACGAGTCCATATTCCAATTTAATTTTTCCAGCTTTCGTAAGGCTTACTCTCATCAAATGCTGGCGGGATCCTATAATTGGAAGCCCTCCTCTGCTACCACTGTTAACACCCAAACAACAAAGACACAGCTTTCTTTTGTTCATACAACTTTACTTTCAATGTATCCACCTAGTACCTGAGGGCCACCACCCTTACATTCCCCAATTCTCCTTCCACTTCCCACACAAGCGCAAAACATGGAGAGTGCGCATGTGTACTAAATACTTATTGTTCTAATGAATAGAACTGAACTCAAAACATAGAAGAGTGTTATGAGGTCCATGCTTGGATGGTTGAAGGGATTCTCCAATTACCAGTGGAACATCATTACCATTTTGACTCATCCTATCACAGACATCCCTTTGTTCTACACATCCCTTCCCCACCTTCTCTCCTTCTCAAAGCTAACGTTCATCTCTCTCTTTCCCATTTCTGACATAAGGTTGCAGTCTATAAATGTTAACTATTTCTCTTTCCACAGATTCTGTTTGACCTGCTGAGTTTTCCTGCTGTTTCTTTTTCTTCACAAAGAAAAACAAAGTATGGTCCAACAGAGGTTTTACTCAAAACTCATTACAATAAAACAAACAGATGGGAACTACAAGATTCATTCGTAGGTATATTTACATAGATTCAAAAGTCTCAATGTCATGGCACAATGGCTAATGCCATTGTCATATAACTCTACAGGCTGGAGTTCAATTCCAACTTCAGGCTGTATCTCTGTGGAGTTTCCTTCTTCTTTCTGTCACTACATGGGTTTCCCCTCGTCCTGTGGTTCCATCCCTCATTTCAAAAATTTCATAGGTTAACTAGCTGCTATAAGCCTAGGCAGGTGGTAGAAGAATCACAGAGAGTTAATGTGCAAGTGGGAGAGATTGGCTCATATGAAAATAAGTGGACTACTGGCACTGATGAGAATGCTTTTAGAAGCAGCATGGACTTGATGGATCAAATGGGCTTCTTTCCTGTCATATGAAAATATGTGATATTTTGTCTCTCGTCTCAGTGAGGTTTTTTTTATATGTGCTTTATGTTAATCATGCAACTCTTCACCTTTATGTAGTATATCATGGGGATTTTGCAGAGCTCCTGCTGTAACTCTGGTGGAAACATCAAAGGAGGAGGGCTTCCTTTGTACGTTTCTGCTGAATGTGTACCAGTGTAGTCATTGAACCAGACATGTGGAATTGAGTACAGCCAGAGGCTCATCTCTTGCACATGATTAGTGCAGGTGGTTTATGAAGAGCTACTCCTGTCAAATACAGCACTTGATTTCACGATGAGTCATTTTGATGATTTCCATGAAGACTTTTTAAGTATCAAACTTGTGCTCACTTTTTACCAGTCAGGGACATGAAACAGATGGAGCCAGAAGTGATCAAAACCATCTCTTGGCCTCACAGCAATCTGGCAAAGGCCTGAATGCTTGTTAGATTATGTTAAATGCTTAATGGTGGATGACTCGATAGTCCCATTGACTTTAGACCAGGAAAACATCTACCTAAAAATTTGAAATTGATATATGATTGTCACATGTACCAAGGTACAGTACAAAACTTTGTTTCGGATTAGTACATTGAGATAGGACTATAAGGGAAACAAATATAGTGTTACACTTAAAGAGAAAATGTTGTGGAGGCAGACAATAAGATGCAAAACCATAACAAAGTAAATTGTGAGGTTTAGAGCCCATCTTATCACACGAGGTCCATTCAATAGTCTTGTATCAACAGGATAGAAGCTGCCCTTTAACTTGTATACGTGGTACATGGAACTTAGAGGGCTATGCGGTAGGGGAATTCTAGGTAATTTCTAGAGTAGGTTACATGATTGGCACAACATTGTGGGCTGAAGGGCCTGTAATGTGCTGTAGATTTCTATGATTCTATATTCAGGCTTTTGTATCTTTTGTTCAAAGGGAAGGGGAGAAGAAAGAATGTCTGCAAAGGGCAGGATCTTTGATTTGGCTGTTGACAGAGTCCACCAAGTGCAGACTTGTTTTCAGAATGTGCTGAGCTGTGTCTATAAAATTAAATAAAACTGAAGTAGTCCCATTTGCAGGGAATTAGGGTTTCCACAAGATTAATGGCAGAATGGATGTGGGGCTCCAACAGTCACGGCAGACTTTGGAAACTCCTGGTGACAATTTTTGAAAGGGCAATTCAGCTTTGGAAATGAAAAACGCCCAAATAATGGCACATTTCCTCATGTTAATACTTACCGCAGTGGTTGCTCTTTCCCTGCAGTAGAACCCAGCCTTACAGTAACCAGTGGGCTGTGTCAATCCCAGGTCAGTGCAGTACTGGCCTCCTCCACATGGTGTGCAAGCAGATAATGTTCCAAGGCCCACATTGTTACTATATGTTCCACGTTCACATGGTTGTGGCTTCTCTCTGCTTTCAGGAGTACAATAGAAGCCCTGTTGAGACAATACATAAAGACATGGGCAAACCCTGAGGCAATAATCTTTCATACAGTTCATTCTGGATTTCATAGCACTGAGAAACATGATGAAACTAGGTAAACACTGAACAATCAAGCTGTGGTTAAGTTCCAATCTCTGCCTTTATTCCTATTTGTAGAATCTTAAATGCTGCCCACTGTGAAGTAGAATGTAGTGCGATATTGTCAGGCCAAATAAAACATGTAGAATCAATCCCAAACAACAGGACAATTCATTTGGCGTCCATCACGGTAGGATGGATAACAGTACTAAAGATGGTGATTGTCCAAAATGTCTTTCTCTCTCACTCACTGCAACAAAATATGTCAATGTTTGATGGTTCAAAGAACAAGTCTCACTTTGAACAATGGATTCTAATTGCTATTTCCCAAACAGACCGAAAATGAGGTCACAAGTTCAAAGGGTAATGTTTGGACATCAAGTGAAGGCTTATTAAGTGCACAAATATAGATTTTTCTAACCTTTGTTCCAACCATTGAGTTTACACGAGGCTGCATCATGTTTAGACATGGAGTCTGTATAGACCAGTACTGTGATGGTTACTATTTACTGTGATCATTAACTTTAGTGGATTGGAAAACTCTATGGTCTCTTTACTTAAAGTTCTCATTGTTAAAATTTGTCAGATCATTTTTTTCTCTTTTCCCTTGGACTGATCAAACTTAAAATGGCCATCCAAGAAACTGAAGGAGCTATTCCAAATATATCAGCAAGTTTATACTGCATTGAGGAGATGATGGGGCTGGAGGTGAACTTTTGGAGATGTGTCTCCACGTAGGTCCCACCACCATGAGCACCAAGAACTGTCAGTGCATTGTGCATCCTCAGTGTTTATAATCCATATAGAATTAAGAGATCCTACCACTGCTCTCCTTTTCATTATTGGTCATTAGAAAGAAAGTCTTGCATCCATGTGGAACCTCTCTCAGACTCCAAAAGTAGTGGGACCACTTTCTTAAAGTATAATTATGATTGAAACAAGGGGATGCAACCACCATGTTGCATTGTTCTCAGTGCAGTAATGACATAGTAACCAGATAATTTATTTCAGTGATGGTGGATGATCAATAGATACTGGCTAAGAGTCTATTGGTGCTGTGGAATAGCCTACAATCTCTTGAAAGAGTGCATGATGTTTCAGTTTAACAGTTCACACTGAAGATTACATTTTCAACAGAGCAGTGCGTAGAGTGCCAGTATAGATTTTGTGTTTGAACTCTGAAGTGAGGTTTGAACAGACAACATTTGGACCAAAAGATGAATATGTTACCACTAGACCATGTTTGATGCCTTTGAAATTGAACCCAATGTTTCAATTTAGAGCACTTGGAGAGTGAGCGTCAATAAAACGTCATTACCTACTCCAACACCTACCATTTACATAACCCACAAACAGTACCTTAGGACAAAGTTTGGGTTTCTCCAAACCAGAAGTATCACAATAGTGTCCTGTTGGACACTGTGAACAACTGTCTTCTCCCTCTGCGGCAGAGTTACTCTGATAAAAACCACGTTTGCATGGGAAAGAGAATGGATTGCCTGTCCTCACTGGGCAGTAGTGTCCTTTAGGGCAGTATCCCGTCTGTAATATAAAAAAAGTATGAACTATGACTATACATGAGAACTAAATATATAATGCCAACGTATTAAACATCATTAAATTCTCTAGTTGTCACTTAATTTCTGAGTAAATGATTCAAATTCTTTAATTATGAAGCAGCACTAATTCGATGTTTCTACCTTTTAATATATTTGAATTTTTTATAATATTCTCTCTTTCACTGTCTGGAGCATTACGTTTTTCTTAAAGTATTATTTCTTCCGCTTTATCTTCCAGTTTTTATTGGAAATTGGTCTTTGCTAAAATAATAAATGATTCATGAAAAGATCCATTCTTAGCTAAAGCCTTGTCTGGAACCCAGTTTTGGAGAACTTCAATATTTATATCCACTATTACAAGGGAGGAATAGGGATGTATCACCTCTGTGTAGAGCAGGCTGTTTTGGCAATGAAATGGGTAGTAAAAACGTCCTGACGTACTCACTCACTAGAAAGAACTCAGATTAAGGTCTTTTTAAACTTCTGAACAGGCCGCCTAATTGCTCAAGCAAAGCCTTTGGACATGCAAATGAAGTTCTCATTGGGCTCCCTGCACATACAAATGGTGACTTTAACACAGGTTTACTGCAAGTGGTTATTCATTTATTGTAAATAAGTTGGGACTCATTGGAAAGGATCAATGGTCCCAAATGGGCAAGTGTTCCATTCCAAGTATGCTCACAGCCCTCTGTCGCAATTCCCAAGTTCTTTACTCCCATGAGACACTCCCACCACCTTCTTCCCACACCTACTTTTATTCCACTCAGCAAGCAATGGTGGCCCTGATTCCCTTCTGGAAAGATCGGAAAATAAATGACAAAGTTTAAAGCTGAGCAAAAAAAAAAAAAAAAAAAAAAAAAAAACTTGGTTCACAAACTTACTCCAGTGCACATGACTTTCACTTGCTCCTATCAGGCTAACCAGACCAGAATTAAACACAGTCCATATCCACTAACTGAATATCGAAAGTGTTGTGAGAGAATGCTCATTTCAGTTTTCAATCTTGCCAAGAATTCTGTGCTAACGCGGATCTTCAGACTAGAAGAGGCTAGGAATAGGAACAGGGCGATACTAGAGTTCAAACTACACTATTCACCCAGCAAATGTACTTCCAATTTATTGCAGGCTCTGATCCAGAAAATAGATCAATTTCCGTGAATGAATTCCACAAATCTGCCTTAATTATGTAATTATCCTATTATTGGATAACAGATATCCCATTTTCATTGACTGTTTAATACAGTGGATTCTGGTTAATTGGACACATCGGGACCTGTACATTTTGGCCCAATTAAGCGGCTGACCCAATTAGCCAGAGTTTCATGGAGATGGTTTAAAAAAGACAAACTATGTAACAAATTATGTACTTAAATGAAATACAGAACAAATTAGAGCACTAGCAAAATGCTGAAGTTCTGCTGAAGGGTCTTGGCCCAAAATGTCGACTGTTTACTCTTTTCCATAGATGCTGCCTGTCCTGCTGAGTTTCTCCAGAATTTTGTGTGTGTAGCTTGGTTTTCCAGCATCTGTAGATTTTCTCTTGTTTGTGATTAGAACACTACCAATATTACTACAGTACTATAAAACTTTGGATTATAAGAGCTATTGATGGAGGGATTCATTCAGTATACACTGCTCTGTGTTCTTTTGATTGACTGCAAATGAGCAAAATCAGCGCAGACCCCTGGTGCAGATAATGTTCTGCCTTCATTGCTTTCCTGCATGAAACAGTGTCAAAAATCACTGCTTTTTTTAATTTGGCGTCAGTCAGCCCAAATGAGTAACATAACAGAAGTATATGCAATGGAAGCTATTTAAAAACTGTTCACTCTAGTCATAGTCATGCTTTATTGATCCCGGGGGAAATTGGTTTTCGTTACAGTTGCACCATAAATAATAAATAGTAATAAAACCATAAATAGTTAAATAGTAGTATATAAATTATGCCAGGAAATAAGTCCAGGACCAGCCTATTGGCTCAGGGTGTCTGACCCTCCAAGGAAGGAGTTGTAAAGTTTGATGGCCACAGGCAGGAATGACTTCCTATGACACTCTGTGTTGCATCTCGGTGGAATGAGTCTGTGGCTGACTGTACTTCTGTGCCCACCCAGTACATTATGTAGTGGATGGGAGACATTGTCCAAGATGGTATGCAACTTAGACAGCATCCTAAGTATGGTATACTGTCTAACTGCCACACAAATGCACACGACTGACACTAGTGAGAAACTGTTGCATTCACCAAATCTTCATTTTCATTGTAACATTCAAGATGATTGGTGAATCCTTCAACTTCTTTGTAGTTCCTAACTTGTTGAAATAATGAAATCATTTCACTTTCACCCACGGCCGTTTCTCACATCTCCAAGCCTGAATGCTTGAAACCACAGTGAGCTAAACAGTTCTGAATTGACTTACGGCTTATTTCTTGCCAACTATCAGTGACAAAAATCACTGCTTTTTAAAAACTGTTCGCTCTGAGTACAGTGTAGTGTCTAACAGCCACACCATGCATGCGACTAACACTAGTTAGAAACCGTTTGGCAACAGTCTCATGTCCCAATTAAGTGGCATAGTGTCCCAAATAAACAAAGGGAGCCCTGGTTAGTTTTTGTTCTTTAAGAGTTGACCCAAATAAGCGGCTGTCCCAATTAACCGATGGGCTAATTAACTGGAATCTACTGTACTTAAAAAAAAAAGAATCAAAGTTACATCTACATTCTGGCTTTTCAGTCAATACAGTTCACATTTTATGTAATTTGTCCAAGTTAATCTATATGTATATTCTCAATATTAATTTAACTACTATTGTTTTACAATTCTTCATTATTATTATAAAATGCACAGGTACAACTGGGTAGGAATACATAACAAGTGGCATAGTACTCAAGTGAAAAACACTAGAAATTCTGCAGATATTGAAAATCCAAAGCAACACACATGAAATGCTGGAGGAACTCAGCAGGTCAGGCAGCATCTAGGAAAATGAGTAAACAGTCAATGTTTCGGGCCGAGATCCTTCTTCAGGACTCAATTATTTGTCTGGTAGGAGGGTTAAGAAACACAAGGAGGGGATTGGGAAAAAAAAAATCCGCCCTGATTGAATGGCCTAATTCACCTCTCGTATGTTATGGTCTTATACCCTTATGTTTCTGTTTTAAAGTGTTATACTATAAATCTCCTGATGATTAAAACAACTACAGAGCTACAGTAATGAAATGTTACTCACAGGCTGAGAGATTGCATTGGGCATTGTACCTTCACTGTAACAGTACATTCCAGCTGGACAGGGAATACATTGTGACACATCCTCCAGTCCTTCCTGGTCACTGTAAGTACCATTTGGGCAAAGTCTGGGGTTGGGGTTCTGAGGTGAAATAAAAAGAGAAAAAATTAATAGAGACACAAGAGACTGCAGATGCTGGAATCTGAAGCAACAGCAAACTGGAGGAACTGTTATTTAATTATCACCTTATATGCTTACTGCTTTCAACAGAGCACAAATTCTTAGCCCAGTGTTTTGTTCATTACCACATAGAACCTTTATCTATTTAACAGCAAAAATATGAAGATTCCACTGCAATTCAGTACCAAAAGAGCATCACATTCTTGACTTCAGATGGGAATCAAAATAGTTGAAAATATTCAGAACCTCATCTCATATACAGAATACATTCTGAATCTGTTTGTATTATTTATAGATATCGACAGATCATTGGTGATCTGTTTCTCTGTTGTTTTTCCTGTCAAAGTAGAGGACTTTGCATATGTCCATATTATATTTCGTCTGCGATGTTCTCATCTATATTCTTATATACCTTTGTATGCCTTTTGGCTTGAAGAAAGCTACCCTCACCTATCTGGTGCTTGGGGTGGAACGGTCTTCTGCTTTGCCAGTATTCATCAATTCCAGCAGATCCCTGGCATCCAGCAACAATGACTATTCAAACTCAATTACATGAAAAGTTTCTCCTGAGAACGCGCAAGGAAGGTAATACATTCAACAGTATACATAAAGCAAAAATGAGTTTAGAACTTACACCTTAACAAAATTGAAGTTCAGGAAGACAGAACTATAAAACAACACAAAGAAAAATTATTTATTTTATTTAGCAATACAGCGTGGAATAGGCCCTTCTGGCCCTACAAGCCACGCTGCTCCAGCCACCCCCGACAACCCCGATTTAACCCTAACCTCATCACGTGACAATTTACAATGACCAATTAACCTACCCGGTATGTCTTTGGACTGTGGGAGGAAACCAAAGCACCCGGAGAAACCCATGTATTCCATGGGGAGGATATACTGAGAGTCCTTACAGGGGATGCTGGAATTAAACTCTGAACTCCTATGCCCCAAACTATAAGAGCATTGTGCTAACCACTATGCTGCCATGGCTATCATGCTTATATTATTTTAAAATACTTGATATTTGATATGTGATGTCTAAGACAATCACATTCTATATTGGTCAAGGTTAGGATTAGAGTTAGGGTTAGAATAACTAAAATAACTTGAAAATTGGTTATTTTAGATTCAAAATTCAACACTGTTTAATGTGATTTTCAGCACAGAAATATAAAGGAGAACAAACTAATTGTTACTCTGGACCTAATGCAGCACAAAAATACACAATAAGATAAAGAACACAATAATAAAATAAATATAAATAAATAACATAGCATATATATATATATATATATATATATATATATATATATAGATTGATTGTATGTCCACAAAATGATTGTAGGTACAGGAGTAAATGATAAAGTAGTGCTGTTTGGGGGTGTGGAGGGGTGGGTTAGTGGGTGGAGGTATTGATCAGCCTTATAGTGTGGGGAAAATAACTGTTTTTGAGTTTGATGGTCCTGGCGTGGATGCTACGTAGCCTCCTCCCTGATGGGAGCGGGATAAACTGTCCGTGAGCAGGGTGGGTGGGGTCCTTCATGATGTTACCGGCCCTTTTCAGGCACCTTCCTGTGGATATGTCCTTGATTGCAGGTAGGTTGGTGCCGGTGATACATTGGGCAGTTTTGACTACCCGATGTAGAATCTCCCTGACCACCGCAGTGCAGTTTCCGTACGTACCATGCAGAGGTGCAGCTTGTTAGGATGCTCTCCACTACACATCTGTAGAATGACGCGAGCATAGTTGTGCACAGTCCAGCTCTCTTCAGCATTTTAGCATCAAAGCGTTTGCTAACAGATTATTCTTGGTATAGTAAGAATTTTCATATACCCCTCACAATAGAACGTAATATTTTCAAGGTATATTTATTCATTCATTCGTTATGTGCTGTGTCGTATGACATGAGCGACCATGATCTCATGACCATGATTGTTCTTGGCAAATTTTTCTACAGAAGTGGTTTGTGATCGCCTTCTTCTGGGCAGTGTCTTTACAAGACGGGTGGCCCCCCCCCGCCCCCCGCCCCCCCCAGCCACTATCAATACTCTTCAAAGATTGTCTGCCAGGCATCGATGGTCGTATAACCAGGACGTGTGATATGCACCACCCGCTCCCGTGGTTTCGCGTGACCCTGATTGGAGGGTCGGGGAGGGGGGACACTCAGGAGGTGTTACACCTTGCCTGAGGGTGATCTGTGGGCTAGCAGAGGGAAGGAGCAGTTTACACCTCCTTTGGTAGAGATGTATCTTCACCCTGTCACCCTACAAGGCCTATTACAGGAACAATTATTCATAAATATGAGGTTTGCTTTGGTTTACCATTTTACCTCCATTATATAGAAATAGGATGGTAAAAGATGCAGCCTTGGAGGAGCTGCAAATCTCTGGTGGAGATGCAGGATTTTGCCGATAAATTATAGATGTGTAAAAATGTATGGGCCGCTGTCAGCTTGCTTAAGAGTGAACTCTGTTTCACTGTTCTAATGACTACAAAATCTGGGCCGTTTTGCTCCATCAGTGCTGTTGCCACCAGATGGCAACATGCAGCTTTGGATACAACATTAAGAACATTATTTTTTGTATAATTTTCCACAAAATTATACTTTGATATCAGCTTTGGAGTCTAAACTCTTTTTCTTTCATTTTATTAACCATAATATGTATGCTGGAATGTGAACATTTCCATTTTGTTGTTTGCTGCTCCTCATGGTTTTAATCTGAAATAAAGGATGCTCTGCTAGAATAGCTCTCTGCTTCCACCCTATCAGATACTAGAGCTTCCAGACAAACTTCCATTATTTATTTCCTTGCACAATGCCTCCATTAACCCCTGGTCTGCTTTGAGTATGTTCTAGCATAAAGTATGGTTTCTGATGGAAACTAGAAGATTATCAATCTTCTACCCTGTTCTTACTTTCTCAATGTGCTCTTTAAAATGCACAACCTCACTGTCTGTCTGCTCCATCCTCTCACACTCTGTTTTTGTCCATTGTTCCTCTCCTGTCCCACCAACTCTGCCCCCTGACTTTGTCCTACTCTTTCACTACAGTCACAGTTAAACACCAGCCATGCACAGTTATCATTTACCATTTGTTGGATCTGTGTAAAATGTCAAAAATGGTAAGTAGAAGTGAAAGGCAACTGAAAGACCAGATTAACCCTTGTAGAGTGATTGGAAGTGTTCTGCAAAGTGATTACCCAATCTGCATTTGCTTTCTGCAAGGTGAAGGAGTCCCCTCCACATCTTCCTTTTAAATTGTGCTCGTTTTATCTTTTTTCCATTTCTAATGGAAGGGCATCAAACTGAAATGCTAATTTTGTTGCTTTCTTCACAGATGCTGCCAAATTTCCAAATCATTTCTAGCATTTTTGGATTTTAACGCAAGTACACAGTACAGGACACAAACAGATCTTCTGACCAACCATGTCTGTGACAAGCATGATGTCAAATTAAACTGATCTCATCTGTCTACACATGGTCCCTTTTCTTCTATTTCTAGCCTGTTCTTCAAACAGTTACAGTGCTCCTTGGGCTTCCCCAACTTCAACTGCCGTTTCATCAGAAACTACAGCCAAATTAGCATTCCTCTTACCTCCCTCACTGAATCACCGACCTCACGGATAACCTGGTCTGGATCACGCTGTCGAGGAGCTCAAGAGACACTTCATCATCGCTCCCATTCTCCACCATCTGTACCTCTCCAGACCTTTTGTGATTGAGGTCAATACATCTGTCATGGGCATTGGGTCCCTCCTCTCCCAGCGAGGACCAGACGGGAAGACAGACCATTGTGCCTTTTACTTGCACAAGTTCAAATCTACACAGCACCATTGTGGAGTAAGAGACAGTGAGCTACTCACCATTAAATAGACTTTGGAGGAATGGAAACTTCAGCTGATGGGAAACAGAGTCTTTCCTGACCTGAACTGACCACAAGAACCTCATATCCATACAACAGATGCACCAAGTCAACTCACGTTAGGTTTTGCTGGGCCCTCTTCTTCGAGCAATTCAATTTCATCATCTCCTACTGACCCAGCTCCAAGAACACTAATGCCCTGTCATGGCAGTTCAACCCAGTTGAAACAGAGACTGACCCTCAGCCCATCATTCCATTCTCTCAGAACCTTGCCCATATCATCTGGGACCTTGAGAACCAGAACCACCAGGACCTACAGCACGAGTCTGCTCCGGCTGACAACCTTACGTACGTGCAGGCAGCCGTGACCTCTGAGGTACTCCAGTGGGTCCATTCCTCACCTCTCCGACCATCCAGGCACAGGATGGACTATGGATTTTCTGCGACGCCGGTTCTGGTAGCCCACCAGGATTGCAGATGTACATCAGCTTGTTGTTGCCTGCCCTCAATGTGCTAAGTCCAATTCCTCCAAGTAGCAGCCCTCTGAGCTCTTGCAGCTTCTACTGGTCCCCCGATGCTCATAGTCCCACATCGTCATGGATGTCATTACGGGCTTCCTACCTTCCGATAGGGTCACAGTGATCATGAGAGTAGTGGACTGCTTCTCCAAGGCTGCCCGCTACGTTGTCCTTCCCAAACTTCTATCAGTCACTGAGGTGGCAGACCTGGTTCTCCAACATGCAGTAGGTCTGCACTGTTTCACTCAGGGCATTGTGTCAGACCAGGACCCACAATTTGTCTCCCAATTCAGGTGAGCCTTCTGCTCCATCCTTCACACCGCAGTGAGTTTGTCGTCTGCAGACCGACGGTCAGTGTGAAAGAGCCAATCAGCAAGTGGAGAAGTTTCTGCAATGCTTCACCGCCGCTAACCCTTCCACATGGAAGTAGTACCTTCTCTGGGCTGAACTGTCCCACAATGTGCACAGCTCCTCTGCCACAGCTCTGTCACCCTTTGGGGAACTTTATGGCTAACAACCCCCGTGTTCGCCAAGGAGGAGCCAACGGTGGAGGTTCCATCAGTCATGGACTGGTTTGCCGTTGCTGGAATGCTTGGAAGAGGGTACGTAAGGCCATTCTGGTTGCCAACCTCACCTACTGTCACCAGGTTAACTGCTGTCAGTGCACTACTCTGGCCTGGGACCTTGCGAGGTTGTCCACCTAATACCTGCCCCTGTGCAACGACTCCCACAAGCTCTTGCCCTGGTTCATTGGTCTCTTTGAGACTGCCCATTGCAACAATTCAGCCACTTATCTCCAGCTACCACCATCCCTCAGGATCACTCCTACCTTCCACATGTCTTGCCTCAAACCACCTGAGCCTGCACCTCCAGAACCAAGGATGGCGGAAGGTGGTCCAGTGTACACGGTTCGCTAGTTGATGGATTCTCATCATTGTAGATGAGGTGTTCAGTACCTGATTGACTAGGAAGGGTGCGGCCTGAGGGAGAGATCTTGGGTGTCATCCAGTTTGAGCTTTGATTCTTCACTTACAAAGGAGTTCCACTGGAACCATCTGGATTATCCTGGGCTGTCGGGTGCCAGCATTAGGAGGTGGGGGAGTCCTGTCAGTTCGACACAGGCAGGCACCTCCCAGTCTCCACCCAGCTAAAAGGAGTCATCCACAACTCATTTCTAACTCATCACCTGCAGCCTATTTAAACCCAGCTCTCAGCCACAGTCCTTGTTCACTCATTCAAACCAGCCAGTCTCAACCAGTTTCTCCTGGCCTTCAGTTAGCCTGTTGCCTCGTTGTGTTAAATAGCCATTCTCTCTTGTTTTATGGCCCCTTGTAGCCTGTTAATTTGCAGTTTATTATTATTCACCACTCAATTATCCCTGCTGTTCTGTGTTTGGGTCCTGCCTTCTTTACATTTCCCGACAACACTAATTCCCCTAGCAGTGTTTTTCAAGTACCTACCACTCTCTCTAAAGAAAACTGTCACATAACTCTATAACAAATCTCCAGTGATGTAGGCCCACCAGCATATAAATTCCTGGTTTATCTCTATTAATGTTCTGAAAAAAGGTGCAATAACACTGGCTATTCTGCAGGTCTCTGGGACTTTTTATCCAGCTAAAGTGGATGCAAAAATCTCTTTCAAGGCTCCAGCAATGTCCTCTCTTACTTCTCTCAATAACCTGGGACAGACCTCATCAGGGTCTGAGAATTTTTCACATTACTCAAGGCTGTCCATTCTCCATTAAATCTGTGCTTTTTGTTCTCCCTTCAAGTGCAGCTATGTTGAAGTTATCTTATTAAAGAACCTTTAATTCTTTGTTGGTGGGATTTTTTAAATGAACATTTACATTCATCTAAAAAAATGAGTTCAGTGTCTCCTTACAGTTCTATTCTCAGGACACCAGTAACCTCTGGTAACCTGTTCTTCAGTTGAAGCAATGGCCAGAAATCTCATTGATGTTGGTGGGAAGTGAAATGTTAGCACTTAAAAATTATTAGCACTGCAAATAACACACATCAAAGTTGCTGGTGAATGCAGCAGGCCAGGCAGCATCTCTAGGAAGAGGTACAGTCGATGTTTCGGGCTGAGACCCTTCGTCAGGGCTAACTGAAAGAAGAGTTAGTAAGAGATTTGAAAGTGGGAGGGGGAGGGGAAGATCCAAAATGATGGGAGAAGACAGGAGGGGGAGGGATGGAGCCAAGAGCTGGACAGGTGATTGGCAAAAGGGATATGAGAGGATGATGGGGGGGGAGAGGGGGGGGGAGAGGGGGGGGGAGAGGGGGGGGGAGAGGGGGGGGGAGAGGGGGGGGGAGAGGAGGGGGGAGAGGAGGGGGGAGAGGAGGGGGGAGAGGAGGGGGGAGAGGAGGGGGGAGAGGAGGGGGGAGAGGAGGGGGGAGAGGGAAAATAAATAAATAAATAAATAACAGATGGGGTACGAGGGGGAGGTGCGGCAGTAACAGAAGTTAGAAAAGTCAATGTTGATGCCATCAGGTTGGAGGCTACCCAGACGGAATATAAGGTGTGGTTCCTCCAATCTGAGTGTGGCTTCATCTTTACAGTAGAGGAGGCCGTGGATAGACATATCAGAATAGGAATGGGATGTGGAATTAAAGTGTGTGGCCACTGGGAGATCCTGCTTTCTCTGGCGGACAGAGCATAGGCATTCAGCAAAATGACCTCCCGGTCTGCGAAGGGTCTCGCCAATATATAGAAGAATGCATCGGGAGCACCGGACGCAGTATATCACCCCAGCCAACTCACAGGTGAAGTGTTGCCTCACCTGGAAGGACTGTCTGGGGCCCTGAATGGTAGTGAGGGAGCATTTCAAATGTCTGTGTTCTTATTAATATGGCTCACATTAACCTCCCTCCCCCCCCCACCCCTGGCATCACACCTCTTCCCCGGGTTTCACCTATCACCTCATGTTTCTTTCTCCATTTCCCCCACCTCCTCATCTTTTTTTTCCTCAACTGGCCTGCTGAGTTCCTCAAGCATTTTGTGTGTGTCACATTAACCTTTCACCATGTTTCCTTATTTAATACAATGACCATCTAGGATCTCACTTTCTTAACTTGCTTTCTCTTCACTGCTCTCCCTTGACTAAATTTCTGGTATATTCCCTCTTCCTTTCCAGCCTTGGTAAAGGGTCTCGGCCCAAAATATCAACTGTTTATTCTCTTTCGTAGATACTACCTGATCACCCATATTATACAACATGGCACATAATGAATGGACGAGCTCCCTTCAGGGAGCTGAACCACTCAGTTCCCCTCCAGTGAGTGGTATCTCGCTGCTGCCATCAGGTAAAAGGTACAAGAGCCTCAGGACTTGAACCACCAGGTTAAAGGACAGTTACTAACCCTCAACCATCAGGCTCTTGAATAAAAGGGGATAACTTCACTTACTTGCCCATACATTGAGATGTTCCCTCAACCAATGATTTCACTTTAAGAACTCTTTATCTTGTTATTTCATGTTTTTGTTATTCATTGCTATTTATTTATATTTGCATTTGCACACTTTCTTGTCTCCTGCACTCTGGTTGATCTTTCATCGATCCTGTTATAGTTACTATTCTATATATTTGCTGAGTATGCCCACAAGAAAATGAATCTCAGGATTGTATATGGTGACATAGACGTACTTTGATATATTTTGAACTTTGAAGTAAATCTCTTTTCTCATCCCCTTCCGGCTCCTCTCCCAGCTTCCTCCACCCTTCATTCTCTTTCTCTTCCCCTCTTCATACACACACACTCGACTTCACCTTTCCTTGTCTCTTATATCTGTGTCTTGCATGTTCCAGGAATGCAAACAGCCTTTGAAACAGGAAGCCAAAAGAGAAGCAGTCGGTGCACTCTGAACAAATAAAAATTGTGACACTGTTTCCAGTTCATTGTGTTCCACGGTGTTTGGTTTACTCATGCAAGGAATAGAAAACAGTTGACTTATATTGAGCTGAATCAGTATTATTGTTATCCTCTTGTTCCACCAAGTAGTTTGTTGCCTCAGGGCTATTTACATGTTGTCTACTTGTAGGGCAAGTGTGCATTAGAAGGGTCACTTTATTCAAGGTGGATGAACTTTTCTCTGATTATCATTCTTCAGACCATCAACATTGACTGAGCTCACAGTTTTTGTTCACATTTCCATTGCTTATTTTCAAACTGGTGAAAATTATATTTTGGCAGATTAATATTTTCTTCAGCAAATTAGATATCAATACAATGAGCTACAACATCTAGACTTTTGTAGATAGCAGAGATCAACAGATAGATTTTAAACACACTCTGTTAATCAACCCAAAGTAAGATAGTGTTGAAGACGAGAAATGGTCGACTCACCATGTTTCCTTGGAGGCAGTAATATCCCTTGGGACAAGCATCTTTGTTGGGATCAGGAACTCTGTTCAGGCCCTTCCGACAAAACATTCCCTTTGGACAAATCAGCTGTTTTATCATCACTTCCCAGCTTGTTGATTCACCATCACAGTAATAACCCAGCAGGCAAAGGTCACAGGAGCTAGAGCCAAAGTCCTGGGATCATATATACAGAAATGTAACCAAGAAGCCATCTGGCTAATTCAATCAAGAGAGAATATTGAATATCTAGGTCGAATCATTGGAAATGAGAGAACAGCCTGACAAGATATGAGACTGGACATTCCAACTCTGGATTATTCTTTAGAGTAGATTGTTCTATGCTGGACATATTATCTCACAAGAAATTTAATCAATCTTTAAATTGCAAGTGCTCTTTCCAACTTGTTGTACTTGCTGGGTACCGAGGCAGATCTCGATTCTTCGTGAGTGTATTCAATCTGGGGCTGAGCTCCAATCCTCTCCATTACTAACCATCCACATCCATTTCTTTAAGCTCCCACCCTCTACCTTTACTCTGATGATACCACCCTGTTGAAAAGCTCACCCACGTGATTATTATTTGCAGTCTCAATTTACGGAGTGGTTTCCCCATTGGCTTTCCATCTTAACTTCTCTTCACTTCAATAACAGTACTGCTGTTCACATCAACATAGTTGTCCATCAAATTTATGTCTGCATTCAAAATTCTTATTGTTTTCAAAGCTCTGTACAGATTCTTCACAGTTGTCCTCCTTCAACCTTGTCTCTGTCTGTCTCCCATGCTATTGTTCTTTACTAAATGGTGTGCTGAGCCCTAAGTTCTCAAACTCTCTTTGCTTCGCTCTCTTCCCTTAGGGCACCTACAGTATTGATCTGACCAAGCTTTTGGTCAACTATTCAAACATCATATGTGGCTAGAAGTGGGGATTTGTCTGATAAAGACACTCCATCAAATTTATCATGGTTGTAGTACCTTTGAGGGGTATGAAGAAAAATACAGCTATGATGATTTATGAATGTGTACCTACTCGTGGTGAAGCCCAGGGAGCCTAGCTCCTGGCACAAGTAAAAGAGTTGGAATGCATCTGCTCCAGTGGACTAACCTGCCTCCATGAGAGACATATTTCCAGGAGAACCTATGTGAAAAAAAAAACTTCCTGTCCCAAACTACATCACTGTGATCGGAAATAGGGATCCCTGACATTGGCTCATGCAGAATTAAGCACTATATGACAAAGCGACACATCAATGGTGTTGATGTGATAAGTTACGACTGTGAATGTCTAATTTTGTTATTTGACCAGAGGTGGGACATTGCCAGAATGTCGTCAGTTCTGGTGCTTCTGATATTTCAGATTCAGATATAAATTTATTTATCACATGCACATTGTGCCATACAATGAAATGCGTAATTTGTGTTAACAACCAACACACCCTAACTATACGTTGGGGGTAGCTCGCATGTGTTGCCATACATTCCAGCACCTTGTGCCTAGGCTTGACTGCATTCATTCATTAACGTTAATCAGCAACAGTTAAAAGTATGTTGAGTGATACTTCATATTCTGCACTATCATCTGTGGGCTGTGAATCTGAGTAGTAACAGCAATGTCATTTCAGGGTTTATAACCAGAATAAAATCATTTATGAGGTACTGTCACATACAGTGTAAATGGAAAAGATACAGTATGGTTATAATTACACAGTCGCACTGATACTTTCTTCAGCCAGTAGCATGAATCTCTAGGCAGAGCTAGCATAATTTTTTAATGGGCACATCTTCAGCATAGCTATTACCTTTTTAAATTAAAAGGTATTAAACTGACCATTGCATTCAAAGAGCTCTTGGAAATGGCTGCCATGGTGAGGAAGAGGTGCCACAGAGGAGAAAGGAGAATGATATTAGTAATTATAGAGACATGCCTGATCAGAGACTGTTTGATCAAGGACACCAAAATATCACGGTTGCCATCATGGGCACCACGTATAGAAACACCAATGCCCTCAAACAGAAAATCCTACAAAAAGTAGTGGATACGACCCAGTTCATCACGGGTAAAGCCCTCCCACCATTGAGCACATCTACATGAAATGTTGTCACAGGAAAGCAGCACCTATCATCAGGAACTTTGACCCTTTAGGACACGTATTTTTCTCACTGATGCCAGCAGGAAGGCGGCACAGGAGCCTCAGGATTCACACCACCAGCTTCAGGAACAATTAGAATCCCTCAGCCATCAGGATCTTGAACCAAAAGGGATAACTTCACTTAATTTCACTTACACCATCATTGAAATGCTCCCATAACCAATGGATTCACTTTCAATGACTTTTCATCTCATGTTCTCATTTTTTATTGCTTATTTATTATTATTGCTTTCTTTTTATACTTGCATAATTTGTTGTCTTCTGCACTCTGATTGAAAGTTGGACAGTCTTTTATTGATTCTATTATGGTATTATTCTACAGATTTGCTGAGTATGCCCACAAGAAAATTAATCTCAGGGTTGTATATGGTTACATATATGTACTTTGATAATAGTTTTACTTTGAACGTAACATATGACATATGATGCTGACATGGTTTAAGGAATATGGACAGGACACCATTCCTCAACCTGCATAACTCACTTTAACAACAATTTACTCTCCTTTCCTTCACCCTATCCAATTCCAAGACCTTCTGTGTCTGTTGAATGTTTCGTCACACAAACTGACCGAGTATCTGCCAGCGCCACAGCTCTGTGGAGTTATTGTTCCAGGTCCTGAACAGAAAAATCCAGAAGGGCAGAGCTGGCAGTCCAGAATTGATGCACCATCCTCCTCACTCTGATATGTACCCCTGCAAAAAAAAAACTGAAATCAATCTCTTCACCAATAACGTTTGAACTGTACTGGCCAAGAAACTTCACTTCAATGAACAAGATTAACTGAGCTGAACCTTATGTAGGAACATGTGGTCAGAGCTAGGCTATCCAGATCCTCATCATCTAACATAAGATCTAGGCATTTTCATCTGAACCAGCTCCTGCGGGGGGAGGGAGGGAGAGAGGGAGGGAGAGACATCTTTATCATGGCTTCCCATTAACAATTATCAATCCTTAAACTGATACTTCTTGCCTCTATTGCACACCCTGAAAGACACAAAACCTCCACACTGCAATCCCTGGTTCTATAAGGTGTAAAATCCCAGTCAGTTGGTCTGTGCCATCTATGATCTGGGCCTGGAGTTGATGCAATGGCTTTCCTTCCAACTCTGTCTTCGACCTTTATGAAATCACATCGGTGTTCTATGGAAATTACAGTACGCAGTTTAGTCAAGCTATATTGATATTCATTCATAAACTGTAGATCTGTTCCCATGTGCTGATACTGTTTCAGATCTTGTATATCCCTTTTCTTCGTCTGTACTTACCAAGCCAATATTCAAATTGCTATTACTTGTGTTTCAGACCCTGATTATGGTAATACCTTTCAATGTCTCAGAAAGCTGTTGGTAAAATAAATTACTTTGGCTTTATCATAATTTCTATACTCACATGCTTAATTACCCTCAACGCCAGAATACAACAAATCTATATGAATCCTCTCCAAATGCTTGAATCACTTCAGCTATAGTAATCTCTCTTAATCTCTGCTACTCTAACAAGAATGAATGTAACTTTTAGACTGTTAGCAACATTCCGCTGTTTTGAGAATGAATCTCAGTTGGGGACCACACACATGGCACTGCTGGGTACCACTTCTCTCCTCTCCCAAAGTAGCAATACACTTACATTCCAATATATCAAGTCACTTGACAGCTCTCTTTATAAAGTAGTTCTTATACCCACAGGGAGTAGGAACAACTTGGTGATGGCAATACTTCTATTTGTTAAATATAGCAGCCTACAATTACTAGGGTTGAATTTCTGAGTGGTAGGGGAAGATAAGTCCTCACTGGGAATGAACTACATGGAGTTTTAATGACATAAATTCATGTCTTCATTAATCAGGTTCCCATATGGAAACCACCCTAATTAGCAGGTACGGAAGGAGTCTTACTGAAAAGGCTACATGCCTAGAACTCAGATTTTCTTCTTCTTGTGTAGCGATTGTGAGGTGGAAGTGTGGTAATTGCTGTTCATTGGAATGGTAGGGGTAATTGTAGAGTAGATCTAATCCCAGACAATTGAGCAAGCTATTTTGGGAGGAAGGCAGGAAAGACTCCTGCTGATCTGGGGACATTACCTGAGCTGGAAAAGCACTTCACTCATTCATACAGAACTGTCATTTAAGCTTCTGGGTTTCTTAATACATGGTGAACCCTGCATAGCCAATATTACTGCTGGAAAAGAGACCAAATTTGAAGCTTACTGATTTGCTTAAATGACTGTCACACCTTCTGGAAGACTATCGACCCAAGCACTCTTCCACGTATTTCACCTCCATTAAAATCACACAACCAGTCTGGGCTGTGTTTGGCTTGAAATGGAGACTTTTTAAACACTTGGTACAAACACACCATTGAAGTGGTTGAACCGATGGTATTGCGGTCAACTTTGCCGAAGTGAAGCCCTTTTAAAAGGAAGTTGGCCTCAAATTCAGTGCATGACAGGGTCCATGGGAGAGCCCAACACCACTGCCGGGTAAGGCCATTGTTACATTGGGAGTGCTCACTTTATTTAATGTGGTAAATTCCTGACCACATTTTGAATGATACTGAGTAACATACCATGAAAGTCCTGCATTTCTAAAAATACACTATGCCTTTAATAGTCAATGAGTCAATTTCACTGTGAATAACTCATAACAATGGCATTTATAGTTGCAGCTTCTGAACAGTACTGCCATATAATGTGACTCACTTTGGACACTCTTTTGGTTTGGAGGTAGCTTCTGGACAGTATGAACCCTCAGGACACTGGAGGCAATCTTCAACCCTGCTGTTTCCTAGTCTTGTGCTGTATGAACCAGGAGGGCATGGGAACTGGGAACTGAGCTGTGTACCTGTCACAGGAAAAAAAAACATGCAATCAGAAATAGAAATATTCCTCTTCTTTCTTCTAATCCTTCCTTTCAATTTTTATGCTATGTCAATCCCATGACGACTTTACACTCTATGGTTATCTGCCCAACATGGAAATGAACCACTCTGATTGGAAAGCTCCCTACCTCAACTCCTAAGATATGCAATCTAATCAGAACTGCTGTAAGACTGCCGGTATTGTGGGAAGGATCAAAGGCTGATCTTGTAGAGTTGTGCCCATTTCTTTCAAACAATTTTCCTGCCTGGCTAAACTTCATGTTTGTATTTCCCCAAACTTAAAAGAAGATAACTTCAGAAGTTTAGTATCATAAATGGAAACATACAAGATGCTAACACTTAAGTGCAGAATCTTGCTGGCATCTTGCCATTAACAATATGTCCCAAACAGAACCGCATACTGAGTGAAGTGAGGAAATCAGTGACTTACAGAAAGAAGGAACGAAGGGATGGAGTGGTGTCTAATTTTGCTGGGATTATACCCATGTTGCTCTGGAGAGTTGTTTCTTGGGTCTTGCACCATCTCAGACACAATGGAGGATCTAAAACCCCAGTAATTTCAATAAGGCTTGGAGGTGATAGGTTTTAGATCCAAAGGATAAAATAACAGTCTTTTTTGTTTTCTTTTAGTTTAATGATTAATGGTTTTAATTATTTTCAAGTATTTTATAGTGTTGTAGTTAACTTTGTGTTTTTAAATTTTGAACTGAATGTGGAGTTGACCACCCCATCATCTCTAACTCTCATCTTCTCCCACCCTCATTCTTTCCTCCACCAATTCCATCCTCAGCACCTGCATCAATCTCCCATTCAAACCTCTTTGCCAACTCCTATTTTAGTCTCTTTTTTTAAAATCAACTCTTAAACCTTCAGATCTTTTTATTAATCTTTTCCTTCCACAATACCACCTCCATCCCTTTCATACTTGCTCCTCCACTAAATTCCATGGCCCTCACCTCTTCACTGGAGTCTCACTCTTGTCTGTCAGCAGCTCTTCTAACCTGCTCCCTCCACACTCTTTCACAATTCCTTTCTAACCACTCCACCTATCACCTTTGTCCCCTCCATCAACAAGCACACATACTCTGTCATATCCTTACGCATCCACCACACCACTTGTCTTCTCCACCAAACTCCATTCCTCCTCCACCAAACCTCTTAGCAACCATTAACTATCCCCCTTCCTTCAGCCACCTTCACCCTTCTCATTCCTCACTCACCCCTTCACCTACTCTCATCCTCCTTCCCTCCATGATCCCCACTCCTTCCATAATCACCCAGCCTTGCCTTCTCCATCACACCTTGCACCTCCATTTCCTGAATATCCCACACACATACCCTTTTCTCATGGCCCTTTCTTTCTTGGTCAATCCCTTCTGATCAACATTTTGATTTCCTAGAATGCACTGCCTAACCAAGGGACACTTGAAGGCAGATGAGCCTAAGGTTAGAAGGCACTGAAATCAAATTTCAATAAGGACTATAGAGCCTCTTATCTCAAATCACCCCAGCAGACCTATATAAAGACGTTTATTGGCCTTAATGTTTCCAGCTGTATCATGTAGACCAGGGGTCTCCAACCTTTTTTTACGCCATGGTCCAATACCATTAAGCAAGTGGTCTGTGGACCCCAAGTTGGGAATCTCTGGTGCAATTTTTCATTTGTTCTTTTCCCCAGGGTAATTGTCAAGTTGTTGTAGCACTCTAGTTCATTACAATTACAATCTATCTATCACTTAGTCATTAAGAAATACATATGGAATTTTGTAAAATATTGTCCAACATGTCCAGCTTGCATTCTTTGTGCATCTGGTGGTAAGTTTTTCTGAGTGGTAAGGCGTTTGCAGAGGCTAGCCCTTGCCAAAAAAAAAACAAAATTGAATGAGGTGCATGCATGTGAATGATGCAATACTGCACTCAGCAACAATGTGGTATTAGCCATTTCCTCACAACGTGGATACATCAAACCAATTTATGCCATAATGGTTAAATGCTCTCACTTTCCAAAAATGCAATGAAGTTTGGACCCAGTTAGCATATGTTGCATTTCTTGTTTTACTTAAAATTTAAGCATATGCTTGGAATATATATTGATAAAAGTGATGAGTCTAACAGAGCTCATCGTTTTTTTATGGGTGCATAAATCAATTTCATTTCACTAATGTGGAAAATCAGTCCGTCAGGAATTTAATTAATCTTGGAAATTTACATTTTCATGTATTTTCCATCTTTCTCTTTTATCTCTCACTTAATCCCAGTTTTTATATTGCTTTTATATTTCCTATTAATTTCTGGTTTTTATCTCTCAATAACTCAGTCAGGATTCTTCAATCTAATTGGTTGACTATTTTTCCTATTCACAGAGGTGGAGGCTGCCTCAATGAATCAGATATCTGGTGGTAGTCTGTGTGTACTCAAAAATCAGTGCACGTTTTTGGACACAAAGTGAAGAGTGAGTGTAGTTACTTCAATTTACAGGTTGAGTTCCCCACTATCTAAAATCCGCAAATCCGAAAAACTCCAAAATCTGATTTTTTTTTTTTTAGCGCTGGCATGACGTCACAAAAGGAAAATCCCTCAAGGTACCGGGAAGCTTCCCAGGAAATACACAGGTCTCTATGCACTACAGACAGCTCTGAGAAGTGATCTCACATATATAATGAACAGAAGTTAATGAAGAATAGAAAAACACTGCATAAAGTGAAATATGAAGATCTTGAGTGGATTCATCAGCATTGGAGGGCACATATGCCACTTAACAGTATGCTGATCATGAAACAAGCAAAGATCTATCATGATAAACTGAAAATTAAAGGTAATTGTGCAGAAGTTCAAGAAATGGCACAACATTAAATTTTTAAAGTTTTGTGGTGATAAAGCATCTGCTGATCACAAAGCAACAGAAAAATTCATTGATGAGTTTGCCAAGATTGTTGCAGCTGAAAATATAACACGCTGAATGGCTGCATCAGTACATGTGTGATGAATAAATGTAAGACAAAAGCTGCTTACCTGTAGTGCATAAGTTCAGAGTCAGAAATGATGGCAATCCCAAACTATCCCATTATATATTCCAAAATCTGGAAAATATCCAAAATCCAAAGCATACCTGGACCATAGCCCTCCACAACTCTCCCATCCCTTTACTATTCCAACTTTCTCTTAAATGTTGAAATTAAATACACATCCACCACTTCTGTTGGCAGTTCATTCCACAATCGCACCACCGAGTGAAGTTTTGCCCCAGATTCCTGTTAAATGTTTCACCTTTCCCCTTTAACCTATGAACTCTAGTTCTAGTCTCACCAAAACTCAGTGGAAAAAGCCTGCTTGTAATTACCATATCTATACCCCTCATAGTACAGGTATACAAAAATCAGGATGTTAAGACCTGAGAGTACCATGCAGTTTCAATTTTGATGCACTGTTGTACCAGACACTGCCACTGGTTGAAAGATTACTACTTTCAAAAAGGAGATTATTCGTAGCTCTACCTGTGATTTGCCGTATTGAGCAGCAACACCAAACAACCTGTGGGCAGCACATTAGTTCAATCTTTTCAATGGATACAAGTAGCCTTGGTTAGTACTTCAAAGAATAAAGTCATGTAGACTAAAAACAATTAATCAACAAAAAACTCCAGAAAACGTATTCAAACTCGCAGTAATTAGACTCTGCAGATAAATTCCAAGGATCTTAAAATAACTGAAGTGAAAGGAGTCCCGTGGATGTTTAATTATCGAGGTCAATGCTATTCCTTTTCACTTTCAACAAGATGTGTAATGCCTGGTGTACAATTATAAAAGGCCCCCAGGAGGCTAACAATTCATATTTTTTTTTTCCTGTGTGTGTGTGTGTGTGTGTGTGTGTGTGTGTGTGAAATCCTTCAATGACAATTACTACTGCACAAACATTCTATAACCTGGACATTTACCCAGTGGACAGTAATATCCAGACTTGCACCTCCCTGTGGGAATGCTGGCTCCAGCTAAACAATACCATCTTCTGGGACATGGGAAGCACTCCTCCTCAGTTGCAAGATTAGTCTGATTACTCCAGGAACCTGCTGGGCACTTGAACTCGGTGGGATACTTTGTACCAGCAGGACAATAATGTCCCGGTGAGCAGGGCAGTGAAGGTCTGTACCTTCCACCAGTGCCTAAGAAGGAAATAACATTAATTAGGTAAAAATGAGAGCTGTAAGAGCTGAGAACCTTTCAGCAATTTTCTAACATATTATTGCAAAAGAACAAATGTCTATTTGTACTCTTGGTCTCCACTGCAGCTCCGTGATAATGCTATGGCTTCAAACCATACTGGGGATATTTAATCACAGATCTAGGTTTACAATCCAGTGCAGTACTGAAGGAACACCTCACTCTTGGAGTTGGTGGAAGGAACTTTAAAATAAAGCTTTGCCTGCTTGTAAGGTGGACTTGAAAATCCCAATGCACAGCCTTTAATGAAAAGGGCATTTTGCTTTTTGTCTTGGCAATTATTGATACCTAATTAAGTTTACTAAAGCTAATTATCTGCTTTCGCTGTTCAGTCAATAATTATACCAGGGTATCAGAACACTGCAGCCTGGCGATTGACCATTGAAAGGTTAAATCTTAATACTCCGAATTTGTTGGCTCACCTCATGATATCTACTCACCTTCTAGACAGGCCGATCTCATTGGGCAGATTTCACAGTGGGATTTGTCTGTGAGATTTCGGAATTGACTAAAGGTTCCAGGTGGACAAGCATTTTCAGGATCCTGGGGATTGGATGAACCAATTGGGCACACAAAGCTGTTTTAAAAAATGCTTTAAGTCAAACTAAGGGTATAATTTCCATATTATATTATAAATAATAATAATGATTTTTTTTGCAGTTTGTCTTCTTTTGCACATTGGTTGTCTTGGTATCTGTTTATATACAAATAAAATATAATGAAAACTTGTATTTCTTTTTTCCTGCAAATGCCTGCAAGAAAATGAATCACAAGGTATAGAACATATAGAACTTTGATAATAAATTTACTTTGAACTTAATGCTCAGGAAAATAGACCTACTACTGCATGCACTGAGTAAACATATCTAGCTATATTTATCTCTATCTGCATATTTTCCTCCTACTTTTCTTCTACATGTTTCTGTATTTCATCACTTTAAAGATATTCTGAGCCTAGGTGACAGGATCAGTGGCCCAGCACTCCTGACAATACTTAATTCATTGAAGAATAAAGCATTAGACTCTCTTACCCTTGAGAAAGGAGTTGGTTGTATTTATTTATTTAGAGATCCAGCATGAAACAGGCCCTTCCGGCCCAACGAGCTGCATTGCCTAGCAACCCACCTATTTAACCCTAGCCTAATCACAGAACAACTTACAATAAACAATTCACTTATTAAGTGGTATGCATTTAGAATGTGGGAGGAAACTGGAGCACCCGGACGAAACCCACGAGCTTATGGGGTGGACATACAAACTCCTTACAAACGTTGTTAGAAATGAACTCTGAACTCCGATGCCCTGAGCGTTGTGTTAACTGTTATACTACCATGGTGCCTCGTGATCATGGTCAGGCTATAGATTTGAGGTGGCCATGATTCATTTGAAGTTGGTGGAGTTTTTGGTAGTAAATGGCTTTGGTGATATACAAGAGGCTCTAAATACTAGAACAGCAGTCAGGTTTATGTACAGCAGCAGAGGACTACAACAGCTCCCAGAGGCCATTAGTTAATTCAAGACTGCTTTGGCTGCTTGGTTTGAACAACTTTAAAGGGTAAATCAATTGATATTAGTATGAAGAATTATGGGTAAAGAGCACTCAGATATAGTTCTTCTGAAAATATGGTGCAATTGTCTGAAGAACATAGCTGTACTTGGTAATTTTTTTTATTACAAGCTAATGAGTAATAAAGGAGGGTTTTGTTGTTTTGTCAGATTCAAAAGAAGTGTTGGATTTGAGGATTCAATACAGATCACACCACCGTCACCCCCGAACCTAAACGGAGGAGATTTTAGAACTCTGTTACATACCTCAAGGAGATCTGTGATTTTTTTTTTTTGTGAGAATGATGTAATGGTCTTTTGGAGGTCACCTGATGTAATTTTCCCACCGGTGAGGTCACGTGATGACATGTGCACCACGGGTACACAAGGGAAGACCCCAGATGACGCAGTTAGTTTTTAGTTTTCCAGCTAGAACGTGCATCTGTGTCTCCGTTTCTGTTGCGTATTTATTTTATGACACAGTTTCATTTTTTTTTTAAAAAACGGAGTGTTGTGTTCTTTTGCAAGGTACAATAGTGCTGGATTGGCAATTTTTGCTAGATGTGTTGATGTACCTTATTCCAGCAGTAGTACGGGAGAGTGAAGACTTTATCGAAGTACAGGACCGAAGGATTGAGAGGAGTCGGTTTCGTTCGGCAGTTTAACAAAGGATCGATCTTATTGAGTCTTCGTTGAAGGAGTGGTGACCTGCATTGAAGATAACTCTTGCCAAAAGATAAGAATTCATGCAAGGCTTGCTCTCTAGAATTTAAAGTCAGTTGTCTTAAACTGTTTATTTCCTGCATCGTGAATCCTTTGGACAGAACCAGCAGGAAAGTCGTGTCTATGAAGAAATCCTTCTCCAGAGAAGTCTCTCCCAATTGAATGTATAAATCTGTTGGACTTTCGAATTTACCATTTTAAGAACTATATCTGACTTTACCGCTTTAAGAACTGTTTTTGCATTTAACACTTTAACAACCAGTGCTGACTGACAATTTGTTGAACGGCTGCATTGTGGTCAACTTCCGCTTAAGGTTTTCGTTTGTTTTTTTTTCCTTTATCCGTGTTTAATAAATGTTTGGTTGTTTTTATATAACCTGTTGATATTCATTGTTGCCGGTTACTTAACAACTCTAAAATCCTCAGTAATTTCTATCTTATCTATTTACAGTTGTAAAGAGCACATCATATTTCATACAGAATGATCACATTGCAGAGGAAGGACTTCCTATAACTGCAGATAGTCCGCCTTTCCCAGTTTTTCCATTACTGCTTGTAGGCACAGCTCTAATAAAGATATCATGAACATGGGGTATGAAACATCAACAAGAATATCATAGAAGGGTGGAGAAGTTAGCTTTAAATTGGAAAGATCCTGAACTCAGGTGTTGGTATTGCAGTATATAATTACCTCCTTATTAACCAGGGTACTCCGCCAGGTTTGTGCTGGCTGCTCATTCTAATCATTTCCAATTTAACAATGGTATTACTTGCCTTCTCATCTCCTGGAGCTAAATGCCATGAGTGACAGGCACACATTTCGTTTAATCTGTGATGCTAAAGTCAGCTTCACCCTTCCTAAAGTCAAAGTTCCAACAATCGTGGGGGTAGCTGTGTTTTACCTAAGTGCTTATGATAGACCATGGCTTTCTGGGGAAGAGGAGTTGAAAGGAGATTGATATCAGGTACTTGTAAAGGACCAGAAGACCACCAGACATAAACTCTAAAGGCAGGAGAGAAGACAGCTTGAGAGATTAATGTCATTAGTGAAACCCGGTGACATGGATGCAGCGCAAGTCTGTGTTCTCAAATATATGTGTAACTGACAACAAGATATAAGCCATCCTGAAGGCGAGATTGTGTAGCAAACATCAGACAATCACGAATCTTGAGATCTGTTCTGCTGAGCCCTTTGCAGATTTCTTCTGAAGAGATCCAGGTGGGGGAATTGTTCATTAAGAATGTAAATTATCTTCCAAATCAGATTGGATTGTTATTTTGAATGATTATTCTGGGATTGGAGGACTGTGTATATGTGTGGGAGCAAGAGCGGAACAGGGCTTGTTTTGTTGCTTATTGTGTTCTGTCAAGCATTGTGGGCATGCTATATAAACGCCGGAATACGTGGCAGCGCTTGCGGTCTGCCCCAGCACACCTTCAAGTGCGTCGGTTATTAACATAAAATGTCGCATTTCAATGCATGCTTCGATGTGCACATGATAAATACATTTAAATCTTGAACCTTGAAGTACTTGTCAGATGAATACTGATCACATATGAAGATTATGCACCAGAATCAAAATCCAGGTGCCCATTGGATGGCTCTGGATGTTCAATAGTTTGGTTTATGGTCATTGCTCAAATATATGTGGCAGAGCAAACTGCTGCAGAACAAAGTAGTGTGATTGCCGTCAAATTGCCCGCATGATTAGCTCCTTATGGTCATTGAATAAGACACCACTTAGAATATTGTGCCTATGCTACTCATTAAAGCAGCTATCTAATTACTCCTATCTCCCTAGTCTTTTCCAAGAGTCAACAGAAGAATTTTTAAGCAGTTTGTAAGGATGTTCCTTCTCATTAAGCCAATAAATTTAAACATCATACTGATTTCTAACATATCTCTGGCTTGTGACAATGAGAGCAGGTAATTAGACCATAATAGCAACAAATTCCAATAATTAATTACAGTAATATTCTGATTTTCAATCATAATTTTAAACCCCAATGTTACATTATATTTTTCTTCAAATATAATATTAAAATGGTGGTGGTTATGTTTACACTCCAGTTTAGAAGTAGATCATACTAACCCAGCAAAACACCGAACATCTGGCCTGGTCAAGGCTACTTGTGTGCAAGCATATCCAGCAGTACACGGCACACAGTCAGTGACATTAGCCTGGCCAGGCCTTGGGTTATATGTCCCTCTTTGGCAGGGAATTCTGTGACTGCTTCCTGATGGACAATAATAGCCAGGTGGACATTTGATACACATGTGAATTCCTGGGAAATGCCAAAGACAGATAGAATTACATCAGATAAATAAATGCAGGAAATTATAAATACAAGCCTTGCACAAAAGTTTGTCCTTAATATTAAACACTTTATACGCGTGAGGATGCCACTAAATCACCTTTAGCTAAAAAGTGGACATCATTTGTGATTTTATAAACATAGAACACAGAACAGTACAGCACTGTCACTAATGAACCTGCCTCTACTGCTGCCCCCTGGTAGCACGTTGCATGCACCTACTTTCTGTCTAAATAACCTACCTCTGACATCCGCCCCTATACTTTCCTCCCAACACCTAATAGTTATGCCCCCTGGTGTTAGCCAATTTTGCCTTGGGGAAAAGTGTGACGGAACATGTGGAAAGTTATGCTGGCTGCAACATCAACACGGAGAAACTAGTAAATCATCACCTTATCCAGAGATAATACATTCAGAGCAAAGCATCTTAGTTACTCTTCTATTTGTGAAAAAACATGTAATTGTAGGACATAACTGTAGTGTATTGAATTGATTATCTCTTCCTATATTCTCTTCCTATTCCTTCGTGGAGGGTCAGACACCTTGAGCCAATAGATGGACTTATTTCCATTTGGCATAGTTTGCATTTTGTTGTTTGATTGTTTGTGGTTTTTGTATTGCTATATTTATGCTCTATTCTTGGCTGGCGCGGCTGTAATGAAACCCAATTTCCCTCAGGATCAATAAAGTATATCTATATCTTTCTTTACATTTACCTTCTCTGCTCCCTATGATCTGCTTAGTACCATAAGTGAATGTCAATTTGGAGTTTTAGTTGAAGTAATTAATTGTCCAGTATTTTTCCCTTCAGTGCCAAAGACAATAATGTTTTCAGTCAGGTGGAAATGGGACAGTAATGTCCAGCAAGTGAGGTTGGAGATTTACCACCAAAAGTCCTGTAACTTTTCCTTTGGTCTGCTTGGGCACAGCAGTAGTACTCTTCCTCTCTAATAAGAATTTGCTTTGTTTCATTTTCTTTCATTAGTTTCTGATCCCCTTCTTGCTTTTGATAAAGGATTCACCAAAGATTGGCTCACCATCACCACTCATCCAGTCTCTTCTTATCTTCACCCCATCGTGGACAATCCACTTGATCTTTCCACCTCTCACCCTTCTCTGCAACTTGTTTGATGTTTAACTTCTCTCAGTTCTGGTGAAAGCTTATTGACCTGAGAAGCTAACTCTGTCTTTACAGATGTTGCCTTGTACCGGGAAGCACCACAATAAAGGTCAAAAGTGCTGGAGATACTCAGTGGGCCAGGTAGCATGTACAGAGAGAGAAAAAGCAATGGCTGCACTTGTTTCAGGTCAGAGACCCCTTGCCAGTAGTTAGTACCTAATAGTGAACATTGGGACAAAACCTGCGCAAAATAGGAGTAACTATTACTAAATAATCATCAGGACTGCATTGTGCCAAATTAAAGACTAGAAGAAACTTGGTTGCAATTTTAAAAATTAACTATTTAAATTTCTAACTGTTTCAGAGACAGTTGGTCATCCTGTCAGCGAAAGATGCTCTAAAGCAGAACTTTCCAATCGATCACTTGGGACCAATGAGTCCTGGAATCCACTATACAGCCTGAGAGGGATTCCAATTCCATTCACGCCATACAGTAGACCCACTGACCCATTGAAGTGATATCAGATCCAATGCTCATTCCCATAAGTTTTGGTGTGGTGTAAATCTGGGCACCATTTGCTTATTAGTTCATTTTGGAATTCTCCAAATTGACATGGAATTCTCAATGAGATAGTAAAAGTGAAGGACTCTCTTACCTGAAGCTCCCCGCTGTTGGGTGAGCATTCCCAGTGGACAGTCTAATTCAACTGTTGTTCCAGAAGGACAGTACTTTCCTTGACTGCACAACCTTCCATTATCTACAGTGCCTACAAAGTTGAACATATTGGAACTGATCCAGGACAAATAAAGATACGTTCATAACATATAAATAAGTCTATCTGAAGTAAATACCTTTCTAGATGACAATAAAACCCAAGGTTGTTTGAAAAATAAGAATTACAAGTAGTCATTGAAAATGCTTGTGCTATAATAACATCGAAACATCCCCACCTCTTGAATCCCATCCAGTCTGCATCTTTGCTTTTTTGATAGATGGTGGGCAGGATGGGTGGGGTTTTAAAATCTCCTTTTTTTATTTTCCAGATCATTCATTTCTCTTACCCGCACTACAGATTCGACCCTCAGAACACTGTTTGCAGTTTTCTTGGGACTTCAGACCCATTTGATCACTGGAAGTTCCAGGAGGACAAGGACTACTGTGAGCATGCAACGTTCCCTCCTCACAATAATAACCTTTTGGACACAGAAGGGATGCACTTGGGTATCCAGCTGTACCTTCAGGACAATAATAACCTGTACAAAATACAAGTAACTATTAACAAATGGTGACCTGGAACGTGGCAAAAAATGGCCAACATCTGCCATGCACTTTCCTCCTGATGGGCATTTCCAATACTGTGTTAACTATTATTCTTTTGAAAAAAAGAAATCTTTACTGAAGATAACATATTCTTAGTAAAGCTAATGCTTGATTTCCAGAGGTAAATAGTTATCAAACCTTAAATAACCAGCTGCACAAGAACAGTTGGATTTTGACTGAGCTTTTTATTATCTTCAGTGGGAATCACTCAAATCCATTATTACCTCAGTATGAATGCAACCATGAACACATTTTGGTAGGTATGGACACAACATCATACAATCATCACATCACACCATCACATTTCTGTTACCTCTGCTGCCTTTTAACTATGCTTGTGATCACAGCAAATCTGTTAGTGTTTGCTACTAAACCGCTATAAAAGTGGTGGCAACTTTAGGATTTCTGATAATGCATAGTTTAACACAGAAACCCTGAAGATGTTGGGAAGCGGTTGGAAAGTTGTTGGAATTGATTGTTAGGGATGAGATTACGGAGTACCTGGAGGCACATGACAAGATAGGCCAAAGCCAGCATGGTTTCCTGAAAGGAAAATCCTGCCTGACTAACCTACTGCAATTTTTCTTTTTTTTTTTTTTTTTTTTTTTTTTTTTTGAGGAAATTACAAGCAGAGTAGACAAAGGAGATGCAGTAGATGTGGTGTACTTGGATTTTCAGAAGACCTTTGACAAGGTGCCGCACATGAGGCTGCTTAGCAAAATAAGAGCCCATGGAATTACAGGGGAGTTACTAGCATGGGTGGAGCATTGGCTGATCGGCAGAAAACAGAGTGGGAATAAAGGGATCCTATTCTGGCTGGCTGCCGGTTACCAGTGGAGTTCCACAGGGGTCAGTGTTGGGACCACTACTTTTTTACGATATATGTCAATGATTTGGACTATGGGATTAATGGATTTGTGGCTCAATTTGCTGATGATAGAAAGATAGGTGGAGGAGCGGGTAGTGTTGAGGAAACAGAGAACCTGCAGAGAGACTTAGATAGTTCAGGGGATTGGGCAAAGAGGTGGCAAATGAAATATAATGTTAGAAAGTATATGGTCATGCATTTTGGTGGAAGAAATAAACGGGCAGACTATTATTTAGATGGGGAAAGAATTCAAAATGCAGAGATGCAAAGGGACTTGGGAATCCTTGTGCAAGATACCCTATAGGTTGAGTCAGTGGTGAAGAAGGTAAATGCAATGTTGGCATTCATCTCTAGAGGTATGGAATATAAGAGCAGGGATGTGATGTTGAGGCTCTATAAGGCACTCATGAGACCACACTGGAGTATAGTGTGCAGTTTTGGGCTCCTTATTTCAGAAAGGATATACTGACATTGGAGAGAGTTCAGAGAAGATTCACGAGCATGATTCCAGGAATGAAAGAGTTACCGTATGAGGAATGTCTGGCAGCTCTTGGGTTGTATTCCCTGGAGTTCAGGAGAATGAGGGGGGATCTTATAGAAACATTCCAAATATTAAAAGCCCTGAACAGATTAGATATGGCAAAGTTATTTCCCATGGCAGGGGTGTCTTGGACAAGAGGGCACAACTTCAAGATTGAAGGACGTCCATTTAGAACAGAGGTGTGGAGAAATTACTTTAGTCAGAGGGTGGTTAATCTGTGTGATTAGCCAGGGCATCAAAGGGTATAGGGAGCAGGGAGGGGAGTGGGGATGACTGGAAGAATTGGATCAGCCCATGATTGAATGGCAGAGCAGACTCAATGGGCCAAATAGCCTACTTCTGCTCCTATATCTTATGGTCTTATGTTGTCAGTGGTTTATCAACCTCTACAGCCATAGCTCTTTGGTTGCCTTCTCCACTGAAGTCAATAGAATCGACCAACTTAAGGTATCATGATTTAATACGTAAAAATCACCCTGAAAATCCAGTACTTTGTTATGTTTGGCCAAACTGAGTTTTTTTTTCCAAGCAACACACATAAAAGTTGCTGGTGAACGCAGCAGGCCAGGCAGCATCTCTGGGAAGAGGTGCAGTCAACGTTTCAGGCCAAGACCCTTTGTCAGGACTAACTGAAGGAAGAGTGAGTAAGAGATTTGAAAGTTGGAGGGGGAGGGGGAGATCCAAAATGATAGGAGAAGACAGGAGGGGGAGGGATGGAGCCAAGAGCTGGACAGTTGATTGGCAAAAGGGATATGAGAGGATCATGGGACAGGAGGTCCGGGAAGAAAGACGGGGGGGGGGAGGGGGGGGACCCAGAGGATGGGCAAGGGGTATATTCAGAGGGACAGAGGGAGAAAAAGGAGAGTGAGAGAAAGAATGTGTGTATAAAAATAAATAATAGATGGGGTACGAGGGGGAGGTGGGGCATTAGTGGAAGTTAGAGAAGTCGATGTTCATGCCATCAGGTTGGAGGCTACCCAGACGGAATATAAGGTGTTGTTCCTCCAACCTGAGTGTGGCTTCATCTTTACAGTAGAGGAGGCTGTGGATAGACATGTCAGAATGGGAATGGGATGCGGAATTAAAATGTGTGGCCACTGGGAGATCCTGCTTTCTCTGGCGGACAGAGCGTAGGTGTTCAGCAAAGCGGTCTCCCAGTCTGCGTCGGGTCTCGCCAATATATAAAAGGCCACATCGGGAGCACCGGACGCAGTATATCACCCCAGTCGACTCACAGGTGAAGTGTTGCCTCACCTGGAAGGACTGTTTGGGGCCCTGAATGGTGGTAATGGAGGAAGTGTAAGGGCATGTGTAGCACTTGTTCCGCTTACACGGATAAGTGCCAGGAGGGAGATCAGTGGGGAGGGATGGGGGGGGACGAATGGACAAGGGAGTCGCGTAAGGAGCAATCCCTGCGGAATGCAGGGGGGGGGGGGGAGGGAAAGATGTGCTTAGTGGTGGGATCCCATTGGAGGTGGCAGAAGTTACGGAGAATAATATGTTGGACCCGGAGCCTGGTGGGGTGGTAGGTGAGGACCAGGGGAACCCTATTCCTAGTGGGGTGGCGGGAGGATGGAGTGAGAGCAGATGTGCGTGAAATGGGGGAGATGCGTCTGAGAGCAGAGTTGATGGTGGAGGAAGCGAAGCCTCTTTCTTTAGAAAAGGAGGACATCTCCTTCATCCTGAGAGCAGATGCGGTGGAGACGGAGGAATTGCGAGAAGGGGATGGCATTTTTGCAAGAGACAGGGTGAGAAGAGGAATAGTCCAGATAGCTGTGAGAGTCAGTAGGCTTATAGTAGACATCAGTGGATGAGCTGTCTCCAGAGATAGAGACAGAAAGATCTAGAAAGGGGAGGGAGGTGTCAGAAATGGACCAGGTAAACTTGAGAGCAGGGTGAAAGTTGGAGGCAAAGTTAATAAAGTCAACGATCTCTGCATGCGTGCAGGAAGCAGCGCCAATAAGGTCATCGATGTAGCGAAGGAAAAGTGGGGGACAGATACCAGAATAGGCACGGAACATAGATTGTTACACAAAGCCAACAAAAAGGCAGGCATAGCTAGGACCCATACGGGTGCCCATAGCTAGACCTTTAGTTTGGAGGAAGTGGGAGGAGCCAAAGGAGAAATTATTAAGAGTAAGGACCAATTCCGCTAGACGGAGCAGAGTGGTGGTAGAGGGGAACTGATTAGGTCTGGAATCCAAAAAGAAGCGTAGAGCTTTGAGACCTTCCTGATGGGGGATGGAAGTATATAGGGACTGGACATCCATGGTGAAAATAAAGCGGTGGGGGCCAGGGAACTTAAAATCATCGTAAAGTTTAAGAGCGTGAGAAGTGTCACGAACATAGGTAGGAAAGGATTGAACAAGGGGGGATAAAACCTTGTCGAGGTATGCAGAAACGAGTTCGGTGGGGCAGGAGCAAGCTGAGACAATAGGTCGGCCAGGACAGGCAGGTTTGTGGATCTTGGGTAGGAGGTAGAAACGGGAAGTGCGAGGTGTGGGAACTATAAGGTTGGTAGCAGTGGATGGGAGATCCCCTGAGCGGATAAAGTCGGTGATGGTGTGGGAGACAATGGCCTGGTGCTCCTTAGTGGGGTCATGATCGAGGGGTAAATAAGAGGAGGTATCCGCGAGTTGTCGCTGTGCCTCGGCAAGGTAGAGGTCAGTACGCCAGACTACAACAGCACCCCCCTTATCGGCGGGTTTAATAATAAGGTTAGGATTAGTGTGGAGGGAGTGGAGAGCAGAGCATTCCGAAGGAGTGAGGTTGGAATGGGGACCAGGTGCGGTGAAGTCGAGATGGTTGCTGTCCCATCACCAGGTGCAGTGAAGTCGAGACGGTTTAAGTAGTTTACCAAGCCATAGTTACTGCTTATAAAGTATATGGTGTCATATATGCATAATAAATTTTTCTGATAAGTATATCCAAATCTAAAACATATTAAAGTATTTATGATACCTCTACTTTTCCTTTGATTCATATATATCCCTGACTTGAATATATTCCAGTCTTATTCACGACAAGGCAGCGTGGCGGTTAGCATAATGTTATTACAGCACCAGCGACCCAAGTTCAATTCCACCGCTGCCTGCTCTCCCCATGACCACGTGGGTTTCCTGTGGGTGCTCCAGTTTCTGCCCACATTCCAAACATGCATGGGCTAGTAGGCTACATGGGTGTAATTGGGCAGCGTGGACTCATTGCACCAGAAGGGCTGGTTACTGTGCTGTATCTCTAAATAAATAAAATTAATTTATTAATTTTGCATTTACAAGCAGTCATTGTGAATTCTTTAATGTGCAGCTTATTGGATGACATATTTATTGGTGGATATTAAGGACTACTAGAATAGTGGTTTAAACTGAAAATTCCTGGCCATGGCAACACCGACTTTTGAATTTAGTTATTCTTTTTAATTTTAAATTGCACACATCTAATATCTATTCACACCCTGTTCTCCTTGCTATTAATTAGAAAGATTTTTTTTGAATGCAAGACAGAGATTCCAAATTATCCTTTTTCAATAATTTGATGACATCTACACTCAGAGGTGAAATAATTACAAAAAGCAAATATTTGATTTAAAATTTATTCTTTGGCCCATTACAGTTGTAGGAGGATGTTTCTTGTCATACAGAGGGTCACAGATAATACTATGCATCACTCATGCATGCCAGAAACAATATTGGACACATTTCTTAAAACAAGGTTAGCATAATATTTGTCAAAGTACGAGGGGTGATTGATAAGTTCATGGCCTAAGGTAGAAGGAGTCAATTTTAGAAAACCTAGCACATTTATTTTCCTACTTTTACACACTTAGTCCAGCGGTCGTGGAACATACGGATCCCTTCTTTGTAGAAGTCGGCGTCTTGGACCTCCAGAAGTGGTCCACAGCAAGGGTGATTAATAAGTTCGTGACCTAAGGTAGAAGGAGATGAGTTATTAACTTCAAACTTCCTGCATTTTCACTCAAAGAATTGAACTGCACGTGCATGTAACGAGAGCTATATAACTCATCTCCTTCTACCTCAGGCCACGAACCTATCAATCACCCCTGCTGTAGACCACCTGGAGGTCCAAGACACTCTCGTTACATGCACGTGCAGCTCAACTCTTTGAGTGATAATGCAGAAAGTTTGAAGTTAATAAATCATCTCCTTCTACCTCAGACCACTGTGGACCACTTCTCCAAAGAAGGGATCTGTATGCTCCACGACTGCTGGACTAAGTGTGTACATGTAGAGGGGGCTATGTTGAAAAAAAATGTGCTAGGTTTTCTAAATGCAGATACGAGGAAATCTGCAGATGCTGGAAATTCAAACACACACAAAAAATGCTGGTGAACGCAACAGGCCAGGCAGCATCTATAGGAAGAGGTACAGTCAACTTTTCGGGCCGAGACCCTTCGTCAGGACTAACTGAAAGAAGAGCTAGTAAGAGATTTGAAAGTGGGAGGGGGAGGGGGAGATTGGAAATAATAGGAGAAGACAGGAGAGGGAGGGATGGAGCCAAGAGCTGGACAGTTGTTTGGCAAAAGGGATATGAGAGGATCATGGGACAGGAGGCCTAGGGAGAAAGAAAAGGGGGAGGGGGGAAGCCCAGAAGATGGGCAAGGGGTTTAGTGAAAAGGACAGAGGGAGAAAAAGGAGAGAAAAACAATGTGTTTTATAAATAAATATATAACAGATGGGGTACGAGGGGGAGGAGGGGCATTAGCGGAAGTCTGAGAAGTCGATGTTCATGCCATCAGGTTGGAGGCTACCCAGACGGAATATAAGGTGTTGTTCCTCCAACCTGAGTATGGCTTCATCTTTACAGTAGAGGAGGCCGTGGACAGACATATCAGAATGGGAATGGGATGTGGAATTAAAATGTGTGGCCACTGGGAGATCCTGCTTTCTCTGGCGGACAGAGCGTAGGCGTTCAGCGAAACGGTCTCCCAGCCTGTGCCGAGCCTCACCAATATATAGAAGGCCACATCGGGAGCACCAGACACAGTATATCACACCAGCCGACTCACAGGTGAAGTGTTGCCTCACCTGGAAGGACGGTCTGGGGCCCTGAATGGTGGTGAGGGAGGAAGTGTAAGGGTAGGTGTAGCACTTGTTCCGATTACAAGGATAAGTGCCAGGAGGGAGAACGGTGGGAACGGATGGGACGGATGGGAGGGACGAATGGACAAGGGAGTCGCGTAGGGAGTGATCCCTGTGGAAAGCAGGGGGGGTGGGGGGGGTGGCCGGGGAAAGGAGAGGGAAGGACGTGCTTAGTGGTGGGATCCAATTGGAGGTGGCGGAAGTTACAGAGAATTATATGTTGGACCCGGAGGCTGGTGGGGTGGTAGCTGAGGACAAAGGGAACCCTATTCCTAGTGGGGTGGCGGGAGGATGGGATGACAGCAGATGTGAGTGAAATGCGTTTGAGAGCAGAGTTGATGGCGGAGGAAGGGAGGCCTCTTTATTTAAAAAAGGAAGACATCTCCTTCGTCCTGGAATGAAAAGCCTCATCCTGAGAGTAGATGCGGCAGAGACGGAGGAATTGCGAGAAGGGGATGGCATTTTTGCAAGAGACAGGGTGAGAAGAGGAATAGTCCAGGTAGCTGTGAGAGTCCGTAGGCTTATAGTAGACATCAGTAGATGACCTGTCTCCAGAGATAGAGACAGAAAGATCAAGAAAGGGGATGGAGGTGTCGGAAATGGACCCAGTAAACTTGAGGGCAGGGTGAAAGTTGGAGGCAAAGTTAATGAAGTCAACGAGCTCAGCATGCATGCAGGAAGCAGCACCAATGTAGTGAAGGGAAAGTGGAGGACAGATACCAGTATAGGCTTGGAACATAGATTGTTCCATAAAGCCAACAAGGCAGGCAGGCATAGCTGGGACCCATACGGGTGCCCATAGCCACACCTTTAGTTTGGAGGAAGTGGGAGGAGCCAAAGGAGAAATTGTTAAGAGTAAGGACTAATTTCGCTAGATGGAGGAGAATGGTGGTAGAGGGGAACCGGTTAGGTCTGGAATCCAAAAAGAAGTGGAGAGCTTTGAGACCTTCCTGGTGGGGGATGGAAGTATATAGTGACTGAACATCCATGGTGAAAATAAAGCGGTGGGGGCCAGGGAACTTAAAATCATTGAAAAGATTCAGAGCGTGAGAAGTGTCACAAACATCAGTGGTAAGGGATTGAACAAGGGGGGATAAAACAGTGTTGAGGTATGCAGAAATGAGTTCGGTGGGGCAGGAGCAAGCTGAGACAATGGGTCTACCTGGACAGGCAGGTTTGTAGATCTTGGGTAGGAGGTAGAAACGGGAAGTGCAGGGTGTGGGAACTATAAGGTTGGTAGCAGTGGATGGGAGATCCCATGAGCTGATAAAGTTGGTGATGGTGTGGGAGACAATGGCCTGGTGCCCCTTAGTGGGGTCATGATTGAGGGGTAAATAAAAGGAGGTATCCGCGAGTTGACCCTGTGCCTCGGCAAGGTAGAGGTCAGTACGCCTTTTCGTTGGCTTTGTGGAACAACCCATGTTCCAAGCCTATACTAGTATCTGTATCCCTCTTTTTCTTCACTACATCGACGACTGCATTGGCGCTGCTTCCTGCACGCATGCTGAGCTCGTTGACTTTATTAACTTTGCCTCCAACTTTCACCCTGCCCTCAAGTTTACCTGGTCCATTTCCGACACCTCCATCCCCTTTCTAGATCTTTCTGCCTCTATCTCTGGAGACAGCTTATCTACTGATATCTACTATAAGCCTACGGATTCTCACAGCTACCTGGACTATTCCTCTTCTCACCCTGTCTCTTGCAAAAATGCCACCCCCTTCTCGCAATTCCTCTGTCTCCGCCGCATCTGCTCTCAGGATGAAGGAGATGTCCTCCTTTTCTAAAGAAAGAGGCTTCACTTCCTCCATCATCAACTCTGCTCTCAAACATATCTCTCCCATTTCACACACATCTGCTCTCACCCCATCCTCCCACCACCCCACTAGGAATAGGGTTCCTCTTGTCCTAACCTACCACCCCACCAGCCTCCAGGTCCAACATATAATTCTCTGTGACTTTCGCCACCTCCAATGGGATCCCACCACCAAGCACATCTTTCCCTCCCCCCCCCCACTCTGCTTTCGGCAGGGATCGCTCCCTACGCGACTCCCTTGTCCATTTGTCCCCCCATCCTTCCCACCAATCTCCCTCCCGGCACTTATCCTTGTAAGTGGAGCAAGTGCTACACATGCCCTTACACTTCCTCCCTTACCACCATTCAGGGCCCCAGACAGTCCTTCCAGGTGAGGTGACACTTCACCTGTGAGTTGGCTGGGGTGATATACTGCTTCCGGTGCGGCCTTCTATATATTGGCGAGACCCAACGCAGGCTGGGAGACTGTTTCGCTGAACACCTACGCTCTGTCCGCCAGAGAAAACAAGATCTCCCAGTGGCCAGACATTTTAATTCCACGTCCCAATCCCATTCTGATATGTCTATCCACGGCCTCCTCTACTGTAAAGATGAAGCCACACTCAGGTTGGAGGAACGACACCTTATATTTTGTCTGGGTAGCCTCCACCCTGATGGCATGAATATTGACTTCTCTAACTTCCGTTAATGCCCCTCCTCCCCTTCACACCCCATTCCTTATTTATTTAATATACTTTTTAATATATTTTTATTCCCCCCCTTTTTTTTCCTCTCTCTCTTCTTCTTCTGTCCCTCTCACTATAACTCCTTGCCTGCTCTCCACCCGCCGGGCTCCCCTCCCCCTTTCTTTCTCCCTAGGCTTCCCGTCCCATGATCCTCTCCCTTCTCCAGCTCTTAGATCCACCCCTCCCCCTCCTGTCTTCTCCTATCATTTCGGATCTCCCCCTCCCCCTCCCACCTTCAAATCTCTTACTATCTCTTCTTTCAGTTAGTCCTGACGAAGGGTCCCGGCCTGAAACGTCAACTGTACCTCTTCCTATAGATGCTGCCTGGCCTGCTGCATTCACCAGCAATTTTTTGTGTGTTTCTAGGTTTTCTAAAATTGACTCCTTCTACCTTAGGCCACGAATTTATCAATCACCCGTCATAGGTATATTTAACAATTGGATAAGATTGAATGTTAATATTGCTATGTCAGTGAATGAAATTTATAAACTTAACATCAGGACATGAAACATTCCTATGCCAGTCTTTGCTTTAGTCAAATTAGTCAGCTGAATTGTCATATTATGTTTGAGGTAATTTGGAGAAACATGCTTGACCTACTTTTACAGACCTGAAGGACAAGTAGAGCACTCAGATTTTTGCTGTAATCCTTTGCGAGCCCCATAGGTACCTGGGCTACATTGCTTTGGAGTGATGCTGTCATCACAGTAGTAACCTGGCATTAAAAAAAACCACAACAATTTAAACCTAGTCAGCTTCCAGAAAAGTATTACAGGATTTTTTTTCCAATTCCCTGCAAAGCAACAATTCTTCAGCTATCTTGTGGATTTCTAATTCTATCTCTCTAATATAGTGTATAAGCATTACAGTCCTATCATTTCTCAATCACTTTTCTCTCCAGACAGAAATAGTCACAGAAAATCTACCTAGATTAAAATAAGGAACCTTTGGAAGGAGCACAGAAGATGTTAGCTCTTCCTTGCTCAGGTTAATGCAGCATTATTCAGAAGCTAGAATGTAAAATCTATTTCTTCTCCATGGTTAATTGCCACTCAGGAGTCCAAAGTTAAAAGTGAGAACTGTTTGGTGTACACAATCAAAAACTGAGGATTCTCAATTCAGTTTTGTAGGCTTTTATCTCCACAAGGGTTCCTTATCATCTGCTCTTTGCCAACAACATATCCAAGGTCAGGAACTCATTATTAGAAAAGAGAGGCAGAACGAGAATGAAAGGAGTCTTACTGTTTCCGGCTGATACTGTGGGCTCAGTGAAGCTGCTGAGCTCCTGACTGATCTTTGATTCATTAACAAAAATTTAAGCTTGATCAATTCATGGTGTGTAGAAGGAAGGATAGCAATTGGACAGCTTCAGTCATTCTCAGCTGTATACTGGGGCATTGGGGAGCTTGGGGTGGGGGCAGAAAAGTCATGAAGCATAGACTTTTCAAAGATTACTTCATCCTCTTCTCAAATGTGATTGCAATAATATACAAAAAAAAAATCAGAAAGACTATTGAGGAAAACAAACTCAACTTTACTTTGAATTTCAGTTTATACACCATCGGGTTTAGCACCTGGTAGCCTTATCTCATACCAAAGCGGTCATTAGGTTGATGTGCACCCACAGTAAACATACCACCTCCTTCATTAAGTCTCAAATTAGTTGTTTCCTGTAAACTATTGTAAAACTGACTGCATTTACATTCTCAAAGCAGCAAATAATATGGTGTAACTTACAGATTAAATTATACCATTTCAAAGTCAATGTAATAACTAATTCACTAAGAGTACAACAGATGGTACTCCAAAGTGGCACCATTTCTCATTATTATCTAAATTTAATTTAGAAATGTCTGTTATAAAGTTATAACCCTCCATCCAGCACATTATACAGTATCAGAATATATAATATAATCAGTATGGGAATATGTTCTTCAAACCACTCTGTCCATGCCGACTCTTTGCACAAAAAAATGCAGCTAATCCCACTCCCCCACCCTCTCCCTACAGACTGCAGATACTGCCAATTCAGTTACTTGTCCAGAGTCATTTTAAACATCACAATTAAAACTGCTTCCACCACAATCTCAGCGATGCACTCCAGTCTTACATATTCTTTCTTTATATTGTGTAACACTTGTGCCAGTCATCTCATTCTATTTACACTGTTTTTTTTAACACTTCCACCAATGGGATCAGGTTCTCTGTAGCGCCTAGACTCTGTACATACAGTAGATGTCATGATTCTTAATGAAACTATTAATTGCCTTTACAAGCTCTTCTGTTCCAAAGAGGACAGGCCCCGATTCTCCAATGTATTCACCCAGCTAGTGTTCATATTCCCTCGAATCTTCCTTGTCAATATTTTCAGCACTATCTACAAAATCTTTTCATTTTTCCTGAAGTGTGGAGCCCAGAACTGCACTTAACGTGCCTGAACCAATGGTTTGTAAAAGTCCAAGGGAATTTCCTTGCTCTTGAAATTTATGCCTTTATTTATAAAGGCTGGGATATCTTATGCTTTTGCATCCACCTTCTCAACTTGCTGTCATTTTCAATGAACTGTACACATGTACACCAAGATCTCTTTGTTCAGGTACCCATTTAAAATTGGATTCTAGCACAACTTTGTTTTAGCAAAACATTCTAACTTTAGTCAATCTCTTTTTTGAGCAGGGAAAAGTTTGTTTCATTCATGTTACAGGACAGAATGTTACTGGAATGCCAAACAATTATTGGTTGGCAGCTCAATCTCTCCTTGATCATTGACATACCTTTTGTTCTCTCACCTCCTTTCCCTCTCGGCACCTTAAAATATGCTTTTTTTTTTCTAATTTCATAATTTTGATGAAGTTTTATTGAGCTAAAATTTTAGTTATGTTTCGCTCTCCACTAATACTGCCTGACCTGTTGAGTATTTCTAGGTTCAAGATTGTTTAATGTAATTTCCAGTACACAAGTGTAAAGGAGTACAAAATAATTGTTACTCTGGATCTGATGCAGCACAAAACACAATAATAAAGAAACACAATAAATATAAATACATAAGATAGTTTTTATACATAATTTGATTATATGTCCACTAAGCACAGGAGTGTGTGTACATAAGGTAACTCTGATAGAAATAATAGAGGTGCTGGGGTGGGTTAGTGAGTGGATGTGTTGATCAGCCTCACTGCTTTGAGAAAGTAACTATTTGAGAGTCTAGTGGTCCTGACATGTATGCTACTTAACCTCTTTCTTGTTGGGAGTGGGATAAACAGTTAATGATCAGGGTGGGTGGAATCCTTCATGATATTGCTGGCCTTTTTCCTGTACCTTTCCGTATGTCCTTGATGGCAGGATTTGCAGGATCTGCTGTTTTTATTTCACTTTCCTGGTATCTGCTGTTTTTATTTCAGTTTCAGTTCACAAGTACTTCTAGGTAAGGTGTCCCAGGGTTCAGCGCCAGTGATAACGGAAGTCTAGTAATATAATTTCAAGTCATGATAATGATTTGGGAAAAGAAAGGATTTGAATTGTCAGGGGTGATATTCTTCTGCTCTTTTCCTATTTCATGTTGGATGTCATGGGCTAGGAACTGGCCTTTCAGTAGCAGAGATGAGTAACCTTCAAGCAGTTTGTAGACCGTACCCACTGCAGTAGTAGAACACTGGTGGTGGAGGCAGCGAATTCTTAAGGTGGCCGATTGGGTGATAGCCCAGCAGTTGACTTGTGGCTAAGAGTGTTGAGTTTCTTGACTGTTGGTGGAGATGCTGTCATCCAGACAAGTAGAGGGCACTCAGTCATGTCTCTTACCTGCAGATAATGGTAAGACTTTGTGGAGATGGGAGGTGAGTCACTGGTCACAGATTATTCGGCCTGACATTCTGGTCACCGTATATATGTGCTCGGTGATAGTGGAAAACTCAGGGGGAAGATGAAATGATCATCAACAGGGCACATCTGTGGCAGGAGTGCAGAACTTTGATTTGATCCATTAGATACAGGATCACTTAGCTTTGTCTTTTGAGGCTCAGGATGTCTAAGGTCCATATTACCCCTTTGTTTTGGCACCTTGTCTTCAGGGATGACTGATTGCCTATTATCACCCATCTTGGCTTAATAGTAATTGTAGGGTGAGGGCTATGCTATGTGAGATTATAGAATTAGGTGAATGAATTTCTCTCATTGCTATTAACTCCAGCACATAATCAATATCCAGCTTTGAGATGCTAGTCCTGTTGTATTCTGCTTAGCACAATGCCAGTGCTGTGCAACTTGATGGGGATTAAGTGATGAGTGTTTTACGGCCTTGGAAACTATGCTGTGTGGGCTTTCGGACCAATATTGTTATGTGCAGATAATTCTGCAATACGCGAGTTGCTGAGTACAGGGCCAAGAAGGTTCATATTTTTACCTTAATTTATTTGCTCCCTGCCGCCAACCCACTTAGACACTTTGTCTTTTAGAACCCTGAGAGGTGGTGCACCAATCCATTCTCGGTAAGGGGCACTGAAGATCCCCACACAGAACACACGCTATGCCTTATTACTGTCACTGCTTCTTCCACATGTGGTTTAATGCAAAACCACTGATTCATTGGCAGAGGAAAGATGGCAGGTGACATGTCCTTTTGCAAAACAAGGACCTCTATTATTGCTCTGAATGTTTGGATATGTCTGGCTGTGCCTTATTATCAAGTGACCAACAGATTATATGAAATGAATCTTACCTAGAGGACACTGCTGCTCTTCAGGTGCTGAACTGTTACTGCCTTCAGGACAGATATAACCAGGTATACATGAGGAGCAAGAAGATGCTCCATGACTGCTGTAGGAGCCAGCTGGGCAGGGCTGCGGGAGTTTGTCGGGCCAAGGGCAGAAATAGCCAGCAGGGCAATGTTTACAGGCAACTTCACCACCTGCGCAAAGAGTTAAAAAAAAAGTTACCTGAAGATTAGAAGAGGCATGTTACTTTAGTTATCTTGAACATTAAAGACACCAAAGTTCAATGCTTGAAGTAAATTTATTATCAAAGAACATATATGTCACCATATATAACCCTGAGATTCTTTTCCTTGTAATAGAATCAATGAAAGACCGCACCAACTTGGGCGTTCAACCAAGGTACAAAAGTTAATAAACTGTGCAATTACAAAAATAAATAAATAAATAAACAAACAATAAATATCAAGAATATGAGATGAAGAGTCCTTGACAGTGAGTCCACAGCTTGTGGGAACATTTCAATGATGGGGCAAGTGAAAATAAGTGAAGTTATGCCTTTTGATTCAAGAGCCTGATGGTTGAGGTGTAATAACTGTTCCTGAACCTGGTGGTGTGAGTCCTGAGGTTTCTGTACCTCCTACTTGATGGCAGCAGTGAGAAGGGATCATGACCTGGGTGGTGGGTTCCTTGATGATGGATGCTGCTTTCCTGTGACAACGCTTTGTGTAGATGTGCTCAATGGTAGGGAGGGCTTTACCCGTGATGGACTGGGTCATATCCACTACTTTTTGTAGGATTTGGCATTCAAGGGCATTGGTGTGTCCATACCAGGTTGTCATGCTACCAGTCAATATACTCTCCAACACAGATCAATAGAAGCTTGTCAAATTTTAGATGTCATGCCAAATCTTCACAAACTCAGAAGGAAGGAGAGGTGCTGTCATGCTTTCTTCATAATTGCACTTGTGTGCTGGGCCCAGGAGAGTTCCTCGGAAATGATAACACTGAGGAACTTAAAGTTGCTGACCCTATCTATCTTTGATCCTCCAATGAGGACTGGCCCATGGACCTTTGGTTTCCTCTTCCTGAGTAAAAGATTGTTGTTCTGGCACCACTCAGCCAAATTTTCAGTCTCGCTCCAATATGCTGATTCGTCATCACCTGCAGTTCAGCCTACGACAGTGGTGTCGTCAGCAAACCTGAATATGGCATTGGGGTTGTGCTTAGCCACACAGTCATAAGTGTATAAAGTGAGTAGAGATGGGATTAAGCACAAAGCCCTGTGCTGATGAAGATTCTGGAGGAAACGTTGGTGCCTACCTGAACTTACTGGGGTCTGCAAGTGAGTAAGTCGAGGATCCATTTGTAAAAGGAGTATTAAAGCCAAGGTCTTGAAGCTTATTATTAATTTTTTGGGGATGATAGTATTGAGTGCCAAGATCTTACCTGCAGTAGCTGCCAAGACCTATTTATTATCTATTACTTGTAATTGTAAGGAAGTTACATATTTAATAAAATTGATTGTTTTCCAGTCCTAATTTCAGGTAACTAAATTTCAGAATTTTAATACTGCTTGACTTTATTTACATTTCTAAGAATGAAGGAATAAATGACAAAAGGGTTAGTGATGTAAAATACCAGCTTCTGAAACAGCAACTGTTGTGTCTTTCAAAGTGCTCATTTAATTTTAAAGCACGAAAAGATAAGGCATGCATCTTGTGTATATAACAAGTCAAACATACTGGATGTATATTAATGTAAGATGGTATAGGGATCGCTGATACAAAGTTCTAAACTCAAACAAAGACTAAGCCCTATCAGATATAAATAGCCATGAGTACTCTCAGTAAACGGAGATTATACTGTAACTACGCAATCTTCAAGGACTAGGTCACTTCCTTGTTTATTGTCTATGGCGAGTTTAGATGCCAGTACACTCTCCCTACCAAGGTGAATATACTTCCAGCTAACATAGCAGTTTAAACATAGTTCATATATTTGCAGTGATACACATTTAAATCCAGATAACATTCTTAAAACACATTTTAAACTCAGAGAATTACTATCTTAAACATTTCCAAATTACAAACTGTTTCTACAACACAAAGCATTTCCTAAACTCAGTGGATTTCCAAAACACGGGTACAATTCCTATAAACTAAAAAGACATACCACAATGCAGATGAACAAGTCATCTGTTCGCAGAAACCAAAGCCGGAAGAATGGTCTCTAATTCATCCCATGTTTCTTTCATGCTTTTTGATGTTCCTTATCCCATTCCGAATAAGCCTGAGCTGCTCTTTACATTTATACCCTATTTCTGCCACTTGTATGATTATAGAATTTCCTCAGATACCCTTTTTACACAAACAGTCTAAAAGCATTTTGGAGACACGGATCTCAGCCACCCATAATTAATGCTGGGAAGCTAACTTTCTTGAGTACATAAAACTTCCAACACTAATAGATCAGTTATTGATGTGCTCAATGATTTGTATCCATCTGGTATGCAAGCTTTCTTGAACTAAAACAACTTAGCTAGTGTCATCCCTTTTGATACAAGCCAAACTAAATATACTGCACCACTCCAGAAGCCAGCCTCATAGTATGAGCCAGCAAGTCTGAGGATCTATACAGAACTTGTTTGCAAAGCTGTGTTTTTTTAAACTTCAAGCTGAATACTGCTTTCTATTTACTTTTTAAGAACTGAAGACTGTCTCTCATTTACAGCCAGAAGCTAAACAACTGTTTGATCTTGACAGGTTAGCAGCTGCTGTGTTTAGAAAACAAACTTTGCAAAAAACCTAGAGGTCCACTGGCCTAGGAAGCGAATATCTTTCACAGTAAAACTCCTGTAATCTGACAATCTCAGTACTTTGGTAATGTTAACTGGTAGATTTTTTTGGGCTAATGGACCAATTAATGCCACAACAATTTTAAGTTGCTTTATTTAGATGGTATAGTGCAGTATAAGAAATATGCCAGTAAACCAAGTGAGTTTAAAACGAGCATGGTAACAAGGCCCTGAGTTTAAAAAGAGGACAGAAATTAGGCCCCAGTGAGATTAAAAGAAATGTGGGAACAGGATGCAGTACCTTTAAAGGGAGCATGGAGTATGGGTCCCAGTGAGTTTAATGGGAGCTTGAGAAATGGGGTCCTGGTGAATTGAGCATGAGTATGGTTCTCTGAGAAGCTAAAAAGGAGCTGGGGAGTACAAGGAAACATTGGAAGAGGACCTGTGTGTCTAAAGGATGTGTGAGATCCTGGTCTTGATGAGCTTAAAGCTAATGTGGAAAACAGATCCCGGTGACTCAGATGCCAAACAGTGGATTGTTGGAGCTTCACCGTATTCAGGCTAGAACAATGCAACAGAGATTAGTTGAAATACAACAACAACAATTCTATATTAGTAATCTCTTTGAAAGCTGCAACATATGAGATGTTCATTGATCTGCAATAGAAGCCACTGGCTAAGTTTTAATTACAGGTCAACACTCAGAGTATATCCTCCACAAACTGGATCAACACGGTGATGTTGTGTGGAGGCTTGAGCGTTTCAAGGACTCCATCAGACACTGCCAACTCAGGGTCAACCATTTTGGAACGGCTATGGACGAGATGCCAGACAAAGATTGGTCCAACCCCAGCTCGTGAATGGACAGACTCACGTCTGTCCCTCCTGAGCCACAATTCATCATGAATCAAGCCAAGCAATTAGAAGTGTGAGGAGAAAAACACCCGCCATATGAAACAAACATCTCAGAGTACATGCCTTTACCTAGACTGTAAGTGCCGGGCGGACAGCTTTCGCCAGTTGTGTTGGTGAATGGACACTGCTGACCAGCTGGACATTGAATACATTGCTTGAATACAAACAGAAAAGATACATACATTTATTACAACTGGGATAACAGCAAATCAGGTATCATTTAAATAATAACTTGAAGATTGTGATTCCTAAATTACTAAGGCTGGTTTTAATGCCAAGATGCTCTTTGTCTATGAAGTATAAACAACTAAGATGCCTTCACAAGAAACAAAGAATAAAAGATTAGACAGATTTCCCTGTTCTTTTACATCACCTAGTGCTGCCTAACTGTGATAGGGGGTAGGATGTGTTCCCTCCCTCTGGACAAACAATGTCTGGTTTTGGCTGAGAAGACCACGGAAGAAAGAAGACTCCTGGAAGAATAAACACTCCTTTAAAAGAATGACTTCTTGAATGCTTTCATATTTATAGAATTAACAGCTAAAGATTATAGTGCAGTCTTTAGAGGCAAGCTGAATATTAAACCATTTGAAAACTGCCACAAGCAGTATTTAGGTTAATGGGTGTACTGTTGGTAAAACATTTTTTGAAGGGAACACTTACTCAGACATTGATTTATTTCTTACATTTTCTAATGAAAAACCACTAGACTAAAAAATCAGTTCAGACGGGAGTTAATGCTTCACATCATCATTCTTCACCAAGTCTACAACAGATCCATTATTGCATTACCAGATGAAAGCACTTTAAACAAAAAGAATGGTTTCTGTGTATTGTTGAACTAGAAGCTGTCTCAAACCTCTATTTGTCAATGTGTATCAACAGAAGAAGTCTTGTAGTTTCCATCGGTTAAACGAAAGCTCACATTCAACAGAAAACCAGCTCAGCAATGCCTGTTTGCAGCTCTCTGTACCTATCACCTGATATCAGGTACGCAGGACTGATGAGCAAAATGAGCCACTGTATATCTATCTCATGGCAGATGTATTTGAATAAAATTGGTGAATAAAGACACTAATTGAGGGGACAAAGGTTCAATCAGCAGACTCTTACCTAACATTTGCAGCTGAGTCTCAGAGCAATACAGCACAAATACAGGGCCTTTGGCCCAACCAGTACATACCGACTATTTTGTTCCACCCAACTTCCTGCGTAGGGCCCATATCTCTCTAAGTCTTGTCCCCTCCATGTACATATTCAATTAAGTGTTTCTGAAATGATATCATTATTATTATACCTGCCTCAACCACTACCCCTGGCAGCTAAACACTACCCTGAATTAAAAACTTGCCCTCATCTCCCTTTCATTTATTTATTTTTTTTATTTTATTTATTTATTTATATATATTTTTTAAAACACCTATGCCTCCTAGTTTTGGACTTACCTACCCTGAGGAAAAGATTGTTGAGTAGTTAAAATTCAGCCTGCAGTTTCTTATTCCTCACTTTCTAATCAATGACTCACTGTAAGTGGGCTTTGGCAAGAATATGGTGAGATGGGACCCAGATGAATCAACTGATGAAATAATATTCACTGCCTTGGCTAAATAGCATTTCAAATGTATTTTAGGGTTACTTGGCTGTTCCTAATATCCTTGGGATTGCAGACCACTAAGGGAATACCTTCACATGCAAAACATATAGCACAAGTGTTGAAGAGGCAAGACTTCAATCTAATTACAATTCACACCAAATATCAGGTTGGGGCAATCTTGCTGTAGTTGCCTTATCTTCTTCTTACACCAAAAGTGTCCATAAATTATTGCATGACAACAAATTTGCCCATATAACCATGAGTTTGTTTGTCTACAAACCTTCTAACTTGTTTTTGGAGTTTTAAAAATGTAGAAATATACGAATGAAAACAAATAAGGTGAAGGCATTTTGAGCAGGTAAAATCATTTTGACCAACATTAAAAAATATTGATGCCACTTACTATATATCCAGCAAGGGCAAAGGTTCCTGGCAGGCAAGTGATTTGGAGGACGTCAAAGCGTGAAGGACAACCAAAGCCAGGCTGACAGAGTGTGCAGGCTGCAGCTCCACCTGCCCTATAGGATCCTGGAGGGCAGGGCTTCACAATGGACTCTGTGGTTGAAAGGCATTCATATCCAGGCGGGCATACTGTACATTCCTAATAAGAGTATGGAAAAAAAGTACACTGCTATACAGGCTGATAATTTTGACCTTTCATGCTCGACTGTCATGCTCGACTGTCATGCCTTACTAACTTACATTCACGAAATTGGAGCCAAAAGGTCCTTTATGAATTAGAAAAAAATTACTTCAATCATTCCTGCCTACTCTCTAAAATGTTGATTTAGTGTTACTGCTGAGAACTCTACTGAACACTTCACATCTTCATTGGCTGATCTACAGTTATAACCAGTGAAAATGAGACAGGCAGATATCAATTTCAACATGAATACAAACACTCTGTTGCATTGTATAAAATCATTGCTAATACAGCTGAGCACAATGTTTCTGTTAATAAATGTTTTCTTTTTTTTTCCTTAAAATATATGTGGCAAAATAGAATAGAAATTCTTTGGATTTAGTTTGCAAGAAATTAGTCTGGAAATACAATTATATATCACTACTTAATGCAGTATGTAACATGATTAAAATGTGATTCTTCACTCCCTGATAAGCTCAATGCATTTGTGCACATTTTGGAATGGAGAATAATGCCACACTTCTGCAAACCCCCAGAGCATCCAGTGACCCTGCAATCTCTGACCCAGAGGGCAACATCAGAATATTCTTCAAGAAGGTGAACCTTCGTAAGGCGTCAGGCTCCGATGGAGTACCTGGCTGGGTACTGAGAATCTGTGTTGACTATCTGGCTAGATCGCACAGGGGCATGTTCACCTTCATACTATCGTAGTCTGAGGTTCTCACCTACCTCAAAGGGCATCAATGTCCCCAAGAAGAGCAGGCTGATCTGCCTCAACAAACATCACATCTACTGTGATTAACTGTATTGAGAGTTTAGTTATGTCTAGAATTATGGCTAGATTAAAATGAACAAGGACTTGGACTCAATGCAATTTTTTTACTGCTACATTCGGTGTGCAGATGACCGAACTGGCTCTCCATTCTGCTTTGGGGTGCATAGCCAACAGTAAAACAAACATTAGGCTGCTGTTTATTGATTACAGTTTGGCATTCAACACTGTCACCCCCTCAGTACTAATCAACAAGCTTCAAAACCCGGGCCCTGTAACTGGATCCTTGACTTCCTTATTGGGAGACCACAGTCTGAGCAGATCAGTATTAACATCTCCTCCTCCCTGACAATCAACACAGGTGCACCCGAAAGATGTGTGTTTCACCCACTGCTCTACTCTTTTTACTTTCATGATAGTGTGGCTTGGCACAGCTCAACCACAATCTATAAATTTGTAGATAACACTACAGTTGTTGATAAAATCTCAGACGGCAATGAGAAGTGAGATAGATTGAAGTGAGGAGCGAGGAGTGAGATAGATTGGCTGGTTGATTGATGCCACAACAACAACCTTGTATTCAATGCTAGGAAGACCAAGGAACTGATTGTGAAATTCAGCAGAACACACACCAGTCCTCCTCAAAGGATCAGCAGCTTCATGTTCCTGGGTGTCAACGTCCTGGTGGATCTTTCCTGGGTCCATCATATTGATGCAATCACAAATGAGGCCCACCGATGGTTTTACTTCATTATGAGTTTGAGAAGATTTGGTATATTGCTGAAGACTCTGAAATTTCTACAGGTGTGTGGTGAGAGCAAACTACTTCTGTAGAAAAATTTGCGTAGAACAATCATGATCGTGGAAAGAACATGATCGCCTCCCTCTGACTGGTTGCATCATAGCTTGGTATGGAGGCTTCAGTGCACAGCTCCATCATGGGTACACCCCTCCTTACCGTCAAGAACATGGTCAAGAGGCGGTGTCTCAAGAGAGCAGCATCCACCACTGAGGACCCCCACCATCCAGGACATGGCATCTTCTCATTACCACAGTTGGTACAGGAGCTTGAAGACCTACATTCAAGATTCAAATACAGATTCTTTCCCCTCTGCCTTCAGATTTCTGAATGGTCAATGAACCCCTGAACACTATTATTCATTATTCTATTTATTTTGGCAGTATTTATTTACTTTGTAATTTATAGTTATTTTATGTCTTTGCACTGTACTGCTGCTGCAAAACAATAAATTTCATGATATACAAGTCAGCGATAATGCTGGAGGAACCCTGCAAGTCAGGCAGCATCTATGGAGGGGAGTATATGGTCAACATTTTTAGCCAAGACCCTTCATCAGGAATGAAAGGGATGGGAGGAAGAAGCCAGAATAAGAAGGTGAGGAAAGGGGACAAGTACAAACTGGCAGATGATATGTGAAAACAGGTGAGGGGGGAGGGTGGGTAGGTGGTTGAGGGAGGGATAAGTAAGGGAGGGAGAAATTACCAGAGGCTAGAGAAATCAATATTTATGCAGTCAGGTTGGAGTCTACCCAGACTGAATATGACGTGTTGTGCCTTCAACATGAGTGGTCTCATTGTGGCAGTAGCAGATGCCATGGACCAATATGTTGGAACAGGAATGGGAAGTAGAATTAAAATGAGTGGCCACCAGGAAATCTTGCTTATTGTAAAGGAGCTCAACAAAGTGGTCACCCATGTGGAGGAGGTTGCACCAGGAGCAATAGACATAGTAGATGACCCCAACAGACTTGAAGGTGAAGTGTTGGCTCACCTGGAAGGACAGTTTTGGGCCCTAAACAGTGGTGATGGAGGAGGTGAAGGGGCAGGTGCAGCACTTGTCTCGCTTGCCCTTGCAGTGCCGGGGGGTGGGGGGGTTGGGCGGGCACTGTGCCAGGAGGGAGATCATTGGGGGGGGGGGGGGGAGAATGAGTGGACAAGGGACACTTGACACTTCAGGTTGAGACTCTTCATCTGGATTGAATATCCATGGATGTTGCCTGTGCCACTAAGTTTATCCAGACATTGAGAAAGGCACTGAACTATGGGCAAGTACTTCATAATCTGGAGAGAGTGTAAAATGGGAGACCAATTTAACTCAGCCTCCATTACAATTCAGAAAACAACTACTTAGTACAATAATACCTACAGGTTAAGAGCAGGTTATCAGTACTGAGGAACAAAATTTACTCACTAATTGTTTTTCAATAGAAAACACGTAGTACTGGTAAAAGTTTTGCTATAAAATAATTGCTTACTGTTTGATATCCCACAGAGTAGCTCCCAGGCAGGCAAGGAATGGTGTAATTGGTGTCTGTGGTTGGACAGGCCTTTCCAGCAGGACACCACATACAAGACTCTTGTAGGCCAATAGAGAAACTGCCCTATAATAGAGAATAGGCCAGGGCAAGTGCTTTGTTAATCTATTTACCATCACTTAGTACCAAGCGCTGCATAATATAGAAGTTCACTGAAATCAGGCTTGCTTCGCTAATGCCATCTTTGGACTGTGGATTCCATCTTTGGAACTTCAAGACTAAATTTTAAACCTGGTTCTTTCACTTGTTCTTATGGCAATTTTCCTGTTTCCTTCATTTACCAGTGGCTGTTGTATTTTCAGTTGTCTGGGTCACATCTCTGGAATTCTACCCCCAAATCTCCCTCTCCTTCAAAACTTTCCCTAAAATCCACCTTTTCCTTTCAAACATTATTTAATGTGGTTCCGAATCAAACTGTATTTGAATGTACTTCTAAGATGTGCTTTGAGCTAATTTTACTACAATAGAACTGTAAATAGTTCTTTTCTCAGCAACATTGATACATAGAGAGCAGCAGCAAGTGATAATGGGATGTGAAAGTCCATGAGGTTTCTAACCAGCTTCCCAGCAGAATTGCTCAGTAACAGGAATAGACAGGTGTTTCCAGCATTTTTAATTGTTTTCATGGGATATGCAAGCTTATGGATAAGATTACAACTAAGGTTTGGTAATGAAATTTTAGGAGATGGGTTACATTCATTTCTTCTTCTCCTCTCACACCAGCAAGAATATGGTCACACTTCTGTTGTGGCAATGTGAGGGTATCTATTACTTTAAAATATTTACAAAATATCGAATAAAATGCTTTTAAACCACAACATGGAAATCTGGGTGTCTAGGCTTTTCAGACATACTGTACTTTCCACCTTGTGGCCCACCTAAACAGAGTCAAAGTTAGTTCCTTATTGTAAGCTGTAAAACCATGTGGAAGTATTGGTCATTCATTGACCTCTTCTCTACACAACTGCCTCCATCAAAACTGAGGAAATAGGATGTACAGAGGTGAGTGCAGTTGACACCATTGGCTAAGTTTAGGGCGTGCAACCAGGTAGAACTTCAACTTGTAACGTTTGTTTTGTATCCTAATTAATTTACAGATATCTCAAGCTATAGGTACTCACAGAGTATCCAGGTTTAAGAAATCATGATGTTAGCTAAAAGACAAGATACTTTTAACTATGTAATACTCTATTTGAATGATCCATCATTGAATATTCAAGATCACCATCAATAAAATTTGAGCTTGAATTCATTAAGTTTACCTCTGCAAGTCGAAGCCAATGTAGCAGAGTTCCCAACTCATCTTTCGCTTACCACCTCATAACACTTTGCAGTATTTACAGTTTGTAATCTTTAGCAATTAATAAAATGGTAGATGGCATTTGCTCAGCATTATCTTGAAGATATTATTTCCAATACAATATACCTTGGGACACTGGGTGATCTGACTTCCATCCTGCTGTGGGCATTGCCAGCCTGCAGGGCAAGCTCTACAAGATGCGTATCCAACATAGGCGTAGTATCCAGAGGGACATGCAATCTTGGTATCCAGCCTAGTATCCGGGCAGGAATATCCGGCAGGGCACACTGTGCATTGTGATTGACCTCCCAAAGAATATGAACCTGAAATTCAAAAGGTAATGAAAGGCTTGAGCTCTGGGACAGAAGCAGAAGTTGGTTAAATTTTAAATTTCATGTCCCTCTTAACTATGTTCCACACTGATCACTCCCACAAATAGTCCCTGTATCTAATGTTTCAGAAGTGAGGCTTTAGTGTTACTCAATATCTGATCAATCAACAGTGTACTGTGCAAACCAGAAGCACATTAATGAGACAATTACAAGCAGAACTCATTGAGGATGTTTCTTTTACAGAGAGCAGGTGAACGTAGAGAGTGAGGATCAATTTATTAAGTGTCTTGCTTTATATTACAACAGAGCAGTCAGTACTTAGATCATAAGACAGAACATCACCAGAACAGGCCTTTGGGACCACAATGTCTGCACTAACCATGATGCCAATCCAAACTAATCCCATCAGTCTATATGGTCTGTATCCCTCCATTCCCTGCTTGTCCACGTGCTGACTAAATGCCTCTTAAATCCCCCTGGGAGTAGAGCTGCTGTCTTATAGCTTCGGCAACTTAGGTTTGATCCTGACCTCCAGGGCTGTCTGGATTCTGTATATACGTTCTCCCAGTGACCATATGAGCTTCATCAGGGTGCTTCACCCAAAGATTTGTTGGTTAATTGCTTGCTATAAATTACTTCTAGGGTGAAGATAAATGTTAGACACCAGGAGTTAATGAGAATGTAGGAAGAATACAATTAGATCAATGTACGATTAACGTAAGTGAAGTGTTTAGTAGTCAGCCTCGATGAGATGGGCCAAAGAGCATTTTTCCATGCACTGTATGTTGTATGACTCCATGTTTCAAAAACCTTCAAGTAAAAAGTTGCCATCAGTTCCATTCTGAATGAGACCTAAATGAGTTTTAAATGGAGAATTAGTTGGCCCTTTCAATATTAGAACAAGTCCAATGTCCATTTTAATGTTTTCAACTCAGACATCTCACCTAACATGACTGATCCTGAATTGAATGAGTCTGGGGAAAGTGCACTAGTGTATTTCTTAATATTAAGGATGCCAGGAAGAAATTCTGGGAATGAGTGAAATCAATCCTTCATGGTAAGGCACAACAGCTGCTCCCTAGAATAAGCCAAACTCATGACAACATTGGTGGCTAAGCACAATAGGGGTTGTAATAGTGGTACTTAGTTAGATTTTAAGACATTTAACATCAAAGCTAACAATAAAAGACAAGATGTAGATTAGTTTAGTTGGCCCTGTATTAGACAGTATGTAGAATAATATCATGAAAATCAATTCAAAGTTCAATGTTCAAAGTAAATTTATTATCAAAGTACAAATACATCACCATATACAACTCTGATATTCATCTTTTTGCGGGCATACTCAATAAATCCGTCGAATAATAATCGTAACCAAATCAATGAAAAACTGTACTAACGGGTAATACAAAATACAAAAATAAATAAATAAATAAATGCACAGATAGATAAATAAATAAGCAATAAATATCAAGAAAATGAAAGGAAGAGTACTTGAAAGTGAGTCCATTATTTGTGGGAACAATTCAATGATAGGACAAGTGAAGTTGAGTGAAGTTTTCCCCTTTGGTTCAAGTGCCTGATGTTTGAGGGTGTTGCTGAACCTGGTGGTGTGGGTCCTGAGGCTCCTGTACCTTCTTCCTGATGGCAGCAGTGAGAAGAGAGCATGTTCTGGCTGGTGGGGGTCCCTGATAATGGATGCTGCTTCCCCTACAACAGTGTTTCGTATAGGTGCATGCATCATTAGTGATTCCCACCATCCAGGACAATTGATAAAATATGTTTAACTAGTTTACTCATTATTAAAATACGTAAAGGATCAGCATACATAGTGTTACTTTGAGACATTTTATCATTTTATGGCTGGACTAAAATCTTCCCTATGTATTTCAGTATAAGTTAAAGGCACTTGCAAAACTTTGAGGTGTTATACATCTGCAGAAAGACCGGATATGCTAAACGTGTCAGTCTTCAGGATCCGTGTACAAGCAAAGCCCATGTTACAATCAAATTAACTCTTCCCTGGCAGTGGAATTCCAATATAACACCTGAACAAAATCTATTGGCTCCCAGCCAGGTTCCTGCCCAAAAAGAGTTGTAAAGTCACTTCTTAGGGAAAAAAAGGTCCAGGATTGGCAGTGCTGATTTTGTTAATATGTTGCCTCTTGGACTGGGAATAACATTTTGGGAGTGTACCAGTTGGACACTACTTTCTGCTTTCACACTTAGCTAGTGTTTATAAAAGAACACCAAACACCCTCACAAAAGAAAACAGATCATAGTTTCAAGATCTCTTAACCACCACTAGTGACATAATAGACACAAGATGTTCCAGCAGATGCTAGAAATGTTGAGCAATAAATGCAAAATCCTAGAGGAGCTCGGTAGGTCAGGCAGCATCGTTGGAGAGGAATAAACCTGATGAAGGGTCTTGGCCCAAAATGTTGTCTGTTTATTTCCCTCCATAGATGCTGCCTAACCTGTTGAGTTCTTCCAGCATTTTGCGTGTATCGCACTAGTGATATCATCATCTCTTCAGAGGAATTGACTATCCACAATGCTGACAGTTCAGCCTCCATCCTCTCCCATGTGGAAATATGCCTCTGCCAGACTCAAATTAACTTCTACTTCTTGCATATGTTACAAGATGATGAGGGAAAGTTTCTCTCTTCTATGCAGCCTCACTGCAAAGCTTGGCATGGTGAAAGTGGCGTTCACCATTTTCAGGCTATTTGTTAAATGTACTGAAGAATTTTGCTGCCTGAAACCGTGCAACAAATAATTAATGGTTTTCTATCATATTTAATGGCCGTTCCAAAATAGAAATGACTTAATTGAAAGAGGCCCTGAATATGGCTGCACAGGTTAATGGGGTGGTCAAGAAGGCGCAAGGCATGTGTGCAAGGTATTGAGTTCAAGAGTCCGCAAGTTACGTTGCAGCTTTATAAAACTCCAACTATGCCGCATCTGGAGTATTGCATTCAATGCTGGTCACCCTATTTTAGGAAGGTGCTGTACTGTTCTATGTTCAAAAATAGTTTCAGTACAAAGACACCAATTTTCATTTGTTCCGTATTCATGAAATAACACATTTTCCAAAAAGTAATCTTTGCAAACCAATATCTATATACAGAAATGATCTACATAAATACCTGGCAAGCATTGAATCTCTTCCGCTTTTGTTGTAGTAGGGCAGGCATAGCCAGGACGGCACATTGTGCAATTCTGCTGTCCATCAGTAGAGTAAGACCCAACAGCACAGGGTACAGGGACAGACTAAGATGAGAGAACATATATTTCTATTGTTTTTAAGAGAATAGCAAGTTATGACAAAATAATTTTACATGCACATTCAACAAAGATTGTCATAGTTCATGGGGTATCTACCTACATTTTCTCCCTTGGAAAGGGGTTGAAATTGAGAACTCTGTTGTAGGTTTAAAGAGTGGATCACAGCATTAACATGGTCAGTGACTGACAGATGGTGTGTCTATAAAATGGGAAGAGGTGTGGGTGAGGAGGAGTTTGACAGTATGACTTGAATGGAGGTTAGAGGGAGAGAACAGCTGTTGTTGGATTAGCAAACTGTGAGAGATTACAGGGGAAGGTTGTGAGGTAGGACATGGTCCCTAGCCAACATCTGGTGTGGGTTGTGCCATATGCTGTGGATTTCCCCAAACCTCAAGGCGTATCAGGACCACATTTTGATGTAACTATGGCCCAGGGATATCAGTGTACAAATGTTTTTTTAACTCCAAAACAAAACTAATTGAAAGAAAAACAAGGAACTGGGAATAACTGTGTACTTCTCATTTTTACTTTAGCGAGGCACACGCAAATGACATGGTAGCATCATGATGCATGACATTCACATACGTTTCCATATAATCCGTAATGAATTATTTAACAAAGAGTGCTTGATAAATATACTTACAATATTTCTCAAATATTATTGAAATATTAAATACAAAACAGTCTCCATTTGTGTTCAATGCTGCAGAAAATGAATTGAGTGCACTTATAAAATTAAACAAAATCAAATGGTCTCACGAGACTAACAGATGCCTCTATGTGTGGGTAGTGGCAAGTTTGAGATAAGATGAGGGAATAAAAAGTAATAAATAAATAAATAATTTTATATAAATAAAAAGTGTTGATTTATGCAGTCAGTCAAAGTTATTTTTCATGTACGTTACCTCAATAGGCATCCATTAGTCTCTTGAGACCATGGATTTGCACCTTGGAAGGTTTCCAGGGCGCAGGCCTGGGCAAGGTTATATGGAAGACCGGCAGTTGCCCATGCTGCAAGCCTCCCCTCTCCACGCCATTGATGTTATCCAAGGGAAGGGCATTCAAACCCATACAGCTTGGCACCGGTGTTGTTGCAGAGCAATGTGTGGTTAAGTGCCTTGCTCAAGGACACAACACGCTGCCTCAGCTGAGGCTCGAACTAGCAACCTTCAGATCACTAGACCAATGCCTTAACCACTTGGCCACACGCCAACATGTTAGCAAGCATCAATATACGTAATTAAAATTCATGCAGTGTTCCCAATACTCAATTCTATAGCACTAAAAACCAGCAATGTTGGACTTGTAAAGCAGAGTAAATGCACTTTGGTGTGAAGCCTGAAGTTGGAGACCTGATATCTGCGAGTCTGAGAATCTGGAGATGAGGACTGTAGGCCCTCCTGCGGTTGGCGGCCTGTCTGGGTGTGTGAGTGAGAGGATGAAAGAGCGGGAGGGGAAAGGGGCTTGTTTTGATGTTGTTATCTTACTTTGTTTTGTTGTTGTTGCAGCTTGCGTTGTTCTGTGGAATATTATGGACATGTTCTTTTGGCACTGGAATGTGTGGCTGCATTTGTGGGCTGCTCCCAGCACACCCTTTGGTGTGCTGGTTGTTAACACAAATAATGTATTTCATTGTATATTTCGATGTATACGCAATAAATAAATCTGAATCGACTTAAGAAAGGTTCAATTATTTATAAACATAACAATGTATTTCTAAATTAATTCAGACTACAGTGAAATTATACTTTCTCTAAATCAGGGGTTCCTTGGTTAATAGGAGAGGTCCATGGCATAAAAAGGTTGGGAACCCCTGCCCTAAGTGGATATTTTCAATCTTGAGTTTATTGAAGTAGTTTGAGATGAGAGAAATAAACTCAGATTTACATTTGCATTGTATCTCCCACACAGGAAGTACAACTTCTAGCATTAATTAAGCATTAAATATTGGCCAAAAACACAAAAGAGAACTTCCTTGCTTTCCTTGAAATGGAGTGTTTTATGTCCGACATGGAACCTTGGCTTAACAATTTATCACCTCCAACAACAAACCAGAAAGTTAGTCTGAAGTAGTAAGCATGGGTCTTGGCATTAGCGTTGGAATCTACAAAGGTATGAGGCTGCCAGCTGAAACGCTGATAGCACAGGCACTTCTAATCAGAATGGACAACCAAACAATTCTAATATCAATGAATACAACCTGACAAGAGAAACTAAAACATAGGGGATACCCTCTAAATATAATTACTGGATAGTTAAATGTCAAAGAGCCATTCTCCTGAGTATTTTATGCAAGGTAAATAAACCCAAGTGTTAAATAACATCAGACTGAGACTTGAGAAGCTGTAGGAACTTATTAGTGACTTACGGATGTCTTTGGACAGGCATTCCCAGCAGGACATAGGATACATAAGGTAGATCCTTCAATGCTGTATGTACCAGCAGAACATTTTTTAGGGCGGATTCTAAAACAAAGGATATACAAGAAAAACTATTTGAGGGGCAAAGTAAACTCACATTTTGGTGAATTTTGTATCTTTTATATAGATCTGGGATGCTAAATTATCTATTAAGACTAAATTCATTAGAAAGCATAATGAAATATGACTTGTACCCCATCAATGAGAAATAGTTTAATCAATATAATAATGTTTATCTTTTCTCACTGTGTCATGCCCAAAAAAAAAGCAGGGAAAAATGGGACCAAAAAAAAAAAGCAAATCATAATATTAAAAAGAGTTTTATAGCACCATTCTTGTAGGAACTTGTATCGTAGAGTCATACAAACATTGAAACACACTCTTTGGCTCATTGGGTCCATGCCACTCATCAAGTATTAGTTATAATCCTAAAATAATTCAATTGTATTCTTCCCACTTTCCTAGGGTGTGGTGAGATGGGTGAGTACAGGCAGTGGGCTTTATGAAAGTTTTGGGGTGATAAAAACACTGATGTTTTAAACCCATGCTCTTATTGCTGTGCTTCCCTTTTTCTGGAGGAGACCACTCTCACATCCATGTTATTTTCAATTGTAGTTATTAACATTGAATCAAACTCATTCATAATTGTGCTTTCTTTCAAATCTAACCTTACCCTTGACACCCTCCCCCACCTCCACATCTGGTTTTCAAATATAGGTATGAAATCTGGAGGTCATATTACAGTTTTGAACATTCTTATTAGTGTATAGCGTAAGGACTTATCTCGTCTTCCTGCCACAATCGCAAGTTGGTAAGTTTTTCCTCCTAATCATAATCCCCACAGTTGCGTGCAGGTGCAAAAATACGTACTGTGGGTTTTCACAGGCAAACCATGCAGGACATGGTTGACATTCATTTATTCCTTCCTTCCCAAATGTAGTGTGACCTGGTGGACATGGAGCCTGGGATTGAAGAGACGTCAGACAAATGAATTGACCTTCCAGGCTATAGAAGCCCAAGGTGCAGTTGTTAGGAGAGTCTGCAGTGGTGGGACATTCCACTCCATCTGGATAACCCTTTTGCCTTGAAACAGCCTGAAAATGAGACCAATTCATTTGAATAATTAGACAAGATGTGAATATTATGAACCAGAAATTCCCTTGCTTGATCTTAAACTGATGAAAACTGAGGCAAATCATGGCGACTGATAGCAATGTTTGTGAAGGGAACTACTGGCCATCAGTGTATAAGCTTCAAGAAGACTCACTCTTCTACAAGTGTGAGTATATCAGTTGGAATCACAATTAGCCCACGAGTAGAGCAGTAATTCTTCAGCAAAGTGTTGGGAAAAGCTTTGCAAATGGCTTCTCGCTCTATGACAGATTGGCTTGGCATATGACCAGACCCCCAGTCAGTGACAAACAATACTATTGAAATAGGGAAGTATAGGTGACGACTTTCTGATCATTTGTACTCAAATGTGCGTTTAATTAATTTAAAATGTTTCAGATTGTATGTTTTTGTGTCTTAAATTATGTAAATAAGTTTGAGTAATTATTGGCTTCAAAAACTTAGAATCTTTAAAGCTGAGAAGTTAATAAAATTTGTCTGGATATTTTGGATATAAAAGTATTTAACAGATCCACATTTCATGAGACTGTGAAATAAATACAGTATATAGATAAACAATGTGTGGTCAAGTTTTAATTGGAAAGTGGAATTACTGGGATCTGACTGAAAAAAAAGATTATTACATCATCGTGTTGATTAGTTTAATTACACCGAAACTAACATATAATTTGTTATTCTTCTGACTCCAAAAGAAACAGAAGGGTCATTTTGTATTCACTTCCCATTCCTAAAATAATAATTCATCAAATCATATCATGGACCTTAGATCCCAGTTCTCTACAAAAATCAAACCTTTGCAGAATTTTTTTAATACTGTGTTTTGTGCTTACAGTGCTTTGTTGTATGCCATAAGGTTTTCATTAAAGCAACATCAAGTTTGCATTAACACATAGAGACAAATGTCACTAGTGCTGTGACTACAAATGTTCCTTTTTCAAACATACAGAGCAAAATGCATTACTCTTGATGTTTCCTCATCTTGATCGTAACTAATGGAATGAACCATAGTTTAATGAACTATGGCTTAATTTACCTCTACTCAAGATGCAAGGGTGAGGCAGCATTCCCATTTGACTTTTATTAACAACTGAGCAAGTTCACAGACACTTACACTCTACTAAACAATTGTAATTACAGAGCAGACATGCAAAATTCTGCTTTCTGAATGGACTAGCACAGTGGTAGATTTTACTTCCTTTAAGCATTTACCATATCACTATCATAGTTCAGCACACACCAGAGCATGGGCATCTAACTTAATTCAATTATTAGCACACCAGAGATGGCTTCCAATCAGTTCAGCTTTTATGACTTCATTTTGAACCATGTCACTCAGGAGAAAGCTACTCAAAGAAAGGTAAATGCCAATTTAAGCCCACTGTTACATCTGAAGGTTCCTTTGTATTGGCCTTGTATGCACTATATCTATCTCCGTTCAATAAATTTTTCAATCCACCATCTGTACAGCATCACAACATACTTTATGATTGAAGCTTCACATTGGAATGTGGTAGGAAAACTGGCCCTTTGCATCAGCCACTCACTGGCTTCCAGTCAAAAATCTAACATAACCCCAGTTTGACATGTCATGTCATTAGTGGACCTTCTTATTTGTTTCTAGATGGGGGAAAAGCCTTTTTGGTTGCAACCAACCAGAATGCTTGGAGCTTCTGTGAAAACACAATGGTGTGGTGTGCAAAAATAAACAATATCACATACTGTGGATGAATTCCACTGACCACATTAATTGATGACTTTTGTGATCTGCCAGTAGTCACTTACTCTGCATGTGTTAAAATATATTCGAAAACTTAAAGGAATACAAAACATCTTACTAGCCAAGTGTTTCTTTTCCAAACATACAGAGTAAATTGCCTTATGGTCAAGATGGGAAATCTTGGTAATAACTAACAGAGAGGGCCACAGCTCAAGATCTCATATTCCTCAAAAGAGCTAGCTTTTAGAGGAATTTGAGACAGCATTCCTAAAAAGACAAGGTGAGGGAGAATTAAAACCAGAAGCCAAGTTACAGCATGTAGTTTGTAAAAGTGTACATTCTTACATAAGTAGGCGATGCAATGCACTGAGATACAAAACATTTGATCCATACCTTGGATAAGTCAGGTGCAGGTATTTTCACATTAGTGGTTGAATGCGAAGGTTTAAGAACAAAGCTAAGAAAATGAAATGGAACTTACATGTTTTCTCCGGGTGCGAGTCACTAATACACTTAGTTCAAGCTGTTTTGCAGAATTTGAACATGAGTAACCCAATGGACATATGCTGCAGTCTGACCAGCCAATGCCAGAATAGGTGCCTAAGAACATCAATAAATATTTATTTGAGCTTCTGTTTCATGGTCCCCTTCTCCTCCAGAAGCACATCTTGTGTTTATATTTTGAGAAAGAGGACGAGATGATTCTGAGCTAGACTTTAGCATTTTTTTTTTTTTACTGACATCAATCAGTTTAAGTGACATTCAAATTCCCTTAGTTATAAATCAGCTAACTGGATACAGTAGATGCTCAGCAGCTTTTAATTCCAATTTTCTTTGCAGAATACAGCAAAACATGTAAAGGAGTAATCCATTAATCCAAGTGACTAATTGTACCTGAGGGACAGGGCTTGCAGTAGCCTTGACTCTGATGACTGTAAGTCCCTGCTGGACAGCCTTTTGGTCGCTTGCCTTCTTTACATTCCTGTCCGGGAGGGCATGTTAGACAGAATTCCCACCCATTTTCACTGTACTGACCCAAGGGACACATCTGGCAAGCAATAAATAAAACAATTTTCATTACAACAGAGTATAGAAATATTAACATGCATCAATTCAGCAGCATTTACAATTAAATGTTTTCCACTCAGAATTACAATCATTTGAGAAAACGAAGTGCCAGTTAAAGCATTAAGGCCAAGTTAACGTGAAATCCATGTGATGAACTGTAGAGAATATTCAACTCAAGTCCTCACGATAGAATTCATTATCGCAACCATGTACACTAGGCTGCAAAAACCCAATGTCTAAACCAAGCGGCGGGATAAGCTGAAGCTACCACTGCCCTATATGTACCTTGGATATGAAGAATGTTGACAGAGACTAAAGATGGTTGTCTCCCATCTTTACTGCTTCCCAATAACTCATCAGAATGAAAATCTGAGACAGAAATGGGAAGCACACAAAGCAAAGCACTGTTTTTTTTTTTTCCTTGTCCATTTGTCCCTCCCTGCTGATCTCACTCCTGGCACTTATCCTTGCAAACAGAACAAGTGCTTCACCTCTCCCTACACCTCCTCCTTCCTTACCATTCAGGGTCCCAAACAGTCCTTCCAGGTGAGACGACACTTCACCAGTGAGTCTGTTGGGGTCATGTACTGTGTTCAGTGCTCCCAATGTGGCCTCTCTGGTGAGACCGGACGTTGATTGGGAGACTGCTTCGTCGAGCATCTATGCTCCGTCCGTCAGAATAAGTGGGATGTCCCAGTGGCCACCCATTTTCATTCCACTTCCCATTCCAATATGTCCATCCATGGTCTCCTCCACTGTCAGGATAAGGCCACACTTATGCTGGAGGAATAGCACATTATATTCCGTTTGGGTAGCCTCCAACCTGATGGCATGAACATCAATTTCTCAAACTTCCAGTAATCCCTCCAACACCCCCCAACCCCCCCTACACCTTCACCATTTCCCATCCCCTTGTCCTTCTCTCATGTTATCTCCTTGCCTGCCCATTGCCTCCCTCTGGTGCTCCTAACCACCCCCCTCCTTTCTTCTGTGGCCTTCTGTCTCTTTCACCAATCAACTTCCTAACTCTTTGCTTCATTCCTCCCCCTCTAAGTTGTTTCACCTTTTGCCTGGTGTTTCTCTCCCCCCCCCCCCCCAAACCTTTCAAACCTACTCCTCAGCTTTTTTTCCCCCTCCAGTCCTGCCAAAGGGTCTCGGCCCAAAACATCGACTGTACTCTTTTCCATAGATGCTGCCTGGCCTGCTGAGTCCCTCCAGCATTTTGTGTGGGTTGCTCGGATTTCCAGCATCTGCAGATTTTCTCTTATTTGTATTTTTTTTTCCTCATTGTTCATTGCTTAAATTTTCAAAACTAGTAATTCTAGATGTGAATGTTATTTGTTAGTGAATATTTCTCATCACAAAGTCACTTGGGAAAAAGATGGCCTATAAAGAGGAAAAGATAGGCGAGATTAATATTATTTTTCTCCTAAAAGCCTAGTAATCAACTTGTCGAGCATCTGTCTGCCCCTGCAGAACTATAAAACCCTTCAGCACAGGGCTCAGGGGACCCACTTCTGTCTAGGCAATAGAATCCTGGAGGACAAACCTTGCAGTTGGGCATTCCCAAGTGGTCTTGATAAGTGCCGGGTGAACAAGCTTGAGGTCCAGTTAATGGAGAAGGACACCGATATCCAATGGGACACAATAAGCAGTTTGTGCCATTGGTAATGGAGCCAACCTACCATTGTGTCATGAGATATTTTATGTATTAGTGAATGTAGTAAAATCAGGGTTATCAAAATTGATCTTTCTCCTCTAATACTCAGGGACTGTCAGCATTCTGTATTTGAGACCTTGCAGCAGGTCAAAATTTTTTCCATCACATTCTACTTGTGATTTTATAGCATTTGCATACTGTACTTGCAAAGTTCAGTTCCAATGAAGGCAATAGGAACTTGTTTCCAAGGCTGACTGCAGCTGCCTTTGCATTGTGCATTTCGTCCAAAACCCTTGATAAAGTATTGAACGAGTTTCCAATTCTCATCTATTACTGTTTTCATTGAACAAAGTCAGGCAATTGTGATGTGACTATTTCTCATAGTGAGGAAGCAGCAAGAAACTTTGACATTTAAAAAATTGTTGTTTATTATGAAATAATAAAATTGTGAACAGAAGAAAATACTGAAAATTCTCTGCAGGAAATTTAATTTTTTTCTTTACTTTTGGATTAAACTTTAATTGAAGCAATTAGATTGTGGGCCAGCTGTTTCAAGGATATGGAAACAGAGTGTTAATTTAAATTACATCAATATTGTGATGAAATTGTATAGCTTACCCAACACTGAACTGGGTTCGAGAAAGGATCTGAACCGGCTGCTCCAAGAGGGCATGGGGAACACTGACTGGATCCTTCAGTGGAATACTACAAATAAAATGTAAATTCTACTGTTTTAAATACAGTAATTGTCTTAATTGTGCATTAAATGTAAAACAAAGGAAAATAGGAGCAGGAGTAGATCATTCAGCCCCTTAAGTCTGCCCATCATTCATTGGCTGATCTGCCCCAGGCCTCATCTCTACTCTAAATTCCCTAAACTTCCAAAAACAAAGTACCTGCTTCCCCCTCAAATATCCTGGAATGGCCTTGTCTCCACAAACATCCATGGCAAAGAATTCCAGAGATCACTGCCCTCAAAAAGTCCTGTTCCTACCCACCTCAGTTTTAAATGTCATTCCCTTGTTTAAGATTCTCCCACGAGTAGAAACATTTTGATATATCTTCTTACGCCCCACATTAATCCTGCATGTTTCAATAACTACCCACATTCTTCTAAACTCTAAAGATTAGAGATATAATTTCTTTAGTTGTTTGTGATTAGACAATCCACAGATTGCTCAATACTCCAGGTGTGGCCTCATCAATACCCTGACGTGACATTGCATTGTCCAAAGTAATAGAGCAGGCATATTGAGAAGGATGAGGACACACAGATGATGTAGTTCATTCATTTTTCATTACTCAATTCTCAATGTGGACAGCATTGTTGATATTATCTCATAAAAGTAAAATAATTGCCACAGTCAGAACAGACTGCCCTGTTAAGATAATTTAGGCAAGCTAATTTTTTTTTTTTTTTTTTTTTTTTTTTACTAAGGATATTTCAATCAGGGAGACTTTCAGCAAAGGACACCTCAGTCAGGAAGCATCATCTGATGGGGTCACAGTCAATGGATTTTCCATTGAGGGAAGCTCAGTCAGCAAATATTTCTGCTGAGGATATATCATTCTGGGTAAACATTCTCACAAGGGTATTGTAGTCAGGGTAAATTTGCCATTGTGTATTCCCTAGTCAGAAAACTCGTAGATGAGAACATTTCAGTCAGAAAAGAATATCATGGACATTTTTCATATTGAAGATAGTTTTAATTGCTGACATATGTCATCTTAAAGCAAAATATATACTTATGCTGCATCTTTGATGGAAATATGTATTTTTGTAATAGAAACTTTACCTGTCCATGACTACATGGGATGGGCTGTTGACTTCTTTCTGGACACCTAAAACCGGCAGGACATTTGGTGCAGGTCTGAGAACCTATCGACTTTGTGTAGGAACCAGCAGGACACTAAAATAGAATATTACATCTGTGAGAATAGTACAGTTATGTTGAATGAACTAAAGTATTTCCAGGTTAAAGCAATAGCACTGGTTTGATATTTTACTTAAGAAAATTCCACCAATATTTCAGTGAGGGTCATTTGTGCATTCATGACAGATTCAAATCAAAGAGACAGTGGTAGCATTGGTTGGCATGAAGATTATCAATTGAACCATCAGTCCAGATATAGATGTAATATCTTTATTGACTATTTATCAATAACCATGTGACATTCCTTTGAATACAGCCAAGTATTGTTTTGTATAATCACAACACCTTGTATTTTTTATCTTCAAGATATTAAAATGTGTCATTACTAGCTCTGAGCTGCATATGGAGATTGTACAGCCATGTTGTTTTAATGCACTTAATGGGCTTGGGTACTAAATTGGGTTTGAGAGATGTTTAATAGGTCTCAGAGGTTGGATTTGTTTAGTGTGCATTTTTATTTGAAATGCTATGTGAGCATTTTAGGTACCTGAGGTGATGTGTTAGTTTGAACTGTGGCATTGTTGTAAAATTGTCAGAAGCAAATCTTAAGGTGTATTTGTTAGGGAGGAGAGAAGGATGAAGAGGTTTTAAAAAATTTCTTACAATTCTCAGACCCCGGGTCTCTGAAAGATTCAAGAATGTGAACTGCAAGAATGTGCAATTTTCCCAATGTTGTGGTGACACTCATATAAGTTTGAAACAGTTGAAGTCAGGAATCGGAGTGTGTTTACATCAATGTACTGTGGTGGGGGTAGTTGAGAGCTTCAAGTTCCTAGGTGTGAACATTGCCTTGTAGAACCATGTAGTCAGCATGCCCAAGAAAGTGAGTCAATGTCTCTACTTTCTCAGGAGGTTAAACAAATGTGACATTTTCTTGTTGACCCTCACTGTTTTTTTATATATATAGATGCACAACAGAAAGCATTCTATACAGATGCACCATGGCTTGGCATTGCAACTGCTCTGCCCAAGACCACAGGAAACTGCAAGAGTTGTGGACGTAGCTCAGCACATTATGAAAATCAGCCTCCCTTCCATCTACTCTTTCTACACTTTTCACTGCACAGCATAATCAAAGACCCCTCCAAAGCTGGACATTCTCTCACCTCACCCCTCCCATTGAGCGGAAGATACAAAAGCCTGAAGCACATAGCACCAGCTTCAAGGACTGCTTCTATCCTGCTGTTATAAGACTATTATATGGATCTCTTGTATGCTAAAATGGATTCTTAACTTCACAATTTACCACGTCATAGCCTTGCATAGTATTGTTCACCCGTACGTCACTTTCTCTGTAACTATAACACTATATTCTGCATTTCCTTACCTTGATGTACTGATAATGGTGTAATGATCTGTGTGGATGATATGCAAACAAAGCTTTCCACTGTACAAGTGACAGTCAAAAAACAATCACCAACTGTCTTCACTCAGATACAAGGGTCTCTCTTCCCAAGCACATGGAGCTGAACTGAATATTAAGCCTAGACACCAGCTTAGTCGTGGGTGATAGTTTGAAATGAAGTCCAGAGAGAATCTGGCTTAAACCCCAACCCATTAATCCTTAGGGCAGAGATGCAGCAACTGTACCAAGGGCCACATGTGGTCTTCAAGCCTTGATAACCTATTCCACATAGCCATTTCTCATCAACGTCTTTTTTGTGAATAATTATCTGAGCTTGCAGGTTTGGGCAGAACTATATTTGGCATTTTTAGTTCATTGATTGATTAATCTTAAATTGGAACAGCAAAATAGGTTAGTATTAGCAGCTGGAGATACAGAAGTAAATTAATGGCAACACAAATTTAAACTCTACATTTATATCATGATGTTCCAATATATATATCCAAACAGCTCATGTGGATATCCCTGCCTTATATAGATAACACAAAATAATCTGATAATTCACCATCTTCTATATCTCACTAGAGGCAAAATAATATATTGATTATATAAAAGAAACATAACACTATCAGAAAGTATTTGTTGTTCTATTCTCTTAAGTCTTTCAAACATGTAGTTTATGTTAAGAGTTTAATAAATGCTATTCTTTATACTTTATTGTCACCAAACAATTGATACTAGAACATACAATCATCATAGCGATATTTGAATCTGTGCTTCCCGCTCCCTGGATTACAAATCAATAGTAAATATTAAAAATTTAAATTATTATTCATAAATAGAAAATAGAAAAGAGAAAGTAAGGTAGTGCAAAAAAACTGAGAGGCAGGTCCGGATATTTGGAGGGTACGGCCCAGATCTGGGTCGGGATCCGTTCAGCAGTCTTATCACAGTTGGAAAGAAGCTGTTTCCAAATCTGGCCGTACGAGTCTTCAAGCTCCTGAGCCTTCTCCTGGAGGGAAGGAGGACGAAAAGTGTGCTGGCTGGGTGGGCTGTGTCCTTGATTATCCTGGCAGAACTGCTCCGACAACATACGGTGTAAAGTGAGTCCAAGGACGGAAGATTGGTTTGTGTGATGTGCTGCGTCATGTTCACGATCTTCTGCAGCTTCTTCCAGTCTTGGACAGGACAACTTCCATACCAGGTTGTGATGCACCCTAGAGGAATGCTTTCTACAGTGCATCTATAAAAATTAGTGAGGGTTTTAGGGGACAGGCCAAGTTTCTTTAGCTTTCTCAGGAAGTAAGGGCGCTGGTGAGCCTTCTTGGCAGTGGACTCTGCTTGGTTGGACCAAGTCAGGTCATTTGTGATATTGACCCCGAGGAACTTAAAGCTTTTGACCTGTTCCACTTGCGCACCACCGATGTAAATTGGGCCGTGTGGTCCGCTACTCCTTCTGAAGTCAACAACCAATTCCTTCGTCTTGCTGACGTTGAGGGATAGGTTATTGTCTTCGCACCATGCCACCAGGTTCTTAATTTCCTCTCTGTACTCAAACTCATCATTACCCGAGATACGGCCTACAATTGTTGTGTCATCAGCAAACTTATATATTGAGTTCGATGGAAACTTGGCTACACAATCATGGGTGTACAGTGAGTACAGCAGGGGGCTGAGTACATTGCCTTGTGGGGCACCGGTGCTCAGGGTGATTGCAGATTCCTGTATGTTTTTGAAAAACAGATTAACGAGTGAAGGGAACTTAAAGTAAAGGAGACTTTTGCTTTACAGCACAAAGACAATTAAATGTAGCTTGTGTTGTTAACCCCTTCTCTCCTGTTCCTATTACTGCAGTATGAGGAATATATATTTTTCCCCATCTTCCAGATACCTCAATGAAACTGCCCTGTTCGTATTTTTTTTTTCCCACATAGTCAATTTCAGAAGAGGGAATCTAGCATAATTAGCAGCGCCTTTTTATTTCTCATGCCTAATTGCCTTTGGGAGGTTGTCGAAGAACCATCATCTTGAAAGCGACAGTCTGTACAATGAAAGTAACTGTTAGGAAATGAACCACATGACTGTTCACCCTGTGATGATGGAAGAACCCCAGAACATATCTAAAGCTGAACCGTTTATAACTAGTAGAGGGATCTGCTGGTTGAGTTGCCCCACGTGTTCTCATGTTGCAGGTGATGAAAGTTAATGACCTTGTGTCACCGCCAAGAAGACATAGAATGGTTAAGTTTTGTGAACTTGTTCTATTTTTGGTAGCTTCATTGCAGAGACCAATAACCCTGTGCAACTTGACTTGAAATCTTGATACATACTCCCTAAAGTATTCCAGCCCCTGGTACGAGCCATGTATCTGGAATGAATCAGAACATTAAGACTACACCTGTCAGTTTTTGTGCTAGAAGGAAAAAAAAACCCTGTGTGAATGATGGCCAGCACATGAATTTTCAAGGGGGAATAAATCTGACAGGTGATGAAAGAAAAAAAAACAAAAATATTTTTGATGTGAAAGAAATAATACAGGTACACAGGGGGAACTTAATGCTAACATTCCAGACCAGACCTCTGTGCTCTAGTAAACTGAAATACTGACACTCAATTAAGTCTATGAGCAAATGTATAAACTGAACAGGTTACAGCAGAAAATGCAATCGAAACACACCCTTTGGCCCAACTGGTCCATGCCAGCCTGCGAATCCCAGTTGCCTGTGTTCAGCCCATAACACTCCAAACCCTTCTTCTCCATGTACTATCCAAATACTCACTGGAATACAGGCTTCTGATCCAGAATCTTCTGAGTAGAGCCCAGGTTCACAAGGTTTGGGAGGGAGAATCTTTTCAGCACAACTATTGCCTGTAACATTAAACATATATTTATATCTCAGAAAAAAATCAGGGTATAGAATAAGAACATTGCATTAACACATTTGCCCATATTGTGTTTGCTACCACTTTGAGCTTTAAGGGTGAAGGTATCTGCAAATAAATGATGTATTTGAACAAGCAAACATAGGATTTTTATTTTCAGTAAAAGGGATTCTTAAAGCTTTTCTGAATAAAACATTACATTCAATGAAATTATGGTATGGGTCTGCCTCTTCCACTCATACCCAGGCTATTTTTATTACTACAATTAACTCTTGTGAGCCCATAATCCAATAGTCAGAGTTGTACAACACAAAAAATAGACTCTTCGCCCACTACATCCGTGTGACCTTTTCGCTCAGCTACACTGATCCAACTGGCATACTGACCATTCACACATAGAAGAGTGATATAGCTATGACTGAAGGTGGTTCGATGAGGTGCTGGACTGGCTGCTTAACATTACTAGTTACAGGTATCCCAGGGGGCAGAGATGGAAGCAATATTGTTCAATGAACCAATCACAGCAATGAGGAAGGATAAATATTTGAAGGAATGTCAAATGAGGCTAAATGAGACTAGAACAAAATAGTGACCATCATTCTGCTGAGGGTGCATACTTCTTGTTGCTTTCTAGTCCTTAAGAACTAGAAATTATAAACAATGATCAAGTAATAAAAAAATACTTTAGCAGCATTTACCTTTCCAATCCAAGTTGACCCAATTACACTATAATTAATTGGAACAAGCTCCAAACAGTTATTTTTAATGAACTTTTTAAACACAGCTTAAATGAGGAGTATCACTTGGGTAATTAAAATCGAAGTTACAAAAACATCAATAAAAATATTTATTTTCACTGTCTTCATATTTTGAAATATACATGTAAAACTACCTCAATCTACATACATAAGGTTAGTCCTGATGAAGGGTCTCAGCCTGAAACGTCAACAATTTCTTCGTCTTCATTGATGCTGCCTGATCTGCTGACTTCCTTCAGCAGTTTGTGTGTGTTACATGAAGATAATTTCATGGCCAAGTCATTTGTGCTGATAATTATAGATGAGAAGATCATCAAGAATCCTGTGGAACCAAGGGTGAGATTTTCACGGCCCTGGAGGGAGGACTAGCTTGTGAATAGCTGCAAGTTCCATCCTTTGAGCATGTGGGGAAGACTGCGACAGCACTACCTGTGGTGGGATGGGTGAATCACCGAGATTTCACTAAGCACATGCACGCATACATTCACACCAGCAGTTATTCCATCATGACTTTACAAATTTCAGGCTAATACATGTGGAACATGAATTTATGTATCCATCATCATCATGTACTATCTATTAGTGAACTCTGTATCAGTTTTTAATTTCTTTATTAATTTGCCTAATGGTTTTTGTTTGTCTCTTTCTTTTTCCACTATTGGAAGCTATGTCTTCAAAGAACATGACCTTACTCTTTGAAATCACAAGCAAAGGAACACTTTCTATGCCATTTCCTTCTGTTCAGTTGCATTTTCTGCTTACCTTTCCTATAAAACTTTCTCAAACATTCATCAACTTGACAGACTCAATGACAAAGCAAATTGTTCAATAAAGCTGCCCTATTCAATGTACTGTTATGCATTCGATGCTCTATGGTCAGGCATCGACAATTCTATTAACTGACAATACCTGGAGGACATGGGATGCACTGAGACTGTCCGGGATTCTCCTGGTACCATCCAGCTGGACATGGTATTGGCCCTGAAAGCCCATCTCTAGGGCAGTAGCATCCTTTCGGACATGAAGTGCATTCTCTGCTGTTCGATGCTGCAAATGTCCCTGCATGGCACAGATGTGGGGGCAAGGCTTTGTCTGTGCACCTGTATAAAATAAAAGTAAAGAAAGTGACAAGATAGGAAACAGCTACAAATATTCTTTGGTCCTCTCTGAACCGGCTGCCAAAAGCACACAGCAATAACTTACCTTTGGCAGCATGCATGGAGGTAAAATATATGGGGCAGAGTGCAATGCACTGAATGATTGGACAGTGCATGTCAAGATGAATAACAAATTCAATCAATCAACAAATGGGATGTTCAAATGAGGCAGTGCATGTAATACATCTCCTGCTAGTAGTGGATTGTGATTAAATTCTGCTTTGAGCAGCTACCTGAACAGCAAGATTCATAGCATTTCTTGTCAGCTTTTGAGTGCTTTGGGGCTATGAGCTTTGAACAGAAGTGAAGGCCAGCTTTTTGCATCCTCATGGCTGGTAAACTGTTATCCACTGAACTCTCCTGAGACGTTTGACTGTGTAAAGATGCTATGTAAATACAAGCTGTTGCCATTGTAGCATCCACATTGGATACTGGGGCGCACTGGGTTGTTCACCATTTCCATGCTTAATTTTAAAGGTCTGACCACCTACATTTCAGATATGTACAGTAGTTCTGGTGGTTACAATTCCCTTCCCATACCCCACCAACAACTTTTAAGACTTTGTATCTATAGCATTATAGAGAGTTACAGCTTGGAGACAGGCCCCTCAGCTACTGAATCCATTCTGACTATCAATCACATACTTATACACATTCTGCATTAATGCCATTTTCTGCATTTTTTATTCTTCCCATATTCTCATCCACTTCCCTCAAATTCTATCACTGACCTACAGCTAGGCTTAATGTCCAACTAAATTACTAACCGGCATGTTCTTGAGACTTGAGCAGAAACCAGAGGAGCTAAAAGAAACCCAGGGAAGAACGTGGAAATTCCACACAGACAGCGCCTGAGGTCAGGATTGAATCCGGTTCTCTGGTGCTGCAAGGAAGTGACTCTACTAATTGCTGCACACATAAAAGTTGCTGGTGAATGCAGCAGGCCAGGTAGCATCTGTAGGAAGAGGTGCAGTCGGCGTTTCAGGCCGAGTCCCTTTGTCAGGACTAACTGAAGGAACCTTCAGTTCTTGGCCTGAAACGTCGACTGCACCTCTTCCTAGAGATGCTGCCTGGCCTGCTGCATTCACCAGCAACTTTTATGTGTGTTGCTTGAATTTCCAGCATCTGCAGAATTCCTGTTATCTACTAACTGCTGTTCATTTGCAGTGAAAAATTAAAGGTCCCTTACAAAATTCCTTCTCTGACAATCTGCAGCATGGTTCAGGGTGCAAAGCTTTATTTAACTGGTCACCTAGTTCTAATCTTGAGGGTACCCAATAATGCATCCTTGTTGCAGTGGGCCAGAAAGAACTAGAATCTGTGAACAGGAATGGAGGCAGCCATTTTGTGAGCCTATCCTTACTGCTGCCATTTTGTGAAATGTTTGGTGAAGTGAATTGATTCTTGCTTTGGGATAACTTAACAAGAGCAGTTGAATGCGGGCACAAGGAGCTTTTGCTAATGATCTCCTGCACCTGAGACCATTCCCCAGATAAGAAGCTGATTATTGTGTAAAACAGGAGGTTTGCAGAAGTATTCTTGTCATCTGCACCCAGTGCCTTGGTAACCTGGTTTGAATGGTTTGAACTAGTCAAAGTTGAATAGAACAAAAGAAGTCACTAGGGCACTAAGTTGATGGTGAAGAACATAAAACAATATTGTTTGAAGCCCTAGAGTACATCCAGTGGGAAATCAGATGACCTTGAGTCAACAAAATTGAAACATCATAAACTGACCTGATAAGGTAAAGTATAAAAATAGATGATATTGGGAGCTCAGGCAGTGACAACTCTCCGGAGACCAACCATCACAGATGTGAAGGACTCCACATTGAACATGTGGTGATCACATCAGCACCACAAGGGATATCAGACCAGTGTAGACTTTTTCCTGGGTATTACTGTTTCTATTCTTTGACTGTTTATGGAGAGTCAGGGAAACTTAGTAGGTGTGTACACAGGTATTCAGTTGTGTAAATTTTTGTGTTTGTGAGCTGAGCCAATGAAGGCACTCGTCTGTAAATATAGATTCCCTCTGTGCCTAACTGATCATTACTATTAAGGGGTAATCTTTGTAATATTGGTTATCAATTTTATATTACGCATGAGAATTCTGGTTGAGACACCTATTAGTTTTTCACATTTTTACAATATATTAATGCAGTCAAATGTGTATAAGCTGATTTTGGAAAGAATGGACTTTGTTAATGTTTAATAAATCATTGTTTTTGGAAGCAATCAGTACGATGTTTCCAAGACTGTAGCACATCAAATTGATGGTCTAGAGGGAGTGTCCTCTGTAATATGTCTATCTTCCTTGTTGCCTTTCCTTACACACTGAGCTGATGTGGTAATATTACATTGACTCTGAGATCCTAGTTCTGCGACTTCCTCTAAGACGTGACCAAGTTCCCGAATGACTCAGTCTGATACATGAGATTGCAGAAACACCCTGGAGTCAAAGAATCATAGTCATCTAGCATGGAAGCAGTCCCTGTGGCCAAACTGGTCCATGGCAAATGAGGCTCTCACTTGTGCTGGTCCCATTTGCCTGCATTTGGCCCATATGCCTTTAAGTGTTTCCTATCAATGTACCTGTCCAAATATCTTTTAGATGCTGTTAATGTAGCTGCCACACCTCTGCTTCTGACAGCACATTCCATTTAGGACCACCCTCTGGGTGAGGATGTTGCTCCTCAGATCCCTATTATATCCCTTTCCTCTCATCCTAAACTTTTGAGGTCTGATCCTTGATCACCCAACACTTTGAAAAAGACTGTGTGCATTCACCCTTTCTATGCCCCTCATGATTTTATATGCATAGAGACAAGTTTTACGAAACCTGGCCTGATAATTGGGGATTGAAGATTGAATGTGAGTCAGTTAGAAGGAAAGAGGCAGATAATAGGCCAAGCTAAGGAAAAAAAGCTATCTGATCTTGTTCCAGATCCAAATAAGAGAAGATCTGCAGATGCTGCAAATCCAAGCAAGACACACAAGTTGCTGGAGGAATTCAGCAAGCCAGGCAGCACTTATGGAAAAGAGTACAGTTGCCGTTTCAGGCTGAGACCCTTCAGCAGGACTGGAGAAAAAAAGCTGATGAGTAGATTAAAAAGGTAGGGGAAGGGGAGAGAGAAACACCAAGTGACAGGTGAAACCTGAAGTGAGAGAATGAGGTAAAGAGCTGGGAAGTTGATTGGTGAAAGAGATACAGGGCTAGAGAAGGGGGAGTCTGATAGAAGAGGACTAAAGATCATGGAAGAAAGGGGGAGGAGCACCAGAGGAGGCGATGGGCAAGTAAGGAAATAAGGAGAGAGAGGGAGAAAGGGATGGGGGATGGGGAATGGTGAAAGAGTGGGGTGGGCATTACTGGAAGTTCGAGAAATCAATGTTCATGCCATCAGGTTGGAGGCTACCCAGACAGAATATAAGGTGTCGTTCCTCCAACCTGAGTGTGACCTCATCGTGACAGTGGAGGAGACCATGGATAGACATATCGGAGTGGGAATGGGAAGTGGAATTAAAATGGGTGGCTACTAGGAGATCCCGCTTTTTCTGGCAGATAGAGTATAGGTGCTCGGCAAAGTGGTCTTCCGATCTACTTCAGGTCTCACTGATATACAGGAGGCCACACACAGTACATGACCCCAAGAGACTCACTCGCCTCACCTGGAAGGACTGTTTGGGGCCCTGAATGGTAGCAAGGGAGGAGGTGTAGGGGCAGTTGTAGCACTTGTTCTGCTTACAAGGATAAGTGCCAGGAGGGAGATCAGTGGGGAGGGACGAGTGGACAAGGGAGTCACGTAGGGAGTGATCCCTGCAGAAAGCAGAAAGTGGGCAGGAGGGAAAGATGTGCTTGGTGGTGTGATCCCATTGGAGATGGAGGAAGTACCAGAGATGCATTTCTCTTCAGATGCATGAAGAAGGCAACATTTTCAGCTGTGGGTAGAGTGTAGCTTGATGCCAAACTCAAGCAGCACAGCTTCTGTGATCTGGGTTCAATCTCGACCTCTCTGTCAGTGTAGAATTTGGACATTTTCCCAGGGGTTGTGTGGTATTCTGGTTTCCCCCCACATCCCACAGATGTGCTGGTTGGTAGGTTAAATACCTCTGGTGGGTGTCAGGAGAGCCATATAGAATTGAGAGAGTGTAGGTTTCAGGGGAAAAAAGTGGAGTAATAAGATTGACAGGAATATTCTGAGAGCTGGCATCGACTCGACATCTGAATGGCATCCTCGTATGTTGTAAGAAAATGAAATGTAAAATATATATCCCCAATACGAGATTGTGCCCTGAATTTATGAGTTGGAAGCAAAAGGCATTCATCAGATTTGGCTAAGAATCGTCCTTAACGCACTTCAAAATGCATATTATGCACACAATTACAGTTTCCCAAAATTCACCATTTTCAGCTTGTACATTTAAAAGTAACTGCAGGTAATAAAGCCAGATTCAAGTACATAGTGGAGATCTACAATATATTCTGTTTTGTTTAGTTTTGATAATATTTAGTTCTGCTCATTTTTGGAGCAAGCTTTAGCATCAATATTCCAGTACCAGTAATTAGGACTAGAAAGATATTTTCTCTTTACATTTTGCTGAAAACCTTTAACACCAACTTGCACCAGGGTTCTCCTGGCCCCAGTTAGTGAACTCTGAAAAGCAGGCAGCCTTAGTAACTTATTATCTTTCAGGTAAAAACCCAAAGGTTTCAGTGAGCCAAGACTAAAGCAATGGCCATAGCTGACCTCCTCTAGGTAAGCATGGACCAGTAGATTTTTCATGAAATTTTCCATATTAAAATAGCATTGTAAGAATCTTAATTTCATGCATTCTCAACTGCATATGTTAATTTAAAACATGATTCGGAATTTACCTTTCCCCTCCCCCCAAGTTGTCCATTGTAAAACTTTTAAATCAACTGGGGACGGCTTACCTGAATCCTTCTGGGCAGCTTGTGCAATTTTGGGATCCCGGCCAGGAGAAGAACCCAATTTTACATGGAATTGGGTGTTCAGAAGGATCTGGGCATTTATAGCCAGCTGAACACTCCTTGCATAACTCAGAACCCATCATACTGAAGAAACCTGGTGCACACCTTCAAAACAAAGAGGAAGAGTAATGGAGATGACTTCCTCTAATTCTTTAAAATATTGCACAAAAACACAAGATGATTATTTTGCAAAACTGTGTGCATTAAAGAAACTGTTGCCTCTTCGAGATAGTGCAAAGGTTATCAGCGTTACAGAGTGAAGTCGCAGTCTGCAGGTGGAACTCCGTCATCCTTATTACGAAAGTTATCCCACACTTCTTTAGCTTGACACCACATTAATCTTGTTGTTTTATTGATTCAAGGGATGATTTCAATATTGTATTAGGCAGAAAGACAAGGTAGCCGGAGCCATTTAGTGACCAGAATATCACTGAGATCCCATTGTCCTCGATTTTAACTGCTCTCCTGAGCAGTAACAAGGAGAACTGTTCAAAGCTGGTACCATTCACCTTCCTAGGGTGTTAGAGTCATAGACTACAACACAGAAACTGGCCCTTTGATCCATCTAGTTCATGCCAAACTGTTATTCTGCCTAGTCCCATTGATCAGCACCTGGACCATCATCCTCCATACTCCCCTGTTTGTGTACTTATCCAAACTTAAATGTTGAAATTGAACCCACATCCACCATTTCCTCTGGCAGCTTGTTCCACATTCGCACCATCCTCTGAGTGAAGGTTTTTCTTTAAGTAGTTCTCTGCTCACCTTTAAACTCTGAGCTCCAGTTCTAGTTTCACCCAACCCCAGTGGGGAAAAAAAGCCTGATTGCATTAACTCTATCTGTATCCCCCCCCCCCCCATATACCTACCCCCATTTTTGTATACTTCTACCAAGTCTTCTCTCAATCTCCTATGCTCCAGGGAGTAAAGTCCGAACCTATTCAATCTATCTCTGTAACTGAGGTCCTCTTCTTCATCAGGCTAAGCCAGGAAAGAGGAGGATTGGCTCCAAAAGTAAATGTTGTTACTCTTTTCTTTGTGGAGCTTTAACCAGCAAGAGTACTTTTAGATTTTTCAGACCCTCTTAGATCTGAATATGAGATGTTTGAGTGCTATCTGCTTATGGTAGAAATGGTTAAAACTAATGTATGATGGGATACTTGACCAATTGTAGGCCGTATCCTGGGTAATCATGAGTTTGAGTACAGAGAGGAAATTAAGAACCTGGTGGCATGGTGTGAAGACAGTAACCTATCCCTCAACGTCAGCAAGACGAAGGAATTGGTTGTTGACTTCAGAAGGAGTAGCGGAGTGCATGACCCAATTTACATCGGTGGTGCGCAAGTGGAACAGGTCAAAAGCTTTAAGCTCCTCGGGGTCAATATCACAAATGACCTGACTTGGTCCAACCAAGCAGAGTTCACTGCCAAGAAGGCCCACCAGCGCCTTTACTTCCTGAGAAAGCTAAAGAAATTTGGCCTGTCCCCTAAACCCTCACTAATTTTTATAGATGCACAGTTGAAAGCATTCTTCTAGGGTATCTCACAACTTGGTATGGAAGTTGTCCTGTCCAAGACCGAAAGAAGCTGCAGAAGATCGTGAACACGGCGCAGCACATCACACAAGCCAATCTTCTGTCAGTGGACTCACTTTACACCACATGCTGTCGGAGCAGTGCTGCCAGGATAATCAAGGACACGACCCACCCAGCCAACACACTTTTCGTCCCCCTTCCCTCCGGGAGAAGGTTCAGGAGCTTGAAGACTCGTACGGCCAGATTTGGAAACAGCTTCTTTCCAACTGTGATAAGACTGCTGAACGGATCCTGACCCAGATCTGGGCCGTACCCTCCAAATATCTGGACCTGCCTCTCAGTTTTTTTGGACTACCTTACTTCCCATTTTTCTATTTTCTATTTATGATTTATAATTTAAATTTTTAATATTTACTAATTTTAACTATTTTGAATATCTTTAACATTTAATATTTGTAATCCAGGGAGTGTGAAGCACAGAATCAAATATCGCTGTGATGATTGTACGTTCTAGTACCAATTGTTTGGTGACAATAAAGTATAAAGTATTCTGGAACAGCTGGGCTTAAGACTGCTGATGCGTGTCAAGAATAACCTTGGATGATAAGCACAGTACCAGGAACTCCAATAAATAAGATACTAGGCCCTTGAAACCAGGAGGGAGGATGCGTCTGGGGGTAAATTATGAGTCCTGATAACAGGAAGCAGGAAGAACTGTTAGATTCGCGCTGAGAGATGATTGACATGTCTTTTAAACGATTGATCATGTACTGACCGTGGGATGCCAAACAAAGTTATGTGAAGTTGTTTGTCTTGCTGTATAAATATGAGCCCTGTACAGCCTAAATTTGGAGTTCTGGTGGCGGTGGAGACTGCTGTAGACTCTCCATGCTATCATGTTAATAAGCTCTTAAAACGAAACTCGAAGTCACTCTGGTGTTCTTAGTTAGTGTTTCCACGACACTGCTTCACAGTGTCATGACAGACATTATTAAAATTTTTATAGTTTTGTCTTTTTACCAAAATCAGTTTTTAATAGGTCAGAATTGTACTCGTATGTAATGTTTATGAAAAATTGCAATTACAAATGTTTAATTTATTTTCTCAGTTATCTTTGTAAATAGATTTTGTATTGTTGCAGGCCACGCTATTTGTATCTGTATCCCGGTACAATCTGAGAGTCTGAGAGAGCTTCTGTGAAAGCATAGGGTGTAAGGGCACCACAGCAACACAACTAGTAGAGCTGCTGTCTCACAGCACCAGGAGTCTGGGTTCAGTCCTGACCTCTGAAGGTGACTGCTTAAAGTTCTCCCTGTCACTGCACAAGTTTCCCCTGAGTGCTCCGGTTTCCTCTCAACCCAAAGTTGTGTGGGTTGGTATGTTAACCGGCCATTTTAAATTGTCCCTACCGTGTAGGTGAGTGGTAGAATTTGGGGAGATGAGTAGTAGACTTTCTAAAGGTTAGTTCAAATGGGTGATTGATGTTTGGCACAGACTCAAACGGCCTGCTTTCATGCTATATAACTCAATGCTGGGTGGCATGTGGTTTCCAAGCAATCTGAATTGATTCAAACAGATTTCACCAAGCACAGTACTGTAAGTATCTAAATGCATTGGCATTGAACCGAATGTGTGCTACAAGTCAAGTTTCAAAGCTCTGTCAATAATTCATATCAAGTTGAATGTGCCTGTTATTTTCCAGTGACAGTGCCTTTACATTAATTAGTTGCTTTCTTCCTTTCTTTTATCATCCTTTATCAATGGATGAAAGGCTACCTCTACAGCAGGCTTTCAGTATTTAACACATAGGGAATACTGGGACACTTGGGCACACATTTGACAATGACAGCAATAGCTGCGAAGACAAGTAGTTAATACATTTAACTGCATCAAATTTGGGATGGTTGTGATCCTGAACATATTTAAAGTGCACTACTCATATAAGTGTCACAACACTTCTGGCACCACATAGCATGTTCCCAACTCACTAACCCTAACCATACATCCTTGGATTGTGGGAGGAAACCCATGTGGTCATGAGGAGAACTCATTACAGACAGTTGTGGGAATTGGACCCTGATTGGTGAACCCTGGCACCGTAAACCAGTTGAGCTAACTGCTATGCTACCATGCTGTACATTTATATTTCTATTCAATTACAGTTAGCACAACTTTCTTAAGATTTGGCTGAAGGTTATCATCTTCTTCTCTAGAGGGAAATTATTATTTAAAAAATTCATTTTACTGACCTGGTCTGAACAATGTTTCCTTCTTGAGGGCAGTAGAAACCTGGAGCACACGCCTGGCACGTGAACTGGCCCGAGGTGGAAAATGTACCAGCTGGGCAGATTTTGGGTGCTGATGATGCATTGGAACACCTGTATCCAGCAGGGCAGAGCATGCAGGAAGTTGCGTTACCCAGGGAATAGTGCCCTGCCTCACAGGGTGATGGGTCTAAAAAAACAAACAAGATTATTAATGGAGGTTGTCCAAGTATTGGAAGCAATGCTTGTATCTCTGCACAATTATTGAAGTAATCTGATCAGCAAGGGGTGCTGGGTAGCAGCAGGTCCCCGACATACCTGAACGTCATTTATTTCAGTTTATTAGACTATTTTTATCATTAAGTTGCCACTGTGTTTTTTTGTAACTCATTATATGAATACGGTTTCCTTATGCTTCTCATTCTTAAGTGATTAGTTTTTGATTTCAATCCGCACGGGTTTCCCATGGTTTATGATCTATTTAAGGTTATTTTGGACCAGCCTCATTGCTGAGTCCTGGATTTGACTTCTGTGTGAACTACTGTTCTTTGTGCTCAAGTCCCGAGTAAGGGAGCTCTTAGTTTGATTATTCCCTGTATTATTCTCCAAATAAATATTCATCAGTAATTTCTGCTATCCAGTCCCGAGTTTACTTCACACCTGGGTTTGTCTGAAGATTGTTACAGAGAGCATGTTTTGTAGTTTCTGTCAGCTAAAATAAACTATTTCTGGGCAAAGGAACACACTATATTATGTCCTTCAGATTTTTGAATCATTAGAATGCAGTGATAGAGGGTGGTGGTTTATTCACCAAGTAAAATTCTGGATTAGTTTACTGCCAAAGGAGATTTTAGCAGTAATTGGTACAGTGCTGGAAAGCTGGTGTGAACATTTGAAATAAGGGTCCATGATAAGGATGATGTGATTAGAATTCATGCAAGGAATTATATACATAGGCAATACAGTAGAGAAAATGGTTATTTGACCTAACCCATGAATGATGGTTCTTATCTAATTCCATCCATCAGGATAAACCTCCTTTCTCATATACTTGTCTAACCTCGCTTGAAATATTTCTCTGATGCTCACATCAACCATACCCTGCTTTGTGGCACCAAATTCCACATTCTGGTCACCCTTTGGAGAAAGAAGTTCCTTCACAATATACTAATGGATCTCTTGGCCACCATTTATATTGATGCAGTCTAGTTATGCTACTTTCACCACATGGAAACGTCTTTGATGCATCACTCCAGCAAATCCTATTAAAATTTTGAAGAGTTCTCTTTGTGTTGAACTCTGAAAGCTTGCTGGATAGAGCTAATCATCCATTGAGAAGAGATGATCAAGAATGCAAAGAATAAAATGTAAAGTCTGTCCATGCTTTCTTGATAATGTATACCTTCACATTTCTGATTAGTTGTAAATTTTCTATGTACCCTTTCAAGTGACCACCATTCTTTTATAATATGGCAACTTAAACCCTATACAGTAATTTGTGTGGTCTAAATAAGGAGTGTGGGCATGTGGCCAAGTGGTTAAGGCATTGGACTAGCAACCTGAAGGTCGTGAGTTCGAGCCCCAGCCGAGGGAACGTGTTGTGTCCTTGATCAAGGCACTTAATCACATGTTGCTCTGCGACAACACTGGTGCCAAGCTGTATGGGTCCTAATGCCCTTCCCTTGGACAACATCGGTGTCGTGGAGAGGGGAGGCTTGCAGCATGGGCAGCCTGTCTTCCATACAACCTTGCTCAGGAGAGTGAAGACTTTCCAGGCGCAGATCCATGGTCTCGCAAGACTAACGGATGCCTTTATTTATACATTCTAAATTTATACATTCTAGAGTGAGCTTAATTCCCTATCGTTTAGTGCTATTTCTCGAGAAAGGAATCCCAATTCTTCCTTAGCCTTGCTAACCCTGGGCACAATTTTTAATAATTTGTTCTTCTATTCCATCGAGACTTGTACCTTACAAGTAATCAAGCTTTGATTACACAAAATTTGGCCACAAAGTTTCAATAGGCTCTGGAAATGAGAATTTATCTTTTCAGAATTCTCTCATCTTAAGTTTAACCCCTTCTACAGAAGACCTGTGGCATCCAGCAGGTGGTAATGCAGTAAATATAAAATGAGAAATATTAATTACATTTAAACATTGTGGAGGAAGTTGCATAAAGGTTAGGGCATTCACATTAGGTTTAGGGAAAGACTTAAATAGACAATATATTTATTCATATTTAAATTACTCATTTGTCTTTTTAATCAAATAACTTTCTTCACCGGAAAATGTAACTACATACTTGCACAATTAATTTTTCAAGGGCAGATCAATTGTTCAACATTAATTATGACTTCCAATATTGTTGATAACTGTTTCTCCTCACTGGACAACCTTTTCAATTGTCACTAGCACAATAAAAATGGGTAATTAATTTAACTTGCTGACTTTACTGTAGTTTCTGTGTAAAATCCATTATGTGAGGTCTCAACCAAAAATGCCAGCTTCCCTTTTCTTCCTCAGATGCTGTCTGACCCTCTAAGGTCCTCCAGCAGTTGATGTTATTTTGCTCTACTACTGCACCCCTTTGGTTGAGGAGCTGCCTCTCAAGTCAAGTCACTTTTTATTGTCATTTCGAACATAATTGCTCATACAGTACACAGTAAAAATGAGACAACGTTTTTCAGGACCATGGTGCTACATGAAACAATACAAAAACTATTTAAAACAACACAAAAATGACACTAGACTACAGACCTACTCTGACAGCAGCTTCTGGTTTTTCCACATTGGGCATCAGACATTACAGGCAGCTTTGTACAGGTTTTACCAACAATGGCTAACTGGACAGCAAACTTAGAGCTAGTGCCTTAAACTAGCTTTCTATGCAAAACACAAATAACCTAACAACAATTGGATTAATATCACAATTAAAACAATCAAGATTTAATGTTGAGGCTCTGAATTTATTTATACAATTTTCTGTTTACCAATTGAGTTTATATCTACTGTATTTGGAAAACTGATGTGGAATTAGAATGTGGAAGACATTGAATAATATTTTGGATTTGTAGTTTTAGGAACAGCTTCTTCTCCCTCCATCATCAGATTTCCGAATGGACAAAGAATCCATGAGCTGATGAACTACCTCACTATTTTTACTCTATTTATGCACTGTTTATTTAATTTATATTATTATTGCTATTACTGGCCGTCACGGTGCTGGCGTTTGGGGCAGCAATGAAGGTCCTCCATCTCTGGCGATGTTTAGTGCTTCCTTCATCAAGTCATTAACTTCCTCTCGATTTTCACTTCTGCCAGTCATGCAAGTCCCAAGTGGAGACTCAGGAATACCATTGTACCCAGACGCAGAAGGATCCTTCATTGCTGTTTCTGTAACAATTTTGTCTTTCCCGTCAGGGTTGTTAGCCCTGAGCTGGACCCGTGAACCTGGAGGACCTGTGGACCTCTCTTAGTCTGGCCTCTACCCTTTGACCTTTTTGGCATGGGTGACCCTACCAAGACAAAGCATAAAGCCCTAACTCCAGCCAACCAGCTGTCTGGACCATTCAAGCATGCAAGCCTCCAAGCCTCCAAACCACGACAAGATTGTAGTCCTCTTGGAGAATTTTATATATATCTCTCTAATTATAATTTATAGTATATCTTATGTATTGCACTGTACTGCTGATGCAAAATATCAAATATCATGACATATGTCAGCGGTAATAAATCTGATTCTGATTTCTGTGAACGCATGATCACAATTATCCAGTAGGATTTTATAAGAGAGGCACAGGCAAAAAAATAACACAGGAAAAATCTTTGAAGTGAATGCCACAAAGACACTTATCTGTAGATTGGTAAGGTTAGAAGTCAGATGTTTATTTTCATCTACTTCCATTCAGTTAATTACACTCTCAATTAAATAAAACACAACTTCTGAACCTTTGAGTAATACTTGTAATTATGTGCTCTAATCACTAGATGGCTCTATGAGTCATGCTTTTGAGGTACAGTATTTACCACTGGATCGATACAAGACTCATTTCTATCAATCGGCAAGGGCAATGTCATTGTCAAGGTAAAAGTAATATTATCTAATTATTATGACATTTATATGGTTATTATGTCATGATTGATTTTAATATGGCTGTGCACATAAAATGAATATTAGCTTTATTCACCAGGCTTGAATATTTTAATTGTTACATGTTATACTTGATAATCATAAATTAGTTGATTTTTCTGAGGGATTAAACAGCAGATTGTTTTGAAGGTCTGCAAAGTTTTGAATTACATTCAGACAGACTGTCTTTGCTGTTTAATCCCATTGGATATTTTTCCCCTACCCACCTCTCCTGAACTCATTGGGCTTGGGGATCTCCAGTATCTATGTGTAGTCTGAAATTCAGAGCTTGTCAGAGTATCTAATGGTGAATTGCATCACAAATAGGTATGAGTTTCATCACTCAAATTTCATATTCAGATGTGAGAATGAAAACACGAAAACACACACAAACTCCTCGCGTGGTGTATGTGGCACTTCCCCAACCTGGGAAAATATTTCCTACATAATGTCGAAGTCCTGAGGCCAATTGAAATGTCTCTAATGGGCTTGCTAGAAACCAATTCACAAGCTGGGTTCTCGTGTCCATATAATTCAGCAACTGACCTGATAAAATGAATTAGAAATCTGGGGTGACCTGATTTAGTTCCTCTGATGATGGTTTAGAGTCCCTGGATTCTAAAGGTTTAGTATATTTGATGCATCAATATTTTTTTCTAAATACTGTACATTTTACAAAATAGAAATCCTTAATGTGCATATTTCTACTGAATTTGTCAAACAATATCTTATTTTTTCAAGGAATACTGACCTTGCTTAGGGTTTGGGCAGGCAAAGCCAGCCCGGCAGAACAAGCAACCCTCTGGATAGGATCCATTATTGTAAGTGCCTGGTGGACATGAGGTACAGAATGTAGATCCAGGGGTACTGTGTAAAAGAGAGGAACAGAGGATAAGATTACAGCTCAGAATTTGTAATTGGCCATTTACTACCACAGTGCGTAATGCCTGTTGTAAAGCAGAGCAGCAAGGGTGACTTTATAAATCACGAGGAATTGAATGCCTTTTGTGAGAGTCTCTGCAGTACGTGTTCAAACAGTGAACAATCCGAAGGTGTTGAGGTAACTCTGATTTATTTTACATGGAAACCATCACAGTCAATGGAGATTAGTTTCTCCATGCTGAATCTGAGCCTTCAAGTGAGTGGTGAAAAACCATCGCGATTAAAAAACAACTTTCTTAATATTCACGACAAATGCATTCCAGTTTTGCCCCTCAGATAATTCTTAATCAAGATTTATTATTCAGACAGGTTTCTGCACCACTTTAAAGACATCCACCGAAAAGGAAGAGGGGAAGTGAGAGGGAAAGGACAAAATATTTGAATTTCATTTATACCTTAACATGTCTCAAGGGGCTTTACAGGCAATTAAATAATTTCTTGTAGTCAGGGCTGTGAAGTAGGTCACATGGTAGTTGATTGCAGAGCAATGTTCCATAGACAGTGATGTGATGTAAAAGACATGCGTTACTAACCTGAAAGATCCCTTGGTGCAGGGCACAGGGTCTAAAGCTGGTTGATGGCAGGCAAATCCTAGTGGACAGACATAGCATACAGAGCCTCCAGTACAATTGGAATAGGTGCCAAGTGGGCAAGGTTGGTAATAAGCTTCCCCCAAGAGACTGAATGTTCCTTGTTCACAGGATTCAGGAGGCAAGCCAGACACAGCACAGCTGAAACCTGAAGCATAGAGCACCTAGGGTGAGGCCTATTAATCCTGATAATTAAAGACCAATTGCTGATTTAACTCATTTGTTTTAGTTCATGTGTAAGTGGAGTGTCTAATTCATGGCTTGTAAAGTACAACAAATAACACCATAAGACATAGGAGCAGAATTAGGCTATTCAGCCCATCAAGTCTGCTCCACCATTTCATCATGGCTAATCCATTTTTCCTCTCAATTCCAGTCTTCTGCCTTCTCCCCAGAACATTTTACACACTAACTAATCAGGAACCTATCAACCTCCGCCTTAAGCATTAGGGCCTCCACAACCACCTGTGGCAACAAATTCCACAGATTCACCTCCCACTGGCTAAAGAAATTACTCCTCATTTCTGTTCTAAAGTGACATCCCTCTATTCCTCTGGTCCTGGTCTCCCCCACCATAGGAAATACTCTCTCCACATCCACTCTATCTGGGCCTTTCAACATTTGATAGGTTCCAATGGGATCCCTCTCTTTCTTCTAAATTCCAGCGAGTGAAGGCCCAGAGCCATCAATCGGTCCTCATAAGATATTGAGGGATTTTTTTGTTGATTGTTAGCTGCAGGTAGGTCAGATGTAAATGAATTTAGTTCCTAGTCATTGATGGCTGTAGATGTTGTACATCTTCATAAGCTGGCATTTTATAAATGTGGTTCTGACCATTCTTGATCAGAAGTTTCCCAGATCTGGCAAAAGCTACCAACCATTTGCCATTTACAAATTTGTTAAGAGCCATTTTAGGTATGAAGATTTTTAATAATTCTCAAGCAAATGTTCTCTCCAATAAATCTGCTCCTTGTTAATCTCCTTTTGTGTGCAGGCCATTTCAAAAATAATTTTTTTTCAAGGCATCAGAATTAGCTGAGCAAGGGAGAGAGCATGGAGAAATGGAACCTTGCTCCAAAGTTATCTGGTGCTATTAACTCTGTCTGGAACACAGAGTAACACACACAAAATGCTGAAGGAACTCAGCAGGTCAGGCAGCATCTATGGAAAGGAATAAAGAGTCAATATTTCAGGCTGAGATCCTCAAAATGCTGATATCCTCTGGCATTTTGTGTGGGTCACTCTGGATTTCCAGCATCTGCAGAATTTCTTGTGGTTTTAGCCCTGGAATACTGTTTGATTCCAAACTGTTGACAACCATTAACTACCTTCAGCAGGTTGAGGTGAGGAGACCTTGGGGCAAACTCTCGTAGTTTAACAGCTTATAGTACATATATAGGGCCTCTAAAACATAGGTTGTGTATTGGAATGAGATAGGCTATCAAATTAAGAATACTGGACCCAGATTATACTGCAAATTCTGCACTGCCTCCTGCTTAGATATAAGTAGAGCTCTGTGACCATGTTAATATTAACAAAGTGCCATTATTGAGTTAAAATGTTTTCCAAACTCTGAATGCTCTTTTAAGTATTAATTCTATAAGGTAACCACCTTTTCTGGGTCATATTTGATGAAATTTTACCTGATTGATGATGTATGGTTTGCATCAATGCAAGGTTAAACCCTTGTAGAGATGCCACAAATTGTACATTAGAAAAGGGTCAAGGAATAATCTTATCAATTGAATGGGGACACTTGTTCCATGCCGGCATCTCTGCTGTGGTTTCCTTTTCCCTTTATCAAACCACTGAGCGAAAAAAGCAAACTACCTTTAGCCTGTCATTATATGAGTGAAGGGCTAAGACAGGTCTAAGTTAGTTGGATGGATGTTTTTGCCCAGTGGTTGCCTGTTTCAGAAATAGTCCCAAGTGTGAAAATAGAAATGGGCTGACTTCCATGACAGCTGGACAAGCTACAATGCTAATTTCACATCTGGGCAGCGAGTGAAAGTTTGCCTCATTATTTTATGATTGACATGCAATAAGTTGCAATTATTTGCCAAGCTTCGTCAACTTATGTTGCGTTGTTACATTACCAGTCAATCAAAGCACCAGAAATAATTTGAACTCTTGTATCTCTTCATTGTACGAGAGGAGCATCCCCTGCAATGTCATGAATTATGAATGTTATGTCTTTCATGTTTCATAAAATAAAAATAATTTATAAAACATTCATGCTATTTATTACTGGTCTTCTATGCAGTTATAAAGGCTTATACGCAGGAGGCCAGAAGGATAGAGTTAGAGCATCTGCTTTTAAATAAAATGTACAACTGAATTCAGGAACAACATTAAGTTTCCTTGTTGCCTACTAAATTTTAAATTGCCTTACTGCAACACCTTGAGCTTTACTGGCAAAGCCTTCTTCACAAAAGAATATACAAAAATAAACCCTTCAGAAAATAGGTCCAAGCCTTAGTGATATCAAAATGCTTCTTGGCATTAGTTTCACAGAAGATTATTAGAATATTTTATCACCTTAATATATTCACACCTGCACCACTACATACTAAGCTGTTTAGTGTAAACATTTTTTTCTAAATTAGTCAATGTTTGAAACGTAAGATAAATATCTATTTCATTTCTCATTCTTAATAAAGAAAGCCGATATGTATTGGCTGTGAATATAACGTGTGCATATTTAAACAAAGCAGGCAGAAAATACAATTTAATGCTTCAAATCAAAAAATTACATAGCATGGATATTCAGGGGACCTGTGGGTTTGGTGGACTAAAGAAGGTCCGGATAAAATTATGCATGAGCATAGTGCTTCAAAAATCCTGGGTCATGCCGCATCTTGTTCTTTAGATTTGAATTGCTGGCAGAGTTTGTGAATGCAAAAATCCTTTTCCATCATATCAAAGCAGACTTTGCCTTGGGGAGTAGAAACACTGAGCAGGTGAAAATTAGGACAGGAATGCCCTGGAGCTCTGTGAATTTGCAGACAAATTTGATGGACTTAAAGGGGAAGAGGTTTTCTTTTCATTCAGATAACTGCCTAAATTTAAAATCGTATTTCAATTAATAAACCACTTACGCTAGACAATTTACATTGATGCAAAGTGGTTTTGAATTTGCATCCCATTTTATGCAATTCAAATGCAGGTTAGTCAAAGCACTGTCAGGCAAAAGGCATGAAACCACTTGTAATAAGTAAATTGCACATTGCTTAAGTATCACATCTACTACAGTCATGTTGCATCCAGTGCCAAGTCAAGGTTAAACTTTTTTTTAATGGTTTATACAACTATCCAGGAACTACTTAACACTAAATAGAAACTGATATTCTTGTCACTTGTTGAATTTCTTTAATAAAGGGAAAAGCATGCTTTAATATGACTCATCATGCCCTCAAGATATCATGGCCAGTGAAGCACCTCTTAAGGATAGTTATTATTATGCAAACAAACACAGTAGTTAATTTCCTCACAGTAAGGCCCTGAAAACTTTAATGAAGTAAAAATTTATTTTGTTTGCTCCAACTCACAGCTTGAATCAGTTCAAAGTTCAAATAAAATTTTGAACTTTGAACTGATTCAAGCTGTGAGTTGGAGCAAACAAAATAAATTTCTCAGCAGTTTCAGAAATCAGAGAAAAGAGAAACTTCAACATCTTCTTCCAATAAAAGTGGGACAATTTTTACAGAAAAATGCAGTGTGGAGGATAATTACATATATGCTGCCTGCATAAAATTGATCAGTCACTTACTGACAGTGGTTGATGGGGAAGCTGTTTAATCATAATAGTATCTAGCTCTAGTATCACTCATTGGTTTTGAAGGCAGACATCCCACCTCTCCCGGAAGTTCCGGGAGTCTCCCGCATATTAATAGTGGCTCCCTGATGCCTGCAAATTATATACAATGTCCCGGAAATTGATTTTTTTGAGAGAAAGCGTGAGAGAGAGAGCGAGAGCAAGAACGAAAAAGCAAGCGCGAGAGAGCGAGCGCGAGTGACAGCGACCCCGAGAGCAAGATAGCAAGCGCAAGAGAGAGAGAGCGCTAGTGACAGCGACCCCGAGAGAGAGCGAGAAAGCAAACGTGAGAGAGAGAGCGCGAGTGACAGCGACCCCGAGAGAGAGCGAGAGCAAGAGCGAGAAAGCAAGCGTGAGAGAGAGAGCGCGAGAGAACGCGAGAGCGAGAGCAAGAGCGAGAAAGTTCCAAAAAAAGTCAGAGTGGCAGAGTGTTCCAAAAGAAAATATAAAACGTACGTCACCCCAGACTACCCTAAAGTGTACCCCTGCCTAATAGGGGTCAAAATAATGACAGTGTTGCTCGCTGCACTGTTTGCAACAGTGACTTTTCTACTGCCCGTGCTGGGTTAAGACTGTAAAAGACATGTTGAGGTGAGTTTAACAGGTGTCATTCGTTCATTAGCATAGCTAACGTTATTTAAACTAGCTGGCCAGCTGCTCAGGAGCTGCTCTATTGTAGGCATCCCACCTCTCCTGGAGGGAGTCTCCCGCAAATTGATGACGCTACCTCCCTGAAATGAGTTTTTGCAGGGTGGGGTGTCTGTGAAGGCTACATTGATATAAAGTATACTCCCCATCTCTTCCATTATAGACAGACAGCATTCATCTTTCTTAAACACAAAATATTTTGCAGATGCTGGAAATCCGGTATAACATACACAAGATGAGGGAGGAACCCAGCAGGTCAGGTAGCATCTATGGAGAGGAATAGAGTCCTCATGAAGGGTCTCAGCCCGAAACATTGACTCTTTACTCCTCTCTATAGATGCTTCCTGACCTGTTGAGTTCCTCTAGCATTTTGTGTGTGTCCCATCTTTCTCATAGTACCTATCTCTACCCATATCTATTATTTTCCCGCTGCATTACTAAATCATTTTCCATACGATGTTCACTCCCTGAAAACATTCTAGTTCTTGCCTTGATGACCTTTCTCCTGCATCTTTCTGCAGACTCGAACTAACCTGAAATATGGCTGATGTGACAATTTATGCAGAGAGCCCATTTATACCAAGCAACACTTGTCCCATTATCCCTTAACTCCCTCCAAATCCCAAACCTCAGGAGCTCTCATAGTTTCCTGCAGACTTCTTTCCTTTGTCTAACCGTACTCACTGGAACTCACTGCCTCTACCTCTTTTGGAAAAGTAAATCCCTCAATCCTCCTCTTTTTAAAAATCTTGCTTTCAGATACCTTTTCTAGTACCCTTCCCCATGCCTCAGTCTCAAATATCTACCTTTAACTTGAAATATTCTGCATTTTTAAGGTGCTACATCAAGGCAAACTATTTTAAATTTGCAAGCAACTTTGGCTAGACCGCATTTGTTGAATTGCAAATATTTGTGGTTTCCATGTTGCATGTTAGATAAAGAGAAAGAACAAACCAGATTTACAAGGATAACAATGAACTACCATTCATATATCAAAAAGAAAATTGGAGAAGCAAAGAGAACTGATAGTTTTTTTTTGCATTTAGATGTAAAAAAGGAATTTCTACATGTAACATTTGGGTTGTTAATATAAAGCAGTCAGTAAGCAAAATTGAATCAATAAGGAATTAGGGAGAAACATTTTTCTCAGGAAGTGGGGAGAGTGGAATTTTCTACCACAAGGAATATTTAATGTAAATTGTGTGGAAGCACTTACAGGAAAGCTGAATATGTAAATAAGGAGAAAAGAATGTGGCCACTTTATTAGGTACACATGTATATCTGCTCCTTAATGTAAGTATCTAATCATCCAATCATGTGGCCGCAACTGAATGAATGAAAGCATACAGACACGGTCAAGAGGTTCAGTTGTTGTCCAGACCGAACATCAGAATGGGGAAGAAATGTGATCTAAGGGACTTTGACTGTAGAATGACTGTTGGTGTCAGACAGGGTGGTTTGAGTATCTCAGAAGCTGTTGATCTCCTGGGATTTTCACATATAACAGTCTCCAGAGTTTACAGAGAATGATGCAAAAAAAAAATCCAGTGAATGGCAGTTCTGTTACCGAGGTTGGAGGAGAATGGCCAGACTGGCTCAAGTTGACAGGAAGGCAACGGTAACTCAAATAACCAGACGTTACAACAGTGGTGTGTGGAAGAGGATGCAGGCATTGAAGTGGGCGGGCTATAGCACCAGAAGACCACAAACATACACTCAGTGGCCACTTTATTAGATACAGGAAGTACATAATGAAGTGGCCACTGAGTGTAAGGATAGATATTAAAGGCACATAATTTCTGTGGTAATTGAGTGAATTGATTGAATTGCTCTACCAGGAGCTGGAGTAGACTCAATAAGCTGAATGGCATCCTTGGGTACCATAACAGTTCAATGATATAATAATAATTCATTCTGCATGATGACATAGCATGGAAGGTCTGTCTTGTAGAGAGAAAATTGTGACTTTTTGAACCAAATTAATTATTATTGTGCTGCAAAGTTTTCTCCAATTTCACATAATGTTAAAGACTGTCATAATTCACTCATCTTGAAGAAGAATGACCTGAAATGGAATGGCTAAGAGGAGGAAAAGAATGCATTAAACTGGTGCTTTGTGTTCAGTGATGCTCCACTTGCTTTGTTCATATCTGCTGCTGCCACAAACCTGCTGGGCAGGACTGACACTGTGTGCTGCCCTCTGCATCTGTATATGTTCCAAAAGGACAGCTCTGAGCAGCTGTAAGCCCTGCAGCTTCACAACGTTTCCCCACTGGACAGAGAACTGGGTCACTTGACGGCTTTTCACAGTAGCTTCCAGGCTCACATTTCTTACATGCAGCCTGCCCGCGCCTGTTGGCATAGTATCCAAGAGAACATGGGATGGGCTCAATCATTGCTTGATAGGGACATTGGTGACCTGTATGGAGGGTAGAGGCAACAAAGAGAAATAAAATGCATTGTACAGAGCAGTTTTTTTTTACTGAAATCAAGCCAAACATTTCTTTCTAATTTAAGCTAACATACATTTGTAAGACTTGAGTTCAGAAACCATGTATTCAAAACACAGGTTTCAAAACAATAGGAAAAACACAGAAATTAAAAAGAGCTATGAGTTTCGCAGGACCAATGGCTGTCAAAATGAATCAAGCAAGATATGGATTCATGCCAAGTACTGAACACATTCCTCACGATGATGTCAAGGACTCAGATATTTAATAACATGGACCTTCATGTTTTTGAAGGTACTGTGAATGTAAATAGATTTTGCAGGGCTCAGTTTAACTTAGATTTCAGCTTGAAAGCTGGCAGTCATGAATAGAACATTGCATATAGCAAATTCAAAAACCAAAGCACTGGACTAAATACAAAAGCTCGTTTTCATTGTTTATTTTGTTTACAGAATTTGAATGCATATCGAACCTGATTCGCAGTTTGTTTTTCTGAGAACACCTTAATAGTAACATGTAACAGTAACCTTCAGTACCAGGGCTGTAGCAAGGAGCAAGTCTCAAAGCCATCTCAAAAATAAATTGGGATGGCAATAAATGTGGGACTCTTCAAAGACTGTAATGAAAGTTCAGCAGGGTGGCATAGTAGCAAGGGGCATAGTTGTTAGCACTATGCATTTACAGTGCCAGCGATCACCAATCATGCAGCTGTTCATGCAGCTGTCTGTAAGGAGTTTATCCGCTCTCCCTGTGACCGCATGGGCTTCCTCTGGGTTCTTTGGTTACCTGCCACATTCCAAAGACGTATAGTTAGGGTTAGCAAGTTGTGAGCACGTTATGTTGGCGCCAGAGGCATGGTGACACTTGAGGGCTGTCTCTAGCATAACCAATGCTGATTTGATTTGACTTGACACATTTTGCAATTTGTTTCAATGTTTCAATGTCATCATCATTGTGCGCTGTGTCGTATGACGTAGGCGATCATGGTCTCATGACCATGATTGTTCTCAGCAAATTTTCTATCGAAGTGGCTTGTCTTTGCCTTTTTCTGGGCATAGTCTTAACAAGATGGGTGAGTCCGGCCATTATCAATACTCTTCAGAGTTTGTCTGCCTGGCATCAGTGGTCGCATGACCAGGACTTAGGACTTGTGATATGCACCAGCTGCTCATATGACCATCCACCACCTGCTCCCATGGCTTCATGTGGCCCTGATTGAGGGGCTAAGCTAGATTTCCCAAGGACGAGGAAATCTGCAGATGCTGGAATTTCAAGCAGCACACATAAAAATTGCTGGTGATCGCAGCAGGCCAGGCAGCATCTATAGGAAGAGGTACAGTCGACGTTTTGGGGTGAGACCCTTCGTCAGGACTAACTGAAAGAAGAGATAGTAAGAAATTTGAAAGTGGGAGGGGGAGGGGGAGATCAGAAATGATAGAAGACAGGAAGGGGAGGGACGGAGCTAAGAGCTGGAAAGTTGTTTGGCAAAACCTTTCCCAAGGGTTGCCTGCAGGTTAGCGAAGGGAAGGACCACCTTACACCTCCTTTGGTAGAGATGAATCTCGTCCTGCCAAATGCTTCAATGTACATGTGACAAATAAAGCTAATATTTAATCCTTAACGAAAGAGCAAGACTCTTAACATTTTGGGAAATCTTCTCAAGAGAGTGGAATAATAATAGACTCTAAAATGTTGATGATATACATTAGTTAAAATGTTTGCACAATTCTTAGGTTTAGCAGGTAAAAAAATTGTTCTCTATTTCAATCAACCCTCAAAGTGAGGTGTCTGTTAAACTCTCCTAAGAAGTTCTGAAATGGTTAGCCTCATTGTTGAGTCAATCTAGACTCACATATAAGGATTGGCCGCACAGTAATACCCTGACACAGCTGGAGGTGGAATCGTTGGGAGAGGGAAGCAGAAAATCATCTGGGGAGGGAAGCAGGAACATAAAGGAGTCCTGAGCAACACTCACAACACGCTGGAGGAACTCAGCAGGTCGGGCAGCATCCGTGGAAACAATCGGTCAACGTTTCGGGCCGGAACCCTTCGTCAGGACTGAAGAGGGAAGGGGCGGAGGTCCTATAAAGAAGGTGGGGGAGGGTGGGAAGGAGAAGGCTGGTACCCTCCCACCATCCCCCACCTTCTTTATAGGGCCTCCGCCCCTTCCCTCTTCAGTCCTGACGGAGGGTTCCGGCCGGAAACGTTGACCGATCGTTTCCACGGATGCTGCCCGACCTGCTGAGTTCCTCCAGCGTGTTGTGAGTGTTGCTTTGACCCCAGCATCTGCTGAGTATTTTGTGTAAAGGAGTCCTGAAGAGTGCAAGCTAGTCAGAACTCCTCTTGATGTCCAGGACAAGAGAGCACGACTTCAGGATTGAAGGACGTCCATTTAGAACAGAGATGCGGAGAAATTACTTTAGTCAGAGGGTGGTAAATCTGTGGAAATTGTCGCCACAAGCGGCTGTGGGGGCCAAGTCATTGGGTGTATTTAAGGCAGAGGTAGATAGTTTCTTGATTAGCCGGGGCATCAAAGGATATGGGGAGAAGGCAGGGGGTCTGGGGATGACTGAAAGAATTGGATCAGCCCGTGATTGAATGGCAGAGCAGACTCGATGGGCCAAATGGCCTACTTCTGCTCCTATGCCTTATAGTCTTATGGTCTACCAAGTCAACAAATGGCTGTCTGCTTTCCTATGCAGGAACTTCCAGTGGGCAGTTAAAGAGTATTATTTATTAGAGTATTATTAATCTACAAGCAGAGTTAACTGTGGTGGCAATGGAGTTTTATTATTATATAAGAGTTTTATGTGGAGGCAAGGGCCTTCACAAGTGAGCTAGCAGATTGAACAGTGGATCAGTGAACTGGTAATGCAGACAAAGAGCTAAAAACCTATTTGATTTTGATTATGACGCAGTACTTGTTTCCAAACCAGTGCATTTCCCTTCACCTCCAAATCTATCACTGTGATGAGTAGAAGTTGAATCTGTGGATCAGAAAAACGCGTGAAGAATGTATGGAAGGACAATAACTGAATAAAGACATGAAGCAAAAGTTTCTAATGAAAAAAAATTTGGTGAGGAGGAATGTTCTGGAAGTGGCGACACACTTTTCACTTTAAATGATTTTCAGTAGGCACTGGACCCTGTACACAAGGTCCTCTGGGGAAATGTGACACTTATTGCGATGGACAGAATGCATACTGTATGAAGTGATCTGAAATAAATGATGAAGAAGAGCATATTAGAGCAGGATTTGAGTTTATCAAAGGCAGGTAATCAACCTAGGGGGCTTTGCGAACTTCTGAGTAGAGAGAAGAACTGTAGGGTATTTTCTCTCTGGTTCTATAAAGATGCTATGATAACATTGGTTGACCTTACAGGCAAATGCTCTACTCTGCAGCAGAGCCCTCACTGTGCCCATTTGGTTTCACAGTTGGCCATCATATCATCTTGCCACTGGCTCCACTGTGCTTCATAGCCAATTGATCACAAACTAATTATCCTATAAATTAATTGTTGCAATTAAAATTTCAGAGAAAATACAAATGAATGACCTTCAGAGACAAAGGTTTAGAAATTATTATTAATTAATTATTAGTTTCTACATTACAGAAATGATCCTCCACTTGGCTGTATTGGATACCCAAGAGAGATGTGTTCTAGGATTTCAGGCTTGTATGCTTTCCCTTTTCTCATGCTAGTCTATTGTTAAAGTGAATGAGCTGCATTTTTCAGTGTCATTGATGCTGATGGGAAGTCAATGATGGTCAAGATCTGTTTACATGCCCAAAATAGCAAGAAATGGGGATATACAAATAGTCTGGGAAAGAGAGCTGCTACCAGCCCACAGACAGTAATTTCCCTGAACTTCACTACAAAGGGAAGGGGTTTTTTCTTGCAATGAATTTAGGGCTGCCAACACATGCTTCCTGTTCCATCCTCTGTTGCAGCCTTGTCTCACACCTCCACATCCTTACATATAATGAATAAAAGCATTTAAAGAAAATGAAAAGAAAGATATTTTTATACATGTCACCTTGCTCCTGGATTTATTTCTGTATTGCCGGGGACCTGTATCAATAATTCTTATGGATGTCTGCCAACATGAGAGGGTTGGTAACTCTGGGTGTCCAGATTGTAGCTTTGAAGGCTAGATGCAGGAAGATTGTTCCCGATGTTGGGGAAGTCCAGAACGAGGGGTCATAGTTTGAGGATAGAGGGGAAGCCTTTTAGGACCGAGATTAGGAAAAACTTCTTCACACAGAGAGTGGTGAATCTGTGGAATTCTCTGCCACAGGAAACAGTTGAGGCCAGTTCATTGGCTATATTTAAGAGGGAGTTAGATATGGCCCTTGTGGCTACGGGGGTCAGGGGGTATGGAGGGAAGGCTGGGGCGGTGTTCTGAGTTGGATGATCAGCCATGATCATAATAAATGGCGGTGCAGGCTCGAAGGGCCGAATGGCCTACTCCTGCACCTATTTTCTATGTTTCTATGTTTCTATGATACTGTCTCAAAACCATGGAAAATGATTTTTTTTTTGGGGGGGGTGCAAGATGTATATTTGGAACATAATCACAAAAGTAAATTGAACTGTAGCAGATTAAGAAGGCAGCTAACCTCCATCATCTCAAGGACAATTAAGGATGGGCAATAAATGCTGGTGGTTACCAGTGGCACTCAGGTCCAGAGTCACTACCTGTCAGGGTCATTTAGTAACTTTACAGGAGGCTAAGAATCCCTTGTTTTCCTCACCACTGTAAGTGATCTTCAATTCTCAAATGACGGTGACTACACATATTCTCCTACCTCTTGGACAATCTTCACAGCTGATGCTTCCATTCAGAGCAAACTTGCCAAGCCCACAGGGCTTTGGTTGCTGAAGACGATTACAGCTGAAGCCACCAGGACAGGCTGGACAGCTGGTCATGCCAGCCTCACTGTAGTAACCTGGCTCACATTCAATAGCTTCAGTGGGTGAACAGAATGAGCCAGCAAGACATTTGATGCAGTTGGAAGCACTTGACTTGTCATTGTAGAAACCTTGAGGCAAAACATTATGATCAGACATTTTTTCATAGAATAAAACAAGAACAGTGGGCAAAATAAAACAAATCTCAATAGATTGTCAACACACCTGGAGCACAAGGTAAACAGCCAGTTCCTCCTTTCACACTGTATGTTCCAGGAGGGCAGGGAACTGCTGTTGAAGGGTTGGTACAATCGCTTCCAGCAGGGCATGGTATACAATGTGTCCCCCCTGGCTCTGGCTGATAGGAGCCCGCAGAACACAAAATTGGTGAAATTAATCCTGGCACTGGGCAGAGAAAACCTGAAACAAATAACAATGTATTGAAAGAACTATGCCAGTAATGGTCATGTTGCTTTTATGTCCTAAGCATGGAACTGAACTCCAATACAGCTTGCAATTTGGCTAAAATGAGACTCATTGCTTTTAAAGCCTTAATTTCCATGTTCAAATACCTCAAAATTCAGTCTTTACAGCCACCTACAGAGACATGGGTGTCCTACAATATCTTCACCCCACCACTGAAAGCCAAGACTTCACTGCCTTGTACTTGAGCTGCATTATTTTCTCCTTAAATCTTTCTGCCTCTCCTTTCCTTCAAACCTTTCTTCTTAGGTCATACCTTTGGCTTCTGAATTGCTGCCCGTTATTTTCCTAATTATGCAGTTATGAAGCATTTTAAGCACCACACAGTCAGCACCCAGGGTTAGGATTGGACCCAGGTCACTCGAGCTACGCAGCAGCAGCAGCACTACCCTTTACGCTACTATACCACCAATTTGATATCATGACCATTCCCTCCATTTTCCACTGGGAGGGGAGTTACTTGGAGTGCGTACTTACTGAGGTGACCATTGGATGCAATTTACCTATGTCCCGTTACACTGCTGGCATTTAGGGCAGCAATGAAGGTCCTCCATCTCTGGTGATGTTCATCATGTCAGTAGCTTCCTCTCTGTCTTCACTACTGTCAGTCACGCAAGTCCCAAAATGAAACTCAGGAATACTGTTACACTCAGATGTAGAAGGGTTCTTCATTGCTACTTCTGTAACAATTTTGTTTTACCAGTCGGGGTTGTTAGCCCTGAGCTGAACTCCTGAACTTGGAGGATCTGTGGACCACTCTTAGTCTGGCCTCTACCCTTTGACCTATTTGGCATGGGTGACCCTACCAAGAGCCAAAGCATAAAGCCCTGACTCCAGCCAACATCACTCTCCAGATCGTTGAGGCACACAAGCCTCCAAACCACGACAACATTGTGATCCACTTGGAGGAATGGATGTAGCTGCTAATTGGTTTATTATCGTCATGAGTACCAAGGTACAGTTTGCATGCATGCAGCAGATTGTTCCATACACGTATATCAAGGTAGTACATAAGAAAATATGAAACAGAATGTAGAATAAAGTATTAGAGATAGTGCAGTGGAGATAGACAAATTAAAATGCAAGGGTTATGATGAAGTACACTGAGAGATTAAGAGTTCATCTTTATCAAATAAATGCTCCATTCGAGAATCTTATATCAGCAGGACAGAAGTTGTCATTGAGCATGGAAAAAGGTAGAAAGATAAAAAAAATCAACAAACATTTGAAAGAGTGCTGGAATGACTTGGGTGAAGAGCTGTCAGTGTTCTCTAATAGTAGCTTCACCTAAGCAGCACCTTGTAGACCATGAAGGAGTGTCTACCTTACCTGTGGGGCATGGGTAGCACTTTAAATGACTTTCCCTGGAGAAATACCCAGTCTGACAGTCCACACAACTGCTGTGGTCAGAATTAGGTTCCAATCCTGGAGGACATTTCTGCAAAATATTAATTCAAACTGTGAATACTGCAAAGAATTTGCAAGGTTAAAATTCAAATGGAATTTCTGGTGTAACATTATCATTTCCAGGTGAACTCCCCTTTCTCCTCAGGACAAGCATCTGTTCCTCATGGCACCTACACTGCTATTATTAGAATAAAACAAACCATGCAATGCAAAAAGCTATTTAAAATTGCATTTGTTACTGTAGACTTTTCTCTTTGATAGCTGTTTAGTCTTTTATGTCACATCACTTTCAATGTTTTGTGTCACGTTCCTATATTTCAGGAAGTAACAGCCCAATGAACCCAGAACTCACAATGTCGATTCACAAATGTTAAGTGACAAAGTAGGTTCCAGGCTGCCTTGGCAGCTGATAACCCTCAGGGGATGCTTACTGATGTAGAATTGGAAATCCATCATTCTGAAGAACAGGGCACTGCTCTTCATTGCCAGTTAACGGCCTCGATAGCAATGAACTAGAAGAAACTTGACGAAACTTCCTTCCCCGAGCACAACAGTATCAAGTAGCTAATGACATTAGTATTTTATGCCAGTATTATGGAAGTAAAAGTGTTTTTTTTGTAATAGATTTTAAAATATAGTCATAGTCATAGTCATACTTTATTGTTCCCATGGGGAAATTGGTTTTCGTCACAGTTGCACCATAAATAATAAATAGTATAAAACTATAAATAATTAAATAGTAATATGTAAATTATGCCAGGAAATAAGTCCAGGACCAGCCCATTGGCTCAGGGTGTCTGCCCCTCCAAGGGAGGAGTTGTAAAGTTTGATGGCCACAGGCAGGAATGACTTCCTATGACGTTCTGTGCTGCATCTCGGAGGAATGAGTCTCTGGCTGAATGTACTCCTGTGCCCACCCAGTACATTATGTAGTGGATGGGAGACATTGACCAAGATGGCATGCAACTTGGACAGCATCCTCTTTTCAGACACCACCATGAGAGAGTCCAGTTCCATCCCCACAACATCACTGGCCTTACGGATGAGATTGTTGATTCTGTTGGTGTCTGCTACCCTCAGCCTGCTGCCCCAGCACACAACAGCAAACATGATAGCACTGGCCACCACAGACTCGTAGAACATCTTCAGCATCGTCCAGCAGATGTTAAAGGACCTCAGTCTCCTCAGGAAGTAGAGACGGCTCTGACCCTCCGTTATTTATTTCTTAGAAACAAGAAATAAAAAATTCTGGAAGCAATAGTAGTGATCAAAAGCACACTTTGTGGTTCAAGTATCAAATTCTGATAGGACATAAATTACCAACCTGTGGGAAGTTCCCATGTGGGCAGATATACCCCTCCATGCAAGGAAGACAGCTGAGAACTCCTTCTGGAGGCCAGCTCCCAGGACCACAAGCAATGAGAGTTTCTTCCTTTGGATCACAAGAGGATCCTGCTGGACATGGCCCGCAGGCAACACTTGAGGCTGCACTGATGTAGCCATCTGGACAAGCCTAGGAAATGGAAAGCTCAGAGAATACATGTTACACTCCTATATACTCAGCCCCAAATATCAAAGGCAGACTCCTGTTGGAAGTGGACAGCTGTTTGGCATTTCACAACTGTTTGCACAAGCTCTTTTCACAATCGTCTTGCTGTAGTACAAAGACGTGAATTTTAAACATGAATGGGTTACATTAAATAGAAATGCTCAGTTATTTTGTGTGAATGTGAAGTGATGAGGGAATCACAAGTGCATTGGTAAATCCAGTTTGCAATCTTGCTGCAGGATTTCTATCCGAAATATCAACAGTTCCTCCCCCGCCCCCCAACACAACTGCTACTCAACCCCTTGAGTTCATCAAGCAGATTATTTGTTGCTCCAAATTCCAGCATCTTCAGACTCCCGTGTCAATTTCAAGTTCCTGGGTATTAATATTTCTGAGGACCTAACCTGGTCCCAGCATATCAGTGCAGCTATAAGGAAGGCAAGACAGCGGCATATTTCATTAGGAGTTTGAGGAGATTTGGAATGTCACCAAAAATACTCAAAAATTTCTACAGGTGTACCATAGAGAGCATTCTGACTGTCTGCATTACTGTCTGGTATGGGGAGGGCTACTGCACAGGATCGAAGAAAGGTGCAGAGAGTTGTAAAATTAGTCAGCTCCATCATAGGTAATAGCTCCGTAGTATCCAAGACATTTTCAAGGAGTGGTGCCTCAGAAAGGCTGCATCCATTACTAAGGACCCCCATCATCCAGGACATGGCCTTTTCTCACTGTTACCATCAGGAAGGACGTACAGAAGCCTGAAGGCACACACTCAGCAACTCAGGAACCAGGAACAGCTTCTTCCCCTCTGCCATCCATCTGGGTAGCCTCCAACCTGATGGCATGAACATCGATTTCTCAAACTTCCGGTAATGGCCCCCCCCCCCCCCTTCACCATTACCCATCCCCTTTTCCCTCTTTCACCTTATCTCCTTGCCTGCCCATCGCCTCCCTCTGGTGCACCTCCCCCGGTTTTCTTTCTTCCATGGCCTTCTGTCTCTTTCACCATTTAACTTCCCAGCTCTTTACTTCATCCCTCCCCCTCCAGGTTTCACCTGTCACCTGGTGCTTCTCTCTCCCCTCCCCCAACCTCGCAAATTGACTCCTCAGCTTTTTTTCTCCAGTCCTGCCTAAGGGTCTCGGCCCGAAACGTCGACAGTGCTTTTTTCCATAGATGCCGCCTAGCCTGTTGAGTTCCTCCAGCATTCTGTGTATGTTGCTCGGATTTCCAGCATCTGCAGACTTTCTCTTGTTTGTACATACATATATACAGTATAATTACTATAATTCATTTTTTCTTATATTATAGTGCACTGCATTGTACTGCTGCTGCAAAGTTAACAAATTTCACGACATACGCTGGTAATACTAAACCAGATTCTGATTCTAATTCCTGTTTTCTATTGTTTGCTTTAGATATGTAAAGAAGATTTTGACCAGGCAGGTCAGAAGTGTGCGCTAATCCAATTATCTCCATATTAGAATAATGCTATTGTAAGGAGGTGAGGAGAACAGATGGATCAAGGCAGGGTCAAATAACAGAGAGTCATAGATCAAATTGGATGATTTGTTTTGAGTGTAGTGGCTCTTCATTGTTCTGGTGTGATCAGGACATTCATTTGTATTCTTGCTTCAATGGTCATGTTGAGAGTTGACTTTTTAATATGTCAACACTAATAAATCTTTCATTTGAAGTTCTTTTGAAGAAGATCACTGAATGGGGATAATGATTATAGAATCTCCACATTTTCAAATGCCAATGCGCAACTTCAATTTGCATAACTTGTTCAATCCTACTTTTAAAAAATGCACACACACACACACGGGCATCAAAAGAAAGTTTTACTTTTAATTGATAAGATCAATAATAGATAATGAGCTTCTTTTATAAATTATATTCTTTGTGTATTTTAAGACTGCGAGTAGCATTTTGTGCAATGCCATTATCCAATGTTCATTTTAGCTATTAATAATTTAAAAATCTTTATCAAGAAAGACAGAATGAATATGCTGAAATGTTTTGCAGAAAATTAATCACATCATTAGCTCTGTGGTCAATTGACAGAAATTCTTACCTTACAGTCTGTAATATCATTTTTCCCAGGAAAATAATTGGCAGTGCCAGGGTGACATGGCCTAGGACTTGACACTCCCCCTGGGCAGCTAACATGGAAAAGAAAAGTCATTAAAGTGCTCATTTTAAAAGAGATATCAAAGGAGTAATTGATGGTGTGGAATCTGAACAGTTACATTAGAAAAACAGAAGGACAGGTTAAAACAAAAGGCAGTCTTGATTTCGTCTCGATGTACCAGGTCAGACCATGTGATCATGCGAATAATCAAATCCCATGTGTTAAGACACACATGTACATTCCACAGGCTGACAGTCAAACTGGTTGCCTTCTCTGTGATCTTTAATCTTTCATGTGACCTATGCTGTTTAACCCCCGTGGAATACTCACAAAGTATTTTCTCTGAGCTAATTAGTTCAGTGGATGCTTCACTGTATGAATTAACCACCAGCAGAGGAAAGCTGATCACTGCTCCAATGGGTGTTTATAATTACGTTTATGTGGCAGCAAGAAAATATTAAAAATCAACTTCATTAAAACAAATGGACGTTCCAGCCTTCTCATTGGCTGTAATGAACTCATTCATTTACATTTAATACCTTGTTGTTTCATGTACCCAGTCCCAGTGGACATAGAACCAATCATGTTTACACCACAATCAGTTATTCCCTACTGCAGATTTTAGCAATATAAATATTCTCCCATGGATTATTATTCTGAAGAACAAAGCCTGAGAGGATTGTTCATTTTGTTCCTTAATTTTCTAGTTTAAACTCAATACACCGAACCTTAGAGAAACGCGAAAATCTCTGGAAACACGAACATCCAGCAGATAAAACTCAGTTCAGTGCCAGGGATGGAACTTGCCTTCTCTGTATTTGAATGAAAAGCATTTACAGTATTTTAAACTGCTTTGTGTTCATTCATTAATTGTAAATCTGCTCCTTGTGTGCTATCTCATTCACTTGAACTATCGATCCTCAAATTGATGAATTTCTGCACCTTATAACAACTTGAAATCAAAATTATAAAGATTTCATAGGCTTTTCCTGAAAATCCCAAGACTTACTTCTTCCTCTGTTTACATTTCATATAGTCAAACAAACCATGAGGATACTTGGCAGTATCACGTGTTGCTAAAATTCTGCTTTAAAGGATTTACTCTTGAATGTAGGCAATGGTGAAAAATGCTGAGAATTAACAACATGGTTTGAATGTTAAACCTCTTGAAGAATCCAAGCAGGAAGCTTTAATACTATATTAAAATGTAACAACAAAATTGCCCAAATTTTGGTGTTCCTTTGCACATTTTGAATACTTGGCCCATATATGGCTCAGATCACCTGTAATAATATTGACAATAATAGTTCAGTGCAAACTACTCATTCCAGGTTTATTTCTGTCATCCTTGGAGCTGCTCACTTAACAGCCTGCAGATCAGCTTTGTGCGGTTTGTGGTATTTTCTCTTCTGCTTCCATGGATAATGATTCTTTCATGATATTAGCTGATGGACATAGAATCCAGAGTAGGCCAGCATTCAGAATCTCTTTTCACCAGTTTGACCTGTCCCTTAAGTATCAAGTCTACTTAATAGCCCAGTGGAAGTGAGAATAATGAGAAGTATTTCAGTATGAAATGTCTTTCACTTAAAGTATTATTTTATTAGCTTTAAAATATCATCACTGTATGTTTTGTTTTGTGTTTCTCTTATCAATCTTCTCTCTTTGCTCAATGTTCCCAGGAATAATCTGTAACCAAACACACCCACACAATAAGAAAGAGAAATGAGAACAATGGATTGGTTTTGTTGTTGAAATGATGAGATGACAACACTTTATCCCTGGAGCACACAACATTGATTCAGTGTTTCATTAGCACATGGCTCTGTATTTAAACTGAACAGTGAGACTGAATACTCACATCACACAATGGCATGTATTTTAATGCTAATACTAAACCTGAGCAGAAAATGAACCCTGCATCTTTCAGTCATGGGCACAGGTATCACAAGATCAACTATTCATTCTAGGCCTCTCATGAATTTCTTCTGCATTGAATTTAGTAGAAATTCAGGTCAGGAAATGAAGGCATGTGCATCAAAGATTCACAAGGATGTTGTCAGAACTGAAGGATGTGAGTTAAGAGAGGAGAGAATGGATAGGCTGTGATCATTTTCCCTGAAACAAAGGAGGCTGAGGAGTGACTTTATAGAGGATAATAAAATCACGAGAGGCATAGAGAAGGTGAATGGTCACAGCTTTTTTTCGAGATTAGGGGAGTCTAAAGATAGAGGGAATAGTTTTAAGGTGCAAAGCGAAAGTTTTAAAGGGGACCTGAGAGGCAAATTTTTCACCTGGGGTGGTGTTTATATTGAAAAATCTGGCAGATAAAGTGGTAGGAGTGGGTGCAATTACAATGTTTAAAAGATATTTGGACAGGTTCATAGATAGGAAAAGTTCAGATAGTTATGGGCAGACTGCATAAAAATGTGTCTAGCTCAGAAAGGCACCTTGATTTGGCATGGATGTGAGGCTAAAGAGCCTCTCTGTGCTGTATAATTCTATGATTTTATAACTCCATGATCAGTGCATATTAACAAAGCATACATGATATGTTGGATTACTCACGAGAAACCAGCTGGGCATTCAATACAGTTGCCGAGTGTGTAATAGTGTCCTTTTGCACATTTGATTACGGAATCTTCATCACACTTCATGTTGCAATCATTAGCAACAGAAACATCTGCTAAGAATCCTGTGCAGAATAAATCACAGATTAATACTGGGAAGATCTCCATTCCCAGAGTAAAGTAGTAATATTTGACGTGCAAGAGGCCAAGCCGTCCTCAAGCATGGTCCGTCATTCATTTGTGTTTTATAGTATTACAAAGTCTTAGTGCCTCAGATACCACTGATTGTGACTTATCCATTCCAAACAGTCCACCTTTCTTCACCATGGTAACATCTATTCTCCACCTTTCTTCCTTATGATCATATCTAACTTTCTCTTGAAAACATCAGTTCCATTCACAGCAACTCTTTATTGTTCACGTTTCACATTATAACTACTCAAAATGCTTGAAACACCCAGCAGGTCAGGCAGCATATGTGAAAGGAGAAACATTTAAGTTCTGAGATTCTTCATTGAAATTTACTCTGTTTCTCTTTCTCTTCTCTCCCTCTACTATTTGAGAGGGAGAAGGGAAGACCGGAAGTGTCAGTATTGCAGTTGAACAAAGGGAACTATGGAGCAATGAGGGAGAAGCTGGCCAAAGTTGACTGGAAAGATAGCCTAGCAGGGATGACAGTGGAACAACAATGGCAGGTATTTCTGGGAATAATACAGAAGGTGCAGGATCAGTTCATTCCAAAGAGGAAGAAAGGTTCTAAGGGGAGTAAGGGGCAACCGTGGATGACAAGGGAAGTCGAGGACAGTATAAAAATAAAAGAGAGGAAGTATAACATAGCAAGGATGAGTGGGAAGCCAGAGGATTGGGAGACTTTTAAGGAGCAACAGAAGATAACTAAAAAGGCAATACAGGGGGAAAAGATGAGGTACAAAGGTAAGCTAGCCAAGAATATAAAAGAGGATAGTAAAAGCTTCTTTAGGTATGTGAAGAGGAAAAAATTAGTTAAGACCAAAGTTGGGCCCTTGAAGACAGAAACGGGTGAAATTATTATTGGGAACAAGGAAATGGCAGACGAGTTGAACAGGTACATTGGATCTGTCTTCATTAGGGAAAACACAAACAATCTCCCAGATGTAATAGTGGCCAGAGGACCTAGGGTAACAGAGGAACTGAAGGAAATTCGCATTGGGCAGAAAATGGTGTTGGGTAAACTGATGGGACTGAAGGGTGATAAATCCCCAGGGCCTGATGGTCTGCATCCCAGGGTTCTTAAGGAGGTGGCTCAAGAAATCGTGGATGCATTGGTAATCATTTTCCAATGTTCTATAGATTCAGGATCAGTTCCTGTGGATTGGAGGGTAGCTAATGTAATCTCACTTTTTAAGAAAGGAGGGAGAGAGAAAACAGGCAACTATAGACAAGTTTTCCCCATCAGTGGTGGGGAAAATGCTGGAATCAATTATAAAAGATGAAATAGCGGCATATTTGGATAGCAGTAGCAGGATGGGTTTGAGTCAGCATGGATTTACGAAGGGGAAATCATGCTTGACTAATCTTCTGGAAGTTTTTGAGAATGTAACTATGAAAGTGGACATGGGAAAGCCAGTGGATGTAGTGTACCTGGACTTTCAGAAAGCCTTTGATAAGGTCCCACATAGGGGGTTAGTGGGCAAAATTAGAGCAAATGGTATTGGGGGTAGGGTACTGACATGGATAGAAAATTGGTTGGCAGACAGGAAGCAAAGAGTAGGGATTAACGGGTCCTTTTCAGAATGGCAGGCAGTGACTAGTGGGGTACCGCAAGGCTTGGTGCTGGGACCGCAGCTATTTACAATATACATTAATGATTTAGATGAAGGGATTAAAAGTAACATTAGCAAATTTACAGATGACACAAAGCTGGGTGGCAGTGTGAAATGTGAGGAGGATGTTATGAGAATACAGGGTGACTTGGACAGGCTGGGTGAGTGGGCAGATGTAGTTTAATGTGGATAAATGTGAGGTTATCCACTTTGATGGCAAGAACAGGAAGGCAGATTACTATCTGAATGGTGTCAAGTTAGGAAAAGGGGAAGTACAACGAGATCTAGGTGTCCTTGTTCATCAGTCACTGAAAGTAAGCATGCAGGTACAGCAGGCAGTGAAGAAAGCTAATGGCATGTTGGCCTTCATAACAAGGGGAGTTGAGTATAGGAGCAAAGAGGTCCTTCTGCAGTTGTACGGGGCCCTGGTGAGACCACACCTGGAGTATTGTGTACAGTTTTGGTCTCCAAATTTGAGGAAGGACATTCTAGCTATTGAGGGAGTACAGCATAGGTTCATGAGGTTTAATTCCCGGGATGGTGGGACTGTCATATGTTGAAAGATTGGAGCGACTGGGGTTGTATACACTGGAATTTAGAAGGATGAGAGGGGATCTGATTGAAATATATAAGATTATTAAGGGATTGGACATGCTAGAGGCAGGAAATGTGTTCCCGATGTTGGGGGAGTCCAGAACCAGAGGCCACAGTTTAAGAATAAGGGGTAGACCATTTAGAACGGAGTTGAGGAAAAACTTTTTCACACAGAAGGTTGTGGTTCTGTGGAATGCTCTGCCTCAGAAGGCAGTGGAGGCCAATTCTCTGGATTCTTTCAAGAAAGAGTTAGATAGAGCTCTTAAAGATAGCAGAGTCAAGGGATATGGGGAGAAGGCAGGAAAAGAGTACTGATTGTGGATGATCAGCCATGATCACAGTGAATGGCGGTGCTGGCTCGAAGGGCTGAATGGCCTACTCGTGCACTTATTGTCTATTGTCTGTTGTCTATTGACAGTTGTTGCTTGACCTGTTGAGATTTTCATGCATTTCCAGTTCTAATAATGTTCTACCTTCAAAGATCTGTTCATGTTTCACCAAAGATGCAAAAGGAATCAACCACCAGGTGACAGACACAATGTCCATCGAACTGGGGCAAAATACTGAGGTCAGGGACTTCAGAGGAGGAGGTGCTTGCTACCTTGAGGCAAAATAGGTGGATAAATGTCCTGAGCCTGACGAGATGTCCCTTGGACCTTCTGGGAGGCTAGTGCAGAAACTATAGGGGACCTGGCTGAAATATTTAAAAAATTCTTCGGCATGGGTGAGTTGCTGGAGGACTGGAGGATAGCAAATGTCCCGTTGTTCAAGAAATGCTTTAAGAATAAGCCAGGAAATTACAGGCTGGTGACTGACACTAGCCATGGGTAAATTTTAAGAAGGTATTCCAAGGGACAGGATATATAATTATTCGGATAGACAGGACCCAATTAGGGATAGGCAACATGTCTTTGTGTGTGGTAGGTCATGTCTAACAAATCTTATAGAATTTTTTGAGGAGGTTCTGAGGAAGGTTGATGAAGAAAAAGATGTTTTCTGCATGGAGTTTAACAAGCCTTTAACAAAGTCCCACATAGGAGCTGGTCCAGAAAGTTAAGTCCCTTGGCATTCAGAATGAAGTAGTCAACTGGAATTAGCATTGGCTTAATAGTAGTAGTAGATGGTTGTTTCTCTGACTGGAGGCTTGTGACTAGTGGTATTCCATAGTGATCAGTGTTGGATCCATCGTTGTTTTTGATCTACATTAAAGATTTTTACGATAATGTGGTAAACTGGATCAGAAGACTGGGGACATAGTGAACAGTTAACAAGGGTATCAAAGTTTGCAGCATGACCTGGGCCAGCTGGGAAAATGGGCTGATAAATGGCAGATGGAATTTAATACAGACACGTGAGGATTTGTACTTTCGGAGGACAAACCACAGGAGGACTTGCACAACGATTGATAGAACACGGAGGTGTGCGGTGAAATAAAGGGATCTGAGACTACAGGTTCATAATTCCTTAAAATTGGTGTCACAGGAAGATAGGGTTGTAAAAAGAACTTCTAGCATATTTGCCTTCAGAAATCAATGTAATGGTTACAGGAATTGGAATGTTATGTTGAAGTCATATAAGACATTGGTGATGCTGAATTTTGAATATTGTATGCAATTCTGGTCACCTACCTGCAGAAAAGATATCAATAAGCATGAAAGAGTGCAGAGAGATTTTATAAGGATGTTGCCAGGAGTTGAGTATCTGAGTTATAGTGAAAGGTCGAATAGGTTAGGACTTTATTTCCTGGAGTGTAGGAGAATAAGGGGAGATTTTATAGAGCTGGACAAAATTATGAGGGATATAGATAGAGTAAGTACAAACAGGCTTTTTCCCCTGAGATTGGATGAGACTAGAACTGGTGATCACAGGTTTTGAGTGAAAGATGAAACATTTCAGGGGAACCTAAGGGGGACCTTCTTCACTCAGGGTGGTGCAAGTGTGGAACAAGGTGCCAGTGGAAGTGATGAATTTGGGTTCAATTGCAACTTAAGAGAAGTTTGGTTAGGTACATAGATGACAGGGGTATGGTCCTAGTATGAGCAGAAAAACAGGTCAGCATGGACTAGATGGGCCAAAGGTCCTGCTTGTGTGCTCTAGTACCATATGACTAAGAACTTTATCACCCAGAGGATAGTTAAAACCTAGAATGCACTGCATGAGAGGGTGGTGAAGGCAAGTGCTCTGGTAATATTTATGAAGAGGTACTTAGATGAGATTTTGAAATGCTGTACCATAGAAGGCTATGACAAAGAGCAGGATAGAATAGATTTAGTAGAGACACAGTGGGCCGAAGGGCCCCTTTCTGTGCTATTTGGCTTTATGGCTTCATGATTCTAGGCAGGTAAAATGAAAGAAAGATGCAATAATAATTTTGACATAGATTTGAGAATTGCCATAATTATTCACATTGACTTAGCAGGTGAATTGATTTAAACCAGCAAACGCCAAAGAAAGAACTTCAAAGCACTAAAACATGACAAAAAATGATCTAAAATAATAATATTCTGTATTGTACTTACCAGAAATGAACAAAATATAAATACTTGCTGAGGCAAACATATTTCGATCAAAACTATGGAAGGTTCTGTCATATATAAATTATCACCATGCTGATGCCATTTCACATCTTGATCAATAGAACTGGTAAGGGCATAATGAATGTGTGTTGATTCCTCAAAGAGCCCACAGCTTTCAGCATGTTATATGAGCCCAATGTGTAACAAATACTGAAAGACATCAGACGTGTGTAATTGACACTTTGCTGTTTCTGAAAACCTGAAAGAGAAAGGCTTTCAAATGCACCAGATAAATCCACAGAATACGACAGTCTCTATTGCGTAGATGAAAATAAACAACAATCAGTAAATCAGTAAGGTTGGCAATAATTCAGCGTTAGGACAGAACTCTAATGATAATCAGGATGTAAATTAGACCTCTGAAGAAGAAATATGGAAGGTGCAGAATACAGCAGCCGGAAAATAGTTTTATTTAGTTAGACCTAGACAGTAGCAATTTGAAAGTACTGCCTACATTGCAATCCATGCACATGTCAAATAAGCTGACCTTAAATATTAAAATTCCAGGCTAGTATTAACCTTGCTAACATTATTATATATAGTTTCTATAATAACTATTGCTAACATGTAAGCTGTAAGCTAGTTAAGACCTTTGAGCCACATTTTAACCCATAGGCATTTAAATGATAATGAACATAATTATGATCAGAAGCATTAATCAGAATATATTTTCTCACATACAATTTAATAATGGAAATGTGTTATCTGCAGAAAAGAAAACAGATCTTCAGATTAAAGTTAAATTCTCAACAGGCTTGCAGCTTTGTTTGTGAATAGGTCTAGTGGACAGACAAGGGGTGCTCCTTAAGACAAGATAAATGACAGAATTCTCAGCTCAGGGATAAATGGGACTGCTGAATGGAAACAGACTATTGCATTACAGAACCATTGTGCATTAGGACCACTCTAGCATGGCTAATTGAAAGAGGCACGTCCTTCACTGAGGTAAATATATTGTGTACAATACATCTAGTGTACTTTCAGAATTATCCAATATACCCTTTGTCATGTTTCAAGAGACTTGGACTACACTGATAAATTCCTGCTTCTTGTGTATCTGTTGTCTCCTTGAAATTCCCTCCTACATTTGCTTTTCAAGGCAAGCCAGACTCTTCAAGCAGAACAAAGTTTGGAATATTACATTAAAATATTCTACCTTGTTTTTACAATTCGTTTGAGACTTATCTTTACCAGCATTTTCAGACTATCTGTAGGCATCTTATTTAGAAATATGTTTGACTTCACTTTAGGAAAAATGATCTCAACAAGCTCTCAATCAAGGCAAACTAATGTCTGAGCTTTGTCTCATTTCCTTGGGGAATGAAGCTTTTACCTCTGTTCCACAGAGCGATTTGAATGTTTATTGTGTGACTCAAAGGTATCATGTTAGTACCATGGGGCCCCACATCAAATTATTGAGATCACTTCCCTCTGTTGTAGGAAAGAATAGTGAGGATTAATAACTATTAAATAGTGAGGCGGATTGTGCTAATGTGGAAACTGGGAACTGCAGACAAAGCCTAGAAGTGGAGACATGGAATGCAGTAGTGACAGCACCCACATTTCAGGAACTTCTCTAATTATGTTATTGCGTGCCCCCAGTGGTATAGTAGAAAATTGGATTTACTGTCAGACCTATGGATAACCATTTTATTCTATTATCAAGACCTAGCCAGTTATTTAATTAACTTTTTTCTGGAACCACCATTCTGTTATCAAAATTTAGTTTTACTGGTAATCGTGTCAACTGAGAATGTAAAAGCTGTACCAAGATCATGCTTGGGTAGATCAGCTTTGACTGGTCTCCTGGCGCGCACCAGCTTCTTTTTAATAAATCACCCACTATTTCGAACACTAACTCCATGTGGCCTTTCAGTTTGCTCTTACACCCCTATGGATATTATTATACAAATACAAATACAATCTCATTCGGCCAGATCTAGAATATCCAGATATAGGCACTTTGTCAAAGGTTGTCCTGTTGCTGGCTTCTTGTTCAAAACACTCACTGTCATTTTTCAACTATCCCTTGAAGTTTGAGATGAATACAAAAATGCCTGTGACATTTTACAAGCACATCTCCTCTTCTGAACCCTTCAATACCACTTAAGCAGACACAACGAATTTTGCTGTTACGCGCACCGGATTTTATTTATAGAACTAGTGGATAGCAAGTGATGAAATGTTGCCAAGCTCAAATTGATGAGCAAAGCTCATAATATTAATGTTATTTTCAGCACTTAAGAAAGCAAGCTAGTTGAACTCTCCATGAACAAAGGTACTCCAGGCAGGATTCTTTCCAAGAACTTCTCCTGAACATTAACAATTGAAATTTGTCAACAATCCTCTCTTTTCAATCCATTCAATTGATGACCACTTCTGTGGCTATTGTGTTATAAAGGAAAATGAATCAATTAGCCTCCATAATCATCAGCAGGGCATTCTAGATCTGACAAAGACATCACGTCATTTTGAACATCCATTGGCATTCAATTGCTTTACAAGAAACATTTATGTCACTTGATAGGCTTGTTGCATGATTGCATTCATTCCAATGGACAGCCACACATTATCCATACATATTATAAAGTGGATTTTGATTAATATGGGAGATTTGTGGTGCACTTGTGTTTTACACATCTGTGGAATAGTTTTCCACATTTGTACTTCAGACTACATTGGCAGTTTGAGATTAATTTGCATATGATGCTCATCCAAATTAAAATGAATAGCTACCATAATTTGCTTATGTCCAATAGAAAATCAAAGGCAAACACCACTAATTTCAGCATGAGCATTTCAGATAAGCAGAGGCTACTCCACTGTGCAAACAATATGCTTTGAAGCTTCAAAGAAAACTCCCCTGCTACCCTAACATGATTCTTCCTTTTCCAACTTCCATTACAGCCAGAAACTGCTAAGCGAACTGGAAAGTGTAGATTTCCCTAGAGCTTGATCTGCATTAATAATCACTGATTGAAAGGAGGAGAAGAGAAGTAAGTTTACAGAAGTTAGTCTTCCACTTCTGAGCCACATCACTCCCTCTCACTTTAGTTAAGAGCTTGCCATGAGTAAGTAACACAACAAGACACATGACAAGCCTAACATGCCTCTGTATCATCCATCCAAATGTAAATCTTTATACGGATAAAAGATCTATGAAGATTTTGTCAGGGTTAGTGGGCCTGAGTTATAGGGAGATGTTGGCCAGACTAGGACTTTACACCATTGAACATCGGAAATTGAAAGGCGACCTCATAGAAGGGACAGGGCAGGGGAGACAAAAACTTGGGGGCATAGATTTAATGTGAGAGGGGAAAGATATATATGAGACTTGAGGGGTAACAGTTTCATGCAGAGGATGGTAAATATGTGGAATGAGCTGCTAGAAAAAGTGGTTGAGTCAGATAAGATAGTATAAATTTAAAAATCACTTGGATAGATACATTGAGAGGTGGGGATATGGGCCAAACGCAGGAAATTGGGACGAGTTGAGTGGGCCCCGTGGGCTTATTAGCATCCTTGCTGTGTTGTTCCATGACTCTGTGACTCTATTTTGCATCATGAATCCTTTATAGTTGGTGATGCAAAGCTACACACAGCAGCAGTGTCTAATGGCAAACGACTATCATCTGGTCACTGACCTCAGTCATCACCTGCTGAACCTAACCTGCTCGTTTGTCAGATGCCCCTCTTCACCTTATGAAATGGGCAGAGAAACCAGCACTATAGAGTCGTGGAGAACATCCACTCATGATGCAGGCTAGATGGTAGTACAAACTGTGGATATGTTCCCTAAACGAATTTACTGACTGAGAATGGAAGTTGCACATTGGCAGCAAAGATGACTCAGAATCATAGAGAATTTACAACATATTTGTGCCAGTCAATAAAAGAGCCAAATCGCACCTTCCTACTCCAGGCCATGTTTGCACTTTTATTGTGCTAGCTGGAGTTATGGAGGGCCCTGGAGAGTGTTGTAGAACTGTGAGAAATACAAGTACATAATTCCCTGAAAGTGGAGACAGAAGTAAGTAGGATAGTAATGAATGTGTTTGGCTTGCTTGCTTTCATCAGTCAGGAAACTGGATACAGGAGATAGGAGCATCATGTTACAACTGTACAAGTTGTTTGTGAGACCATATTTGGATATTGTGTGTAGTTTTGATAGGAACGATGTTATTAAGATAGAAAATGTGTAGGCAAGATTCATGGGGTGTTAATGGGACTAGACGGTTTGTGTTATAAGGAGAGGTTGGATAGGCTGAGACTTTTCCCCCGGAGAATATGAGGAAGTGGTATATAAAACCAGGAGGGGCCTAGATAAGGTTAATACTCACAAACAAGAGAAAATCTGCAGATGCTCGAAACCCAAGCAACACACACAAAGTGCTGGAGGAACTTGGAGGAAGTGTAATGAAGGCCAGGCAACGTCTATGGAAAAGAGACAGTTGACGTTTCAGGCTGAGACCCTTCATTAGGACTGGAGAACAAAAGAAGAGGAGTCAGAGTGAGAAGGTGGAGGGGAGCGGAGGGAGAAACACAACTGTCTTTTTCCCACGGCGGGGGGCATTGCTTTAAGGTGAGAGGGTGAAAACTTAAAAGGGACAAGGGGGTGGTGGGTTTACCAGAGATGATGGTAGGGAAAAGTACTCATAAAACATTTAAAAGATATTTGGATAAGTATATGGATAGGAGGAGTTTAGACAGGTATACAACAAATGTAGGCAAATGGGACTAGCTCTGGTTGACAGCTTGGTCTGCCTGGACAAGTTGGGCCAAAAGGCCGGTTTCCCTGCTGTGTAAGACTCTGAATTTATGACTTATTAAGGCAACTTAGACTGAAATAGATTTTTTTTCAGTAGATATCCAGGCCCACTGGCAACACTGGTGAAACCTTCAATATTTACAAATCTAGTTCAGGCCATGATGCAAAATTTTTCTTTAACGAAGTGCAGAACATGCTAAACATGATCCATTCAAATTTTCATAAATCACTGGAGGCTGTCACCTGAAGACAATGCTTCAACTTAGTCTCAAATTCTCTGCTTACCCAAATCAGAGGCAATGTTGCAGGAAATGCTTCCCCTGACCCCACACCATTGGCCTCTATTCACTGTGCCTGCTGTGCACTCAAGGACCACCCAAACTCAAGGAGCCACCTTTGGAGTTCAGCCAGTGTCGACGTCAATTCGGATGATGAACCAGTTTGCCTCGTCTATTCACTCATCTCAGGCTTGTGAGTGTGGTTATATCCCAGTTTGAGTGTGTCCTATTTTCGAGGCTATTAATTACTTTTAAAAATAGTTACAGAAGTGCAAGATTGAGTGTAAAAGGCATTCAAGGCCAGGAATGTCTACATCTCCAAAAAATTCACAATTCAAAGACATAACTGCTAATTTCAATTAAATAATCCCAAACTGTCTTTAATTAAAATATAAAATATTTATTACATGAATGCAACAAGAATAATAAATCTCAAAATTCACTGTTAAGCCAAGTAACCTAATTAGGATGCAATCAACCATTTTAAACTAATATTTATGATACCTAGCCTAGAGTAAATCTCGGTAAATTCATTAGATTTTTAACCGTGAATGCGGGCAAGTATAAAATCAACCTTAAGTAATCAAACACCAACTGCTAATGCACTATGTATGACTTTCAATGATGTCACAGTTTAACTACGGGACTGTGAAAATCCAGTTAAATTTTAATGGAAAAACAATTCTCCAAAAAACATGAGTTAAATAACTGAAAATACACATGATGGGTATTTGAAACTGAATCTAACTTAATCTGTAGGTAACTTCAGGACAGCAACTCAGTCATGAAGAGCAGATTTGCTCATTCATTGTCCGTGGTCCTGGTGCATTCTATTCTGAGCCCAATTATGGAAAGTGGATCCCTGGTAATTAGAGAGAGAAAAAAATAAGGAATGTGCTCAAACCCTCCCTGAAATAAAGCAGCTTCCCTAATAATTCCTGGTCCATGACTACTCAAAGTGGAGCATGCGCATTCAGGATAGCATTGGGAACTTGAGTCCATTCATCAGGAGCACAGAGCAGCCTAGCATCACCTAACACATACCCAAACCACCTGGTCCGACAGGCATCACCTGTACCATTTGTGGAAGAGTCTGTGGTCCTCATACTGACCTCATCAGTTACTTTGAAATTACTGAACTAGTGCAAAAGTAAGTCATCCTTGATACTGAATAACTGCCTACAAATCTATAGTGACATATACCTTGTCTCTCCACACATGTTGCTTGCTTTTTCCGGTACAAATAGCATATTTCGGAAATATTTGTGGGGATGAGTTGCTGATGGTTAGGCCTTGAAATTCTACATTTGTCTTCCTTTCAGAATCAGTGAGAACAAGTGCAACTTGTAGAGGAAAACTCTCAGTCATGACAATCTCTTTGGAAGTTCCCCCACTTACAACTGGAAACCTGCAGAAGGATCACAGAGCTCTGGAAGCTTGATATCTTAGAGCTGTTTCCATTAAGCTCTGTGATATAAACAATAGAAAGGTCAATTTGTGATTCTTTCAGGACGTATTTAGATGAGTTGACATGCAACAGAAATATGCGTCTCTTTAATTTGATTTATTAGTTTTTTTATTAATTAGTGGAATGAGCACATTGCACAGATGAATGTGTAATTCATCCATAATTGCCAGGTGAACAATTAAGAGTTAAGAGGAACTGCATTAGTTGGTCTACGTACCAAATATCCCACATGAGTGAGTGATGACAGAACTCCCTGAGCGATGCTAAAAAAAAGATGTACTTTTTCGGTAAGTTTCTTGGCAAGAGTTTTATTCCAGATTTATTTACTGTTTTATTATTTCTTTGCTGCTGCATGGTGGGATTTGAACGTGTATCTCTGAATCAATAGGCTTATGGACAAGAGGTCAGTTGCTTAATTATCATGTTACTGTTATCACACAATTAACAGCATCGCAGTAAAAAATTGCAAGTGCATTTCAAATGAAAAAGATATTTTGCTTATTTTCACCAATGAATTGTTAAAAAAAACAGCAATGTACTTCTTTGAAATTGATTCATCTCTTGTGAAAGAAAAGTACGTAATATAATGGAGCAGAGTTCTCTAATATTTCTGAGTGCAGAGATGGTCCAGCTAACACCGGTAAGTGCCTGGAGGATTCTGTCCTAATCTTTAAAAGCTGGCTTTCAGTTATCGAAAGCGAAACAATGCAGTCAGTATTCTGACAGTTAGTGCTAGTAAGTCAATCGTACTGATGTAAAGACAAACTTCTCATGTTGTAATGATAGTGTGACTACTTCTGAATGGAAACATTTTACCCCACCTATCTATGCCCCTCCTGCACAAATGCTTGAGGAACTCAAAGATTCTGCAATTATCAGCGTGAAAAGTCTCACAGTGAAAGGGACCTTGTTGGGAACCTTATTATACAAAGAAAAGACTGGAATTTAACTGGAACTTAATGATTTTTTGTGACTTTTATCAGAATTGAAGTACAAAAATAAAGGAGAAAATAACTTTCTTACACATTAAAAGCAGTTTTGTTACAGTAAGAGAATTATTTTGAAAAAGGGCATTAAAGAGCCGGGAGACTTCTAATGATTGAGTTGCTGTTTCTAATTAATACATATCATTCATTTATAATCGGATAGAGAAAACAGAAACAGCTCATGAGAGATTAAAATCAAGCTCCTGGAGCCAATCAAAAAGCAAACATCAGAGTCGTTAAAAATAAAAAGACAGTACTGTGCCCAGAGCACCTAGAAGAGAAAATCTACCATATGAAAAAATATAAGTGATCTAATATAAACTCTATGTGATTCTCTTCCATTTGTAACTTCTCCAAAGAGGAAGAATCAGAATCAGGTTTATCATATCAGCATGTGTCGTTAAATTTGTTAACTTAGCAGCAGCAGTTCAATGCAATACATAATATAGAAGAAGAAAAAGAATAAAAGTAATAAAAAATAAAAACATAAATAAGTAAATCAATTACAGTATGCGTATAATGAACAGGTTAAAACCGTGCAAAAACAGAAATAATATATATTTAAAAAGTGAGGTAGTGTTCATGGGATCAATGTCCATTTAGGAATCAGATGGCAGAGGGGAAGAAGCTGTTCCTGAATTGCTGCGTGTGTGTCTTCAGGCTTCTGTACCTCCTACCTGATGGTAACAGTGAGAAAAGAGCAAGCCCTGGGTGCTGGAGGTCTTTAATAATGGACACTACCTTTCTGAGACACCGCTCCCTGAAGATGTCCTGGGTACTTTGTAGGCTAGTACCAATGATGGAGCTGACTAAATTTACAACCCTCTGCAGCTTCTTTTGGTCCTGTGCAGTAGCCCCTCCCGTACCAGACAGTGATGCAGCCTGTCAGAATGCTCTGCACGGTACATCTATAGAAGTTTTTGAGTGTTTTTGTTGACATATCAAATCTCTTAAAACTCCTAATGAAGCATAGCTGCTGTCTTGCCTTCTTTGTAGCTGCATCCATATGTTAGGACCAGGTTAGGCCCTCAGAGATCTTGACACCTAGGAACTTGAAACTGTTCACTCTCTCCACTTCTGATCCCTCTATGAGGATTGGTATGTGTTCCATTGTCTTACTCTTCCTGAAGTCCGCAATCAGTTCTTTCATCTTGCTGATGTTGAATGGAAGGTTGTTGCTGCAACATTACTCCACTAGTTAGTATATTTTGCCCTCTGTACGCCCTCTCTTCTCCATCTGATATTCTACCAACAATGGTTGTATCATCAGCAAATTTATAGATGGTATTTGAGCTATGCCTAGCCACACAGTCATATGCATACAGAGAGTAGAGCAGTGGGCTAAGCACATACCCCTGAGGTGTGCCAGTGTTGATCGTCAGTAGGGAGGAGATATTATCACCATTCCACACAGATTGTGGTCTTTCGATTAGGAAGTTGAGGATCCAATTGCAGAGGGAGGTATACATGCCCAGGTTCTGTACCTTCTCAATCAGGATTGTGAGAATGATAGTGTTAAATGCTGAGCTATAGTCGATGAACAGCCTCCTGACATAGCTGTTTGTGTTGTCCAGGAGGTCTAAAGCCATGAGAAGAGCTAATTTATAGATGGTATTTGAACTATGACACAGTCAGGGGTATAGAGAGAGTAGAGCAGTGGGCTAAGCACACACCCCTGAGGTGCGCCAGTGATGATCGTCAGTGAGGATCGTAGCAGCCTATGTCTGTAGCAATATCTGGATGACATCTCTGCTTGAGCTCAAAAGTAACAGGTTAGGGGATAACAGCCATAGTCAGTGAGCATAAAAGTATAAGGCATATTAGCTATTAATGTAAACAAGAATCAGACTTCAAACTATTTTCTAATGTAACCCACAAGCAACAATTGGCTTTGAAGTTACAAGGACAGCGCTCTCTAAGAAGAGACAGCAAACTACTCGTTAGAAAGAAGCTGGTACATCAGTGCTCTTTCTCCAAACTCCCTTCCTCTACCTTTCCATTTCTTAAATTCTTTAAAACACATTCTCAGACCCATCTTTTCAATTATGTAAACACGAGGAATTCTGCAGATGCTAGAAATTCAAGCAACACACATCAAAGTTGCTGGTGAATGCAGCAGGCCAGGCAGCATCTCTAGGAAGAGGTGCAGTCGACGTTTCAGGCCGAGACCCTTCGTCAGTCCTGACGAAGGGTCTCGGCCTGAAACGTCGACTGTACCTCTTCCTAGAGATGCTGCCTGACCTGCTGCGTTCACCAGCAACTTAAATATAGCTGCTCCTCATTTAACGAAGGACAATTTTGATGGCATTATTTCTGGTTTATCTGCCACTCTTGTGCCTCTTGTTGTCATTCTGGAGACGTGCAGTCCTTTCATCCCCCGTCTCTTCATCTCTTCTACTGTTTGTTGTTTGTCTCTGATCCTGGAGACGTGCATGCCTCCCCTCCTCTGTCTCTTCCTCTCTGATCTTTTTTTGTCCTGACTCTTTGATCTTGGAGCCGTGCGGCCCTGGCCTCATCCAATTCTTGTTCTCGCCCTCTCCTTGCCGCTTCCCGACGACGTTTAGTGTCGTCTCTTGACCATAATGTCCCTCTTCCCTTTCCACGCAGCATAATTAGGCTGATCATTTTTTTTTACCCTAATGCTGGATAGAAGGTACGAAACAGTAACACCAAAGGATGCTGATTATTCTTGATGATGTGGTTGGCGCTCTCCTAAATGGATGTGATATAGTCACCACTGTCCTTTGACTGCAGCAAAGGGTTTTATGGGTGTCTCGGAGTACGTCATTACAATAAGATTTAATTATCTCTTATTGATGGGTGGCAATTAGATCTGTCCCAATCCTGCACATGCTGATGGTGATTAGCAGAATGTGACCCCTCAAGATAGAGCTGCCCTGCCCTTTTACTCCAGTAGGTGCTGCTGCTGAGGCTGGCCGTGCGCATGCGTCGGGCTGTCGCGTCCCGACTTCCATGATGGGCAATCGGGTCTTGGGTGAATGCTAGCCTGTTGATTTTTGTCGAATGAGCAATTTAATACGAATTATTAACCCTGAGCTTTGCCTGCATTCTGTAAGTTAGCGCATCTTAATTCGATTTAGCCTAAAAAGGTGCCGCTGTAATGCACCGTTTGCGCTAACTGGAGGTCACAAACAGACAGACAGAGCATGAGAGTTTTAGTAGTATATGAGACAATGGGGTGACCTGTTGGGGTACCCTTTGAGAGGAGGGTAGTGCAGTCTGATGTGACCAGAATGAACATTAAATTTTCCTGAATGCTATTGGTATCGCTTTGCTTTGGAAACTGAAGTAGAAAACCTCAGTTTATTAAAGAGGAATGACGCGTAGCAAAGCAAATATAGCTGTTCCTCATTTCATGAAGGACCCTTTTGATGGCACCATTTCTGGTTTATCTGCCACCTTTGTTGCTCTCGTTGTCATTCTGGAGATGTGCAGCCCTTTCATACCCCGTCTCTTCTTCTCTTCTGCTGTTTGTTGTTTGTCTCTGATCCTGGAGACCTGCATGCCTTTCCTCCTCCGTCTGTTTTCTCCCATTTTTTTTTTGTCCTGACTCTTTGATCTTGGAGTCGTGTGGCCCTGGCCTCATCCGATTCTTGTCCTCTCTCTCTCCTTGCCACTTCCTGACGATGTTTGGCATTACCTCTTGACCAAAATGTTCCCCTTCCCTCTCCACGCAGCATAATTAGGCTGACAATTTTTTTTTACCCTAATGCTGGATAGAAGATACAAAACAGTAACACCAAAGGATGCTGATTATTGTTGATGATGTGGTTGACGCTCTCCTAAATGGACGTGATATAGTCACCGCTGTCCTTTGACTGCAGCAAAGGGTTTTATGGGTGTCTCGAAGTATGTCATTACAGTAAGATTTAATTATCTCTTATTGACGGGTGGCAATTAGATCTGTCCCAATCCTGCACATGCTGATGGTGAGTAGCAGAATGTGACCCCTCCAAATAGAGCTGTCCTGCCTTTTTGCTCTGGTTGGTGTCGCTGCTGAGGCTGGCCGTGCACAGGCTGTCGCGTCCCGATTTCCATGATGGCGGATCGGCTCTCGGGTTAAAAGGGAGCCTGTTGATTTTTGCGAATGAGCAATTTTATACGAATATATAACCCTGAACTTTGCCTGCATTTTGTAAATTAGCGCATTTTAATTCGATGTAGCCAAAAAAAGTGCTGCTAAAATGCACCGTTTGCGCTAATTGGAGGTCACAAACAGACAAACAGACAGACAGAGCATGAGAGTTTTAGTAGTATATACATGTCAAACTTCCATCCTGAGCTTTTGTCAGATTATGCTTCCATAAACTAGCAGGGTAAGTTCCCCTGACAATAGTATTGAGAAGCAAGCTGTGTGGTGTGGGTGGAGGGCAGGATGTTGACGGAGAAAGGTTCAGGCAGAAAAGGTAGCATGTGGTTGAATGGGCTATGAACTTCACCATGGGATATGAAGTTAAGTGCAGAGTAATGTGAAGTGATGTCTGGTCAGAAGAATTAGGAGTGTCCATATAAAATAAAGAAACTGTTCTAAAAGGGTAAAGGAGAAGAATGGCCCGGAAGTATTGCTATGTTTTGCTACTCTAGAAACTAATCAAAAGAAAAACACAGGAGCCCGGAATAAATTGTGTGCTTATTTTTTTTTAGGGAAGTGCTCACATATGCTTAATTTTTCCAATGTCATCTTTGAACACTGCTGTGGCATCATCCACTACCTTTCTTAATTGGCTTTCAGCTGACTCTATTGCAGGGGGTGTTGTGTAACCCTTAGGTTTGCCCGCTCGCGTTCATTTACTGCAGGGGTCCCCAACCTATTTTGCACCGCGGACCGGTTTAATATTGACAATATCCTTGCAGACCGGCTGACCGGGGGGGGGGGGGGGGTGGTTGGTGTTCAAGTAGGGTTAAACTCACCTCAGCATGTCTTTTACAGTTAGGGTTGCCTTCTCACTCCCAAATAAGGGACAAAAGCAGCAGTCAAATCCCTGGACACTTTACCCCAGGAAAAACTACCATGACCATGAAGCCTTGCGCGGGCACCTGTGTGTGCATGTGAAGTGCGCATGCGTGTACGTGCCGATTTTTCCCCACAAATCGGTTTTGCCTTCATCTTCCCGACTATACTCTACATACATTATTTCTACTTTTTATAGGCTGTGTATTTATCATATCATTCCTGCTTTTACTATATGTTAGTGTTATTTATTTTCGGTTTTATGTGTTATTCAGTATGATTTGTTAGGTTACGTTTTGGGTCTGTGAACGGTGAAAAATTTTTCCCATATAAATTAGTGGTAATTGCTTCTTCATTTTACGCCATTTCAGAATGAAAGGTTTCGTAGGAACGCTCCACCTTAGCGGGGGAAGTACGGGACAAGGGCGGTCTCATATGGAACAAACCAATTTTGCCCAATATACGGGATGTCCCGGCAAATACGGGATAGTTGGCAACCCAATGTTCAAGTTCAACAGTGCGTGACAGGGAATGAGGAAAGGTGCAGCTGAATCATATCGTTTCCTCACGGTCTGGTAGCACATGCTCTGCGGCCCGGTACCGGTCCGCGGCCCGGTGGTTGGGGACCGCTGGTTTAGTGGAACCAGATTTTGGCCCCACCAAACCGGATATTCACATTTGTGTGAATGCTGTGTAATGTACCCCAATTACAAACCCGCAACGCAAAATATCAGACAGTACACCATATGCAATTAAATGATAGACTTTATGAATATTAATCTGAATATAGGGTTAGTATGAAAATAAACAAAACAAAAAAAGGGCCCAATTTAATGTCACAGTTTCAGTTGGAGCTCACTCAGCAGGCATTCCTCCACCATCGATCTCCACCGAAGTCGCCAACCCTCAGACCCTCAGATCCCAGTATACGCCGTCTGGTGGTCTACCAGCTCTCTCCACATGTGTCCTTCCTCTTCCTCTCTCCTCGACGGAAACCCCGCAAAAACCCTGGCTCCCAGACACACAAGATAGAATAACATTTCTCCCATTAGTTAGCCACTGAATTCCAAAGTCCTGTTATCTCTGTTCATAACCCAAACATTTCTGCTACAAAGAAACCATTACCATTAACATAACAGAGAAGCCATTATATTAGTTAACATTACAGAGAAGCCATTACAGTTGCATGTGAATGGTGGATGGATGTCTAATGAAGCTGCAGTTGTCTTAGTCAATCATGGCCCCACAATGCTGGCCCTCCTGTTTTTACGAAAAACAAGACCCATGTGGCTTGTTGCTTGTTTTATTTCACTGTTACAAATGTCATTCCCACAGGAGTTATTTTTTCTCCAGTATAAGTTTTTAATTGGATAGCTGTAGGTTTCAGATTAATTTCTTTGAAATAATGTTTATGGAATGACTGAAACAGCTAAGCCAGTGAGTTAATTTGCTGATCATCTCTGGTGTAAGCCAAATTGCTTGTCTCTTGTTAGTTTTTGCATTTTAAATCTTAAGGGCTACTCAGTCCAATGTCCCTTTCATCATTATCAGACCTTTCACCAACAGCATGCAGATCAGTGCTCTTTTTGAAACTACAACTTGACTTTTTATCTTTTTCTCTTCCCTGTGCAGTCCATTTATTTTTCTCTGCATGGAATGCTCTTTGTATGTGTCCTACTTTGTAGCATTTTATGCAAGTTTTGCCTTTAAACCTGCATTAGTCTGGTGTATGTGAGCCCTGCCACAATAGTAACACAATTTGTTCATCCAGGCAGATTTCTGTTTAGATATTACAATTTTGTTCATGCTCACTTTCATTACTGACTACAACTCAATTGCATTTCTGCCTGCTGTTTCCATTGATACAGCAATTTCAACTGCTCTTTTAAATGCGAGTCCTGTTTCAGTTAGGAGCAATTTTTGAATGCTTTCTGGTAAGAGTCTACAAACTAAATAATTTCTCATTGCATCATTAAGCCCATCACTGAACTGGCAATGCTCAAACAATTTCTTCAATTCAGCCATGTAAGCAGAAATGGACTACCCTTCCTTTTGATTCTCTTTATGAAACATAAAGTGTTCGGCAATCACGAATGGTTTCAATTCAAAATGTTCCTGCGTTATGTTCATGATATCAATAAAGTTCATTTTGATTGGTTTGGTTAGAGCAGTCAAACTTCTTAGCAAACTGTATGCTTTTCCACCTATTACACTCAGTAAAACTGGCACTTGATTTTCATTGGCTATTTCATTTACTTCAAAATACTGCATAATTCATTCAGTATACATCATCCAGTTATCTGCTGTGCAGTCAAATATGTCCATCTTTCCAATATGACCAGCTTTTTCTGCTTCCTTCTTTAAAATTCACTATTATTATCACCTGGTACTGACTGTTCCATCCATTTTCTGCTTTAAAAAAATTGAATATTTTTCTCCCTTTGAGAAGAAAAAAAACATGCTGCACTTCAACTGGTAGGTAATCGTCTTGGGTTCATTTTAAAACTTCCTTGACACGACAGTTATGTTTTGTAACTCCAGAAACTAATTGGAAGGAAAACACGGGGAGCCTGGAATAACTCGTGTACCTAGTTTTACTTTTGGGAAGTACTCAACTATGACCTGGTGTCATAATAACATATGTCATTCACGTACTTTCACATATAACCGATAGTGAAGTATAAAACAAACAAAAAATGCTTAATCAAGTGCTGAATGAATACACCGCAGTTGTCACAAAAACAGTCATAGACGAGTATGCCCCAGAAAGTCATTCTGAGTATTCCCCAGTGTGAAGTCCTGGATGAACCATGAGATCCACAGTTTGCTGAGGGACAGCAGTGATATTCAAGTTTCGCGACCAAGTATAATACAAGAGGTTCAGGTACAACCTCCAGAAAGCCAACTGAAGTACAAAGTGTCAATTCCAGATCAAGCTTGAATCAGTGAAGGATGTTCAGCAGCCATGGCAGGGCTTGAATGCTATCACCTCTTATAAAGTGAAACCAAGTGGCATAGGTAACAACAGGGCTTCACTCTCAGATGAGCTCAATGCCCCTTGTGCTCGTTTCGACCACCAAACCATGGAGGCGCCTTCTTGAACTCCCCCAGCGCAAAATGACCCTGTGATTCCAGTGTCTGAGGCTGACATGAGAGCATCCTTCAGGAGCAGGAAACCCACAGAAAGTATCAAGCCCAGACAGGATATCTGGCCAAGTACTAAAGACCTGTGCTGATTAACTGGCTGGAGTGTTCACCAATATCTTTAATCTCTTGCTTCGGCAGTTTGAGCTACCCAGCTGATTCAAATGGGCTTCAATTATACCGGTGTCTAAGACAAACGTGATAACCTACCTCAATGACTATCATTCAGAAGCACGTACATCCACAGTGATGAGGTGCTTTGGGAGGTTGGTGATGAGACGTATCAACTCCTGCTTGAGAAGCAAATTGGATTCACTCCATTTTGCCTACTGGAGCAACAGGTCCACAGCAGATGTCATTTCATTGGCTCGTCACTCAATCCTGGAGCATCTGGACAGCAAAGATGCATAAATCACAATGCTCTTTATTGACTACAGGTCAGCATTCAATGCCATCATTCTCTCAAAACTAATCAATAAACCAAGATCTAGAACTCAAGGCCTCCTTGTGCAACTGGATCCTTGATTTCCTCACTTGCAGACACCAGTCAGTTCGGATTGGGAACAACATTTCTTCCACAATCTCCATCAGCACAGGTGCACTGCAAGTCTGTGTGCTTTGCCTTCTGCTCTACTCATTTTACACTTATAACTGTGAGGCTAAGCACAGTTCCAATGCCATATTCAAGTTTGCTGATGACACCACTGCCGTCGTCCAAATCAAAGGTGGTGATGAATCAGCATATAGGATGAAGGTTGAAAATCTGGCTGAGTGGTGCCACAACAACAACCTCTCACTCAATGTCAGCCCAGTCCACCATGGGTAAAGCCCTCCCCACCACTGAGCACATCTACGTGGAGCATTGTCGCAAGAGAGCACCATCCATCATCAGGAACGTGCACAGGCACACCATCCAGGCCATGCTCCATTCTCACCGCCACCATCAACAGCCCCAGGACCCACACCACCAGGTTCAGGAACAGTTATTACCCCTCAACCACCAGGCTCTTGAACCAGAGAGGATAACTTCACTCACTCCAGCACTTAACTGTTCTCACAACCTATTGACTCACTTTCAAGGACTCTTCATCTCATGTCCTCAATATCTATTGATTACTTATTTATTATTATGACTATTACTTATTTTTTCTTTTTGTATTTGCACAGCTTGTTGTCTTTTGCACATTGGTTGTTTGTCTATCCAGCTGAGAACAGGCTTTCACTGATTTTGTTGTGTTTCTTGTGGTTACTGCGAATACCTGCAAGAAATGAATCTCAGGGTTGTATATGGTGAAATATATGTACTTTGATAATAAATTTACTTTGAACTTGAACTTTGAATTTTCAGAAAGTAGTTAATAAGGCATCTGCAGTTCAGGGGGCTATCAGTCGAGAGATGGAGTAGAAAAACAAGAAGTTTATTCTGTACCTTTATAAAACATTCTTCTGGCCTCAACTATAACATTGTGTTCAATTCTGGGTCCAGGAAAGATTGATGAGAGTGGCTGCTGGGATGAGAGACTATAATTATGATAGATTAGAGAGGCTTGAATAATTTTATTTGGAGAGGAAAGAGCTGACAGGAGAATTGATGGAAGTATATAAAATGATCAGGAGCATGGTTGGAGCAGTAAGTGGGAGGATGTTCCTCTTGATGGAGAGGACTAAAACCTGAGGTCATGGATATAAAATAAAGAGGAAGAGAGCTGAAGCTGACATGAGAAAAAGCTTATGCAGTATGTGATTGAAATCTGGAATTCATTGCAGCGGTGATGAATGCTGGTTCTATAGGTCCTTAGGATCATTACAACATAGAAATGGGCCTCTCCTGCCCATTGATCTCACTAATCCTGCACTAACCTCACTATTTTCTCTCCACATTCCAGTCAATCCACCCCACCCTCTGATTCTACCACTCACCAATTCACTAGCGCAATATTGAGTGGTCAATTAACTGACCGACCCACACAACCTTTGGAATGTGGGAGGCAACCTGACCACCTGGAGGAAACCCACGGTCACAGGGAAAATGTGTCAACTTCACACAGTCATACCAGAAATCAAGATTAAACTTGGGTTGCTGAAGCAGTGAATCAGCAGCTCAAATGTTGAGTCATACGGCACATACTTACTCCATTGTGGCCTGCTTTGCTGCCGCTGCTACAGTGCGATTGAGAATCTCCAGGGGGGAAGGCCCCAAATCCTCAGCTTTGCCTATTGCCTGTTGCCGGGGCCGGGGTCGAAGCGCTCGGCAGAGATGGTGCTCAGTGCTCGGTGTCGGAGGCTCGAAGTTTTCGGACGGACTCAAAAGTCGGCTGTGGTTGGGTGCTTCCAGGGTGCTGCATTGGCAAGTTTGCGGCGCTTGGAGGTTCATGGCAGGGAGAGTTTCTCCCTTCTACTGTCTGTGTGAGGTGTTGGGACTTTTGAGAGACTTTGAGACTTTTTTTTACCATGCCCATGGTCTGTTCTCTATCAAATTACAGTATTGCTTTGCACTGTTGTAACTATATGTTATAATTATGTGGTTTTTGTCAGTTTTTCAGTCTTGATTTGTCTTGTGTTTCTGTGATATCATTCTGGAGGAACATTGTATCTTTTCTTAATGCATGCATTGCTAAATGACAATAAAAGAGGACTGCGTGTCCTCATAATCTAATCTAATCTAATCAAGGGGAATTGGACAGATATTGTATATTCGGGATTAAAATTTACAAAAAAAGGTGGGTGGAACCAGAGAGTTGCTCTGGTAGAGAGCTAGTGCAGGCACAATGGGCTGAATGGCTTCCGTCTGAGCTATCGCCATTCCACGCTTCTATGAACTACCAAGATTCTAAATATGAACCCAGCAGGCTTCTATGATATGTGATAGAAATTATCCACAGAACATTGAGCAGATTTGTTTTTGGATGTAATAATCAAAGAGTGGCTGTAGGTGTTTAAGAAAATGTATAATTAATTTTATTTGTAAAGTGCAAAAGCTCTTCTCGTTAAAAAAAAAAGGGCCACAATGCCAGAAGAAATCAGAGTAAATTTTAAATTAAAAGAAAGAAAATGAAGCAAGAAAAAAACATTGTTGGACTTGGGAGAGATAAAACAATAACAAACAATGACCAATAAACAGTAGGAGCGATGAAGAAAAAGTATTAGTTTGTTAATAATAACAAAGCCAACTTAGAAATATGTTACAATTATCTCAGGGAAAGAGTTATTAAGAGCAATGTATAATTCGTAAAAAACTGAAAAGCAGTGATTTTGTAAATAAATTAAGAAATCACAGATGTGTCAAATGATTATTTTGCATACTTAAAAACTGATATGAGGATAACAAGCATCCTAGGAAAACCAATATTGAATAAGTAGCAGGGTACGCTAAAATTAATGAGAGCAAAATAACATCAACTAGAAAATAATGGAAAGAGTGACAAGTCCACATGACCAGAAGATTATATTATGCAAGTTTCATCAAAACTAGTTGAGCATATTGCAAATGCCTGAGATGCAATCTGCTGAAGTTCTCTTAATTCACAGATCATACTTTAAGATTGGAAAATTACTTTTCATATCGCTAATTTAAAGTAAAAGTGACTTGAATATGAGGTGATTTGAATACTGAGTTAGCCAAACATCTGTTACTGGAGTCTAAATTTCAGGATGGAATGTGTGAATATCTTGAAAATGTTCAATTGAACAGACAAAACTGTATGCTTTACAAATAGATACATGTTTTGAGAAGGTGATTACGGTAGCAGTCATGGTAATGTCTACAAATATTACTTGCATGGGCTTCCAGGAGTTGTGCAATAATGTTCGCTCTGAGCAGAAGTTGAAGCTCATGGAATTGAAGATAAACTGGTTGATTGACTATGCATCAAAAAGTAAATAAATATAACGCCAGGTAAACTAAAAAATTGGCAAGATGTGACTACTGTATCCTTTTGGGAGATATGTAGTGCTCTATATCATACAATGTATTTGAGAAAGGATCTAGTGTTTTCCAGTCGTATATGACAAATAAACTCTTCTCGGGTTTCCAGCTGGGTACAGGTATCGATTATAACTGAAGATGGCAGAGTTTGTCATCAAAATATCGGTTAAAATTGATTCCTGTACCCGGCTGGAAGCCCAAGAAGAGTTTATTCGTTTGTTAATGTGTTTGTTAATAAAAATCAAAAGAACATCAGACATTGGAATCCTGAAAAAAGAAAACAGAATTTGCTGAAAAACCGTAGCAGGTCATTTAAAAAAGAATATTTTAGTTAGAGATACAGCACGGTAACAAGCCCTTTGTCCCAGCAAACCCAGTAACTAATTTACCTAATATCCTGAACTCAGACATCCCACCCTGCAAAAACTTATTTCAGGGAGGTAGCACTGTCAATTTGCGGGAGACTCCCGGAACTTCTGGGAGAGGTGGGATGTCTGCAATAGAGTAGCTCCTTAGCAGCTAGCCAGCTAGTTTAAATAACGTTAGCTATGCTAATGAACGAATGACACCTGTTAAACTCACCTCAACATGTCTTTTACAGTCTTAACCCACCATGGGCAGTAGAAAAGTCACTGTTGCAAACAGTGCAGCAAGCAACACTGTCATTATTTTTGACCCCTATTAGGCAGGAGTACACTTTATTGTAGACTGGTGTGATATACGTTTTATATTTTCTTTTTTTGGAACACTCTCCCATGGCGCTCTCTCTCTCTCTCTCTCGCTCTCTCGCAATCTCTCTCGCTCTCAAAAAATTGATTTCTGAGATATTGTATATAATTTGCGGGCATCAGGGAGCCACTATCAATATGCGGGAGACTCCTGGAACTTCCAGGAGAGGTGGGATGTCTGTGAACTTCTTTGGAATGTGGGAAGAAATCGGAGCACTCGGAGAAACCCATGCGGTCACAGGGAAGATGTACAAACAGGTATTTGTCTGAAAGGGTTAGTTGTTGCAGCTTAATGGGAATTATTCAGGAAAATGGGACTTAACCTATGATTTAAAATTGGAACAGGAAACAAATGTGGTATGCAAATCACAAACAGGAGAAAATCTGCAGATGCTGGAAATCGAAACAACACACACAAAATGCTGGAGGAACTCAGCAGGCCAGGTAGCATCTATGGAAAAAAAGTACAGTCAATGTTTCGGGCCAAGACCCTTTGGCAGGACAAATGCAATATGACTGGGGTGCATTCTGGGATCTTTACTGAGGATTGAAATGTATAATATAATAAGGGCTGGATAGAGGAGTGCACATTTCTTAAAAGACACATTTGAAACTTTAAGGCAGGAACACAACAGATGAATATAATGTATGTGGAATTTACCAGATGGACAACCAGATATGAATCAGTGGGGACACTGTTTGTAGGATGAAATAATCTGAATTTAGGGAACTAACACTAGAACCTTTGTGTCTCAAAATTATGCATGTAACAACGGGCTTTCCAGTAAATGCCTGCAAATTAGGCTTATCCAAATATGGACAAGTGCCCATTAGCTGAGTTGTCCCTCATTAACACTGTATCAAAGTAATCATACAGGTATTGTATTTTGATTCTCTGTGACAGTCTCTTCAGATTTTTCTTGCAATTGCTAAAATTGATAGTATTGGTATTAAATAAAGATGCATTAGGCTACAACCATAATGTGATTTCATCCACAGCAGATTTCACAAGAAAATAATTCAGAGATTACATTCCAAAAGGAGAAAATAAAGATGGCCTACCATGAGTCTCCAAACCTTGCATCAGACAAAGACATAATTGTTACTGAAGCAATAATTAGTCAAACTACTCATTTTCTCTTTGATCTGAATATGGAAGTGACATAGTAGTATCCCAAAAGTAAATATTACTGTTGGAATAAATGTGCAATCAGATGTATCAACAACGTTAGGCATGTTCTATGTACAGGCACAACTGGTGCACTTGATAAACAAAGGGAATTCCAACACAAAAACAGGTGAGAGGTGTACTGCTGCTGTTGTGATTACAAACTATTGTGCATTGCAAATAATCCCACCTCTAAGGAGGACCATTTTGCAGTATTGTTAATGTTTTCTATACAATATCTTATAAAAAGAACAACTGGTTGGTGGACTATGCATGGACTTAATCTTTTATAATGCTATTACTCCCTTGTTTTTCTGAAAATGTTAAAGGCAGTTGTTCGCGAAACATTTTTATTTGAACCTTGCATCTGTGCCAGACTGAAAATATGGCACAGTCACACATCATTCACAGTAAGATTTGGAAACTTGCAATAAGGTGTTTGTGTTTCCATGTCGTTAATACTAGCCTGATGTTAAATCAGGTAACTTTTATAATATAAAGATCAAAGTATAAACATTTGATTGATTAATGAATATTTTTTCATGTGAAAATCATGCATAATAGTGACTTAATAATTTTCTATGTTTCTATGTTTAACCTGGGGCAGATCATTCACATGTTCATTTTTGAGTTAAAAAAAAGTTGCCCCTTGATTTGGTAGGGTAGGTATTTTATCCGTTGCTTACATGGGAATATAACTTAACAATTCTTCTGCTGTAGAACTCCTTTGAGTAAAACACCAGTGGGGTAGGTACGCTAAAAGGAGAGTCCTTTGTTCTGACAGACTACTGCTCACATGGTGGGGACAAAATTCATTCTATCATGCACATTGTTGTGTGGCACCTGACAGGCAACAATCATTGAATGTACAGCGACTTTATCAGCATCATACACAATGCCAAGGCAAGTTTGTCACATAAATTTTGTGTTGGAGAATTGATAGCACATATCAATTCCAAGACCTTTACTTCATGGCAATAACCACAATATGCAACACCACACAATGTCTACTCCCTGAGCCTTTCAAGTACAGTATATCCAAGATGATTGCCTCAAACTGCTATTTAATTCTGAATGACAATCAATGAAATGTTTACTGAAAATTTCTGCATTAATACAAAGTGATTGGTGTTGGCATTAGCACCATGCATTTTGTAATTATCTACCAACATATGGAGGCCTCAAGGACTGGTTAACATGAAACAACATGGAGGTTTATTAAACATGATCTCACTCTTTTGGGCTGAGTGAAAGACAGCAGGAGTGACAAAGCCGAAATAAAGAGCAGGATGAGGATATGTTTTAGAATATTCTGTGCATTATCTATCCAGTAATAAATGAATTCACACCGTGACTTGTCCAACTAATAGACATGGTGTGACTCTTCCACTTTGTGTGGGGCTATATGCTAATTTACAGAAATCAAAGTTGATGGTGTGCAGCAGGCCTGAGTTTATATCTCTAATCGTGGTTGACACAGAGCTTGTAGGAATGGTGGAAGTGTTAAATTACCTTGGCATAGCTGTCACCATGAAGAACAGAATGTACACAGGAAACCTGAGAAGGGCTGACAGAGCCGCAAAATCTTTATTGAACCATTTGGAACAAAGTATCTTGGAGAAAGCCAAGCGACAGCTTTATAATGATATGGTGATAGTATGTCTACGATATGGCTGAAGACAAGCTTGGGTGATTTTTGAAGGGATTATGGCACCACAAAGGCATTTGTCACTTATAATTCTTCTAATCTTCCTGTGAATGATGTGTGACTGTGCCATATTTTCAGTCTGGCGCAGATGCGAGGTTCCACTGCAGCTTGTGAGGCTAAAAGAGAAGACAATTTGTAAACAAGTCTTGCTTCCAAATGTGCTGGCTTCAGTTTCCCCTGCGTAAATCTGTCTGATGCATTCCAGCAGATGGACACAAAGCTCACAATTGAAATCCGTAATAACATGCAAAGCAACTCCACAATTGCTAAACATTACATCGAAAATAGCAGTATAATAACAGCCCATCTTTCAACTTCCTACTGGTTAAGAAAGGCTCATCATTCTCTCAGCACTTCTTAATCTGTGGAGCTAGTCAAGCAAATAAAACATGCAAAACACTTACAATATTGGAAATTTGGAACAAAAATAGAAAATGTTGGAAGTACTTAGCAGGTTGAGCTACATCTGTGGAGGGAAGAATTGAGTTAATATTCCATCAGAAAGCATGTATTTGAATATAAATTCTGAAGTTTTGTTGTTGCCACGGTATCAAATTGCAGATATTGATTATCTCTACATCACTATGTGAGCATTCCTGATTAAAGGTGCCACCACTGTTTCTGTCAAAGAAGTGAAGAAAGAACATCATGGACATGTTTCTCTCTCCTAGTCCTGATCACCTCATTTTCACCATGGATGTACAGTCCCTATGCATTTATATCCCTTGTCTAAAAAGCCTTAAAGCTCTCTACTTCTTTCTTGACAACAGACTCGACCAGTTTCCCTCCACCTGGTCAAACTGGTCCTCACCCTTAATAATTTTTCTTTTGGCTCCTCCCCACTTTCTGTGAACTCACGATGACGCCATGAACATCTGCATGGGTTGCAGCTCTACCTGCCTTTCCACTGCTGTGTGGAACAGTCCATGTTCCAAGCCTTTCCTGGTAACGTTCTGCAACTCTTTCTGTGCTACATTGATGATCGCATTGGTACTGTTTCATGCATCCATGCTGAACTCATCAATTTCATGAACCCTAACCTTAAATTTACTTAGTCCAATTCTGACACCTCTCTCGCCTTTCTTGATCTGTCTCCATCTCTGGAAGCAAAATGTCTACTGATATCTTTTATAAACCCATCAATTCCCACAACTGTCTTGGGAGGGAACATCCCCGCTATCTTGACTATATCTTTTCCCATCCTATCTCCTGTAGAAATACCTCTCCTCATCTTGTCTCCTGTAAAGATGTCCTCCTTCAAAGAACAGCGTTTCCCTTCCTCCACCATTGATACTGCCCTCACCCGCATCTACATTTCCCAGACATTGGCGCTCACCCAATCTTCCCACTGCCTTAACAGGGATAGTGTTCCTCTTGTCTTCTCCTACCACCCCATGAGCCTCCACATCCAACACCTCATTCTCCACAACCATCGCCATTTTCAATGGGATCCTGACACCAAAAACATCTTTACCTCACCCACCCCCACTCTCCACTTTCCACAGCGATTGCTCCCTCCGTAATTTACTTGTCTATTCATCTCTCCCCACTAATCTCCCCCGGCGCTTAACTCTGCAAGTGGCAGAAGTGCTATACCTGCCCATTTACCTCCTCCCTCACCTCCAAATAATAATCCTTCCATGTGAGGCAATACTTCACCTGCATATCTGTTGGGGTCATCTACCGTATCCGTTCCTCCTGATGTGAACTGTTCCTACATTGGTGAGACCCGACTGGGGGACTGCTTTGTCGAGCACCTCCACTCCAACTGCCAAAAGTGGAACTTCCTGGTGGCCAACCATTTTAATTCCTATTACCATTCCTGTTTCAACATGTCGGTCCCTGGCTTCCCCTTCTGCCATAATAAGGCCGCTCATGGGTTGGAGGAGCAATGCCTCATATTCCATCTAGGTAGCCTCCAACTTTCAGTAATTTTTCCCCCTCCCACTTCCCTCTTCTTCTATTCCCCACTCTGGCCTCTTACCTCTTCTCCACGCCTCCCCGGTGGCCCTCCTCCTTCCCTTTCTCCCATGGTTCACTCTCCTCTCCTATCAGATTCCTTCATCTCCAGCCCTTTGTTTTTTCCTACCTATCACCTTCCAGCTTCTTACCTCAACTCACTTGGCTTCACCTAGCTTGAACTCATTCCCCTCCCCCACTTTCTTATTCTGGCATCTTCCCCGTTCCTTTCCAGTCCCGATGAAGGGTCTTGGCTCAAAATGTCAACTATTTATTCCTCTCCATAGATGCTGCCTGATCTGCTGAGTACATTCAGCATTTTGTGTGTGTTGCTCATATTTTCTTCAGGCCAGTTAATTCCTTCCAGAATTCACACCTAAAAGATCCTTAAGAAAAATATTCCAAACATCTATTAAGGAATAAAATTCACTTCAGGTCTAATTTAATTTGTCCTCCAAACAAGCACAAGATTATGACCCTGGCACCCCAGGACTCACATACCAACAAACTCCATCAGTCAGGAGTCGTAGTGTTGGGCTTACACATGTTTCATACTATACATCCACATCCTAAAGTTAGCTGTTCTACTGTGACAATAATAACCTTCAGATAAATTGCAGAGCTGACAAGCAAGAGGAACAAGCACAGGTCCAAGTCATAGCTTTGTAGATGGCAGGTGAGGATCTTGGCATCTCCCCAGTAATTGCAGAAGTCAATTACAAGGCAACAGTTAGCAGAGGGGCTGAAACACTGGCACACGACAACATCTTCATTTTCCCTTTTCAGATTCAATTTGCTCCATATCAACTCTTGGGATGCAGTTGCCAAGAACACCAGGGCTTCTCCGATACAAGATGCTTTTTGGAATGCCAGCAGACCATCGCTCTTACTACAGCAGCAGGTATTTCATGCAGCTACTGAAATCGTGTGGGTGGGTTGCACAGAAGCCTTGTGATCCAGATGATCATCAGGTGTTCCTTGCTGCCCACTTGCTTTAGGTTGCTGATGATGGTCAAACATTGGTGGCATAGCGGACTACCAGAGAATGAAGACTTCTTATCTACTGTCAGAGCATATTGCCCATGGCTGCACAACAGCCTGACATTGAAGTGATGGAGGTCTTTAGTTGTGATGTAGCTCCTAATTATCCTGTGATTTTTCAAAGCAGTCAGTAACACCCTACAGCAAGGTAATTTCTCCCACAGCACATGCTCACTTTGTCTGTCACCTTTTGTCAAAGGAGAATGAGATGAAATGTAGATGCTGGAAATTCAGAGAAACACGTACAAAATGGTTCAAATGGTTCCCTTTAAATATATCACAGAATGTATACAGTATACACCCTGAAATTTTTACTTTTTACAGACATCCACAAAGACAGAAAACCCCAAAGAATGAACAACAGTAAATGTTAGGACCCCAAAGCCCCATCTTTCCTCCCCATGCACAAGCAGCAGCAAAGCATCAACCTCCCCCCTTCACTCATTCAACGGAAAGCATAAGCGACCACCACCCTCCAAGCAATAGCAAAGCCCCCAAAGAGAGACCATGATCTGCAGTACAACCAAAACTATTGTTCACCTGTCAGTTCGACATGCCAGAGGCTCTCCCTGACTAACAACGGACAGAGAGATGTGACCCATTTCACCACAAAAAGGGAGACTAACAAACAGTTGCTGTTACAGTGTTACAATCTGCTGCATCGCTTTTTATTCTGAGATGCTCTGACTCAAGAATTGGCAGCCAACTCTCCCCACTGTTGAGAGGGAGTGATCACCTCGAGTACAGACACCTCCGTCAGCTGCATCTGCTGCCGTGAAATTCCAATGTTCCTTCTCCCAGGACGCCTCAGTCAGTAACACCAGCATGGAATCGGTCATCCACAGGGCTGCATCTTGGAGGTATGCATTCTTCCAGGCCGTTTCTGGTTATGTCGTAAAATGGATGATCGGTGAGCTCCGAGAGTAGGAACTCATCCGCTGTGAAAAATCACGCTTTGATTGTAGCTGCAAATCACGGACTTCGACAGAATCCCAGCCACCTGGAAAAGGAAAAAAAGAGATTAAAAAGAGGAATTTAAGCTGTTTCCACAGAAGAGCTCAAAGAAGCAGCCATTTGGCACCATCTTAAGTCCTCACTGGAGGAATTCAGCACATCAGGCAGCATCTATGGAAAGGAATAAATAGCTGATGTTTCGGGCTGAGACACTGCATCAGGATTAGAAAGAATAGGGAAAGAAGCTAGAATAAGAAGCTGGCGGGGGCAGTGGATGGAAGGAGTAGAAGCTTGTAGGTGATAGGTGAAGCCAATGGGTGAGGATGAAGTGAAACGCTGGGAAGTGATAGATGGAAAAGGTGAAGAGCTGAAGAAGAAGGATTCTGATAGGAGAGGAGCGGACCATGGGAGAAAGCATAGGAGGAGGGACACCAGGGGGAGGTGATTGGCAGGGAAGGAGAAGAGAAGAGGTAAGAGAGTAGCCAGTCTGGAGAATGGAAGGAGAGTGAAGGGGGAGGAGGAAAATTACTGGAAGTTAGAGCAATCAAGGTTTATGTCATTAGGCAGAAGAAGAAGGAATTTGAAATGCAGCCAGTTTTTACACAAAGAGCATCAATGGTTTCTGCTGTAGTAAATGGTAACACAAATTAATCAAATAACTTTGGCTCTGGACTGTAAAAAATTTTATAAATATTTCACAAAATGGTTACATTGTCACTGTGATCCTTGCACTGTTCTGATTGGAGCTGTAGCAGGTCCGAGATAGCGAAGGTCCCTAATGATGGATGCTGCCTTCTAGAAGCAGCACCTTTTAAAGATTTCCTTAGTGGTCGGGAGACATGCTCGTGATGGTGCTTGCTGAGTCTACAACTTCCTGCAGCCTCTTTCGACCCTGTCCTTTTGGCACCTGCATACCAGAAGGTGATGCTCTTCATGGTAATCTATAGAAATTTGCTAGAGTCTTTGATGACATACTAAATCTTGTCAAAGTCCTAATGAAGTATAGTGGCTGGCGTGTCTTTGTTGTGATTGCATTAATTTGTTGGGCCCAGAATAGATTGTCTGAGATGCTGATGCCCAGAAAATTGAAGCTGATCACCCTTTTGACTGCTGACCCCTCAATGAGGGTTGGCATGTGTTCTCCGACTTCTCTTTCCTGAAGTCAGCAGGAAGTGCAGTACCAATGTTCTGCATTTCACAGATCATGGATTTGCAGTTCACAACCAGAACTTGAAACGTCTCTTAAAATGGCACCAAGGAATTCCAACATATTATAGAGTCAGATGGACCCTTAACACACATTTTGTACCCCTCAGGCTTAACAACTCTGAAAAAGCTCTACACTAATATTAAGTTTGTGCTCTGATGCATCCTATGAACAATGAGAGAGACTCTCCTGAAGGATATGTTTCTACTATAATGCTCTTTAATTTAGAGGTATTCTTATTGGTATCAAGCATCCTTTTTCTATGTATCATCCTAGATTTCTTGATGTGTTTTCGGGGAATGAATGAATGCAAATGTATTACATTGTAAAGATAAACATATTTTAAGTGTGCATAGTTCTCACTGTCTTACACTGACAACCCATTTTATTTTATGATGGTACAGTATATTTTTGCTAAAAGCAAATATAAATTTTGAAGTCCTGTGATGAATATATATAAACAGATATTAATGACAACTTAATGGTTGGTTGAAGATAATATGATTTTTAATTCATTCAGTATCAGTCGCCGGAAGATTACTTGCAATCACTTTGTGATCCTGCTCACTATCACTATATTATGTCTTCAGGAAAGCTACCTGTCAATCAGAGAGTTTTTTATTGTACCCTGTGAAAAACATAGGCAAACCTGGGTAATATTTCAAAGGAATTACAACAGCTATATGTTTCCATTGCGGAATGTATGCAATCAGTTGTTTTTTTCACTCGTTGCTATATTGTCAAAATTCTGAAACTGAAAGCCAGTTGCTGCCAATTTAATGATACAGCAGCCAGTTATCTGCTGAAAGATGTCAAAATGAGTTTCTGATTATCGGTATCATTTTGTGATGTGCAACCTAAGTGCCACGCTGCATTCATTTGGAGACCAAATTGAAATGTTGTCACTTACGTTTCATTTGTAGCTCCCCCAACAAGTCACATTGCAATGTGTTGTTGCGGGATTGTTTTCCTTACAGGGAGTTTTAATTTTCCAGTCTAGTGAAATCAATTCTAAAAAGTAATAGAAAACTCAGACCAAGACTGTGGTTTAGTTGTAAAGCAAGTTATATTTGATTGTACTGCTTTTTGTTATCTAATTTTGACTATATTTGTGTCATAAGGCGGTGGCTGGGAACAGACCCAAGTGCAAGACACAGACACTGAAGTACCAGGGACAGGACTAGGATACAGGGTGAGGGCAAGGAAATGGACACAAAAACCGGGAACCCGGAACAGGACTGGACAAGAGAGCTAGGAGCCCGGGCTTGGACTCTGAGCCAGAGACTGGACAAGAGAGCTAGAAGCCCGTGCTTGGACTCCGAGCCAGAGACTGGACAAGGACCCAGTACCTGGGTCTTGCCTCTGGTTCGGACCCCAGAGCTAGGCAAGGATGAGGCTTGGCAGGAGGCTGGAGGCTGGAGACTTGAGGCGAGGCTTGGCAGGAGGCAGGAGGCTGGATTCTTCAGGCTTGAGGCTAGAGGCTAGAAACCTGGCTTGGCAGGAGGCAGGAGGCTGGAGTCTTCAGGCTTGAGGCTAGAGGCTAGAGAATTTGAGGCGAGGCTTGGCGGAAGGATGGAGGCTGGAGACGAGGCAAGGCTTGGCAGGAGGATGGAGGCTGGAGTCTTCAGGCTTGAGGCTAGGCAGGAGGCTGGAGTCTTCAGGCTTGAAGCTAGGCAGGAGGCTGGAGTCTTCAGGTTTGAAGCTAGGCAGGAGGCTGGAGTCTTCAGGCTTGAGGCTAGGCAGGCTCCTCCTGGGCAGGGCGCGGTTCACCTGGGCAGGGCGCGGTACTCCTGGGCAGGGCACGGATCGCCGCCCGACGGAGGCATGGGACAGGAAGGGACAGAACCAACCACAGGTAACGGCAAGGCGGCCTGGCTTACCCGACGGAGGCAAGGGACAAGAAGGGAGCTAGGTACAGGGTGGCTCCAGGACAAGACTGCAGGCAAGACGAGGCGAGAGTTACCAGCAAGACAAGGCAAGGCTTCAGGTAATGCAAGACGAGATGAGAACTTCAGATGAGGCGGGAGTTACCGGCAAGACAAGGCAAGGCTTCAGGCAATGCAAGGCAAGATGAGAACTTCAGATGAGGCGGGAGTTACCGGCAAGACAAGGCAAGGCTTCAGGCAATGCAAGGCAAGATGAGAACTTCAGGCGAGGCGAGAGTTATTGGCAAGACAAGGCAGGGCTTCAGGCCAGGAAACAGAAGGCAGGGGAAGGGATACAAGGAGTAAGGACAAGAACAATCCAGCAGCCGCGTCCTGGTCTCTGAAGGTATTTATGCAGCCTGCCCCAACAAGCATCAGCTGCCTCAAATTAGAACTCAACAAGAACAGAAACAGGGTAGACAGGAAAACCTGGAGCGAGGGTCGATGGACCGGACCGTGAACTGGAATACGGACTTCACGGACTGGACTATGACAATCTGGGATTGCAATAATCTGTAATGTCCTTAGATTAATGGTGATTTATACATTTCAACAAGCTTTGCAACTGTACGACCATGTTTGAGTGAAAAAAGAAGATAAACAGGAAGATAATATTTCATAAAAAAATTCCCAGAGTGCAAAAGTATTTGAAAACTGAAGAAATCAACCATAAGACATGCACTTATACAACCTACATCCAGGGCCCATCTAAGAAAGGAATTTATAATCCTCTGAGTTTAAGAAATTGGTCTGGGCTTATATTCGATTGGGTTTCAAGCTTCACACTACCCACATATGTATGTTGGCTGCAAGAGTATGACAATTGGTCCAAATCTTCCATTAGAATAGTTCTAGTAGACAGTGATGCCATTCACGGCCTGAAAAACATCTTGTTAATTGTGTGAAATGCTGTCTTGGGAACCAGCAAAGTTAATAAAGGAATTGTAATATCAGAGCGCTCTTGTTCTTTCTAGGGGACAAAATAAAGCATGTAAAAACCTTTGGCTTGCTTCTTTGGTAGAAATCTCATCAAACTTTAAGGAGTTTCCTTGCTTAAAACCGAAAGAGAAGACACACAAGGCAAAAGTTTGATTGATAGATCTTTAGATCTTCAGATCTTCTTGTTCAATGATCCTTTGAGATGGAGGATGACTTACTTTCATTCCGGTTTTGTAAGTTCTGATATGTCTGGTGAGACCAATGGCTGAACAGTAGATTTCTTCACTAGTGAGGTAGGTGATACTTGGAGAAGCAGTTAGATGGGTGGTTTGTGAGGACCTTTCCATCATCTTTACAAGAACTTTGGGTGCTCTTAGTGCCTGGTTTTGATATTTTAAGTAAATCCCAATAGATCCTTCTTCACCTTGAGTTGTACTGCGTCAGTGATTCTCAGAAGTTACTGCAATTCTCTGAGAAGGCAATGATGGATAGCGCTGAGAAATGGCGACTCTTTGCATGCAGCTCCAAAAGGACTCATCAAATATTCCCATTTACAACTAGTACAGCTGAAATTCATAGCCACAGCCGTAGGTACTTCAGTAAGCAACATTGTTTTAAGACTTTTATAAATTCTATCAATCTCAAAATTGATGGACCTTGGATGGAGACTCAGGTTATGTAGATCCCCTTTAAGATAAAGGAAATGAGGAAATCTTGCTGGTTGTCAAGTACAATTGAAACACAGAGTTCTTAGACCTCCATTCCTTACTATTCTGCTGCCAAATGTACACTCTCTGGATAATAAAACTGAAGACCTCAGACCAGGATTACAGTATCAGAAAGACATCAAGAACTGCTGTGTACTTTGCTTCATGGAAACGTGGCTATCCCCCAGCATTTCCCCCAAAGCCTTCACCATCCACCATAAATACAGGAAAGTAGGGTCTTTTAGAAGTACAGGAGGCAGAGTATGCTTCATGATTGGATAACTGTGGTAGCGTAATGGTTAGTACGATGCAATTACAGCTTGGGCATTAGAATTCAGATTGTAACTCTAGCATCCTCAAATTAGTATGTTCTTTCTCGTGTGCTTGTGGGTTTCCTCCACATGAGAACTATAGTTTTTTGTTAGTTTTTAGATTGTAAGTTAAAAGGCTACTTGGTCTGCAGTCACTCTCGTCATTATCAGATCTTTCAGTATACACATTAGTGTTCTTTTTGAAACTGCAACTTCACTTTTAATCTTTTTCTCTTCCCTATGCCATCCATTTATTTTTGTCTGCCTGACGTGTGTTGTACTTAGTTGCATTTTCAGCAAGTTTCACCTTTAAACCTGCATTGGTCTGGTGTATGTGAGCCTCTGGCACAACAATAACACAATTTGTTTGGCCAGGCAGCTTTCTGTTTAGATGTTGCAATTTTGTTCACACTAAATTTCATTCTTTCTCCAACTCAATTGCGTCTCTGTCTGCTATTTCCATTGATATAGTGATTTCAACTGCTCTTTTAAGTGTATGTTGTGCTGCATTTTTGTAAGATTCCACTAACTAGGTGATCTCTCAGTGCATAAATAAGTCTATTACTGAACTGACAATGGTCAGACAATCTCTTCAATTCAGACACATACGCTGAAACGGACTCCCCTTCCTTTGATTCCGCTTATGAAACCTTAAAGCATTCTGCAATCACAATGGTTTTGCTTCTAAATGTTCTTGCATTACTTTCACAATATCAGCAAAGCTCATTTTGTCTGGTTTGGTTGGAGCAGTCAAACTTCTAAGGAATCTGTATACCTTTAAATCCAATGCGTTCAGCAAAATTAGCCTTTGCTTCTCATTGGCTATTTCATTTGCTTCAAAATACTGCTCAGTTTGTTCTACTCGACCATCTTTCTCTCCCCCTTCCAAAGAAAAAAACATGCTGCCCTTTTTTTTCACTTGAGCATCTTGCTACACTTTAACAGGTGGATGCTTATTCAAACAATATATTTACAACTATTAAATACACTACACTGTCTGGTTTGGAGCAGTCACTGCACAGGATCAAAAAGAGCTGCAGAAAGTTACAAATTCAGCCAGCTCCATCATTGAAGATATCTTCAAAAGGTAATACTTGAAAAGGCCGCATCCATCATTAAGGACCTCAGTCACCCAGGCCATGCCCTCTTCGTATTACTAATATCAAGGAAGGAGTACAGGAGCCGGAAGACACTCAACATTTCAGGAACAGTTTCTTCTCCACCATCAAATTTCTGAATGAACAATGACCCCATGTACCCTACTTCACTATTCTTTTTCTATTTTGCACAACTTATTTAATTTAATTATATATATTCCCTTGCCATTCCCAACATCCTTTGCTGCTGCCAGATTTACGAACTTGCTCCATTAGGTGCTATTGGTATGTGTGCCTACAACTTTTCCTATTGTAATGTATAGCTTTTATTGTTATGTATTGCAGTGTACTGCTGCCAAAAAATAACAAACTTCACGACATATGCCGATGATATTAAACCTGATTCGAATTCTGAATTTGATTCGGATAAAAGGAGTCTTGATTTTTTTTAAAACCATCAACCTGGCCACGCCATTCTATGACACAGTGACTCCAATATGGGAATGATTTGCAGAGAACTGGGCATAACTAGGGCTCTAATATTTTGGTCTTGGAGAGGACACTGACATTGGTTTGTCGTTGAATTCGTTGGATTTTATGGAATCTTTTTTTTGTCGGTGTCTTGAGATTAAGAGAATCAGGGATCTGAACTTAATGCAGCAAAATGATACTGATTTAAAAATTCCACCATGACTTAATTGAATGGAGGAACATGCAGAAGGGGACAAACAACCTACTCTTCCAACAATTTCTTATGTTCTTATACACAATGTTTCTGTTGCATGGGGTTTTCAAAGAAAGGTGAAAATCTGTGTAAGTTATGCCGATATTAACCAAGTACAACACCCTGCAATCAAATCCATCCCAACAAGCAAATAAACTGTTATGTTAAATTCAATCAAGTAATTGACCTAAAATTGTGATCCTACTTTTATTCAAATGTCTTTGCTTGAGAACTAAGGCAGTTCATGCATGTGCCTGTTGTGTGTTTTCGCAGCAATGCATGTTAATTAGACTTGTTTCAAGCCTGTGGTTGTGCTGATGATTATGGATATACAGTTGTGAAATTGTCATTATCTATGAGCAGTTTGCATGCAAATTCAAACACTAATGACAGCATATATTAATTGAGGCAGAAGGTAGTCATTTATTCCTGTCTCCTGATTGTCCATTTACAACAGACATGGTCAGTAATGGTACAATTAGCCATGGTAGCCTTTAATTGCAGCGTAGCCTTATCATTTAGAATGTTAAACATAGTTTAATTACAAGAACAAATCTGAAACAGAATTGACTTTTGACACTTGCAGCTAACAAGTGGCAAAATAAAACCTGGTTCAGTGTTGTGACAAATGTGAGGAAAATGAAACAGAAGAGGAGAAAACCATACAACTCCTCAAGGCTGTTCCATCACTCTGTAGGAATGTGGTAGATCTTCTTGTCGAAGCATATATCTCATTCCTGATTCACAAATCCATTTGATTCCTTAGGATGCCAAAGAATCAGTCAAACTTGGTCCTGACTCTTATTAGTGACTGAGCATTCTCATCTCTCTGGAGTAGATAAATCCAAGGAATGACAACGTTTTGAGTGGAAGTATCTCTTCTCATCTTGGTACAAAATGACTATCTCCTTATCTAGAGACAATGCCCTTCATGTTGCTTAATGTGATTGGATGAAGCAATGTGAAGCAGCATTATCATCATTCCCAGTAGTGATTCAGGCTATTTGTTATAAGACAATCACAAACAAAAAATTGAGATATGAGCATTGATGACTTAAAGAGTGTAGGTAAATTTATTATTAAAGTATGTATACCATATACAACTTTGAGATTCATTTTCTTGCAGGGAACCACTGGGAAATAAAGAAATACAATAGAACCCATGAGAAAACACACACAACAAAGACTGACAAGAATCTAATGTGCTAAAGAGGTCAAATTGAGCAAATAATAATAAAAAATAAACAAATCACATGGAGAATGTGAGTTACAGAGACCTTGAAAGTGATTCCATGGTCTATGGAGTCAGTTCAGAGCTGAAGTGAGTGCAGCCATCCACGCTGGTCTAGGAGCCCCATGGTTGTAGGGCACCAACTGTTCTTGACCTGGTGGCATCAGCACCCAAACCTCCTGCGCCTCCCACCCAATGGTAGTAGTGAGAAGATGGGGAGATGGTTCGGACACACGCAGATGGGACTAACTCAGGTGGCGGATTGTGGCTGGCACAGAGAAGTGGGGCTGAACACTGCTTTCCGCTCGTGGGCCTTGACATTTTAATCTGGCTTGACATTTTAATTGGCACCCTCTCTTCCAGCAATAGCCATACCTGCATCCCTGAGAGTCAAGTTTACTGAGTCCTTCAGGGGATTGTAAAGTCGCTGGTTCATTTAGACGGTTCAGATGTGTGTTTCTTAAAGGGAAATTACAGGCTGCAGATTGCAGTGAATATAGCTCAGAGGAAATATATCTGGTAGTTTTGTGAGCTGCCCACAAACCATCACTATATATCTCCAGCGACATCTTGTTGTGAGAGTTGGAACAGGTAAGTATCCAATCATAAAAAACCACTCCATTAACACATAGTTGGAAAATTATGAATGCTAATTAGCAAAGAAGAGACATGTAACCAAGGATTTGTTGAAAAGTTAAACTACATCTAAAAATGGAGAAAACACATGAAGAAAGTTTAATATAATGTTATTAAGAACACAAAGACTGAATAATAAATCTGATTTTAAAACCAATAAACTGTGACAAACAAGACAATTGGAAATCTTAAATAATTGGATTGTTAAGCATATAACACAATTATACTTAATTATCTGATGTAATGTTTGATTTTTTAAAGAACATTTGTACAAAAGAGTATGTACAACTTTTTAAAACTTATTTGTAACGAATGCAGAACCTTTGCCTTAAGCCTCCTAGAGTAAACAGCAAATTAAATAACTAACAGTCTGGTTTTCATTCCCTAGCCAACCTAGTTTAAACCCTCCCCAACAGCTCTGACAAATATGCCCACAAGGTCATTAGATTCCTTGAATTCGGGCTGTAACCCATCGTTTTTGTGCAGGTCATAACTTCCCCAGAAGAGATTCCAATTATCCGCATTTTTGAAACCTTGTCTCATGCACCAATTCCTCAACTGTGCATTCATCTGCCAAATCATTCTATTCTTACCTCACTGGTGCCTGGCATCAACAGTAATCAGACATTACTACCCTGAAGTCCTGCTTTTCAGCTTTCTCCCTAGCTCTCTGTATTCACTCTTCAGGACTTCATTCTTTTTCCTAGCCATGTCGTTGGTATCAATATTTACCACAAATTATGGCTGCTCCCTTCCCCCTTAAAAATGCGGTGGACATGATCTGAGATGTTCACCTGGGAGGTAACATTCCATCCAAGTGAATGTTACATTGGCATACATTGAATGTCTTGTCTGTTCCCTTAACTATTGAATTCTTCACTGCCACATGCTCTTTTTTTCACAGTACAGTCCTAAAAAAGGGAAATTGTAAAGCATGAAAAACTAAAAATTCAAAACCTGAAATGTCAGCACTTCAAAAGTATTCATCCCTCTTTGCTCAGTATTTAGTTGAACCAACTCTTGAAGCTATTACAGCCAGTAGTCTTTTTGGATAATTCTCTATTAACTTTGCACAATGTGATGGAGCTGTCATGGTCCTGATCACTAATTCCCTATCTTTCTCCTAATTTCCTTTGATTGTGCCACGGTTCGGACCGTTAATTTCCCATTTGCTTCTAATTCTCTTTGATGACGCCACACCTGGTTTCCATCAAGACCTGCAGCGTAAGAACCCTGGCGTTACAACTACTAGTCGCCAGATCGTTGGTTTTGCCTGTGTGGTGATTAACGTTTCCTGGCCGCTTAGGACTGTGTGCCCTAAGCTTTGCTCCAGTTTCAAGGTTTACCTATGAAGCTCCGTCTCTCTGTGTTAAGGCTCCATATCAAGATCCCTCCTGTTTGCTGTTCAACGCTCATGTCCACGTAAGCATCCTAACTCAATCTCCGTGCCTGTGTCCTGCACTTGGGTTTGCTTCATTCGCTCATGGCAAGATTTGGCCATTCCTCCTTTCAAAATTGCTCAAGCTGTGCCAGGATAGTTGGGGATTGCAGGTGGACAGCAATCTTGAAGTCTTGCGAGAGATGTTCAATTGGGTTAAGGTCAGGATTCTGACTGGGTTACTCAAACACATCAATTTTCTTCATTTGAAGCCACTCCATGGTTGCTCTGGCAGTGCGTTTTCACTTGTTGTCTTGTTAAAAGATGAATTTTCTCCTCGGAATTATCTCGCAGAGGCTAGCAGGTTTTTATTCAGAATGTCTTATTTTTAGCAGCAGTCATCTTCTCATCAATCCTGACCAGGTTTCCAGTCCATCCTGCTGAAAAGCATTCTCATAGCATGATTCTACCTCCACTATACTTTACAGTAGGGAAGGTGTTACCTGGCTGATGTGCAGTATTAGATTTACACCCTACGTACCGCTTAGTGTTGAGGCCAAAAAGTTCCACTTTTGTCTCATCTGATCACCATACCTTATTCCACATCTTTGCAGCATCTTCTAAGTAACACCTTGCAAAGTCTTTATGGCCAAGGGTATGCCTTTTTTAGCCAGGGATTCTTCTTGCCACTTTTTCATAAATACCCTTTTCATGCAAGGCCTCAGAGAGGAGCCATGAACTTCATCTCCAGTTGCAGCCACTGAGAGCGACTGTTGGCATCACAGTAGCCTCTCTTACAGTCAGAATCAGAATCAGGTTTATTATCACTGGCATGTGTCATGAAATTTGTTAACTTATTGCAGCAGTTCAATGCAACACATAATATAGAAGAAAGAGAAAAAAATAACAAATACATAGGTAAATCAATTACAGTATATGTATATTGAATAGATTAAAAATTGTGCAAAAACAGAAATAATATACTGTATATTAAAAAAGTGAAGTAGTGTTCAAGGGTTCAATGTCTAATTAGGAATCGGATGGCAGAGGGGAAGAAGCTGTTCCTGAGTCGCTGAGTGTGTGCTTTCAGGCTTCTGTACCTCCTACCTGATGGTAACAGTGAGAAAAGAGCATGACCTGGGTGCTGGGGGCCCTTAATAATGGACACTGCCTTTCTGAGACACTGCTCCCTGAAGATGTCCTGGGTACTTCGTAGGCTATAGTACCCAAGATGGAGCCGACTAAATTTACAACCCTCTGCAGCTCCTTTCCATCCTGTGCAGTAGCACCCCATACCAGAGAGTGATACAGCTTTTCAGAATGCTCTCCACGGTACATCTATAGAAGTTTTTGAGTGTTTTTGTTGACAAACCAAATCTCTTCAAACTCTTAATGAAGTACAGTCATTGTCCTGCCTTCCTTATAACTGCATCAATATGTTGGGACCAGGTTAGGTCCTCAGAGATCTTGACACTCAGGAATTTGAAACTGTTCACTCTCTCCACTTCTGATCCCTCTATGAAGATTGATATGTGTTTCTTCATCTTACCTTTCCTGAAATCCACAATCAGCTCTTTCGTCTTACTGACATTGAGTGCCAGGTTGTTGCTGCAGCACCACTCCACTAGTTGGCATATCTCACTCCTGTACACCCTCTTGTCACCACCTGAGATTCTACCAACAATGGTTGTAACATCAGCAAATTTATAGATGGTATTTAAGCTATGCCTAGCCACACAATCATGGGTATAGAGACAGTAGAGCAGTGGGCTAAGCACACACCCCTGAGGTGCACCAGTGTTGATCGTCAGTGAGGAGGAGATGTTATCACCAAGCTCCGCAGATTGTGGTCTTCCGGTTAGGAAGTGGAGGATCCAATTGCAGAGGGAGGTACAGAGGCCCAGGTTCTGTAATTTCTCAATCAGGATTGTGGGAATGATGGTGTTAAGTGCTGAGCTATAGTCGATGAACAGCATCTTGAGACAGGTGTTTGTGTTGTCCAGGTGGTCTAAAGCCGTGTGGAGAGCTATTGAGATTGTGTCTGCCATTGACCTATTGTGGCGATAGGCAAATTGCAATGGGTCCAAGTCCTTGCTGAGGCAGGAGTTCAGTCTAGTCATGACCAACCTCTCAAAGCATTTCATCACTGTCAATGTGAGTGCTACCGGGCGATAGTCATTAAGGCAGCTCACATTATTCTTCTTGGGCACTGGTATAATTGTTGCCTTTTTAAGGCAAGTGGGAACTTCTGCCTGTAGCAGTGACAGGTTGAAAATGTCCTTGAATACTCCCGCCAGTTGGTTGGCACAGGTTTTCAGAGCCTTACCAGGTACTCCATCGGGACCTTCCGCCTTGCGAGGGTTCACCCTTTTTAAAGACGGTCTAACATCGGCCTTTGAGACAGAGATCACAGGGTCATCAGGTGCAGCAGGGATCTTCACAGCTGTAGTTGTATTCTCCCTTTCAAAGCGGGCATAGAAGGCGTTGAGTTCATCTGGTAGTGAAGCATCACTGCCATTCATACTGTTGGGTTTTGCTTTGTAGGAAGTAATGTCTTACAAACCCTGCCAGAGTTGTCGTGCATCTGATGTCACCTCCAACCTTGTTTGAAATTGTCTCTTCGCCCTTGAAATAGCCAACTGCAAATCATACCTGGTTTTCTGGTACAGGCCTGGGTCGCCATTCTTAATTGCCACAGATCTAACCTTCAGCAGATGATGTACCTCCTGGTTCATCCACGGCTTTTGGTTTGGGAATGTACAGTAAGTCTTTGTAGGCACATGCTCAACCATACAGGTTTTAATGAAGCTGGTAACAACTGCAGCATACATACTCATCCAGATTCGAAGATGAATCCCTGAATCCAGTCCACCAATTCAAAGCAGTCCTATAAGCGCTCCTGTGCTTCCCTTGTCCATACCTTCTTGGTCTTCACTGCTGGTGCTGCAGTCTTCAGTCTCTGCCTATACTCAAGGAGTAGAAGTACAGCTAGGTGGTCAGACTTCCCGAAGTGAGGGTGTGGAATAACATGGTAGGCATTCTTGATGGTGGTGTAACAATGGTCCAGTGTGTTGTTTCCTCTAGTATTGCAAGTGATCTGTTAATGGTAATTGCTTAGTGATTATTTCAGTCTGGCCTGTTTAAAATCCTCCAAAATAATGGTGAGGGCATTAGGGTGCGCTGTTTCGTGCATGTTGATGCCACTGCTCAGATCATCTAGTTCTACTCTTCACCGGTGACTAAGTTTAGAGGGACAGCCTGACCTAGGCAGTATGGCTGTGGTTTAATATGTTTTCCACTATCTTGCAGTGGACTGCACTGAGCTCCGAGGTAAGTTCAGTGCTTTTGAGATGGTCTTATTTCCTTCCTCAGATTAGTATATCTCTATTATAATTTCCCTGACTTGCCTCGAATGCTCTTTTGTCTTCATTTTGGTTTGAATTGTTGAAAATGTACCATACTGTTGGACCTCACAGAGAGAGGGGTTATTTACAGTATTCTTATGAATTTATTGAAAGCAGGTGATCCTCTAATTTTCTATGTCAATAAAATGAGTGAGTTTTTCAGCCTCACAATTTTGGTTTTTAAGTTTTTGTAAGTTGTTGACAGGTTTTGGAATTTTTCTTTTGATTTGACATGATGCACAATGTTTTGTAGATTAGCTCAAAAAATCCTACCCCAATATATTTTAAATTTAGAAAATGAGACAGTAAAATGTGAAAATAGTTGTGTGGGCTGAATACTTTTGCAAGGCACTGTATAAAGAGAGTTGGGCTAATATTGGTTAGAGAACATTTCACAAAATATAATTTGTAATAACAGAATTTGTTGAAAGTTATAACATTGAAAACAAATTTGATGAGAAAAACCTGAAATTGCAGAACTCTTATGAAAATTTCTTATCTCATCTCCAGAGGAACTAATTCCCAGGACATCTTGTTATTTTATCTGTCAAACCATTTTAATATTTCACTTTTGAAATTACCCATTATATCACCACAGTTGGACTCTTAAGTCAGGATAGGTGGGTTATGATATGTGTAAAACAAGGGTGACTATATTTATACATATAGCCATATTACTTAAATCATTGTTATATACTACAAAATTGCAGTGAAGTGAGTCAAAGGCAAACTATTTTATTTTGAACAAAAGAATACTTCGCTTGTGCTGCTGCATAATCCAAAAAATAAATATACAAATTATTTTCTGTAAGAAACTGAGTTGATATGATACTCATTTTAGTGAGAAAATATGCTTAAATTTTAAATGTCACAATTAACATGAACATGGATACATTTTTAGTATTATTATTGTCTTGAGCTGGCATCATTGTAAAGCACAGAACACTTCACCTCAATCTAAGCCTCCAATTGCAACAGTCTAAACTTTCTGTGTGATATATCTTCTGGCAGCTGTGAGATTACCTACCAATGTTCTTTCCTTCCCTGATAACTCATTTAGCTAAAATGCATTTTCTGCTAGACTAAGTTTATGTGGATGTGATTCGTAAAAATGTAGGGAATGGTTAAGGCATTATAAGACAATTTAAACATCACAAATGTCATCCACAAAGAGGGCCATTGGGAGAAATAGGGGAATCTACTGGACTCATTCTGCTAAAAAAAATCTATTCATGGGAAATATAGGTGAGAACAAGTTTGTTCCAAGAAATATGGACAATTGGGAAAGTCAATTTCAACTTCCTTTTAACTTCCCTTTGACACTTTCTACCTGTTAGGTCTAGGATGTACAAAGTTCAAAGTAAATTTTTCAACAAAATACATATATGTCACCATATGCAATCCTGAGATTAATTTTCTTGTGGGCATTCATAGCAAATATAAAGAAACATAATAGAATCAATGAAAGACTGCAGCCAACAGGATGGACAAACAACCAATGTTCAAAAGACACAAACAATGCAAACTTAGAAGAAAAAAAGTAATATTATTAATAATAATAAAAATCAATAAATACCGAGAAGATGAGATAAAGAGTCCTTGAAAATAAGTCCATAGGCCATGGGAACAGTTCATTGATGGGCCAAGTGAAGTTAGGTGAAGTTATCCCCTCTGGTTCAAGAGCCTGATGGTTGAGGGTTAATAACTATTCCTGAACCTGGTGGTGTCGGTCCTTGAGTCTCCTCAACCTCCTTCCTGATGGTAGCAGTGAGAAGAAAGCATGGCCTGAGTGGTGGGGGTCCCTGATGATGGATGCTACTTTTCTGCAACAGCACTCTGCATAGATGTGCTCAATGGTGGGGTGGGCTTTACTCATGATGGACTGGGCCGCATCCACTATTTTTTTAGGCTTTTCTGTTCAAGGGCATTGGTGTTTCCATACCAGGTTATGATGCAACCACTCAGTATACTCCACACCACACATATATGGAAGCTTGTCAAAGTTTCAGATGACATGCTGAATCTTCACAAACTTCTAAGAAAGTAAAGGCACTGCCGTGCTTTCTTTGTAATGGCACTTAAGAGCGGGACTCAGGACACCTCCAATCCCCTGATGAGGACCGGCTCCTGAATCTCTGGTTTCCTCCTCCTGAAATCAATGGCCTTGCTGAAATTGTGTGAAAGCTTGTTGTTGTGGCACCACTCAGCCAGATTTACAATCTCCCTCCTACATGCTGATTCGTCACCTTCTTTTATTCAGCCTACGATAGTGGTGTCATCAGCAAACTTAAATATGGCATTGGAGGTATGCTTAGCCTTACAGTCATAAGTATAAAGTGAGTAGAGCATGGGGCTAAGCACACAGCCTTGTGGTGCGCTTGTACTCATGAGGATTGTGAAGGAGATGTTGTCTAACCGAATTGACTTGGATCTGCAAGTGAGGAAGTTGAGGATTCAGTTGCTCAAGGAGATATTGAGGCCTAGGGATGATATTGTTGAATACCAAGCTGTAGTCGATGAAGAACTTCTTCACTGTCCAGATGTTCCAGGGTTGAGTGAAGAGCCAGTGAAATGGCATCTGCTATTGACCTATTGTGCTGGTAGGCAAATTGGGGTAGATCCAACACCTCTCAGGCAGGAGTTAAATTGTTTCATCACCAAAATCTCAAAACACTTCATCGCAGTGGCTGTACCATAAATGTTACTGGACGATAGTCATTGAGGCAGGTCATCACATCATTCATAGGCATCAATAGAATTGAAGCCTGCTTAAAGCAAGTGGATACCGCAGACTGCCAAAGCAAGAGGTCAAAGATATCGGTGAGCACTCCAGCCAGCTTATCAGCATAGGTCTCCAGTACTCGGCCAGGTACCCTGTTTGGGCTGGATGCTTTCCATGGGTTCACCCTCCTGAAGTGTTTTTGAATTAAGCATAAAATAGCAATGGTTATTTCATTCTTACAGGGAAAATGAGCCTGGATAAAGAAATTGCCTTTTCACTGGTAAGGCGAAACTTAACTTTATTTCCCAGTAAAAAGTACTTATCAAGCTGATGCAGTGCTTAATTTTTCTAAACGTGGAAGCACAAAAACAAGAATCTTCAGCCTTTTGGTATAACTTGCAATCTATTGGAATAAATCATCCATGGAAGAAAATAAACTAGCAAGTCAATCACATCAACGCATCTGTGCTACCTAAAGAAAAACAAAAATTGATGAAATGCTTTGGGCAGAAAAGCACAACCAAAGATTAAAAAGCCTTGACTTGCAAATGGTGGCTTGTGATGAGATCGTCAAACACTATATAGAAAGGAGCAGTGCTATAAATATCAACTTACACAATTGTTTCCTGATGTATTATGCCTAAAAAGCAGTATAATATGATAAATGAAAATTGGTGACAGTAAGCAAGATTAGAATATAGAACATAGAACAGACCTTTGGCCCACAGTTTTGTGCCAACCTTTTAACCTACTCTGAGATCAATCTAACCCTTCCCTCCCACATAGTCCTCCATTTTTTGATCATCTATGTGCCTATTTAAGAGTCTCTTAATATTCCTAACCTATCTCCAACCACCACCCCTACAGCGTATTTCACACCCCCAACACTCTGTGTTTTAAAAAAACTTGTCTCTGACATTCCCCACCCCCCCACACACATTCCTCCAATCTCTGTAAAATTATGCCTCTTTATATTAGCCATTTCCACCCTAGGAAAAAGTCTCTGGTTGTCCACTCGATCCATGTCTTTTGTACACCTATCAATTCCATTCTCTTCACCTCATACTACATTCTACCACTCACCCATACATTAAGGTCAATTTACAGTGGTGAATTAACCTACCAACCAACACCCAAAGGAAACATATAGTTACAGGGAGAATGTGAACACTCCATACAGACAACACCCAAGGTATTAGCCTCTACCCCCGCCCCTGACAGCACATTCTATGCACTTACTACTTACTCTCTATGTACAAAACCTATCTCTGACATCTTCCCTATACTTTCCTCCAATCATCTTAAAAGTATGTCCTCTGGTATTAGCCATTGTCACCCTGAGAAAAAGTCACTGGCTGTCCACTCTGTCTATACCTTTTATCATTTTATACACCACTATCATTTTATCATTTTATATACCAATTTGGTCTGTCTCCTAAAACCCTCACTAATTTTTATAGATGCACCATAGAAAGCATTCTTCTAGGGTGCATCACAACCTGGTATGGAAGTTGTCCTGCCCAAGACCGGAAGAAGCTGCAGAAGATCGTGAACATGGCACAGCACATCACACAAACCAATCTTCCGTCCTTGGACTCACTTTACACCGCACGCTGTCGGAGCAGTGCTGCCAGAATAATCAAGGACACGACCCACCCAGCCAACACACTTTTCCTCCCTCTTCCCTCCAGGAGAAGGCTCAGGAGCTTGAAGACTCGTACGGCCAGATTTGGGAACAGCTTCTTTCCAACTGTGATAAGACTGCTGAACGGATCCTGACCTGGATCTGGGCCGTACCCTCCAAATATCCGGACCTGCATCATGGCTTTTTTGTACTACCTTACTTTCTATTTTTCTAATTTTCTAATTTTTCTATTTATGATTTATAATTTAAATTTTTAATATTTACTATTGATTTGTAATCCAGGGAGCGGGAAGCGCAGAATCAAATATTGCTATGATGACTGTACGTTCTAGTATCAATTATTTGGTGATAATAAAGTATAAAGTATAAAGTATCAAGTTGCCTCTCATCCTCCTTCAGTCCCAAGGGAAAAGCCCTAGCTCGCTCAGCCTTTCTTGATAAGACATGCTCTCTATTGAAGTATGGGAATTGATGTAGGTTTTGAAGAATTGAGATGACTTGGTTAGGAAAGGTCCAGGGACAGGATTCTGGATTGTGCAGTGGAATTATCTGCAAGTTCCTGCAACAGATAGTAGAGAAATTAAATGGAAAGATAAATAGATAGACAGATAGATAGATACTTTATTGATCCCAAAGGAAATTACAATGTCACAGTACCATAACAACTGGACAGATATAAATATTAGAAGAGAATGAAAAAGAACAAAAAAAAGTTACCGTAAGCAGTCTAACAGGAGGAAGTCACCACTTCCTCAGCTATAGATTGACTTATTATGGAGCCTAATAGTTGAGGGTAAGAATGACCTCATATAGCACTCTTTGGAACAGTGCAGTTGTCTTAGTCTATTACTAAAGTGCCTCTCTGTTCAGCCAAGCTGGCATGCAGAGGGTGAGAAAATTGACCAGAATTGCCAGGATTTTCTGTAGGGTCCTTTGTTCTACCACAGCCTCCAGTGTGTCCAGTTTGACTCCCATAACAGAGCCAGCCTTTCTAATCAGTTTATTGAGCCTGTTGGCATTACCCATGTTGATGCCTTTGTCCCAGCACTCCACTGCATAGAAGATTGTTCTGGCAACAACAGACTGGTAGAACATGTGAAGGAGAGGCCTGCATACTCCAAAGGACCTCCGTCTCCTCAGGAAGTACAGGCAACTTTGGCCCTTCTTGTACACATCTTCCGTGTTGGTGCTCCACTCAAGTCTGTCATCTAGGTGCACCCCCAGGTACCTGTAGGTCCTCACCAGATCCATGTCTACACCATCAATAGTAACAGGGAGCAGTGCAGGCTTAGTCTTTTTAAAATCCATCACGATCTCCTCTGTGTTACTGATGTTGAGCTGCTGATGATTCAGCTTGCACTATTTGACAAAGTCCTCCACCAGGGCCCTGTATTCATTCTCCTCTCCTCCCTTTATATATCCAACTATTGCTGAGACATCAGAGAATTTCTGCAGATGACGTAACTGCAGAAGGGCGGTGATAGTGATGACCCACTGGAAGCCAGAGGCAGAAAAGTGGAAGACTCCATCAGAATTAGAGAGCTAAATAAGAAAACACACAAAAAAAAGAGATAGTAGCTCCTTCATGGATTTGTGCAGGCAGTAAAATTCCAGTGAAATAGCGAGCAGCAGAGCAGGAAGAGGAATGGTTTCTGTGAGTAGTTTCTATCCCAGTGATGAGCAGCTCCAATTTCACACTGAATGTGATAACATATTAATGTTGTGGTAGTCTTCATTCAATCTCAGGTTGGAAAAGATAGCGTTGTATTATCTCTTTAACGGAAAGGAAGACATCAATGGCGCATGTTGCTGTAGATCTATTTTCGTATTATTGAGCCTGTCACGGTGTGCTCTCGCTGGACTGGACCCAAGTGCATGGGAACGGCAGGCTCCCTCTGACACAGCAGCTGCTGGCGCCACCTCAACCCAGGTGCGGTGGAAAGTGGCCTCAGTCACGGGAAGCAGTGACAACAATTCGAGTCCTGGAGTGGAGGGCAGTAGATTACCCACGAAGAGATGGAAACAAAAGGTTAAACATCGGAATACCACCATAGCCTCAGAGGAATGACTGAGCGACACCACGAGGCAAATCATTTCCTCCAACACAATGACTCCACGAAGGCACTAAATGAGAGTCCACTTTGAATAATCAGAGAATGTGGGAAACATGTGCCAGGTACTAACTTGACAAGATTAAACTGAAAGCACTATGGCTTAACAGTTCTAGTTAAGATAACTGTTAGTAAATACAGGTGCTCAAGAAACATAGAAGAGCAATGCTCTACAGCAAGCTGCAGAGGCCCAGAGGGCTCATGACAGAACCAATCACTCAAATAAAGCTGAGTTGTAGTTTCATCTTCGCCACCTGAGAGGCCACCTGGAAAGTTCATTGCACAACCTTTATAGATCTGAACAAATTTTCATTCATTGAAATCAATGGGTCGACATTCAGGTATTTGTCACTCTCCAAAGAGAAAGCAATAAATCCCCAGCATTGGATTAAAACCCCTTATTTGATTCAACATTGATTAACTCACTAGTTGAGGCCTTTCGTTGGCTGGGGTCAAACATGGATACTGTGTCCCAGCTGTGTATGTGATACATAAGCCAGTAAGCAAACCAAGGCAGTACGATATGGAGAGCAAGCTGTTGCCTATGTAGCAGGTTCCCCTCTCCAAGCAGTTGATGAATCCAAAGGAACGGTAGAGACTGATACAGTTTGGCACCAGCGACATCGCAGGAATAGACAGTCAGCGTTGAATTCAACGTAGAAGTGCTGAGGGACTCCAGCTCTGGAGTTTTCTACGAGGTTTACTCTTGAGGTCTTCCCGTTGAGTGGGTATAGCTGCAAGGTAGAGAAGGTTTGAGTTCGGAGTTTTCCTTCTCCTAGATGCTAATGATGGCTGATGAGACCCATCTGCCTGAAGAGTCTGGTTTTAAGGTGCTAGTAACCTGCCTTTGCCCCATCTTCCATCAGTAGAAATGGTTCCACCAGGCTTAATAGCCAACCGTGAAGGCCAGAAGCTGAACTTGTTTGTCAGAGGCTATTTCAGATGCACATCATTGGGAGCATTTAATAGATAGTGAGAGCTTATATCCACTACCTCCCCAGCAATGTCAACCTTAAGCAACCACCCACTAGTTACACATCACTTAAGGTGGATGAAATATCACCCATGAATAATGAGACATATCAAATAAAGCAGGAACTTCACATGCACGGTGAAAGCTTAGAAAAATGTAGTTGTAACTGTAAGGTGAGAAACTTCAAGAGTGAAAAACTTGGTGAGAAAGAGAATATTCTTCCCAAAGGGCAGAACGTCTAGGAAAGGTCATGCCTGCATAGAAGTTATACTCACTTGATGGGTTTATTTGCCATCTTTTCTTGAATGAGCTATTCAACTCTGAATAAAATAAATACTATAGAGACCACGTGCCTTTTATTTGCTATTTTCAGTTATAATATGGTTGGTGGTAACAGTCTATTCATGTTTAAGGATTCCCACATCAACTTACAGATCTGAATAATGTGTGCAATCACTCCTCCTTTGATAAGAAGTGAACTCAGTGTCTTCACGTTCTATGAACTGTGCCAAACAATAGCTTAATATCATAATTGCTCATATTCACTTTTAGAAATCTGGAGTGGTCTTAAAATGTGTATGAGAAGAATAATTTCTGGCAATTATACTTTTGTAATGTGCACCAAGCAAAGAAGGGAAAAGCTAAATTCTGAAACTAATGCTTGCCAAAGCTTTAAAATATTTCAATATAACACTTAAGAGCTAAGGGTGTATGAAATAATGGCTGCCTCTCATCAGAAGTTAAACAAGAAATTCCTTTGTGGTTTCTCATTGTGTTTGCTTTCCTTATTTATTCTAAGTTATTATTTTAATGCCACTAAGTTATTACTTTAATGCACCTGGCCAAGTGCTTAAGCCATTGACTAGCTACCTGAAGGTCGTGAGTTCGAGCCCCAGCCAAGGGAACGTGTTGTGTCCTTGAGCAAGGCACTTAATCACACATTGTTTTGCGACGACACTGGTGCCAAGCTGTATGGTTCCTAATGCCCGTCCCTTGGACTACATTGGTGTCGCAGAGAGGGGAGACTTGCAGCATGGGCAACTGCTGGTCTTCCATACAACCTTGCCCAGGCCTGCGCCCTGGAGAGTGAAGACTTTCCAGGCGCAGATCCATGGTCTCGCAAGACTAATGGGTGCCCTTTAAAAAATTTTAATGCCACATTCTATCTTTTGTGATATTGCAGTGAACTTCTGCTTCTCCTACCACTCATCCTAACTTTTTAAGACACAGTAAGTCTCCATTCCATGTTCACTTGGCTTCCGTCACTTCTCCACTCTTTTAAAGGGAAGGACAGTTTTTGTTCTGTTGTCCTAACAGGTTTAAACTCAATGGAGATTAACATTGCTGACTCTGTATGTGGAAGAGATGTGCCTCTGCTTTCAACCAGGGTAGTTAAAAATTTTTCAACAAAAAATATTTTTTTGGTGCTATTTATCTTGCACCAAAAGAACACAGGACTAGAAAAGGCTTTTCAGCCCTTGAGCCCTCTAGCTTATTGTAGCATTCAACCTGAACACAGCTCTGTGCATTTAGGCCACATTCTTCGATACTCTTTGCTACTGGAATCTTTTCAGCATTAGACTTAAAACTTAGTCGGGAAAGTTGACGAATTTGATAGTGCTAATGAGGACTGGGAATTGTATATTGAGAGGGTTGAACTAGATTGTAATGCTAACGATGTGGACAAGGTAAAGAAAGTCTTCACCCTTCTTAGCTTAATGGCTGCTAGAACGTACAGTCTCTTATGCAATTTAGTAACTCCTAAAAAGTTTGGATGAACTGGTCACCCATTATAAGACCATAATACATAGGTTCAGAATTAGGCCATTCCAACATTATATTTCATTTGCCACTTTCTTGCTCATCTCCTAATCTGTCTAAGTCCTTCAGCAGCCTACCTGTTTCCTCAACACTACCTGCCCCTCCACTAATCTTCGTATCATCTGCAAACTTGGCAAGAAAGCCATTCCATCATCTAACTCATTGATATACAGCATAAAAAGAAGCAGTCCTAACACTGACCCCTGCAGAACATCACTAGTCGCTGGCAACCAACCAGACAAGGATCTTTTTATTTCTACTCATTGCCTCCCACCAATCAGCCAATGTTCTAACCATGCCAGTAACCTTCCTGTAATACCATGGGCTCTTAACTCAGTAAGTAGCCTTATGTGTGGCACCTTGTTAAAGACCTTCTGAAAATCCAAATACACAACATCCACTGCATCCCCTTTATCTATCCTACTTGTAGTCTTCTCAAATAATTCCAACCAGTTCGTCAGGCAAGATTTTCCCTTAAGGAAACCATACTGACTTTGCCCTATCTTGTCCTGTGTCACCAAGTACTCCATCACCTCATCCTTAACAATTGACTCCAACATCTTCCCAACCACTGAGGTCAGGCTAACTGGTCTATAATTTCCTCTCTGCTGCTTTCTTCATCTCTTAAAGAGTGGAGTGACATTTGCAATTTTCCAGTCCTCTCGCACCATGCCAGAGTTAAATGATTTTTGAAAGATCATTACTCATGCCTCTACAATTTCTACCACTACCTCTTTCAGAACCCTAGGGTGCAGTTCATTTTGTCCGGGTGACTTATGCATCCTTAGGTCTTTCAGATTTTTGAGCACCTTCTCACTCACTGCACTCACTTCTCTTCCATCACACCCTTCAACATCTGGCACACTGTGAGTGTCTTCCACAGTGAAGGCTGATGCAAAATACTCATTTAGTTCATCTGCCATCTCTTTGTCCCCTGTTATTATTTCTCTGGCCTCGTTTTCTTGCGGTCCTATATCAACTCTCATCTCACTTTCCTTTTTTACATACTTGGAAAAGCTTTTATTATCCACTTTGATATTGTTTGCTAGGTTGCTTTCATATTTCATCTTTTCCCTTCTAATGATTTTTTTAGTTGCTCTCTGTAGGTTTTTTATAAACTTCCCAATCCTCTGTCTTCCCATTAATTTTTGCTTTGTGTATGCCCTCTCTTTTGCTTTCACATTAGCTTTGACTTCCCTTGTCAGCCACGGTTGTACTATTTTTCCATTTGACTATTGTCTTTTGAATAAATCTATCCTGCATCTTCCTCATTTTTCCCAGAAACTCACACCATTGCTGCTCTGCTGTCATCCCTGCCAGCATCTCTTTCCAATTTGCTTTGACCAACTCCTCTCTCATACCACTGTAATCTCCTGTACTTCACTGAAATACTGCTACATTAGATTTTACTCTCTCCCTATCAAATTTCAAGTTGAACTCAATCATATTGTGATCACTGCCTCCTAATGGTTCATTTACCTTAAGCTCCCTAATCACCTCTGGTTCATTACATAACTCCTAGGGTATTGCTGATCACCTAGTAGGCTCAAGGACAAACTGCTGTAAAAAGCATTCCTAAGAGTCCACTCTTATGACATAGATTTCAAGGGTACCAAACAACACAACAATCCTGTTGGCTTGTCACATTTTCCACTGTTGACAACTGAAGAAGAAAAGTCTTCATTCTGTGACCCAGCAGAGGTGTTACACTCAGCATTAGTGGACCAGCTGACAGTAACACATTCTGAAATACAAAGGGAAACAAGGAATGACCTGACATTGTCAAAAGTCTATGACATCACCATGCAAGGATGGCCAGCTCATGGCAATCCTGTGTTTCCAGAGTTCGCAGTGAGACAAGACCACTTGTTGGTATGTCAGTGAACCCTGATGAGTGGATCTCGTGTTGTGGCTCCCTCTAAACTGCACACCAGAGTGTTAGAAATTCTGCATGAAGGACAACTGGGGGCAGTCAAGATGAAGAGTCTCACCTGGAGTTATGAGTGGTGGTCAGGAATAGATAGACAGATTGAAGACTTGACCAAAAGCTGTTTGAGATGCAACAAAATTCAAAATGCACCCCCACAAGCACTGTTACACCCATAGGAGTGGCCATCGTAACCATGGCAAAGAGTACACATTGATTTTGCTGGGCCATTCATGGACTGCATATTTCTGATTGCTGTGGATGCTCATTTGAAGTGGCTGGAAGTCATATCAATGCGGTCAACCACATTAGAAAAGATTGTTTCTGCTCTGGGGGCTATCTTCTCCAGAAATGGCTTACCTGAACAAATTGTGAATGACAACATACCACAATACATGTCAGAAGAGTTCAGACTGTACCTGAAGAAAATTGACATCAGACATTTCAAGTCAGCTCCTCACCACTCAGCAACGAATGGGTTAGCTGAAAGGTTTATCCAAACCTTCAAGTCCATTAAAGCAATGGACGAGGAGGACATTTCTCTTCAGCACAAGGTGGACAACTTTCTTTTTGTGTATTGGAACTTTGTTCATGTGATGATAAATCGAACATCTGCAATGCTGTTCATGAGCAGGAATCTGAGATCTCGTATAGACCTCCTGAAACCAGATCTACGGGGAGGGGGAGTGCAGAATAAACAGTTCAGCCAGTTGCCAAGTGAAGCAGCAAGGAGCTTCGAGGTTGGACAGGAAGTCCTTGCGGATGTTGGAGATCAGATATGGAGATGTCATGTGCACCAGATACTGGTTGCTCAGCCAAAGAACACATCTGAGTCAACTGCATCCAACAAGATGGACACATTACAGTCACAGGACTTACCTCTTGGTGATGATCATGTCACTGACACCTACAACAGAGAAAGTTGTCTTTGAAAAGACACTGGCCAAACCTCATGCCACTTAATAGGTCTAAAGGCACTATCCTAAAATAAACAGAGTGCCTCCCAAAAGACTGAATCTTTAGAATTGTGAAGTTAGTTATGGACTGCTGTTGTGAAAGCATGTTTATTTAAATATGGTCTGTTAAAAGGGAAATTGTGGGCACGTGGCCAAGTGTTTAAGGCATTGGACTAGCAACCTGAAGGTCGTGAGTTCAAACTCCAGTCGAGGGAACGTGTTATGTCCTTGAGCAAAGCACTTAATCACACATTGCTCTGCAACAACACTGGTGCCAAGCTGTATGGTTCCTAATGCCCTTCCCTTGGACAACATTGGTGTCATGGAGAGGGGAGACTTGCAGCATGGGCAACTGCTGGTCTTCCATCCGAACTTGCCCAGGCCTGCGTCCTGGAGAGTGAAGACTTTCCAGGTGCAGATCCATGGTCTTGCAAGACTAACGGATGCCTTTATTTTTTTTAAAGGGGAAATTGAATGTTTGTTATATTAATCTAAAGAGGGAAGAAGTGTAATGTATGGATCTATATCTTTTAGTGCAATGACTCTCCTTAGCACTAATTGACTGATAACTTATGCATGTGCATTAATTTGTTGCTTTCTCTGCAAAGTGAATATACATGTTCTCCGAGTGCATGCCTTTATTTATTTGAGATGTAGTTGTACAGACATAACAGTGGCAATCTTCCCTTTTGAACCAATATAGAGTGTGTACTGAAGTTATTCTCACAGTGCTGTTAGGTGGGATGTTCCAGGATATTTTGCCAGTGATAATGTTGGAAAAGTGATATGCAAGACAGGTTAGAGTGTGACTCAGAGTGAACTGGAAGATTCCCATGCATCTGTTGCTTTTGGTCTTCAGGGTGGTAGAAGTTACAGGAGCTGCCAATGAAGCTCTGGTATGTTGCTGTATTGTATTCAGGTTTGCTCATTGTTTGCCCCCAGTCAATATTGTCGCAGTTGTTGAAAGCCCAAGGCATTGCAGCAGTAGTTCCTCAGGATCAGACTTAATTGCTTTTAGTTATTTCAGCAAACACTTTCACTCTACTATAAATTCAGAAGCAAAGACCAGTTCCCTGATGATCTTATTCAGTTACATTGGCCAATGACCAGATAATAAAATATTCCACCATGAAAGTAGCAAACCTCAGACGACATTCAGACTTGGGCAGATATGAAACCTATTTAAACAGCAACTCAGTACCAGACAGTGATCATCTTCAACCAGAAATTCTGAACAACTAGTTTTGAATTTCAATGGAGCCATCATCATCATATCTTCACCATCAATAACCAGCAAGTTATCATTGACCAAAAATGTACCTAGACCAGTCACTTCAACATCATTGTCATTTGATCAGAATATGGATACTCTGTAGTGAATGCCTGAATTCCTGACTTTCAAAACCTTGGTTTACCCCAAAAGGCCAAAGACATATGTATTAAGGAATAGTCTCACCTACATACAATAAGGAGGGATGGCACAAAGGAGGGCAAAATGGTCTAATTGACGGGCAAAATATGTGCCACATTATGCACCCATCTCTTTTGCAATCAGTGTGCCATAGCTTCCAGGGTTGCTTAGTGTCACACTCAATCAAATGTTGCTTAGATGTCATGGGGAATGACTCCTACCTCCCCTCTGAAGCTCAGCTCCTGTGATACTATTGGGGCTAAGATCTGGAGAATGTAGAATCTAAAACTAGCATCATTGAGCGGGATTATTAGTGACTAGGAGCCAGTTGATAGTACAGTGGATGACCTCTTCCATTATGTTACTGAGGACTGAGTGTAGGCGGATAGAATGCTAATTTGATACATTGAATTTATCTTCCATTTTACTTTCAGAGCACAATTGGTCAATTTTCCATATGTCTAGGCGGATACCAGTATTTTAGTTAGATTGAAATCGTTTGGCTGGGGTGACAGTTATTTCAGGTCCAAAGCCTGTGCTGGATCCATTGTTTTCAGCTGTTTCTTGGTGTCATGGAGGTGTGAATCAAATTGAGCTTTCAGGAGTATGTTGAAATAGTTTATACATCTGACGATACCATAGATGGCTATGAATAGTTTTTGCCCTGGCCTTTGTGATCACTGGTGGGGCGGGGGTTCCCAATGACATTATTCATCAAACTCTCATTTCCTATCTATTACGTTATTGTTCAACATCAGTCCTTAGTGATGGCAACACTGCAGAGTTCAAGCATTGGTTGGATTGATTATTCCCTCAGATTGGTTTGCTCACCAGTCTGGCCTTGACAGGTATAGCACAGGAATAAATTAATGAAGTCATTTTCAAACCTCTTTGAGTCGTTAAATAATATTTTTCCAATGATTTCCCCTGGTTTCAAACTTGATGATTGCCAGTTGTGTTCCTGAGGCTGTTGGAACCCTGATAAGAGAAAAAGACAAAGACTGATGGAAGATTTGTGCCTCTTTCGAGCTCCTTATAGACCACACCGGAACCAGGTGAGCCTCCTGTCATGCCTGTCAATTTTTGGCAGTGACTATCTCCTGCTATCGAACTCCCAAAGGGATCACCCCCACTCTCTGGTAATCACTGACTCTCCATCATGACGATTGACTCACTGTTGATCACTGACAACTGTGATCAATAAAAAACCTCAATCAAAGTCAGCTCTGTCACCCCACCCCCATAATCAATGACATTCCTCCCCTTCACCAATCAATTTCCCAGCAATTCCTGACCTCAACCCGACCTGCACTTCCCTAATCACATCTTGTGTACTCACTCCCATACTCCACCTATCTCTCTCTCTGTTTAGGACCCTGTCCCTGAAAGACCCACCCTGACTTTTCATGGCTCTGCATGTTCCCCTGTTTCTCTCTGACCATGCTGCAGTCCTCCAATCCCTACCAGTCCACCACAAACTGCAATCTAGGCAACGCCGAAAGCTCCCTCTCTGAGCCTGCAACATTAACCACCATGGTGTCAATCAATTCAGCTTCCAGGTAGGAGGACTCGCTAATAAATGGCTGGGCATGCATGCATGCTAAAATCCTAGGTGTCCAAGCAGACATATCATTCCAAATGTAAGTACATCAAGGTGGTACAAAAGTGATAATAGATTGCAGAATACAGAGAAAGTGCTGCAGATATGAGGGACAAATTTTCAACATCTACAATACTTACTATGTCATAGAACTTCAGAGTCCAGAAACAGATCATTCTTGTCCAAAGGAATGTGCTCACAGTTATACACACTCCAGCCTGATTCCTAAATGTTTCATATAATTTGTTCAACATTAAAGCATGGGCTTTGATCATTAAATAATGAATCTTCCTATCCCTCCCATTCAATTCCTGTTTTAATGTGGTTAACAACTTAATCTATTTTGATTAAAATAACAAATGCAGAAATTTAAGGTTGCCATTCCTCTAACAGTCACATCGCCTCAGTTATTAAGAACTTTATGTTTTGTATCACATAATGTGACTGTGATAATCGGATCTGTGTACAGTAATATTGCTATGCTGTGAAGTCAAAACTGTGGATATCTGTGAGATTTGCTGGAGATTTTGCAGTAAAGCATTGGAAATAATTGTTCTTCAATTGTACTTTCAGTGGATGTTGCTAGGCAACATTTCTCTGTTGAGTTGCTTGGGAAACAAGTGGATAAAAGCTAAACAGCGTGTTTGTCAGGCCTATAATTTGACTACTGCACAACACAGACTGGGGATTGCTGAGCAAATGCACAACAGTGAAATAAAGGAAGAATCAAATTTCCTCTATCATACTTCTGCATATTATCGTTTCCTGCAGGTTAAATTGCAATTCAAATATTCTTTTTTATTATTGTTATTTATTGTTACATCTGTACATTGCATACAATAACATGTTCAACGGCATTCATGAATGATGATGTATTGATGTTTTGTATCTATCTAAGCAATTTTGTGATATAAAATGTAGGATTAAAATAAAATTGTCCCATATGATGTTCTATATTAATCCCATTTTCATGAAATATGAAACCTTTTTGATCTATAATGCTATAAGATATTGCAAAATTATGCCATAAACTTGGTCTACATATACAAACAGCTTGAGCATTATATAGGATGCAACTTTAGATGCAGCAATGAATATTGAACCCTGCTACTAATCAGATGAGGTCGCTGTGATGCAGAAAACATGTATGAACATTTGGTCCTTCAAGGAAACAAAGCAATTTTTGCAACTGTACCATGCAGCCAACAGTCATTACTTCTAATATTCATAAACTATAGATGAGTTCAGAGAGATGCTGAACACCTTCACAATCTGTGACTTGCTACTCATTCACGCGCTAATTGCCTGAAGTCCCAGTGTATCAAGCTGCCTTATTTTATTTTGAAATGTAATGTTAATTCACTGCATTGGAAGGTTGGGGATTGACAGTAGAATGCTTGTTCAGAAAAACCTTTATCTGAATCATGTACAGTATATGTCTTTTATGTGGAAACAAAAAAACATCATGAACCCTCAAACCTGTTGAATGATTCATTATGTCATGGCTGAGCTCCTGCATCAAATTCCATTTCCTGCGTATCATATCTCTTGAAGTGTATGCAAACCTATTAATATGTTCCATGACTGAGCATCTACAGCTCTGGTACTTATAAAATATCACAACCCTTTTAGTAAAGAAATTTCTCCTCATTTCAATTTGAATGGAACAACCACTTTCCTCCCAGCCTGAATCACCAGACTGAGGAAACAATCTCTGAGACTCCATCTTGTCAATCTCTCCAAACATTTTTGGCATGTCAGTGTGGTTGCCCTTCATACTTCTTTTCAATATTTTTATTAGTTTCTACCTAAAAGAATACAGAGTACAAGAAAGTGCATATAAAAGGTCAAAAAAAGATTTTAAAAAACTACCAATTACATTATATCTATTCATAATAACAATCTCATTACCCTATATTCATGTAAATTAGTCAATAGTTATATTGAAATATACTAATTTATTACAAAAAACGAGTCTAACCTCTACCAAGACTGAAGCTGTTTATTAAGGAGAAAAAAGGTAAAATACTTTCTCATATAATAAAAAATTAATAATAGCCAACATCTGAATTTAAACAACAAATTGAGGGTTTTGAAAGTTTTGAAAATAATTCAGAAAGGGTCCCCACAAAGTTTGAAAGTTTTGACGAGATTCAGATATTGAACAATGAATCTTCTCTAAATCTAAGCACGACATAATGTCGCATAGCCATTGAGCATGAGTAGGAGAAGAAACATCTTTCCATCTAAACAAAGGTGCCCTCCTAGCTATAAGAGAGCTAAAGGCCAAAACATGTAAATCAGATGTCTTCAGCCTGATATCTTGTCCTGCAACAATACCAAGTAGGGCCATCAGAGGATTAGGCTTAAAATTGACTTTGAAAAGTAAAGAAAAAGTTCGAAAAACTTCCTTCCAATATTTTTCAAGACATGGACAAGTCCAAAACTTATGAATTAATGAAGCTTCTCCATTATTACATCTGTCACAGTAGGGAGATATATCCGAATAAAAACAAGATAGCTTATCCTTAGTCATATGGACTCTATGTACCACCTTAAATTGTACAAGGGAATGGAGAGCACATAGCGATGAAGTATTAACCAGTTTAAAAATTTCATTCCAAGTTTCCTCAGATATTGATGTCTGTAAATCTTGTTTCTAGAGATTCTTAATTTTGTCTAAAGGAACATTCCTCGTCTCCAATAACATACCATAAAATTTAGCTATTGAACCATTATAAAAAGGTAACAAATTAAAAATTACGTCTAGTAAGTTCTTATCTGAGCTTATTGGAAATGTGCATAATTGAGATCTTAGAAAGTCTCTGATTTGTAGATATCTAAAAAAGTGAGTTTTGGGTAAGCTATTCTATTCTATTAAAATAAATATCCTACCTAAATTTATATTTCTTTTTCAGGCTTTACCTGTTTTAATTCCTAAATCCTTTTTTGACTCTCCTGAATCTATTTTATTCTCCTATATATGGAAAAATAAATGTCCTCGTTTAAATAAAGTTCATCTTCAAAAACCTCAAACGTCTGGAGGTTTAGCCTTCCCTAATTTTAGGTTTAAATACTAGGCAGTTAATATACAATATCTTACGTTTTGGCTATATTATATTAATCGTGTAGACTGTCTGGTATGGGTTTCTTTAGAAGCTAACTCTGTTAATAAATTTTCTATTATTTCTCTTCTTGGGTCCTCACTTCCTTTATTTGTAAGTAAACTAACTGATAATTTAATGGTTAAACATACTCTGAGGATCTCGATACAATTTAGAATACAGTTTGGTTTATTGAGATTTTCACTTTCTAGTCCCATTTATTCTAACTTTTTTTTAAACCCTCCATGACTGATTTAGTTTTTAAAGAATGGGACAGGTTGGGTATTAAATGTTTTTGGGATCTGTTTGTTGGAGAAAATCATTTCTCATTTGAGCAACTGCCCTTCATACTTCAAACTCAAGGGGAAGTGGATCAATTCTGCCTCTCCTGTTCTGCTACCAGTGGAATGAGAAGCTGTTTTCTGATGAAGCATCTTAGATTTCCAAATTAATGACAATTCACTCAGTGTGTAGCTGAACGGTTTCCTGGGTATCACTATACAAAACAAAGTAAGGTGGGAAGAAATCAAGGAGCATAGTAGATGTGATCAACTGAATGTATGGATAGATTTTATTTACTAAAATTATTTCTGAAAAAAGAATCAATGACCAAGAGCAGAGACCAACTGACCGTAGAGGATCATATCAATATTCTAACTATAAAGAAAATAAAGTCAGTAAACTTGATGAAAAGGTATTGAAATTAAAGCACAAGTATTAACAAATTACATTGGAGATATTGAGAAACCATGAGCAAGTATTTGATTTCTCTAGATCTGGGACTCCTAACCTGGGGTCCATGGACCTCTTGCTTATTGGCATTGGTCCATGTCATAAAAGAGGTTGGGAACCCCTGCTCTAGTTCTAGACCTTTCCTTAAAAAAATGTTTTATGGAACAGACCTAGAACACAGCTTACCCTCTAAGCTGTGATGATACCTTTTGGCAATCATGAGAGCTATACAGTATTCAGTATTTCCTTGCTAAAACCTAAATGGTATGTTTTCTTTGGTGTCTGTCTGGCAGTCTGAACATCCATCCAAGTTTAATATAAACCTGAAAAAACTTTTTCTTCAATATTTGTTTCTATTCAAGGATATAGAATTCAGCACCAAGTAAAATATCAGAGTGACAAAACACCAACCATTGAAAATTTACTGCAGAGTTTAGGTTTCACGCAGTATTGAGAAGTTCATATCAAAGGCCATTGACCTAAAACATTGACCGTCTTATTGTCTCTATAGATGCCATGTGACCTCTTGTGTATTGCCAACACTTGTTAATTTTTATTAGTGCTAAGAGGTTATTGATTTCTGACGGATTCAGCTATCTCGGTATTCAGATAGATAATCCTCCACAACTTCCGCCACCTTCAACAGGACCCCACCACTAAGCACATCTTTCCCTCTCCACCCCTCTCCACTTTCCGCAGTGATTGGTCCCTCCGCGACTCCCTGGTCCACACGTCCATCCCAACGGATCTCCCACCTGGCACTTATCCCTGTAAGCGCAAGTGCTACACCTGTCCCTACACGTCCTCTCTTGCCACCATTCAGGGCCCCAAACAGTCCTTCCAAGTGAGGCAACACTTCACTTGTGAGTCTGTTGGGGTCATCTATTGCATCCGGTGCTCCCGGTGCGACCTCCTCTACGTCGGTGAAACCCGACACAGATTGGGGGACCGCTTCGTCGAGCACCTCCGCTCCGTCCGCCACAACAGACAGGATCTCCCAGTTGCCACCCACTTCAACTCTGCTTCACATTCCCATTTGAATATGTCCATACATGGCCTCCTCTGCTGCCACGATGAGGCTAAGCTCAGGTTGGAGGAGCAACACCTCATATACCGTCTAGATAGTCTCCAGCCCCTAGGTATGAACATTGAATTCTCCAACTTCCGGTAATTCCCTCCCCCTCCCTTCCCCTATCCCAGTTTCACTCTGCCCCCTCCCCCAGCTGCCTATCACCTCCTTCATGGTTCCGCCTCCTTCTACTACCCATTGTGTTTTCCCCTATTCCTCCTTCACCTTTCCTGCCTATCCCCTCCCTGCTTCCCCTCCCCCACCCCTTTATCTTTCCTCTTACTGGCTTTTCACCTGGAACCTACTAGTCTTCTCCTTCCCGCCCTCCCACCACCTTCTTTATAGGGCCTCTGCCCCTTCCCCCTACAGTCCTGACGAAGGGTTCCGGCCCGAAACGTTGACTGATCGTTTCCACGGATGCTGCCCGACCTGCTGAGTTCCTCCAGCGTGTTGTGAGTGTTGCTCTAGGCCTGGAGATTCTCGTCATATTACTCTGTTCCTCTCCAGCTATCTCTCTATAGTTAAGAATTTGCATAAAATGTAATTCTTCAACCGTGACTTTCATTTATTACTCCTAATATCTCTTATTTTCGTCTCAATGTCAATTTTTAATATTACACTAGTGGGGTATTTTCACATGCTGGGAAGACTGCATAAGTGCCAGTGTTATTGTAAATTCCTCTTTCATTCAAATACTTTACCTCATGATCAGAAAGTATAATAGAAACAACCACTGACTATAAACACGTGCTTGCCTTCCATCTGTTTTGCTACTATAGAGCCCCTGTCTGTTATTGATATCACAAAAAATAAATGACACTTGGAATCACCAGGACAGAGGCCACTGTCGATTTGAATGGAAGCTGAGCCAAGTTCATACTGCCTACAGGCAGTTAACATAACTGACTTTCAAAACTAACCATAGCACATATACAAACCCAAGAAAAAATACTGCTAGAGGAGAATTCTTGCTCCTTGTTATGCATATGTAGATAGATCTACAGTATACTGTATTTCTTTAATATTGGGACAGACAGTACATATCACATAACCATCAGGTATTCTGGGTACTTGACTAGTGGTCGAGGGAACATACAGTACGGTGCAAAAGTCTTAGACACATATATAGAACTAGGATGCCTTAGACTTTTGCACAGTACTGTGTTTGTCAACGTGGAGCAGAGAGCGAGTTTGTAAATCTGGTGGGAGCAAAGGATGTTGGGAATGGTGAGGGTGGGGAGTATATCAGGAGGGACGTGGGATAGGTGGCAGAGAAGCAGTGCCAGGGGTGGGAGTGGTTCGGGTGCAAACACACACAACCCTGAGACAACAAACAAGGTCATTTGATTCTTAACGATTGGTTTATTGATCATTACATAATGCCTCTCTAGTGCTTCCTGCTCTCTCCCCTCTCCATTCCCCTTTTCCCTATCAGAATTCTCCTCTCCCTCCTCTCAGTCCACAATAGAGACCCATATGAGAACCAGGTTTATCATCACTCACATAAGCTATGAATTTTTTTTTGAGGCAGCAGTACAGTCCGATACATAAGATTACTGCAGTGCTGTGCAAAAGCCTTAGGCACCCTAGCTACATATGTACCTAAGACTTTTGCACAGTACCGTATATACATATGCAACAAAAATTTTACTTCCAGCACCATCACAGACACATAGCCTTCATATAAGCATCGTTCACAAGAAAAAAATAAACATAAATTATACATAAGTTTTACAGGAAAGAACAGTCTGTTGTAGTGCAAAATGATAAAGTGGTCCTAGTGTTGCTAAACTGTAGTGATTCAGCATTTGTTGGTTGGCTTGAAAAATGAATGGTTGAAAGAAAATAGCTATACTTGAACCTGGTGTTGTGGAACTTCAGGCTCCTGTAACTCCTGCACTATGGTAGCTGTGGAAAGATGGCATAGCCAGAAGAGTTGTGAAATGTACTAACTATACAGTATATTCATTGATAGGAAGCAGATGAGATATGAATGAACCAGACTTCACTGCAGTAACACATTTGGAAATTAAGGAACCTGGCTTTACCTGAAAATGGAGAAATCAAGAGAGAGCTCAAGAGTAGTGTAAAGACATGAGAACTTCTACCTGTTCACGAACCACACCAAACACTGTCATGGTCACGTCCAATGCATCAAAATAATGTAGAACACAATGAATTTCCATTCTTATGGAGATACTCCTATCCAATCTCCTCAAAGTACATTTGTATTGAGATTGAAGAAAAGCTTCTTGCATCTATTGCCCTGTTCTCTGAGTGGCTCCTTATCCTCAACAACCCAAGTGCTTAAATTGCAGCTCAGTGATAAGCACATTTCAAAATCTATAATAAAAAGGATAGCAATTCAAAATTAATCCAAAGTGTAAAAGATTAGATCTATAGGTATGAATGAAAGGCAGTACTTGAATTAAAAGGATCAAATGAATGTAAATGTTTAAAGGAACCTGCCTGAACAGTTTGTAGCCAAACATGGAGGCCTGACATAAGGGCCAAATCATGAAATGCCTCTGTATTTTGGTGGTTTGGAAAGTTTTGCTCAATGTGTCTGCTCAATTTTCTTCCAACTTATTAATATATGAACAACGAAGAGCTCAGGACCAATCACTGCTTCACATCACTCGTTACTGGCCTGCAATTTGCTAAGTAATCCTCTACTACCATCCTCTTCCTCCAACCACCAAGCCAACTTGGTAGTTATTTGCTATCTCACCCTGGCTCACATGTAGTTTAATCTCCTGGGCCAACCTACAGTGTGGAACCTTGTCAAAGGCCTTATCAACGTCCATGTACACAATCATATTGCACTCATCCAATGTCTCATTCATACAGATTTTATACTTTCTGTTTTTGTTTTGCTTAGGATTCTGTAGAATATAGTGAAGAATCTTCAGTTTAATTGGTTGAAGAGTGCCAATGTGTATCAGAGTTATTATGCTGAAATAAACCTTACATTTGATAATATCTCAAATCTAAAGTCAATAAAACCTTGAGGGCAGCTGTCAAATAAATGCTCTTTTTTCCTTCACTACAAAATGTGAACCATTATTCATTTAGAGAACAAATCATGCATCATAAATCCATTCCCAAGAAAATGGATTGGAAATCTTCCAACTGGTAGCATACACTTAAAGAATTGTGTGCAGCAATTATGAAGGATAGCACATTTTACTCCTGGTATCTACCTGCATCCTGTGAGTAATGAATTTCAAAGCTGCCACTTGTAGATCTCGATCTAGGTCCTCAGTTAGCATTTTCCATCATTTCTTCAATGAATTGCGAAATGGATCTTGGAAGGGAATGAGCAAAAGCTGGAATTCCTGGCTGCTTGTTGGAAATGCCCATCCTTCTAGGTAGACCAGTAACAGAAGCAATGATGCCAAATACAAAGCAACAGAGAATTTAGTGAAAATGAATGCAAGATACAATTGATTGGAAAATCTGACCAATTTGGCAGTTTTGTAGGTCATTAAATGATTGTATTACCACTAGAGGGTACAATTGCACAGCAACATCACTCATTGATTATCTCTGATTCGTAATATACTGCATGTGACAAAATTCATTTGTAAAATTAATATGTAAACAAAAGGTTTTGAATCTAATATTTTTCACCATCTCTCAGCTGCATGACCCAGTTATTATTGTGACAGTAGTGCTCCTAAATAATACATTATTCTTAAGGCATAAAGAATTCTTGCAGTGATTCTTAAAATACTTCATGAGAAGGATACAATTGTCTGACAGCCTGATAGAACATAAATCATTCATGTCCTTGTAACTCTGTCAGAGGACTATACTGTTCTTTCCTTTCCTACTCATTTTTCCCAGAGGTAGTTAGCTTGCATGGCAGTATAGTTCTATGCATCTCAAGTGTCCATAGCTCTTTGCCCAGGAGACTAATTTACTTGTGAGTGCTTATAGTCTATTTTATTGTGGGGAGTCACAAGGCTGCGGCTCACAGAAGTATTCACACATGGAGACAGCTGATGAAGAATGTTAGATAATTATAACATGAAAAACAAAGTCTTGACTAATCTTTCATTTCCTTGGAGGTTTCCAAATTAATTATGATGTCATATCCCAGCTGATAATATGCAGCACTAATGCTGTGAGGACTTGCTACTTCAAGCAACCACATGATTAATACATGAATTACAAGGAGAAATTGACCACTTGGTCCCTCAAGCTGCTTTGATATTCAATAAAATCATGGATGATTCAATTGTAATTTTGTATTCTCGCTCACCCCTGGCAACCCTTCAGACACTTCCCCCATTCCCCAACCCTTGCTTATCAAAGAGCCATTATTTAAAAAAAACTCTGCTTCAACCATCCTTTGAGGCAGACCATTCCAAAGTCTCTCATCCCTTTGCCAACAGTAAAATTGCCCAATTTCTCCAAAGTGGGAATACATGGAAAGTCTGGGAAGTACTGTGGGAGAGTAATACTGGCTGATTGAACTAATTTCTCAATTCCCCAAATGCACAGTGGACCCTTCAAGAATATAAACCGTATCCCTTTGCGGTCCAGGGAATTCTTTACTTTTTTGGCAAATGAGCCATAAACTAAGAATAATTTAAATATACTCAAAACATTAAGAGTACAAAAATATATATTATCATTTATAATTCACTTATTACGTCTGGCTCAGTTGCAACTATCTGCACAGAATTGGAAGGGTCTGGGAATGAAAATTTAAAAATACAGCAGACACTGGAACACTTAAACACAAACAGAAAATGGTGGAAACACTCGACATGTCAGGCAGTGTCTGTGGAAGGAGAAATGGGGTTAAGGTCTCATATTGAAGAACCTTTGTCAGAACTATGATCATATTTTGAGCAACACTCCCTTAGACATTGTGACAGGGATTACCATTTACCTTTTGTGTATATTTCCTGCTTTTTACCTCTTTAGTTGTTTGATAACTACTCTGCTGTGTTTTGATTAAAATTTCATGTAACATTGCGAATTTATGTTATTGAAGGAAAGAGATGAATTATGAAAGTCTTGAAACGCTGAGCTTCCTGAACAGAAAATGAATCCTTTAGATAGCTCATGACTCAAGTGTGCAGACAGAAGATTCTATGAAGGGCAGCAGTACTCAGGAGGATTATTTCATATTGCCAAGTACTAGTGTTTCATTGAGGAAGCTTGCCGCACATATAGGGTGGAAGCTTAATTTCTTAAAATCAAATTTGAACAAGCTTTTTATATTGAAAAGAGAGTGAGAGTTTTGTAACCAATTCCTGAGAGTAAGGACATTTACTTTCTTTGCAATTACATTTAATTTCAAATGGCACACAAGAATGATAGCAACTACTTGTCACCACTAGCCTCATATATTTTCCTGAAGAGTTTCCTGGGATGTCAATGTTGAGACCAGTCTGTATATTGTGTATTAGGTCGTAAGTACCCAACCTTCATTAAGCACTGGATTGAATTTATAATGACTGAATTCTTGGACAGGATTGAACATTTTGTTTGAATGCCTTGTAGTTTGTTCGCATTTTTGTTTTCAAATTTCTGTGTTCTCACACAACCGGCAATATTCTTCAATCTTGATGTCAGTGGTCCAAATTATAAGCATAATTGAACTAGTAACTGGGGACGAAAGGGAAGGCAGATTACCTGCTTGGCTCTCTTTCTCTCATGCTAAAGGACACAATATTTTATAATCATTGAATACCTGTTCATTAATCTGGCATGAGACATTTTTCTTCCCTTATGACTTAATTCTGTATTAAGTATTCATTTCACATTGACGGCAGCCGGCTGAAATCCTGACATCTGGTGCCCGTATTGAGAATCAGAATCAGGCTTAATATCACCGGCAGATGTTGTGAAATTTGTTGTTTTGTGACAGTGGTCCGCTGCAGTATGTAATAAAACTATAAACTACAAGAAGTATATATAATAAATGAATAAATAAGTGGTGCAAGAAGAGAGAGGAAAATACTGAGGTTCATTGTCCATTCAGAAATCTGATGGTGGAGGGGAAGAAGCTGTTCCCGTTTGCACATTCTCTCTGTGATTCTGTGGGTTTACCCTGGTGCTCCATTTAATTCTACATCCTAAGGCGCAGTGCTTGGTTGGTTGGTTAGCTTACATAAATTACTTTGAGTGTTAAATGGTGGGGGGAGAATTGCTAGGGGTGTTAAACGAGTTTATGAGAGAAACAATTACAGGGAAATATGTGGGGGAATGGGGCCAATCTGTGTGCAAACATAAATCCAGTGAGCCAAATGATCTCTTTCCCTGCATTAATGAAACATGAGATTATGAGATTAAGTATTCATGAGTTCGATTTTACAAGTAACCACACCCTGTGTAGGTGAACCTAAATAGGCAAGACTGCCAAATTGAGTTTAATGGCATTCTCAAGGGAAGTTTGCATTTGTGACTTTCCAGCAAGGTCAGTGGGTTACAGTCAAAACTGGGGGCCCTGCCTTTTCTCCCCTCTCTTTAAAATTATTGATACATTAAAATGTAATCCAACTAATTTACCACAGAGCAGATTTGAATTTCACAGACACACTCTTGTAATGCACTGGTCACTTTTCATCTTTTATTGCTGCTGTTTCACTTATTTATACGACTGCTTGTTTTATTATAAAAAAAATTCTGGGAGGGAGGAGAAGATGGCGGCGCGACGCAGCGCGTGCGGCCATTCCAAATGAATATCGATATGTGTAACTAGGGGTGCCGTGCATCAATCCGGATTTGATGGGGACAGCCGTGAAAGTGCAGAGGAACATCTGGAATAACTTCTGAAATGCCTGCTTCGCTGCCGTTGCTACTGTGGGATCGAGAATCTCCGGAGACATAGGCCCTAAATCCTCGGCTTTGCATATCACCTGTTGCCGGGGCCGGGGTTGAAACGCTCGGCAGAGATGGTGCTCGGTGCATCGGTGTTGGGAAGTGGTTGGAGACTCGGAGTTTTTCGGATGGACTCGGAGTCGGATTGTGGTCGGATGCTTCCAGGATGCTGCATCGGCAAGTTGGCGGCGCTGGGGGTTCACCGTCTGCGTGAGATGATGGGACTTTTGAGAGACTCTGTGACTTTACCATGCCCATGGTCTGTTCTTATCAAATTATGGTATTGCTTTGCACTGTTGTAACTATATGTTATAATTATGTGGTTTTTGTTAGCTTTTAAGTCAGTTTGTCATGTGTTTTTTGTGATATCATTCGGGAAAAACATTTTTATCATTTCTTAATGCATGCATTACTAAATGACAATAAAAGGGGACTGCGTGTCCTCATAATCATAAAGTGTCGGGTGCATTATACTGTCTTACATAAACGCCCACCTCAGAGTTTATGTCAACCTGTCAATCTACAAGCCATGGCACTGAAGGACCTGTGATAATATTATCTTGTGACTGTATGTACTGGATTGTAACTATATGTGCTGTATACTCAGTGGCCACTGAGAGCATGTTCATGATCTTCTGTTGCTGTAACACATCCACTTCAAAGTTCAATGTGTCATACGTTCAGAGATGCTCTTCCACACTATTGAAACGTATGGTTATTTAAGCTACTGTCACCTTCCTGTCAGCTTGAACCATTCTTGCCATTCTCCTCTGAGCTCTCTCATTAACAAGGTGTTCTCGCCCACAGAACTGATTTTCACTTGTTTCTTGCACCATTCTCCGTAAACTCTAGAGATTGCTGTGCGTGAAACTCCCAGGAGATCGGCAGTCTGTGAGATACTCAAACCACCCCATCTGGCACCAACTATCATTCCATGGTCAAAGTCATTTAGATCATATTTCTTCCCCACTCTGATGTTTGGTCTGAACAATAACTGAACTTCTTGACCCTGTCTGCATGTTTTTATGCATTGAGCTGCTGCCACATGATTGGCTGATTAGATATTTGGATTAGCGAGCAGTTGTACAGATGTACCTAATAAAGTGGTCACTAAGCTTTGCACCTTAGTCCTAGAAGAATAATGTTCTGTTTAGCTGTATATATGTGTTTGGTGGAATTACAATTAACCTTGACCTTGAACTTGAACTTCATTTAATGGTACATCAGTTTTACCTGTTGTGACTGTTAATACTGAGAAATTTTTCACATTGCATTTACTTCATTATAAACAATGACATTCATTGATTAACTTAGAATGTCTCTCAGTTACACATTGTGTTGTGTGTCACCCTTGCCTTAGTGGTGAGACACTTGGCTATGGGTTATGGATTCCATTTTATTTAGATGCCACAGTTTAATACTTGGAATCTGGGCTAGCACCTCTGAATGGTTCTTCATCACACCTGGTACTTTTTGAGTGAGATACCAAAACATTTTCCCTCTAAAGAGACTTTGAAGTTCCTAAATTATCACTGGAAAAAGGAGCAGGGACATTTTCCCAGTGTAAGGTTAATGTTTGCCCTTTATCCAATGCACAGACCAGATGATTTGTTTGCTGCTTTCAGCTGGCGATTGTCCCGTATGAATTGGCTATCGGATTACTTTATTAAGGCAGTGAGTACTTTTCAAGAGTAGTTTGAAAGTGGAGTGGACAAAAATAAATTGGTGTTTTTCAGAAATCTGGGTTGGGGGAAAGTAAATACGTATTAGTTGTTTTTGAGAAAATCTATAAATGTTGAATGAAATTCACATACAAACTCTTTGAAATGCTGCTGGAACTTATGCAACTCACATGTGCCAGCTTTGCTCTTTACAGGAACTTGCTGTAAGCACATTCCTCACTTCACAGCACTCATTGCATTTCAAAAGTATTTTATCAGCTGTAAACTGCTTTGAGGCATCCTGGACTTGTGGAAGGAACCATATAATTTACAAACTTATTTCTTTTGCTCTGTATGTGATGTGTAATGTAATCCATATTTATATCCATTGAATTATTTAGTTGAGCATAAAACATGTTACAGAATGGGCAGTACTGAACTAATTGATATTATTTGGATAACAATAGTGATATCTATGCACATTCAATATGAATAACAGCATGGTTATGATGGATCCGTCCACACTAAATTACAAAACAGCATGCAATATTCCAACTTGAACCACCTATAAATATTACAGCAGATGGTTGGTGATACCAATTTGAATTGAAGGCAATGGCCGATGAGATTGTGTGCCTGAAAGATGTTGTAAGATAACCTTTTCAATCCAGTTTTACCTTTGATGTATAATAACAGGAATGCTGCTGGACTGAGTTATATCCTTCAAACAACTGATGGATAAAGAGGTTGACTTGAAAGAATAAAACATCTCTGTTGTAGCCAGTGGAGAATTCACATTGTAGTGAACCTTTCATTTTAATGACGATTTGGGCCATTCTTTTCAAAGTTCAAAGTTCAAAGTGCATTTATTGTCAAAGTATGTATGCTATAGACAACATTGAGATTTTATTATTTATTCTAAACTCATTCTATATTTATATATACACTCAGTGGTCACTTTACCTTCTCAGCTAATAATGTGGCCACTGAGCATATGTTTGAGGTCTTCCGCTGCTGTAGCCCATCCACTTCAAGATTCAATGTGTTGTGTGTTCAGAGATGCTCTTCTGCACACCACTGTTGGAACGCATGGTTACTTGTGTTACTGTCACCTTCCTGTCAGCTTGAACCAGTCTGGCCGTTCTCCTCTGGCCTCTTTCATTAACAAGGTATTCTTGCCCACAGAACTGCTGCACACTGGATGTTTTATGTTTTTTGCACCATTCTCTATAAATTCTAGAGCAGTGTTTCCCAACCTTTTTTTTTAGCTCAACACCTGCCTAAAGCACTTTCATACTTGCCAACGCCCCTCTTAGGCACAATATACATTATGGTGCCCCATAGTGTAAAAACATGTCTACCATATGCTAACATGTGAAAAATGAATTTGCTTTAAATTTATATTTGTCTTTAAACCTAGTTTACATAGTACCTATGCACCGTACAGCAGCTTTGATATTGAAGTGATCCTTGAGCTTGATGGTTTTTAGCAAGAGTTGAAATATCTGGTTCAAGTTGTGACAGCAAAAGCCTTAAGTCCCCCTGTGTAACAGTGGTTTCTGTTTTTTTGTGAGTACGTGATTCACAGCACTGAAATCTCTTTCAACAAGGTAGGAGGATAGAAATTCAATGAAGAGCGGTTTGGCTCTTCTCCAAAGTCAAGGAAACTTCGTATGACAGTGTAGCCACATACCACAAAAGTCAACATTTTTGAACAGCATTTTGCTTCCTCATTATTCTGAATTTTGATAATTTCTTCTTGCAAACTCTCTTCCTGTTCTTCCACCTTGCAAAGAAATGGGTTGGTTACCCAGTCCAGAATTTCAAGATTGTTCAAATCCTTGAATGTATTCTGAAAATCCTTCTTCAGTGATTTGCAAGTGTAAGCAGCACTTGCAAATCACCATCTGTGAAAGAGAGTGCCATACTTTCCATGCAGGGAAACTGTGAGAACATTCTTCTCCAAATGTTTTGTTTATATGTTTCCAATTTTCTGATAAAAGTGGACACTGCACTTTTTGCCTGGATTAAATTGAAATTCTCATCCTGTGGTTTTATATTTAGAGTGTTCATTTTGTCATATAGATTGGTTAGGTACGCCACATCTCCAAGTAGAAGTTCAATTTTGTTTCCCAATCTCTTGTCGACTTAAAGCAAAAGTTCAACTACAGTGTCAAAAAGATCAAAGAAACATTTTAAGCAGCAGCCTTTTGACAGCCAACGCACTTCCATGTGTAGAAGCAAGTGTTCAAACTCTTCATTGTTATCTTCTCATAACTGGCGAAATATTCTGATATTTAATGGATGAGCTTTAAATTTGCTGCTAGCAGATATTAAAGCGTCATGCTTGAAAAAAGTCGCTGGCTGAGGTTTTTGGCTGTGAGATGTTGACGATGAATTATGCAATGGATTGCAAACAGACTGGGAATTTCTTTTTTTATAAATACCACTAAACCAGCATGGTGACCTGTCATATATGGTGGTCCATCTGTTGCACAAGAAATCATGTTCCTAATCGGAATACTTTTATCCTCAATATACATTTTGAGCTCGTCGTAGATTAATTCTCCATTGATATTTGTTTTTTACCTTTTTACAAAAGAGAATCTCCTCAAAAACTTTTCCATCTTTGATAAACCATACGTATGCCACTAGCAATGCCTCATTGTCTTGCACAGTTGACTCATTTAATTGTATCTCAAATTCTGTTTTTTGTAGCTCTGTGCATAGTTGTTATTCAACGTCTTCACTCATTTTGTCAATACGATGAGCTACAGTTATTACTCAGAGGAATTGATTTAAAATACTGGTATCCAGTTTGAGAACAGTGGTGAGCACTTCTGATACAGAAGGAATTATTAATCGTTCACCAATTGTATGAGATTTTCCACACTTTGCTATCATTTTGGAAATGTTATAAGAAGCATTGAGACCACTATCAAGGACATTTTTAGCTTTCCTTGCAAATGAATCGAGTGTGCAACACTTTTCAAATGCTCCTTTCATCTTCTGAAACTGAATAATACCATAGGCAGCCTTTTCAGGGTATCCTTTACAGAAGCGTTCCTGCAATCTTGATGGTTTCATGGCTCCATTAGGCAGTACAGTATTACAAATAGGACACACGGGGCTTCAATGATCTGATGGGAACGGAATAAAACCATTCTCCAGGTATATAACATAGTATTGATGTAATTTCTGTAGCTTCTGTTTCTTAGAATGTTAATGACGGCAGCAAGTTAACAGGGTCAGTCAGGTCTCGTGCCTCAAGTAAGGGTGCTGCTTACCGCCCTCCCCCCCCCCCCAGAAGAATCTTGAAAGCCTCCACGATGACCTTTATTTCCCCTAACATCCCCTTAGGACATGTGACCACCCCCACTGCGAATCACTGCTCTGGAGACTTGTGCATGAAAATCCCAGGAGCTCAGCAGTTTCTGAGATACTCAAACCATCCCCTCTGGCACCAACAATCATTCCATGGTCAAAGTTATTTAGATCACATTTCTTTCCCATTTTGATGTTTGGTCTAAGCAACAACTCTTGACAATGTCTGCATGTTTTTTTATGCACTGAGTTGCTGCTACATGTTTAGTTGATGTGAAATTTACATGAATGAGCAAGTTTATAGGTGTACCTAATAAAGTGGCCAATGATTGTATATAAAAGTAGATATTATTGATTAGATTGTAACTTTATTTCTATAATTATAAATAAAATTCACAGGGATGGTGATAGCTACTTTTATTACCTATCCACTTTTCAGAATATTATTTAGCTGCAATATCATGCCCAGAACCTATTGAGGATGAATTAATTGGTAAATAAAATTAGAGCCTTCTAAATACAAAGTGATTTCCAATATTTGGAGGTGTGAAGTGTAGCAATGGGTGTGCAAAACTTTGGTTACCTGGAAAAAAATAGAAATAGCTAATATCCTGTGAGAAATGGCATGAACATTCTAATCACTTCCTCTGTTTCTAGGAGCGTCATATCTGGCAAGTCTGTTGAACGCTTTCCTTAATGAGTGGCCTCATGTATATGAGGTGGCTGTCAACCTGAACCATGCACCTGTCTGATCAATCTAATATGCAGTCAAAATCAATAGTTCAAAGAAGCAATTATTTCTAGCATTAGCAGTTTATTCCATAAAGGATTGTTGGCAAATGCAATTTTTGATAAATACAATTTTTGTAAGCTGCATTCACCTCTCAATCTACATATTCAAGAGGCAAAGTCCCAAAAAGGCAACTTTCACCACTAAGGACCTATCCAGGACATATCCCCTTCTTGTTACAACCATCGGGGTGGAGGGACAGGACCCACTTTCAATGTTTCAGAAGCAGCTTCTTCCCCTCCACCATCAGATTTCTGAATGGTCCATGAATCCATGAACACTACCTCAATATTCTATTTTTTTGTATTATTTATTTGTAATTTAATTTTATGCTTTTGCACTCTACTGCTGCTGCAACACAATACACATCATTTAGTTTCACATCATTTAGAAGGTGCCTTTTAAAGTCAGTGATAATAAATCTCACACTGATGCTGGCTTGTTTTGCATGTCCTACATTTTATCAGGAGTATACAAGAGGAAAAAACAACTATTAAAAAAATTGAAATGGCACAACAGGTAAGTTTTAGCCACTTGCCTATTTATTCTGAGGTAACAGCAGTGAGGCCTCAAACCATCTAGAAAACAAACCTTTTCCTGTAGCAATGACATAGTGTACAGCATATTTACTGTAGGACATTGAAATCTCTCAGAATCCAAGAACAAACTAGAATCTGTCCAGTTTGCCTCACACATACTGTCAGTCGTGCTTATGTCCATTAAACTATATTAATATCAAATCTAACAGAATTTTTCATTGTGAATTACTTTTCCAATGTTGTGCAACAGATACTTGTGAATAAAAGAGAAATAAAACAAGCAGGCACAGCAAAAATATTTTTAAGAAAGTGTTGCAATGATGCTGGGCTTTTAGGAGACCATATTCTGTGCAATTTCTCTTGAGTACCTAAGAAAGGATTTCCTTCAAGACTTCCCTTGGAATCCTTCTAGAGCAGGTTCACTGGATGTTATGAGGGAATATACGAGAGAACGAGGAGACAATAGACAGGAGCTACAGGGAAGTAGTTACCCCTAGATTGCAAGACACTGGATGACACTCTGGAGAAGGAAGGGGAATGCATAGCCAGTACAGAGTACACCTGTGGCCATTCCCCTCAATAATAAGTATACAACTTTAGATACTATTGAGAGGGTTAACTTACTCGTGGGTGGGGGGGAGGTGGGTGGGAAGCACCGTGACCGGGTCTCTGGCACTGAGTCTGGTGCTGTGGCACAGAAGAGCAGAGAGGTGAAGAGGACTGCTGTGTTGATAGGAGATTCCATAGTCAGAGGAGCAGAGACAAGGTTCTGTGGGCATGATGGAGACACCTCGATAGCTGTTGCCTCCCTGGTACCAGGATCAGGGATGCCTCAGATCAGGTTCATGACATTCTCTGGGGTGAGGGTAAGCAGCCAGAAGTCATGATACATATGACATAGGTCTTGAAGAGAAATATTAGGGAGCTAGGTAGAAAGCTGAAATATCCAGGGTAGTAATCTCTGGATTACTGCCTGTGCCATATGCCAGTGAGGGTAAGAATAGGATGATTTAGCAGGTGAATACATGGTTGAGGAACTGGTGCAGGGGGCAGGCATTTAGATTTATGGATCATTGAGGGGAATTATGGATCATTTATGGATCTTCAGGGGAAGGTATGTACAAAAGGGATGGGTTACACCTGAACCCGAGGGGGTCCAATATTCATGCAGGTAGGTTGGCTAGAGTTGTTTGTGAGGGTTTAAACTAATTTGGCAGAGGATGGGAACTGGAGTGATAGTGCTGAGGATGAGGTAGTTGGTTTACAACCAGAGGCAGTGTGTAGTGAGACTCCTAGCAAGGAGAAGCTGACGGCAGGGCAAAATTGCAGTCAACACTCTGAAATTTGAGAAGAAGAGGCGAAAGTTAGACATATCAGTATTACAGTGGAGTAAATGGAATTAGAGAAGCATGAGAGAGGAGAAGGCCAGAATTGATTGGAAAAGAACACTGGCAGGGATGACAGCAGAATTTCTGGAAGCAATGCAAAAGGCACAGGATAAATACAACCCAAAGAGGAAGAAGTATTCTAAAGTCAAGATGACACAACTTGTGGCTAACAACAGAAGTCAAAGCCAACATAAAAGCCAAAGAGAGGGCATATAATAGACCCAAAATTTGTGGGTAGTTATAGGAGTGGGAAGCTTTTAAAAACCAACAGAAGGCAACTAAAAAAGTCCACTCTGCCCTCAAATTTACCTGGTCCATTTGTCCCTCCCCACTGATCTCCCTCCTTGTAAGCAGAACAAGTGTTACACCTGCCACTACACCTCCTCCCTTACTTTCACTCAGGGCCCCAAACAGTCCTTCCACGTGAAGTGACACTTCACCGGTTAGTCTGTTGGGGTCACCTACTGTACCCAGTATTCCCGGTGTGGCCTCCTGTATATCAGTGAGACCTGACGTAGATTGGGAGACTGCTTCGCTGAGCACCTATGCTCCAACCATCAGAAAAATCAGGATCCCCCAGTGGCCACCCATTTTAATTCTACTTCCCATTCCCATTCCAACATGCCAGTCCATGGCCTCCTCTACTGTCGCGATGAGGCCACACTCAAGTTAGAGGAGCAGCACCTTATATCCCATCTGGGTAGCTTCCAATCTGATTGCATGATCACTGATTTCTTGAACTTCTGGTTATGCCCCCTCTTCTTTACCATTCCCCATTCCCCATTCCCAATTCCCGTTTCCCTCTCTCACCTTATCTCCTTACCTGCCCATCACCTCCCTCTGGTGCTCCTCCCCCTTTTCTTTCTTCTATAGTCTCCTGTCCTCTCCTATCAGATTCTCCCTTCTTCAGCCCTTTATCACTTTCACCAATCAACTTCTCAGCTCTTTACCCCTCCCCTTCCCAATTTCACCTATCACCTCCTATCTTGTATTTGTTCCTCCCCTTCACCTTCTTACTCTGACTTCTCATCTTTTTTCTCCAGTCCTGCACTGAGTTGGGGGTGATGTATTAGAATGGACGTAGGATTGGTTAACTAATAGAAAGCAGAGAGTTGAGATACATGGGTGTTACTCTGCTTGGCAATCAGTGGTGAATGGTGTGCCACAGGGATCAGTGCTGGGCCCGCAATTGTTCATGATACACTTTAACGATCTGGAAGAGGGGCCGAGTGTGGTGTGTCTAAGTTTGCTGATGATACTAAATTGAGCAGAAAATCAAATTGTGCAGAAGATATGGAGAGTCTGCAAAGAGATATGGATAAGTTAAGTGAGTGGGCAAGGGTCTGGCAGATGGAATACAATATTGGTAAATGCGAGGTCATCCACTTTGGAAGGAAAAATAGAAGAGATTATTATTTAAATAGTAAAAGATTGCAGCATGCTGCTGTGCAGAGGGACTTGGGGGTGCTTGTGTATGAATCGCAGAGGGTTGGTTTACAGGTACAGCAGGCTATCAAGAAGGCAAATGGAATGTTGGCCTTCATTGTTAGAGGGATTGAATTTAATAGCAGGGAGGTTACATTGCAACTGTACAGGGTACTGGTGAGGCCGCACCTGGAGTACTGCCTGGAGTTCTTGTCTCCTTACTTGAGGAAGGATATACTGGCTTTGGAGGCGGTGCAGAGGAGGTTCATCAAGTTGATTCCAGCGATGAGGGGGTTAGACTATGAGGAGAGATTGAGTCACCTGAGACTGTACTTGTTGGAATTCAGAAAAATTAGAAGAGATCTTATAGAAACATATAAAATTATAAAAGGGATAGGTAAGATAGAGGCAGGAAAATTGTTTCCACTGATAGGTGAGAATAGAACTAGGGGACATAGCCTCAAGATTCAGAGGAGTAGATTTAGGACGGAGATGAGGAGGAACTACTTTTCCCAGAGGGTGGTGAACCTGTGGAATTCCCAGCCTAATGAAGCAGTGGAGGCTACCTCAGTGAATATACTTAAGACAAGGTTGGATAGATTTTTGCATAGTAGGGGAGGTAAGTCCATGGCCAGATCAGCCATGATCTTATCGATTGGTGGAGCAGGCTCGACAGGCCAGATGGCCTACTCTTGCTCCTAATTCCTATATTCTTATGATGAAAGGTCTCGGCCTGAAACGTCGACGTTTACTCTTTTCCATAGATGCTGCCTGGCCTGCTGAGTTGCTTCAGCATTTTGAATGTGTTGCATGGATTTTCAGCATCTGCAGATTTACCCTTGTTTAAAAAAAAGTCATTGAGAAGATAAAGGTGGAATATGAAAGTAAGCTAGCCAATAATATTAAGGAGAATACCAGAAGTTTTTTCAGATGCATAAAGTGTAAAAGAGAGGTGAGAGTGGATATCTGACCACTGGGGAACAATGCAAGAGAGGTAGTAATGGGAGACAAGATAACGGCAGACGAACTGAATAAGTGTTTTGCATCATTTTTCACTGTGGAAGACACTAGCAATATGGTGGAATTCCAGGTGTCAGGGGTCATGAAGTGTGTGAAGTTACTATTACTAGGGAGAAGGTTCTTGGGAAAAGGAGAGGTCTGAAGGTGGATGTCACCTGGACCAGATGGTATACACCCCACAGTTCTGAAAGAGGTGGCTGAACGGATCATGGAGACATTAGTAATGAACTTTCAAGAATCAATTGATTTTGGACTGGTTCCGGAAGACTGGAAAATTGTAATTGTCACTTCACTCTTCAAGAACAGAGAGACAGAGGAAAGGAAATTATCACCTGGTTAGTCCGGCTTCAGTGGTTGGGAAGATATTGGAGTCAATTGTTAAGCATGTGGTTTTGGGGCACATGATCGAATAGGCCATAGTCAGCACTATTCCTCAAAGGAAAATCTTGCCTGACAAACTGTTGGAATTCTTTGAAGAAATAACAAACAGCATAGACAAAGGAAAATTGATTAACATTGTGTACTTGAAAATTCAGAAGGCCTTTGACAAAGAGCACTCATGAGGCTGCTTAACAAGCTACGAGCCCCTGTTATTACAGGAAAGTCTCTAGCATGGATAAAGCAATGGCTGATTGGCAGGAGGCAAAGAGTGGGAATAAAGGCATCCTTTTCTGACCGGCTGCCAGTGACTAGTGGTGATCCATAGGGGTCTGTGTTGAGACAGATTCTTTTTATGTTACATGTTAATGACTTTTATGAGGGAATTGTTGGCTTTGTTTCTGAGAAAGAATGTGCTGAAACTGGACAGGGTTCAAAGGAGGTTCACAAAAATGATTCCAGGATTGAATGGCTTGTCATATGAAGAGTGTTCAATGGATCTGGCCCTGTATTCACTAGAATTCAGAAGAATGAGGGGTGACCTCATTGAAACCTATCGAATGGTGAAAGGCCTTGAAAGAGAGGATGTTTCTTATGGTGAGAGAGTCAAAGACTAGAGGACACATCCTCCTTTTAGAATGGAGATGAGGAGGAATTTCTTTAGCCAGAGGGTGGTGAATCTGTGGAATTATTTGCCACAGACAGCTGTGGAGTCCAAGTCTTTATGTAGTTCTAAGGCAAAGGTCGATAGATTCTTGATTGGTCAGGACATGAAGGGATACGGGGAGAAGGCAGAGGGTTGAGGCTGAGAGAAAAATTGGATCAGCCATAATGAAATGGAAGAGAGACTCTGGGCCAGATGACCTAATTCTGCTCCTATATCTATGGTCTTATGCTCTTATGAGAAGAGGGCATGTCTTGTGTGGTGAGGATACTTAATGATAGATGCTGCATTCTGGAGGAAACACTTTTTGAAGATGTCATGGCTGGTGGGGAGGGATGTGTCCGTGCTGGAGCTAGCTGAGTTTACAACTCTCTGAAGCCTCTTTCAATCCTATGCATTGGAGCCTCCGTACCAGACGGTGACACAACCAGTCAGAATGCTCGCAGTGGTACATCCGGAGAAATATGCTCGAGGCTTTGATAAAGTACCAAATCTCCTCAAAGTCCTAATGAAGTCTAGCCACTAGTGTGCCTTCTCCATGCTTGTTTTGATGCGTTGGGCTTAAGATACATCCTCTGAGACATTGATGCCCAGGGACTTGAAGGTGCTCACCCTTTCCACTGCTGATCCCTCGCTGAGGACTGGAGTATGTTCTTCTGATTTCCCCTTCCTGAATCCACAATCAATCCTTTGGTCTTACTGACACTGAGTACAAAGTTGTTGCTGCAACATCACTGATCTAGCCAATCTCTCTCTCTCTCTTTCCTGTAAGACCATAAGATATAGGAACAGCATTGAACCATTTGGCCTATTCAGACTGCTTTTCCACTCTCCTGCCTTCTCCCTGTAACCTTTAACCTCTTTACCAATCAAGAACATATCTGTCTCTGCCGTAAATACACTCAATGACTTGGCTTCAACAGTCCTAAGTGGCAACGAATTCCACACATTCATCACCCTCTGGCTGAAGAAATTCCTACTCAACTCAGTTTTAAAGGGGTGTCTCTTCATTCTGAGGCTGTGCTGTCAGATTCTAGACTCTCCTACTAATGGAAATGTCTGTTCCACGTCCGCTCTATCCGGGCCTTTCAGTATCTGGTAGGTTTCAATTATATTCTCCATTTCCCTTCTGAACTCCATTAAGTAGAGGCTGAGGGACATCTAAAGCTCTTCATTCTTCGTTTCATTGAAGGATGGAGCAGGTTCAAATCTCTGATTGTCCTACTCCTGATATTATTTCTTATGTTTTTATGTTCATAAACTGATTTTGGATAAGCTTAACAATAATAAGTGGTGTTATAGTACATCAACAACAATTTATTCTGGTAACTGGAGATGACCTTAGACCCTTCTCTCTGCTTGCAGCTAGATAACAAAGTTAGAGTCAGTGAAGAAATATAATTTATCACAACAGCACAGGCTGTGACTTTGTTATTTCCCCTGTGAAGCATTTGAAAACAGCATGTTTAATATATTTTATTTTTGGCAATGTACTATTTGCTAATTTATAGGATATTGCACTTAAAACAAATGGCTTGAGAACAATTTATCCTGACATGGCCATCTTGGGATTGATTCAAAGCAGTGAACAGCTGAATTCATGGTAACAGCAATTTGAGCTGAGGGCAAGTTAGCTGTCAGAGGATTTGACTCAGTCGTCATGCTACAAGACTGCATCTTTAACCTCTTCCAATGGATGTTTGTCAGCCCACAGCAATTGTGCACACTTGCTGTTAGAGAGACAAGACAGGGTTAGATTTAAGGTAATTAAAACCCTTTCGTTTAGTGACTCAAACTGAATCAGTGAAATGATAGGGCGTATAGTGACTCACAAAGCATTTTGGAAGAAATAGGCTTAATAATAAAAAAATGTTATACGAGGAATTCTAAATAGCAACACCATTCCACCCCCCGCATGCTGGGCGTTAAAATCGTTGATCAGGCTGGTAGGAATCAGAGAATTTTGGACACAGTGCAGTAGAATTATCCAACAGCATAAGATAATTTTTAAACAACAGCAAATAGACTTATAATTTACAGTAGCACAGGCTGAAGTCTGTTATAACCAATATACAGTAATATTGCACCAGACAAATGAAGATTATTGTGGGTTTAATTCTTTTCTGTATAGGTTTTACTGATCTAATCTAAAATAGGCTTCACATACAACATTAATATACTGTATGCCATCACTTTTGCTGAAAATTAAGCGTGAACCAATGTTCACTGGGGTCATATATTACATTGATGTGTCTTAATTCCAAATATTAAGCTGATATTAAATAAAACATGGAACATAGAAGAGTACAGCACAAGAACAGGTTATTCGGCCTACAATGTTGTGCTGACCAGCTAAAGAGCAAGTCAAAACCGCAAAGACTAATTCCTCCTACCTACTCTATGCCCATATCCCCCCATCTTCCTTACATTCATGTGCCTATTCATGTGTCTCTTAAAAGCCTCTATTTTACTTGCCTCTACGACAATACCAGGCAGCACATTCCAGGCATCCATGACTGTTTGAGTAAAAAACATACCCCTCATATCCCCTTGAACCTACCCCCTCTCAGCTTCAGTGCATGACCTCTGGTATTAGATATTTAAATCCTGGGAAACAGATACTCCCGTCTACTCTCTCCGTGCCTCTCATAATCTTATAAACCTCTATCAGATCTCTCCTCAGCCTCTGATGCGCCAATGAAAACAGCCCAAGTTTGTCCAGCCTCTCATGATAGCACATGCTCTCTAAACCAGGCAGCATCCTGGTGAACCTCTTCTGCACCCTCTCCAAAGCCTCAACATCCTTCCTGTAGTGGGACAGACCAGAACTGTGCAATACTCTAGATGTTGCCTAACCAGATTTTTATAAAGTTTCAACATAACCTCTTGACTTTTGAACTCAATGACTTGACTAATAAAAGCAAGTCCATAAGCCTTCTAACCACCTTATTGACCTGGGTGGCCACTTTCAGGGAGCTATGAACTTGGATCCCAACATCTCTCTGCGAAGCAACACTGTTAAGGATCCTGCCCTTAACAGTATGCTGCCTCCTTGCATTTACCCTGCCAAGGTGCAAAGCCTCACATTTACCTGGGTTAAATTCCATCTGCCATTTCTCTGCCCATTTCTGCAACTGATCTATATCACGTTGTATTCTTTGCCTGTCTTCTACACTATCTGCAACTCCACCAGTCTTGGCATCATCCGTAGATTTACTAGTCCACTCATCTACATTTTCATCTAGGTCATTTATATGCATCACAAACAGCAAAGGTCCCAACACAGATCCCTGAAGAAAACCACTGTTGTTTAGGACTTTCACACGTTAAATGTATCAGCTTTGTCTAAGTTTAGCCCTTTGAGAAAACCGCTAAGGGATCAGACTTTAGACATTAAACCATCTCTAATACTTTAGCAAAGAAGTGATTCAAGGGGACATCAACAGTGCTCTTCAGTAGTGATTACTCACTGGTAATTTGTCCTCCATTACTCAGTGGGCTCTACCAGGTCACCTGATGGCTCTCTGCAGCCTTTATAAAAACGTGGACCAAAGTGCCAAATTCCCAGAGGACTGATGAGAGGCATCGCTTGTGGCTGGAATTAACTGGCACAAAGGAAAATAGATAGGGATTTCAGTCTCATGTCATTGTTGTTGGATTTCCCTAGTGCAATGTCCTTGATCCAACAATGTTCAGTTCCACTTGCAGCCCCTTGGATAACATCTCAGCAAAGAATATTACTACAGTAAAATTTATGTTACTTAATTGATAACTATTAATCATTGGAGAGTCCAATTTCCTCCTCTTTGTATTACTATTATCAAATTGCCTGCCATGACCATCTTACTAGAAACTATACCGCACACAAAAGAGTTGCGGCTATGAGATCAGATCAAAGGCTCCCTAGTCTGTGGTCAATGGTTAACATTTTGATTTCCCAAAATCTTACCACCACCTACAGGTCCTAGGATAGAAACATGAAGTTTGCACTTACCTAGATGGATGCAGCATTGAAAATATCCAAGGAGCTTGACACCATCTATGGAAAAGCCACCTCCTTAATTATCACGCAATACACCACTGAAGACTTCATTTCCTTGCTTCACTTAGGCAGCAGAGGCATGCTATTGATAAAATGCACTTCATAATGTACTGAGCCTTCAACTAGGATCTCTGCATTCCAACTTGGATACAGATCAATGTTCCATTATTTCCTCTAGCTATAATTGAGGACTCCCTATCAAACAGTAAAGCAGAAGTACATTATCCATTTAGTCTATTCATGGCCATCTGGGGATAAATAAGTGGTGGGCTTGGACTGAATTAAAAAAACAACCATTTTCCTTGTTCTGCAATGTTATATATGTTATTTAATAGTATAGAAATACTATAGAATGAAGTAAAAACCTTGAAGTAAAATGTTAGGATCACAAGGCTTTCATTTTGTGAGCAGTATTTTGCTAACCTTGTTGTTTTGTCATTGTACCTTCAACACCACTACGGCTCTAACAGCAATAACAAGGATAGACACCAGGCTTTTCTAACCTCTTCTTCCTTCAAAGTTCAATATAAATTTATTATCAAAATACATGTACGTATGATACCATATACTACCTTGAGATTCATTTTCTTGCAGGCATTCACAATGAAGAGGAAAAAAGAACTGCAATAGAATGTCACAAGGATCGTGATTTCTCATTTTCAGCAACCCACACTGTGGCAATTTTTTAAATACTCGGCAATCCATTCTACTGCTAGCTTCCTAAAGCAATAGTAATGGTCTGTCACTTGATTCTCTACTGCACAATTCCTTACGGGGAGACAATTTTTCTATATTCTTAACTGAAAGCACTTTTGTTACATCAGAATCCAAGCATAGTTTTCAAATGGCATGAGAATGCAGTGCAATATACTTCCAACAGTGATTAATTGAAACTAAATTGTGTTTGGTTCAAGCTTTACTTTCGCACTTATTTTACTTCCGAGTTTATGAAGTAATGCTGGAAGATGTTCACAGTTGATAACATCTTTGAAAACTACTGTTCTCAGAATATTAATTGTACATGAAATTTTTCACTTAGATCTTAAATTCCCTGTTATATAAACATGTCCTAATCAAAATAAGTAATAATTTTGGTAAGTTCTTTTTTAATAAGATATGGACATCACTGGCACAATTTTAATTTAGTACATAAACCTAACTGTTCTTGAACCGTAAAAGATCTTAAATGTCAACCACACTGGTGGATCAAGAGTGACATAGGCCAGATTGAATAAGGAGATTACACTCCTTTATTTGGTTTGCCTGTTCACCTGGTCGTTAATGCAAATATCTAATCAGTCAATCATGCGACAGCAACTCAATGCATAACAGCATGCAGAAGTGATCAAGAGGTTCAGTTGTTGTTCAGACCAAACACCAGAATGGCAAAGAAATGTGATCTAAGTGACTTTGACCATTGGTGCCAGATGGAGTGATTTGAGTATGCAAGAAACTGCTGATCTCCTGGGATTTTTACGCACAGCAGTCTCTAGAATTTACAGAGAATGGTGCGAGAAACAACAAACATCTGGCGAGTGCCAGTTCTGTGGGAAAAATGCCTCATTAATGAGAGAGGTCAGTGGAGAATAGCCAGAGTGGTCAAGCTGACAGGAAGGTGACAGTAATTCAAATAACCACATGTTACAACAGTGATGTGCAGAAGAGCATCTCTGGACACATCAACTGTTGAAGTGGATGGGCTACAGCAGCAGAAGACCATGAACATAAACTCAGTGACCACTTTATTAGGTCCAGAAGTTACCTTATAAAGTGACCACTGAGTGCACTTATACTAAAAACTATTAGTGAACCAGATGTATTTTTATTGCAAGTCATTAGTTTAATATTAACCATTTCTCCAGACTTATTAAATTATCAAAAATTAATTTCTTCTGAAGTATTGTTGAAACTTACATCCACTTATTTAGTTTAGTTATCAATGGATTAATTCATTAACTTAACTGTCCTCTTCAACAACAACTTGTTTCTTATTTGCCTGGTGATTTAGCATCAACAACCCAGGTCGGATATCTCGGAAAAAATTGGCTTCTCCATGTAGTTACACAGTTTGTTGTAACTACATACTTCCTATATTAGAATCACAGAGTCACAGAGAAATGCAGTACAGATACTACCTTTTGGCACATCCAGCCCATGCCAACCATGGTGCCTACCCAGCCAGTCTCAATTTCCTGCTTTCAGCCCAAGTCCCTCTAAGTCTTGCCCCTCCATGTACCTATCCATGTGCATTAACCTGCCTTAACCACTTCCTCTGGCAGCTCTATCATATACTCACCAGCTACTATCTGAAATGTTACCCCTCAGGTTTCTTTTAAATCATTCCCTTCTACCCCTAAATCCATGCTCCCTAGTTTTGGAATCTCCCCTACTCTGGGGAAAAGATGGTTACTATCCACCTTATCTATGTATCTCATAATATTAAACATTTCCATAAGAATCCCAATTATTCTCCAATGTTCCAAGGAATAAAAACCTAGTCTGGCCAATCTCACACTGTAAGACAGGAAATCATAGGCCAGTGGTTGGCAAAGGTTTTAAGGTACTTATAGGCACACAATAAAACAGGCCGAAGTCAGCATGGTTTCCTTCAGGGGAAGTCTTGTCTGACAAACCTGTTGGAATCCTTTGAGGAAATAACAACAGGATAGACAAAGGAGAGTCAGTGGATGTTGTTTACTTAGATTTTCTGAAGGTCTTTGTCTAGGTGGCACACATGAAGCTGCTAAACAAGAGAAGAGCCTATGGTATTCCAGGAAGGATACCAGCATGGATAGAAGATTTTCTGACTGGCAGAAAGCAAAGAGTGGGAATAAAGGGGGCATTTCCAGTGGCGTTCTGCAGGTGTTGTGTTGGAACTGCTTCTTTTCAATTTACATGTCAATGATCTGGATGACAGAATTGATGGCTTTATGGCCAAGATTGTGGATGATACAAAGATAGGTGGAGGAAACAGAAAGTCTGCAGAAGGACTTGGATGGATTAAGAGAATAAGCAAAAAGTGGCAGAAAGAATATAGTGTAGGGAAGTGTATGACCACACACTGTAGAAGGAATAAAGGCATAGACGACTTTCTAAATGTAGAGCAAATTCAGAAATCAGAGGTGCAAAGGGACTTGAAAGTTCTAGTGCAGGATTCTCTAAAGGTTAAGTTGCAGGTTGAGTTGGTAGTCGGGAAGGCAAATGCAATGCTATCATTCATTTCAAGAGGACAAGAGTATAAAAAAAAGGATATAATGCTAAGACAGTATAAGGCTTTTGTGAGACAACATCTGGAATATTATGAACAGTTTTGGGCCCCTTTTCAGCTGGCATTGCAGAAAGTCCAGGAGTTTATGAGAATGATCTAGGGAATGAAAGTGTTAATGCATTTAATGACTCTGGTCCTGTACTCACTGGAGTGCAGAAGATTGATGGGCAATCTCATTGAAACCTACCAAATAATTTGAAATGTCCATATAGAATGGATGCGGAGAGGGTGTTTCAAATAGTTAGAGGGTCTAGGACCAGAGGTCACAGTCTCAGGATAGAAGGACATCCCTTTAGAACAAAGGTGAGGCAGAATTTCTTTAGCCAGAGGGTGGTGAATCTGTAGAGTTCATTACCACAGGTGGCTGTGGAAGTCAAGTCATTGGGTATAGTTTATATTTAAAGCAGAGTTTCATTGGTTCTTGATTGGTAAGGGTGTCAAAAGTTATGAAAAGAAGGCAAGATAATGCATTGGAGAGGAAAAATGAAACAGCCAAGATCAAATAGCAGAGTAGCCTTGATAGGTTGAATGGCTTAGTTCTGCTCCTATGTCTTATTGTATCATAAATCTCTTCAACATTTTCTTTAGTTTAATCATGTCTTTCCTGTTAAAAGGTGACCAAAACTGTTCATAGTACTCCAAGTCTGTCCTTACCAGCGACTTATACAACTGCAACATAACGTCTCAACTCCTATACTCAGTGCCATAACTGATGAAGGCCAGTGTGCCAAATGCCTTTTTCACCACCCTGTCTACCTACCTTTCAATGAACTCTGTACTTATAGCTTTAGGTTCCTCCATTCCATTACACTCCCTACTGCCCTACCATTCATGGGTGGTTTGACTTTCCAAAGTGCATCACCTCTTTGCAAAATGTCAGCAATCCAAAACTATTTGATTGGCTGTAATGTGCTTTGGGATGTCCACTAGTAGATGCAAGAGTGATATAAAATGTAAGACGTTTTCTCTTCTTCCTCCCATCACTAAGAGGCTAGTAGAGCTCCAACAATCCAGCCACTGTGCACTCTTTGGAGAGCTAATCACTGAATGTGACAGCCATAGCTTTAATATTATACACTGTATTTTCTGAATCTCTGGTCAGATTATATAATAAGTATTTCCAGGAAAATTTGGACTAACTAGGACTTGAAATGCTATCCATACTATCCAAAACAGTGCACACCAATTTCAGCCAAAAGTGTTTTGCCATTTTGTGTCTTCTGCATTCCATATACTTTAACCCACTTTTTCCAGCAAGTAAAACACTATTGTAAATTTATGCCAAACATTCTAACCATTAGAGAGCAAGTAAGAGATTTCTCAAGTCATGGGCATTTTCTCAACAAAGTTTTAGATAATTTTTCATGGAAGCTGGCTAGAAGAACTCTTAATCTTGTACACCTGAAATTGTTCACTTGATGGTATACATGAGACCCTCTAAAGTGTTCCCCTCTTACTGAAAGAACATGTGTAGCTGCACTGAGTGGGGCAAGTGTAAATACCACCTCATGTTAGGAATCCAGGGGATCATCTTTTACCAGGTGTCTGTGCATACTTCCAGCTTCTGTTGCTTGACATTTCAGGACATGCAATTGATCCAAAAAAAAACTACCCACTTTCTTCTCCAGTGATAATTAAAGTGCAGCCATGACAATATTCGCAAATAGCTGGAGTATATTTTTAGATATTGTTAAAGATGATTGACATTGTTGAACATTATGGAGCAAGCAGGTAATCATTTCCTTGTTCTCATATACCTAGGTGACATCAGCATATGTGTTTGGATTCTCATCAAAGCAGTTTTTTCGGTTCTTTGACTTTCCCAGAATTTAAATTTATTCAAGCATAACCTAACCCAAGGAAGTCGTTCAACTAATAAAAGAAACATGTACCAAGTTTAAAAAAAATCATTTACAGTTATTAGAAGAATGCACTTCACAGACAAATTATTTTTTTCCATGTGGTATAAAGAAGTGAAAGAGTTTGTCTGCCTGCACATTCATTAAGGGAAAGAATTGAAAAGGGGCCTCTATTAATTATATCAGAACACAGCAGCATGACACTATCATTACTGTCAAACTTTGCATGCTTTTTCTTTAGTAATACTCAGCATTGAATACTTTTCTAAACACTGTATCTATTTGGACAGCTGTTGCTGTAGATAGGGTTATGGTCAGTAATAAAAAAAATCAACAGATCTTTCTGATTCAGTTGCCTTCCTTCCTTTAATACTTCTAAGCATTTATTCTGCTGTTTATCCTCAAACTCTTGATCTCTTCTTATATCCTATATCTACAGGCGGGATTTAGAATTAACAGCACTTTTGTGCAAAACCTGAACAAAGCACTCTCATATCGCTTTAAACACCTGACTATTCAGCAAATTAATTTAACCAATATGAACAATTGTTGTTTCCCTCCTGGTGACAAGTTTCAATCTGATGTGAAAAACAAGTTTGCACAGTTCCAATATTAATTTCCTTTCCTGACATCTGGTAGGTTCATAGGTAGGTAGGGAAGCTGAAGTGGTAGTTTCAAAGCTATTAATCAATTCAGCTCAGTTCCTGGTCTTTGTGAGAAATAATCTGAAAGATTGTGAAGAAAATCCACAAGACCTAAGAAATCTCCATTTTGTTTTTTGGTGCTTTGACTGTAACATTCTGGGCATAATACTACTCTTTAGATTCACCTAAATCATTGGATGGAACTCTGTGAAACAGCAAAGGTCTGAGTGTACCAGATTGATGGCATAGTACATTTGCAACTTTATGTCATGCATGGAGACCAGATATGAGTGAGTTCTCCAGCCACCAAGAGTCAAGATTCAATTTTATTTGCCATGTATACATTGAAATACACAGTGAAATGCGTCATTTGCATTAACAACCAACACACCTGATAGTGTTCTTGGGCAGCCCGCACGTTTTGCCACATACTCTGCTGCCAAGATAGCATGCCCCAGAACAAGTCCTCAAGTACAGGAGGAGATCTCTGAATGTTGTTATAAGAAGATGAGAAGATGAGATGCAGTGATAACAGGAATTAAGATGTAGCCATAGTGTTTCCCTCCACTGAGCCAATGCACCTTCCAGTTACGTGTAGTTTTCTGAATGAGAGAGGGAAGTATAGTAGTGAATGAAGCATAACTTTCCTGGCTGATGTGGCTGTCATGGTTGAGTTATTGATAACATGTACAAATGGTGAGGTAGTGGGGGGCATATGAATGTCATGGGTGAGCCCTGCTTGACAGAGTTTGTTATGATGATGTTTCTGGGTGTTGTGCAGGAGCTGAAATGGAAGGTGGGATTGCAATAAAATACATCCACCTTGACTACTTGCATAAGGTCCTTGAACCTCTTTCAGCACTACATCCAGGCTCTCGGGGCTTGAACCCTGGCCAAGACTTACCCCATTAATGCCTGCCTCCCCTTTGGAGAGTTTGGCTGGATAGTTTCCTGGATTCCTACAATCATCTATTTTCCTCTCAACTTTCCGCACCCCCTGCACAGCAGTGGAAAACTACATGACATCTGTTGTCCTGATGAAGGGTCTCGGCCTGAAACGTCGACTGTACCTCTTCCTAGAGATGCTGCCTGGCCTGCTGCGTTCACCAGCAACTTTGGTGTGTGTTGCTTGAATTTCCAGCATCTGCAGAATTCCTGTTGTTGGCATCTGTTGTGTAGTATTGGCTCTCTCAATTCATTCTCATGTAGAACACCTGCCAGCATCTGTTGTGCCCATAAGTCACTTCCCTTTAAGAAATGCAGACTGGCTAGAAACTGGGTCCCACTGCTAAGATGATAATCCAAAGAAACTTTGCCAAATGCAGGTAATGTGTAAGTGAGTAGGCAGCATGAAGTTGTTTGTCCTTATACACTGGAAGCAAAAGAGACCTCCACCTCTGCACCCATTTTCAGGGACAATTTAATTTCCTTCCCCATTAGATTAAGTATAACTATATTCATTTTGTGACAATGTCTTTTAAAACACGGGATTGATAAACTCCTACATTTTCAATTATATATTCATTTAGTTCATGGCAAGACACTGGTATTTTCAATCATAGTATCGCAACAGCACAGAAACTTTACAACAAAGCAAAAATTAGTCGGAAGATAGGGAATTGGGAAGTTTTTTAAAAACCTACGGAGAGCAACTAGCAAATCATTAGAAGGGAGGAAATGAAATATGAAAGCAAGCTAGCAAATAATATCAAAGTGGATAGCAAAAGTTTTTTCAAGTATGTTAAAAATAAAAGAGAAATGAGAATGGATATAGGACCGCTAGAAAATGAGTCAGGAGAAATAATAATTGGGGACAAGGAGATGGCTGATGAACTAAATGAGTATTTTGTGTTAGTCTTCACTGTGGATGACACTAGCAGTATGCCTGATGATGTAGTGTGTGAAGGAAGAGAAGTAGGTTCAGTTACTGTTACAAGTTAGAAGGTGCTTAAAAGGTTAAAAGACCTAAAGTACATAAGTCACTCAGACCAGATGAACTGCACCCTAGGGTTCTGAAAGAGGTAGAATTAGATATTATGGTAGCAATAGAAATGATCTTTCAAAAATCATTGGACTCTGGCATGGTGCCAGAGGACTGGAAAATTGCAAACGTTACTCCACTCTTTAAGAAAAGCGGAAGGCAGCAGAAAGGAAATTATAGACCAGTTAGCCTGACCTCAGTGGTTGGGAAGATGTCAGAGTCAATTGTTAACGATGAGGTGATGAAGTATTTGGTGACACAGGACAAGATAATACAAAGTCAGCATGGTTTCCTTTAGGGAAAATCCTGCCTGATGAACCTGTTGGAATTCTTTGAAGGGATTACAAGTAGGATAGATAAAGGGGATGTAGTGGATGTTGTATATTTGGACTTTCAGAAGGCCTTTAACAAGGTGCCACACATGAGGCTGCTTACCAAGTTAAGAGCCCATGATATTACTGGAAAGTTACTAACATGGTTAGAGCTTTGGCTGATTGGTAGGAGGTAGCAAGTGGGAATAAAAGGATCCTTTTCTGGTTGGCTACCAGTGACTAGTGGTATTCCACAGGGGTCCGTGTTGGAACCGCTTCTTCTTATGCTGTATATGAATGATTTAGATGATGGAGTAGATGGCTTTATTGCCAAATGGAGAATCCAATTGCACAAGGAAATATTGAGGGCAAGGTCTAGGAACTTAATGATTAGTTTTGAGGGGATGATGGTATTGAATTCTGAGCTGTAGTCAATGAAGGGCATGCAGATGTATGCACCTTTGCTGTCCAGATGTTTCAGGGTTGAGTGAAGAGCCAGTGAGATGACATCTGCCGTGGACCTGTTGGTTTAGTCGGCAATTTGGATGGGTTCTCAGGCAGGAATTGATATGTTTCATCACCAACCTCTTAAAACACTTCATCACAGTGGATGCAAGTGCTACTGGACAACAGTCATTGAGGTAGGTCACCACATTCTTCTTGGGCTCTGGTATAATTGAAACATAGAAACATAGAAAACCTACAGCGCAATACAGGCCCTTTGGCCCACAAAGCTGTGTTGAATATGTATTTACCTTAGAAATTACCTAGGGTTACCCATAGCCCTCTATTTTTCTGAGTTCCATGTACTTGTCCAGGAGTCTCTTAAAAGACCCTATCATATCCACCTCCACCACCATCGCTGGCAGCCCATTCCACGCACTCACCACTCTCTGCGTTAAAAAAAAAATTACCCCTGACATCTCCTCTGTTCCTACTTCCAAGACTGCTTGAAGCAGGTGAATACCTCAGTGTACCAATACGAGAGGTTAAAGATCTCAGTGAACACTCCAGCCAGTTGATCAGGATAGGGCTTTAGTACTTGGCCAGGTACTCCATCTGGGTGGGATGCTTTTTGTCAACTTACCCTCCTAAAGGCAGTTAGTGTGTTAGCCTCAGAAACTGAAATCATAGGATCATCAGAGGCTGTGGGAGTTTGTGATGGTTCCTCCATATTTTGATGGTCAAAGCAAGCATAGAGAGCATTGAGCTCATTTGGAAATGAAGCCCTGCTGTTAGCTATGTTGCTGGATTTAAAAGATGTCACAGTATTCAAGCCCTGCAACAACTGTTGAGAATCCTTTGTTCATTCGGCTTTAATCTGGAATTGCCACTTCACCCGTGAGATGGCTTTCTGGGGATTGTACCTGGACCTCTTGTAAATTTCTTGGTCACCAGACTTGAATGCCTCTGATCTGGCCCTCAGCAGATTGTGGATCTCATGGTTCATTCAGGGCTTCTGGTTGGGGAAAACTCTGATTCCAAAATCTTTAAAATATAGTACCATGGAAACCTAATGCCCTTCCACCAAAGGTACCCACGGCCCCAGACTGAATCAATTATTACAGAAAATTTCCATTAATGATGCCAGGGAGTCAGTCAAAACTGAAAAAAAATCTTTTCCAGGTTAAGTGCATCAACAAGTTAATATTTAGAATTATCTAATTTATGAAGTATTTGAAAACTGGTAAATTTTTCTGTGCAAGAAGAAAAAATATACTTGAATCACTCAGTACATGTGAAAGGAGAATCGGGGTTAACTTTTCCCCAAATTTCATCAGAATTGTTTCTGCTAATATTTTTCAGTTAGTTAAAAATATTTCTTGATCATTAAGAATGATAGCCTGGTGTGGTTTTATTAACATGGCTGAAAATGTATTCATCACTAAAAATAGATTTTTAATTTGTCCATACATTAAAAATGTTTATATTTCCATGATGAACACATTTTCAGGTATGCTACAATAAACATGCATGCTTTTCAGTGTTAAATACAATAAAGAATATTTTAACACAAGGGAAATATTCTCAATTTCCTTTCTAAGACACGGTCTGATTGGACAATTTAACATTGTGATTATAAAAATAAGCCTGAGCAGAAATTTGAAACACCAATTTGATCTGAATTCCAAAGCAATTTTAATACAATTTGCCCAATCTTACTGTGTTGCAAATTAACAAATTGCAACAAAATTTATAAATATGGATTGGATGATATGGAAATAAATATAAAATGTAAATTCTAAACATATGAGAATGGAAAAAATGAATGAAAAAAATCAACAACAATCAAGAAACTCATAGAGTCATAGAAGAGTACAGCACAGAAGCAAACCCTTCAGCCCATCTAGTCTGTGCTGAAACTGCCTGGCCACATCAACCTGAACCCGGACCACACCACTCCATACCTCTCCCATCCATCTATCCAAACTTCTCTTAAATGTTTAAATTGAGCTTGCATGCACCACTTGCATTGGCAGCTTGTTCCACACTCTCACCACCCCTCTGAGCGGAGAAGGTCTCCTCATGTTCCCCTTAAACTTATCACCTTTCACCCTTAACCCATGACCCCTAGTTGTATTCCCACCCAACCTCAGTAGAAAAAGCCTGCTTGCATTCTTGTTTGCTTCCTTGGCTCTGTTAAGGATACCCAGATCATCATGTCCAATATCTAAGATCTATGTGAATAACACTGCAAATTTTGTTATGATCTGAAAAATAAAACATTTTCTGACATAGTAATCCAAGTAAATTGCAGAATAATTAAACCTAAGTAGCATTACTGTAGGCAGACTGTACTCCTTTCATATAGAAATTGTACAGATTTATTTATAAATGAACAATTATTGATATATACACAGAAATGTGGACTCAGAATAAATAATAAGCTGCTCTGCAACCCCACAACCGTTGGCAATGAGTCAAATTTGATCTCTTCCATTGCCCTTTCTCTGCATTAATTTGGATTAGGAAACTGACAGAGCCTTTTTCAATCACAGCAGAACTTGTTAAGAGTATTAATCAGTGGAAAGGTCAACAGCAACATATTGAGTACAATATATTGATCCTGTGGGTCAATAAAGTTCACTGTAAGCTTAGTCGGGATGTCTTCTTGCTTTGTATATGGACTGCATAAAATGACCAGATGCTAACGGACAGCATGGTCCTGAGCTTTGTTAACATGAAAGGATAAATTAAACTTAAACGTCAGTTTCTACTAAATTGACAAATCTACCAGTCAATATTAACAAGTTCAGTAAACAGCTGAAGGAAATACATAATGTACACTATTTTGTTGTTATTCATATATAATACATTTTTTAGTAAAAATGCATAATTTCTGGTGATATAGAGTGCAAAAACTTGTAAAATAATTAAAATATTATTCAGAAATTATGCATCACAGATTATGGAGCAGATATTGAATAACTCATTAAAATATGCACCGAAGTTGCATTGCATTGTGGACTTGTTGTAGTTTTTCCTTGGGGCTTTGCTGTTGCATAACCATGCCTACTCTTCATGCATGGACACCTCTTACAAATGGCCAGTCATAATCTTTTCATCACTGCCTCTCAGACGTGTTCTGCATCTATTGAAACTGACCAGCACCTAATTGGTGTCCTGAATATGTCTCCTAAAGTGTGCACCGACTGCAGCCATGGCTGATATTCACTGTCAGGCTCAGGGAGTACTGACAACGTAGCTTAGATCTGGGGATTCCTTCTCACTGAGGCTAGATATGGTGATGCGGGTATCTTGTATGGAATGAAAAAAGCTAACAAAGGTCAAAAATGGGGCACGAATAGGAGGAGGAGAGATCAATGTTCTCAGTGACACCTTCAGAACCAGATTCCCAGCACCAAGCACAGTTTATGTGTAGTCACGCTCAATAAAAGTACCATGAAATCCCATCTGCCACTAACAGGACTTAAGAAAAAACTCTAGCATGAGCACATATGTCTCACAGCTGCCACATACTGCACATTATTGATCACATAATACACATAGGCTCTTCAACACATTCACTTGATGCTTTTTTCTCCCTTGTGTAGGAGGAAATGGCATGCAGGCTGTTTGGGTGGAGGTCTTATGACATGCACAAGCTGTGCTGTCCAGCAGATCGAGTTCTAGTGGTCATCAGTGCAGCTTGTACAGAGACAGTGAGCCACAGAGATATGGAGATCATGGCTGATGTTACTGTGATCCATAGTAATTCCATTTCAACTTCACCCCTCAGTCTCTTCAGCCCTATAGTTGTGTCTGCCCCTCTCCTCAGCATTATCACACCTCAGCCCTTTTCATATTTTGGAGAATCAAAGAATACTTACTGTCTCTCTGGCTCTGGTCACATTGTCCTTACAGCACGACCAGTAACCCAGAATGTAACCAGAAGCACAGTTCTTTGTCAGCTAATATCTACCTATCCATTTTCATATCATAGCTTCCACTCCCCACCCTTTTCTGCTTTCTGTATTGTCCATTCCTTCTGTGAGTCCTTGGTTTGCATTCCTGGCCACACACCTCTCTGTGAACCCTGACACTTTCCCTGCAACACTCGTCCTCATGCCTCCTCCTTCGCCACCATCCGTGATCCTTACAGAGCCTTCCAGATGAGGCAAAGGTTCACCTGAACCTCCTCCAACCTTGCCTGCAGCATTTGGTGTGCATGATAAGGCTTGCTCTACATTGTTGAGACCAGGTGTAGACTAGGTGACCATTTTGTGGAACACCTGCACTCTGTCTACAATAGGCACAACTAGCAGAGCCACTGCCTCAAGGTGCCAGCCCTTGGCTGTTGCCTCTGTGGATTTTGAACATCCTCCCTTTGATTGTGTGTGTTTCCTCCAGATGTTCAACTTTCCTCCAATATTCCAAAAGCCTGTAGATTAGTAGGTTAATTGGCTTAACTATCTTATAAGACTGTCAACTGTCTTATTTGGCAGGTGAATGTAAAATCTGTGGTAAGGTTTTAAGAAATTGTGAGAAAAATAGAAATGTTGGGTTAGTGTGAATGGGTGTTTGATGGTTGGTGTGCATTTGGTTTCTGAATTATACCTATCTATGGCTCTCTGTCTCAGAAACTGTTGGACTGCTGGGGACTGGTCTCCTGGCCAGAGTCCTTTCCTTTATCCTCCTACAATCTTATGTACAAGGGAGGTCTTGCCCTTGAACTCTCCTCGTTTGTCCTGCATCTAATTCAGGACCAACTAAAGTTTCAAAGAAAAATTCTCACAGCTGTCCTGAGGCCCTGCAGCTCCTCACATCCCTGTGGCTGCTCTGACTGACTCCCAAGAAAAGTAATTTAACCCTTTCAATAGTGCAGGTGCATGACACCCGACATGCTTATTGTACCACATGACTCATTCTCGGGGGAATCACTTACGGTTTGCACAAGCATTTAAGACTCCTTTGTAAACCCCGCTTGCTTCACATGTGTATGTGATAGGTTTACACATCCGTGCGATTGAAAATTGTACAGAATGTTCCTTCAGTACCATTTGCCTATAGCAACTAGTTTTAAATTCAATTTCACAATTCAGCACAGTAGCACATTTGGTATGCAATTAGATTTTTTTGTTCATTTTAAACTACAATAAAAAATGTCTGGTTACAACTTTAAAATAATCAGTCATGAAGTTCTATATTTACGGTATATTGAAATCACTTGAATATTGTTCTTGCATTAACTATACCACAAGAAGCACTCAAATGGATTAATCTCCTATAATTCACCACTTGCCATTTATTATCCCATCTACAATCAATGCTTTTCATGTAATGCAAGACTGCAAAATATTCTTCAGAGATAAATGCACTAAGAAAGTATAATAAGGCAATTGTGAACTCTTCACAAGAAAAGAAAATGAATCAAAGATTCACTTTATCTTTGATTTAACAATCTGGGAATTACTTTAAAATATGAAATGTGTGATCAATTAAAATAATTACAGATAATTTTTATCTTTTCCCCAGTCCGATATGGATCCAGGCAAGTGTTAATGTAGAACCAAGAAAATGCACAACAGCTTTACTTGTATTTACCAAGCTGGTCATTAATAGAGAATTATGTTAAATTAAACAATAATTTATTCCCAATGCAACATTCTATTATCTCTCTATTAAGGCATTTTCAGATTGCGATGACTCTAATATTGTTACAGTAGTACCAGACAAATTGACATGAGGGATCATAGGTAATTATACCAGCCTAATTACTTATATACTTTAAGATCAGGAGGCTTTATTAGTAGAAATGGGATTGGATAAACTGTACTATGAGTAATTAAAGCATTGGATTTCACTTCTTACTGCCATACCACAAAGACACAATAGATGAAACAAAGACCCAGGATGCAAGCAATATCTATAATAAGTGATCAATTAGCTGTGCCATATCAAGAAGAAATTATTTTTTGTATTCTGGATGAATGAAAAATATTTAAGAAACATCCATCTAAGCATAATCCTATTAATATTTACATTTTTTTCAGCTAAAACTCAAAATTGAAGATTTGCTTCCAGTCTATTTCAATGGGTTCTGACATCACTAATAACCAGCAGACTCTGCCATAGATGGAGAGCAGTTGCTTGATGAGACAAGTAGAAGGGAATTTTGAGAGACTACTGCTGTCAAATAGAAAATTATTTAAATCAAGAAAGTTTAGGATTTACCTCTTTATTCAATATCTTTGCAGATAAGCTAAAAAAAAAGACATGTCACACTTTGCCAGCAAAAGTATTCAGTCACAAAGGCACAGCTTATCAGCTGCAAGGGGACCTCTACATTCTTGTTGGACTGGCTCACAGTCAGCTTGAAGAAGATCTAATCAGCTTTTTTTGTTGCAAAGAACTTGGTCATCTTATCAGTGGATCTGCAGGACTGCCACCAAAATGCCACTCCTTTCTCTCCTCATGAGAAATGAACAGCACTTTTTCTGAGAGGGTGGAGGAGCAACATCTCATATTCCATCTGGGTAGCCTCCAACCTGATGCCATGAACATCTCTAAACTCCAGTAATTTTCCCCCACCCTCCTACCACTCCCAGCATCTTGCAGCAACTGCTGCTCTGACAACTTCTGCTACTAATGCTTCCACTCTCGTGCACAGACCAGCGCTGACTCCCACGGCAGTACAGGAACCGAGTATTCCACCACAAGGCAGATATTCTGGTGATCCTAATGATTGCAGGAATTTTATTACCCAATGCGAGCTGACATTCCAAGCCCAGCCTGGTTGTTTTGGTGACGATGCGCAAAAACTGGCGTACATGGTCAATCTTCTTGACGGACATCCACTCAGCCTGTTTAACGCTTTACGGGAGCAAGGATACCCCACAGCCCAGTTCTGACATTTCGTGGCAGGGTTAAGGAAGGATTTTCGTCTTCCAGTACGGAGTCAGGAGGCTGCCCACAGACTCTTGGACCTGCGCCAAGGCAGAGGTACGGTGAGAGCCTATGCAGTTAAATTCCGTACCCTTGCAGTAGAGACGGGCTGCAATGAGAGATCTCTCATCACTGCCTTCCAGCGTGGACTGAACACGGCACGAGATCACTGTCCGGGATGTGCAGGATAGTCTGGATGACCTGATTAATCTGGCTATTCAAGTTGACGACCGGGTAACTGAGTGGTGCAGGGAAAGAATGTTTCTTTCCTCGCCCTCTCCCCCTCCCTCACCACCCAGCACCCAGCCCACGGAGGAGCCTATGCAAGTGGGGCACATGCGCCTATCTCAGGAGGAACGAGAGTGGTGCCGGAGAACAGGTTCCTGCCTCTGCTGTGGTGATCCAGGACACTTCCGAGCAGCATGTTCCAAGCGTCCAGTAAAAGAGAATACCCGTCAGCAGGGAGGGGAATCCTGATGGGTCGGTTCTCTCTTCAGTCAGCTTCCCCTGACTCTGTAATGTTCACAACTTCCTTGTCACGGAGGTCTCAGACCTATGAGGCTGTCTACAAGAAGGGTCAGAGCCGTCTCTATGTCCTGAGGAGACTGAGGTCCTTTAACATCTGCCGGACAATGCTGAGGATGGTCTACAAGTCTGTGGTGGCCAGTGTTATCATGTTTGCTGTTGTGTGCTGGGGCAGCAGGCTGAGGGTAGCAGACACCAACAGAATCAACAAACTCATTCGTAAGGCCAGTGATGTTGTGGGGATGGAACTGGACTCTCTCATGGTGGTGTCTGAAAAGAGGATGCTGTCTAAGTTGTATGCCATCTTGGACAATATCTCCCACCCACTACATAATGTACTGGGTGGGCATAGGAGTACATTCATCCAGAGACTCATTCCACCGAGATGCAACACAGAGCGTCATAGGAAGTCATTCCTGCCTGTGGCCATCAAACTTTACAACTCCTCCCTTGGAGGGTCAGACATCCTGAGCCAATAGGCTGGTCCTGGACTTATTTCATAATTTACTGGCATAATTTACATAGTACTATTTAACTATTTATGGTTTTATTACTATTTATTATTTATGGTGCAACTGTAATGAAAACCAATTTCCCCCGGGATCAATAAAGTATGACTATGACTATGGCTATGACTATGAACTTAAGGCGTTTATCGACTCTGGTGCAGCCGGGAATCTCATGGACATCTCTCTTGCTCAAAGGTGGGGTGTTCTGACTCAGGAATTAAAAGAAAAGGTCAATGTCAAGGCGTTGGATGGTCAACCTCTGGAAACCCACCAGATCTGCCTTTCCACCCAGCCCCTCCAACTGGTGCTCGAAGGCAACCATCATGAGGAAATATCTTTCTATCTGGTTAATTCACCTGAGCTGCTACTACTTGACCCTACTTGGTCTCCCCTAGTTATCCCGACATAACCCACGGATCGATTGGTTTCTGAAGGTACTCCAAGAGTGGAGACCGGCATGCCTGTTTACCTGTCTGGGTCCAGCTCAAGCTCCATTCCATGAATCCCCTCCTGTGTCAGCTCAGGATGTGGACCTGTCTGGGATTCCGGCTGAATATGCAGATCTCCTTGAGGTTTTCAGTAAAAGAAAGGCCACCACCCTGCCCCCACACCGGCCATACGACTGTGCCATTGACTTCCTACCTGGCACTAGTCCTCCCCGGGGCCGGCTCTTTTCACTCTCTCATCCTGAAACGGCGGCCATGGAGTAATACATCAAGGAGGCATTAAGCATGGAGTTTACCCGTCCGTCAACCTCGCCGGCAGGAGCGGGCTTCTTTATTGTGAGCAAGAAAGATGGCAAGTTCTTTCCCTGTATCAATTATTGGCCCCTGAACAACATCACTGTGAAGAACCACTACCCTCTTCCCTTCCTGGCGTCTGCGTTTGAACATCTCCAGGGAGCAACCATATTTTCCAAAATTGATCTGCGCAAAGCCTATGATCTGATTTGCATAAGAGAAGGGGATGAGTGGAAAATGGCTTTCAACACCTCTAACGGCCACTATGAATACCGGGTGATGCCTTTTGGTCTGGAAAACACCCCCACTGTATTCCAGGCCTTGGTTAATGATGTGCTCAGGGACACGTTGAACCAGTTTGTGTTTTGTATTTAGATGCGCCTAGAGAGGGGGGCCCTGTCATAACCACGAATTCGGCAGCGCAGTAGATACGGCAATTGCGCTCGTGAATATGCACTTGTCAGCTAATTATTATTTAATTGTGATAGTACTTAACTCCATACTTGTCATTGTAGTGCCTGTCAAGACTTGGACAGAGCACAGCAATGCTTCGCTGCCTGCTTGCATTCGGCCTTGCCTGAGAAATTGGACTATTGAGTCAACTGACTCTGAAGGCGAGCAGTATTCGTTTAATATTTAGATGTTCTTTTCAGCTGCAGTGTAGGCTTCATTTTCCATTTGAGAGTTTTAGTTAATGGCCCTGTTTGGCCTGGCGTTTATTGTTTTATTTTCACCCTTTAACACTGTTCACATTAAAGTTTGTGAACTATCAACTCGCTTCAGTGTCTCTCATTCTGTACTTGGGCCATATCCGAATCAGGTGACAATAAGGTATTGCTCCTCCACCCTGAGGGTGGCCTTATTGTGGCACAAGGGGAGGGCATGGACCGACATGTTGGAACGTGAATGGGAATTAAAATGTTTGGCCACTAGGAGTTTCTGCTTTTGGCGGCTGGAGCGGAGGTGCTCAACAAAGTTGTTCCCCATTTTACTATGCCTCTCACCAAGATAGAGGAGGCTGCATCAGGAACACTCGACACAACAGATGACCCCAGCAGATCTGCAGGTGAAGTGTTGCCTCATCTGGAAGGACTGTTTGGGGCCCTGAATGGAGGTGAGGGAGGAAGTGAATGGGCAGGTGTAGCATTTTGGCTGCTTGTAGGGATAAATGCTGTGAGGGAGATCAGTGAGGAGGGATGAATGGACAAGGGAATCAAAGAGGGAGCAATATCTGCAGAAAGCAGGGAGAGGGGGGCAGGTAAAGATATGTTTAGTGGTAGGATCCCTTTAGAGATGGCGGAAATTGCAGAGAATGGTTTGTTGGATGTGGAGGCTCATGGGTGTAAGGTAAGGACAAGAGGAACTTTATCACTGTTAAGGCAGCGGGAAGATATCCTGGATAGGAAAGTCGCATCCTGGAAACAGGTGTGGTGGAGACAAAGGAACTGAGAAAAGGGAATAACATTTTTACGGGAGACATAGTGGGAAAAGTCTTCACTATACCTCGGTACATGATATAATAATAATGAACCAATTTACACTTGTGGTCCACAGATTTAGAGTGTTGGGTTTTCAAAAGTAAGTCCAATAAGCTGCCAATGTTGTTCCAGTGATTTGTACTGGCTTGTCATCACATTAATGAGTCCTTCTGCTGAAAACAGATTAGTTTCAAGAGTGCCGAAAGGCATTATTACATGGATAACTCCTGCCATCAGTGGCATACCACAATATAATTCAAGTAACCTACAGATTACAGCTCACAGCCTAGAAATTCTCTGAGGTATCAAGAAAAATGGTTGGGAGGAGTTTGGGCTATTTTGCATTGACCTGTAGGGACCAGGGGAATACTGAGAGATTACCATCTTACCTTTAATCATGTCAGCAAACACATTTTAATATTTTAGAAATCTATTCAAGCACTATAGTTTCCCCTTTTCAGATTTTTCCAGTTGTAATAAAAGAGAAAACTGATTTGAGAAACATTTAAATTAAAATGATTTATGTCTTTTATCAAGACCTTCATAGAAGCAGATCTATGAAATGAATAACTTTGAAATATCCTCAGTTTCAGCAGGCTGGTCACATTTTTAATAAAGTCAGTTTAATTTCACGTTAAATGTCTGAGACTTTTGACAACATCACAGAAAGGAATCTAGCAAATACTGATCACCCTCTCCTAAGAGGTCCTTTATCTTTTTATATCCTTTCACAGAATAATAAGAGAAAAAATTTGATTTAAAGAAGGGATTAATGGAAAAACTTGCATTCAAATACTTTAGCAATGTCTATGAATTTATTTTACATACCTCAAAAATGCAGGACTCCATATATCATCTACTAATATAGTCATATTCTTTTTGATACTGAGAAACCTTTTGAGCATTGAGAGATTAGCGTAGCTGGTAGCTGCTTCAAGTTACTGGGTATCAAGATCTCCGAAGGTCTGCCTTGGGCCCAACATATAGATGCAATCATGAAAAAGGCATGGTAGCGGTGTTCTTCATTAGGAGTTTGAGAAGAGTTGGTATGTCACTAAAGACTTGCAAATTTCTACAGATGCACCATGGAGAGCATTCTGACTGATTGCATCACCACTTGGTATGGAGGCCCCAATTCACAGGATTGAAAAAAGCTGCAGAGGGTTTTCGACTTAGACAACTCCATGATGGGCAGAAGCCTCCTCACTACCAAGGACATCTTCAAAAGGCAGTGCCTCAAGAAAGTAGCATCCATCATAAAGAACCTGCACATTACATGCCCTCTTCTCATTATTACCATCAGGGAGGAGGTAGAACAGCCTGAAGACACACACTCAGCGTTTTTGGAACAACTTCTTTCTCTTTGTCATCAGATTTCTGAATGATCCATGAACCCATGAACATTACCTCCCTACACCATTTATTTACGTATTTATTTCTGTTGTAACTTACTGCACTTTGTTATGCCTTGCGATGTACTGCAAATGCAAAAACAACAATTTTCACAGCATCCGGCTAGTCAGTAATAATAAACTTGACTCTGACCTATTGAGTATGATAATAATATACAGGTGTTCCCCGCTTTTCGAACGTTCGCTTACGAAACCTCACTGTTACGAAAGACCTACATTAGTATCCTGTTTTCGCTTTCAGAAGGTGTTTTCACTGTTACGAAAAAAAATCAGCGCGCGATAAAAGGCAGAGCGCGCACCAAGCCGCCACTCTCCCCTGGATACGGAACTGCAATCTTGCCAGCATTGCTTTAACACGAGCCTGTGAGCAATCGTTTGCAAGGTGAGTTCTATGGTGTCGGAAAAGCCTGAAAGAGCTCGTAAGGCTGTTACACTTAGCGTAAAACTAGACATAATTAAGCGTTTTGATCATGGTGAACGAAGTAAGGACACTGTGAGTTTGGCTTGTGGAAGCTGACGAAGATGATGTTGAAGAGGTTTTGGCATCCCATGACCAAGAACTGACAGATGAAGAGCTGATGCAATTGGAAGAATAAAGGATAACAATCGAAACCGAATGAGTAATGATAAAGTACGAATTTAATTTTGAAAGGGTACATCGGTTTAGGGGATATTTGCAGGATGATTTGAGTCCTTACAAAGAACTGTGTGATAGAAAAATGCGCGAGGCTCAGCAGTCAAGCAAACCTTCCACATCAGCCACAGCAGACAACAAACCTCGACCTTCGACATTGAGGCGGGCAGAGATAGAAGAAGATGACCTACCTGCTCTAATGGAAACAGATGACGAGATGACATCCCAGTGTCCCACCACCCCAACCCCCAGGCCACGGACAGATACCCATTCGCGGAGAATGCAACGGTAGCCCGGAGGCACACAGCACGTCTTTAAGAAAAAATCCGAAATAAACGTGCTAATTAATTAAGTGTCACCTGACACGTAATTGTCGGCCCAGATTAGAGGCGATGCAATCGGCAATCGGCACTGATCTGGGCCGACAATTACGTGCCGGGCAGCACCTAATTAATTAGCACGTTTATTTCGGCTTTTTTCTTAAAGATGTGCTGTGTACCTCCCAGCTACCGGTGGACTCCTGCGTGCTTCGCGGCAATGTATCGGTCGGCGGCCCGGAGGGTGGAGGCCACTGTACCACCCAGCCTGAGATGACTCAGCCTAACACACCATCATCAGTGTGCTCGGTGTCTTCCCAATTCCGGTAAGTGATACTACACTGTACATACATTATTTCTACTTTATATCGGCTGTGTATTTTTATGTGTTATTTGGTGTGATTTGGCAGCTTCATAGCTTAAAGGTTACTGGAGAGAGTGTTTTTGCCGACGGCGCTTACGTGAGATTTTCTGCCGACGGCGCTTACGTGAGATTTTCGCTATGGAGAACAGTGCAGTAATGATTGTGGAAAAGTATTTCTACTTTATATAGGCTGTGTGTTTATCATATCATTCCTGCTTTTACTATGTTACTGTTATTTTAGGTTTTATGTGTTATTTGGCATGATTTGGTAGGTTATTTTTGGGTCTGCGAACGCTCACAAATTTTCCCATATAAATAAATGGTAATTGCTCCTTCGCTTTATGACATTTCGGCTTATGGACCGTTTCATAGGAACGCTCTATCTTCGGATGGTGGGGGAAACCTGTATATAAAATATTGCAACTCAGGTTGCAGAAGTGCTAGATGTTTGCTAAAATAACTACCATAAGAAACATATATATTCAAACCTGCTTGTTAAGCAGCCTCATGTGTGGCACCCTGTCAGAGGCCTTCTGAAAATCCAAGATACATCTGACTTTTGTTTCTCCTCAGATTTCAGGGCTAATTCGATTATATTATGATCACTTTCCCATCAGGGTTCTTTTACCTTAAACTCTCTCATCAATTCTAGTTTATTGCACAACGCCCAATCCAGAATGGCTGACCCCCTAGTGGGCTCAGCCACGAGCCAGCTCTAAAAAGCCATCTCGTAGGTATTCTAGAAATTCCCCCTCCTGTAATCCAGTACCAACCTGATTTTCTCAATCTACCTGCATATTGAAGTCCCCCATGACTATTATAACATTGCCCTTTTGGCATGCATTTTATATCTCCTGTTGTAATTTGTAGGCCACATCCTTACTACTGTTTGGGGGTCTGTATACAACTCCCATCAGGGTCTTCTTACCCTTGCAGTTTCTTAGCTTGATCCACAATGATTCAACACCTTCCAATCCTATGTCACTTCTTTCTAAGGATTTGATTTCATTTTTACCAACAGATCAACACCGCCTCCTCTGCCTTCCTGGATGTCCTTTCGATACAAGGTGTATCCTTGGACATTAAGCTCCCAGCTATAATATTTCAGGCATGATTCTGTGATGCCTCCAACATAATACCTGCCAATCTGCAAATGTCCTGCAAGTTCATCTACTTTATCCTGTGTACTGTGCACATTCAGATACAACACCTTCAGTCCTGTATTCACTCTTTTTGATTTTGTTGCACCATGCTCAACCTTTTGATTCCTAACTTTGTCTGAGGTCTTACCAACATCTGCCTCCACAGCCTCTCCACTAACTGTTGTGGCACTCTAATTCCCAACCCCCTGTAACTCTAGAATGCTGCAAGTATGATAATTAATAATGGTTACTAAGCTTCCCCTGGAATCATCTGTGCTGTTTGATTCAATACTCATAGTGGAACTGAGTTCTATATCCCTTAACCAAAAAGGATTCTCCTTGCTTCCAACTACAATCTTAACTTACATTACAACCTTAGGATTTTGTAACATGAAACTATAAACATAGGAGCAGAATTAGACAATGAAGCCGATTGAGTCTGCTCCACTATTTAATTATGGCTGATTTATTTTCCTTCTCAACCTCATTCTCCTACCTTCTCACAGATGTAGTGATATTGGAAGTCTCCCTGCCCTCCCACACCCTGCAAGAGGAGCATTGCCTTATCCTGCCTGACATCTCTACCTAGTAGAGCAGATATAAAGAAGAGAAGGAAAAAACTTGAGCTTTTCTTTACTTCCTTTGAGTGAAACCCCTCGTCGCTGAAGCCTTGAAGGGCAAAAGCCTTAAGATTACCACTGTGACTATGCCCACTCAGACAACGGCCACTGTATGACGGTTGCTGCACTTGCCCCTGCCTTTCTTTAATTTTCTCTTACTAATTAATCCCAAATGCTAATTGCTGCTGGTCAAATCTCTATTACGCTGCTGTGAACCACTCCTGCCTTTTATCCTCGGGTGGTGGACCTGAGTGAAGTCTCCTCTTCTCCAAACTTCTGCTGTCTGGATTGACCGCTGGTCGAAGTCATTGTAAGTTTAGCTTACAATGACTTATTTGTTAGATTAATAGTCTAACTGGCCACCTTGTGAACTCTTCTTCTACCTAGCTATATGTGATAGAAGGGTTTCGATGAGTTGTCAGACCAAAGAGTATAACGCTTTTGCCTGAGACCATCACATTAAACGTCAACTCCAGAATCAAGAGCAGGAATACCAGCCTCCTCTTACTGGGATTGTCACAAAGAGGGTTCACATCACATAGCTTTCAACTCAGAAATAGAATTGCCATCATGGAACTAAAGGTATCTTTGAACACAGCAGCCACAAGTTTTCACAGTGTGTGCCATCAGCAAACAGGGCACAGACTGTGCCAAATTAGGGTTCAAGTGTCATTTCAATTTGGACCAATTTAAGTCACCAAATTTAACATCCATCTTTCATCAGTGCAACTGAGTGACAATTCAGAAAATTAAACACTTATCAGAACATTAGAACATTTAATAACATTTAAAAATTCTTCAATATGTTTAAGAGGAGTAAATGGTTGTAACATAATTAACTGTTGAAAAAGGTTTAATTATAAAAAGTATGCATTTTTAATCACTGTCTCATTCAACATGTATGAGTAGTTCTGTTTTAAATAACAGAAATTATAAACTTACATCTTGCTGTAATTTGCCTACAATATCTCCTTGTGTCCTCCATTTCTTGACCTAACTCCTGCTCTCTCAGTCCTTTCCCACTGAGATACTCAGTTTTCTTTTTTTTAAATCCTTATCAGCCAATACTGCCAACAATTTGTTCTCAACTGGTTCTAATTGTCTAATAGGTCTGCCTCATGCACCCTCTCCTCAACAAAACAACTCACACAAACTTGAAATATTGGGAAAATGGAAATTAAGGCAAGAAATTAATAGTTGTTGATATTTTGGTTAACCCATTACACCCCATAGCAAGGAGAGTTATTCCACATTATTATTGCTGTTCCCAGCACTGCTGGTAATTCTTTGACTATTCAGTTAATCCCTATTACCTTTTGTCTGACTATGCATCTTCTGTTTTGTGTCCTCCTATCCACCCCACTCCCTTGATCCCTGCATATGTACTGTACTTGTTTATTTTTAACTCCATCTTTAGCAATGTTTAGTCAAGTATCATCAACCTGAAGTGTCAACTGTTCCTCTCTTTACAGATGTCAACTGACCAGTTTAGTCCTTCTTGAATTTTATGTTCGTATTTCAGGTGGAACATAGAGCAGTACAGCACAGGGACAGGGTCTTTGGTACACAATGTTGTGCTGAAGCAATTAAATTAGTAATCAAGTGTCCAACTAAACGAACCTGTTCTCAAATTTCAAAATTGAAAGTTCAAAGTAAAATTTATTATCAGAGTACAGACATGTCACCACATACAACCCTGAGATTCTTTTACTGCGGGCATGTTTGAACTTTGAAAAAAGATTGCAGCGATAGTAATTCAAAGGGAGTATATTTAAGAGGAAAGCAGGTACAATTTTCTGCAGCCCACACATAGTCACCCATGTATGCCTGTGCCATCTTGTACCCAATGTGCCCAATGTATCTTCTGCCTACAAAATGCCCATATCCTTCCACTTTTCACACGTTCATGTGCCTATCATAGTGGTTTGCACAGCGCTTTAGTGTACCAGCAAACTGGGTTTAACACCATATGCTGTCCGTAAGGATTTTGTACGTTCTCCAGGTGTCTGCGTGGGTTTCCTCTGGATGCTCTGGTTACCTCCCACAGTCCAAAGACGTATCAGTTGGTTGGTTAATTGGTCATTGTAAGTTGTCCCGTGATAAGGCTAGGGTTTAATCAGGGGTTGCTGGGCGGTGTATCTCGAAGAGATGGAAGGACCTATCTCAATAAATGAAATAAATAAATTTCTTCAAACTCCCTAATGTATCTGCCTCTACCGCCACCTGAGGCAGGACATTGCAGAAACCTTCCACTCTCTGTGTAAAAATTTCCCCTTGCATCTCCTTTGAACATACCCACTCTCACCTTAAATGCATGCCCTCTGGTATTAGAAAGTTCAACCTTGGAAAAAAGATAGTGTCTGTCTACTCTATCTCTGCCTCTCATAAACCTCTTTCAGATCTCTCCTCAGCCTCCACCACTCCAGAAAAAACAACCCAAGTTTGTCCAACCTCTCATAATAGCACTTGCCCTCTAATCCAGGCAGCATCCTGATAAACATCTTCTGCACCCTCTCCAAAGCCTCAACGTTCTTCCTATAATGGGGCAACCAGAACGGTATAGATGTGGCCTAACTAGAGTTTTATAAAGTTCAACATAACTTCCTGAATTTTAAATAGCCTAATTCTGCTCCTATATCTTATGGTCTTACATACATCTCAAACAGCAGAGGTCCCAGGACAGATCCTTGTGGAACACCATGAATCACAGACCTCCCACTAGAATAAGTCCCTTTGTCTTCTATGGGCAAGCCATTTCTGAATTAAACAGCCAATTCACCATGGATCCTATGCATCTTAATCTTCTAGATGAGCCTCCCATGAGGGACCTTGTCAGTTGCCTTACTAAAATCCATCTAGACAACGTCTACACCTCTACCTTCATCAATCACCCTTGTCACCTCAACAGAAAACCTAACTGAAGTTAGTAAGATATGCTTTTTGCTCTGCATAAAGCCATGCTTGCTCTCCCTAGTTAGACCATGGATTTCCAAATGCTCATAAATCCTATCCTTGAGAATTCTCTCCAGTACCTTCCCTACATCTGATGTGAGATTCACCAGTCAATAGTTTCCAGGATTACCCCTGGTTCCTTTCTAGAATAATGGAACATCAACTGCTCATAGTCCTCTGGGACCTTGCCTGTGTCTGGAAAGGACACTAGGATATTGGATATGGCCCCGCGATCTCATCTCTTGTCTCTCTCAATAATCTGTAGTGTATCTCATCAGACCTTGAGGACTTATCCACCTTAATGCTCCTTAAGAGATCTAACAGTACCTCATCCCTTACCTCAAAATGCCCTTGCATATTAATACACTCAGCACTGATCTCCCTTTCCTCCACGTTCTTCTCCTTGGTAAATACTGATGTGAAGTACTCATTAAGGACGTCACCCCTATTCTTAGCATCCTTTATCCGTGAGTAGTCCTATCCTCTCCCGAGTTATCTGGTTGCTCTTGATGTATATATAGAATACCCTGGGATTCGATAAAAGATTTATTGAAGCTACAGCTATAATGGGCACCAGCTATAGCGAGACGATATCGGCAGAATCCAAAATCTCTACCATATAGCTTGGAATTAGTTCTGTTAAATCATACCAAGGGATTTGGTCAGGTTCTTTTTCTTGTGTAAATATTGTGAGTCGACTTTTTGTGGATGAGATGCTATTTCATCCAATGAACCAAGAAACAAGATGGCAAGCTACCAAAGATCAAAGAACCAATGCGGGAACGAAATGTTTCAAACATAGAGGATTTAGTATGGCTGGATGTATAAGTTTATTTCTCATCTGAAGGATCTGAATTTGATTTTCTGGAAGAACTGATTATTTTTTCAAAGACTTTGATAAATTACTGAATGAGGTTTACTTTGCTTAACTGTTGTGGTGTTGGAGAATTGTTGTGAAAGGAGTTAAATTCAACACCAAAATATATATATTTATTTTTTTAAACTGAGATGAACCATAATACTTAAAAATCGGAATTTAATTAGCTTCCTAACTAGGGATAAATAAAAAGGCAAATGTTAGGCTGTAAACCTTAAAATAGGGAATAACACTAGATCTAATTAGTTAGAGAAATTAGAGAAATAAAGGTTATTCTAATGAATATCATTGATTCTAACTAAAAAGGAATTTGGTTTTCGTTTGATATCTGGGATTTGCAACCTAAAAAGAATGCTGGGATTTTGAATTGTTCTTATTCATGTAAATATTTTGTACATGTTCCTATTTTTATAAACAAAACTTGCCTCCAGAAATGTGTGTTAGAATTCTATTCACAGCCTCCTTCCGATACCGAGAGCTTCTGATAGCTCACTGGCACCTAGTGTGATATTATGTAATTTGATTTTCTGTTAAAGAGTGTGGCGACCAGTCACACAAGATAAGACAAGCGCTACATAGGTGTTACATAAAGCTATTGGTCATCCTGCAGGTGATCTGAGAAAACTGTTTTTAGTGAAAATAGATTTCTTAATGAATTCTAATTCTGCCCATCAAGATGCCTTTGATATACAGTGTGATATACTTTCCTCACTAAATACATTCTGATCTGATTATTAATAGTAAATAATTACTTGAGATTTTATGTCAGATTTTTACCATCTCTAGTATTTTGATTTTGGGCAAAATTATGCATGTTGTTTCAATGTGGACTGATATTGATCAATGGAATCACTTGAACCATGATTAATAATTTCAGGTTTGCCCACTCATGCTTTCAGCTGAGTGAGATGTCTTGCTTCAGTGGTGCTGATGTAGAGAAAACCAACGATGGGAACAAAGGCTTTGTTTCTTAAATAATGTGGAAGTTTTTAGTGTCAGAGTAAAGAAACTTGTTTTGATTCCAAGGAGAAATCAATGAAGCCTGCCAACCTTCAAATTGCTGTAAATTGGAATTGTTAACAATGAATGGCTGAATTCACTGAGTTCAGCCTCACTGATCAATGATGCCATTTAGTTTTTACGTGCATTGCGCACAAATGTGCAGAACAGCTGGAGGTGCTAAAAGACGTTTACTTTAAACAGAAAGCAAATATTTCTCCTTGAAACAAATTATGCTGGATTTCAACTGTTTTGGATTCAGAACAATAAAAAGAAAAAAGTCTTCTTAATGAACTTACATCTCCTTCATGCTATTATCCTGCATCCAAAGAAATAATTTATTTTTTACCTTTTGTTGAAGGAATAGAACTACCGGAATAATTCTAATGTCTGAGAAATAATACTCCATTTGGTCGAGTACTTCTCATTACTGAAACTGGAAATAGAGGAAATTAGATCCTAAAATGGAGTCCTAGGAATTATTGTTGAATGCAGACAAGGAGTAAATGACATTTAGGGAAAAAGATGATAATGGAATATTAAAATAGATATCTGTAGATATGAATAGCATGGAAATCTCCAAAGAGGATAAAGTAGTGACACTTCAGGTATAATCTTCAGATCAACAGTTAACATTTGAAGTGCATGCCCCTGAAAATATAATACCCAATTTTACTTCTTGCACACACCATCATGGTCTTTGGGGGCTTGCTGTTGCTTACATCGTGGCAGGTGGGGGAGGGTGCTGATGCTTTTTGTGGAACAAGTCGGGGGAGAGGTCTGGTGAAGGGTTGATGCTTTGCTGCTGCTTGTGTTTGGGAGGGGAGAAGGGGCTTTGGGTTCTAACATTTTTGCTGTCTTTCATTCTTTGGGGTTCTTTATTTTCCCTTTCTGTTTCGTAGATGTCTATGAAGAATAAAGATTTTGCATTGTATGCTGTGTACATTCTCTGACATTAAATTGAACCATTGAACAAGATCTGTACTTCTTCCATTTTCTGTTGTCCATTTCAGATTTCCACCTATATCTGAGTTATCTCTAATAGAAAGAACAGGTAGGGCCAGGTTAGGACCTCAGCAGGAATGATGGGCTAAAGTGCATATAGTTTTAGAAAGGAGCATAATGGGTAAGGCAGTTGGCTTAGAGCCTGAATTAGTACATGGAATTGTGATGTTGCAATCACTGTAGAATCCTGGTTGAAAGAAGAGGAGAACCAGCTCAGTGTTATATGAGACAAGTGTTTCAGATGTGATAAAGAAGGTTGTAAAAGAGGAGACATTCTATTCAGGAGAACTGCACTTAGAGAGGACATCTTGGAGGGCTCATCCAATTAGGCCATATGGGTAGACGTCAGGAATCAGTAAAGTGCACTGTCTGTTCTGAAGTAATACTATATACAACAGCCAACCTGAGATAGGGGGACAGATTATGGAGAGATGTTAAAACAACAGGGTTGTTGTAGTAGACAATATTAACTTCCCTAAACTTCTTCACTGCCAGGGGATTAGATGGGGCAATTTGTTAAATGCATTCAAGAGAATTTCTTGGAACAATATATGAATAGTCTATCTAGGGATCAGGCCATATTAGACCCTATAGTGGGAAAAGAACATGACTCCACTTGGCTTTGGATCATCTGGACAATAGCAATACCTACATCAGGCTGCTGTTTATTGATTACATCTCAGTGTTCAACACCATCATACCCTGAATACTAAAAAAACAAGCTCCAAAACCTGGGCCTCTGTACCTCCCTTTGCAACTAGATCCTTGACATCCTCGCCAGGAGACCACATTCAGTGCGGATCAGAAATAACATCACCTCACTGACAATCAACATTGGCGCGTCTCAAGGATGTGTGCTTAGCCCACTGCTCTATTCTCTGTACATCCACGACTAGGCACAGCTCAAAAGGCATCTATTAATTTCCCGATGACACAACTATTGGCAGAATTTCAGATGGAGACAGGGCGATGAATAGGAGTGAGATAGATCAGCTGATTGCAAGGAGTCATAACAACAACCTTGCATTCAACATCAGTAAGAGCAAAGAATTGTTGTGGACTTCAGGAAGGGGAAATCGAGGGAAGACACACCAGTCCTCATCGAGGGATCAGCAGCGGAAAGGGGGTGCTGTTTCAAGTTCCTGGGTCCCAACATATCGATGGAATTCCGAAGAAGGCACAGAAGTGGCTATATTTCATCAGGACTTTGAGGAGACTTAGAATGACACCAAAGACTCTCACAAATTTCTACAGATGTACCATGGAGAGCATTCTTTCAGGCTGCATCACCACCTGGTATGGAGAGGCCACTGCACGGGTTTGGAAACAGCTGCAGAAAGTTGTGAACTCAGCCAGCTCCATCAAGGGCAGTAGCCTCCCCAGCATCGAGGACACCTTCAAAAGGTGATGCCTCAAAAAGACAGCACCCATCATTACGGACCCCCATCACCCAGGACATGCCCTCTTCTCATTGCTACCATCAAAGAAGAGGTACAGGAGCCTGAAGACAAACACTCAATGTTTTAGGAACAACTTCTTCGCCACACCATCAGATTTCTGAATGGACAATGAACTCATGTACACTATCTTAATATACATTATTGTTACTCTCTTTTTCACTACTTACTTAATTTATTTTAATATATATTTCTTCTTGTAATTTATAGTTTTAAAAATTATTATCTATTGCAATTTGTTGTTTTACTGCAGCAAAACAACAAATTTCACAGCATACTATACGCTAGTGATATTAAACCCGATTCTTCTACTGACCAGGAGATTGAAGTTTCAGTGGATGAGTTGTGGGAACAGTGATTATAATTCCATAAGTTTTAAGACAGTTATGGATAAAGTAGAGACTGGTCGTTAGGTGAAAGTGGAAAATTGGGGGAAGGTTAGTCAAGAACTGGATGGATTAAAGGTAAAGGTGGCAAGATTTTGGATGACAAGACATATTGTAAGTTTACCCAAAAAGATAAAGGAGGCGTTTGCAAGGCTTAGGAATTGAAATTGGACAAGGCCGTTGAAGAAGATAAAGGAAGCAGTAAAGAACTTAAATCATGAATTAGGAGAGCAAAAGAGGCCATTATTTTTGGCAAGCCGAATTCTATTTATTTATTTAGAGATGCAGCATGGTAACAGGCCCTTCTGGCCCAAAATGTCCGTGCCACCCAATTACATTCATGTGAACAACTAACCTACTATCCCAAACATATTTGGAATGTGGGAGGAAACTCACATATTCACAGGGAGAATGTAAAACTCCTAACAGACAGTGATAGAATTGAACTCAGATAGATGGCACTGTATTAGTGTTACACTAACTACTATGTTACCGTGCTACCCTAAGGAGAATCCCAACATGTTTTATGCGTATATTAGAAGCAAGAGGATAGCTATGGAAAGGGTAGGTCCACTCAAGGACAAAGAAGTAAATCTATGAAGAGAGCCGAAGGAAGTAAGTGAGGTTGTTAATGAGTACATTACATTGGTATTTACCAGGAGGACATGGTTGAAAATAAGAAGGGGGGGGGGAGGTATGTTAATATTCTATGGTTTGATGATATTAAGAAGGAGGTGGTGTTGATGTTTTGAAAAATATAGAGATGGATAGATCAGGCCCAAAGACCTGATGGAATCTATCCCAGGATACTAAGGGAATCATGGGAGGAGATTGCTAGAACCTTACAGAGATATCTTATCCTCTTTAACTACAAGCTATGTTGCAGAAGAATGGAGAATAGCCAATGTTGCTCCTTTGTTTAAGAAGAATAACAGGAATAGTTCAGAAAATTATAGGCCAGTGAGCCCTACATCAATGGAAGGATATTATTGGAGAAATTCTTAGGGATGGGATTTACTTGTGTTTGATAAATCATGGACTTATTATGAATAGTTAGCATGGCTTTATGCAGGGCAGGTCCTGTCTCACAAATTTGATTGAGATTTTTGAGAACCATTGAAGATGATTGACGAGGGTAGGTTAGTAGGGTTGTCAATATGGACTTTATAAAGCACTTGATAAAGTTGCTCATGGTTGGCTTGGCTGGAAGATTAAGTCACATAGAACACACAGTGAGTGGGTTACAAAATTGGCTTGGTCACAGAAGACAGAAGGTAATGGAGGGGTATTTTGTGATTGGAGATTTTGCAAGGATCAGTGGTGGGACCTCTGCTGTTTGTTATGTAAGAATTGGATGTGTAACACCCTGGTTAAGATTTTTACTGCTATGCTGCAGGAATTTCATTTTAGCAGTTCTGTAAGAGCAGTCTGTTCTGTGTTCAGCTTGTTTAGGTTTGAACTGAAATAAGAGGCATGTTGTTCAACTTAGGAATGTGGTGTCAGCCAATCAGGATGGTAAAATTGGTAAAAGTTTCTAGAGAATATTAGGTGAAGAAGTCTTGGTTGGCGGGAGCTAGGAGAAGATAGAAGGGAAGAGGGGTGAGGATGCCGTCTCTATTGCACAAGGTGCTTTGTGCAGATGAATGGCTTTGAGGAGGAAGGACCAATACTTCCATGGGAGAGCCCATTTGTTCAAGATGGATTTTGAGTGATCTTCACAAGGTGGTGTGTGCTTTCACGCAGACTGAGGGTCCAGTGCGCGAGTTACAGATAAATTCAAAATTTGAGCTCCACCATAAACATGTGACTGTTTAAGTATAACAGGCCCTTTTTTGTTTTTTTTTCCTTTCTTTCTTTTAATAACTGTTTGCTTAAGTTAACATTCTTAAGCATACTTCTGATTAATTGTATGCAGTGTACGATCTGATATTTCTTGCTGACTGGTGACTTCCGAGCCAGTAAATCACACAGCATTCATACAAACTGGGGTTTGGATGGGCGAGACATCCCAATCTCATGGATTTGGTGGGACCAAAGTTATATGCACCCTAGACGTACAAAGCTTGAGAAATGTGGGTTTCTCGCTGCAGAATCCAGTGACTGTTAGCGAGGGACTAACAATCCGCATTTCCAGAGATACCGTGTAAAAGGGGGTTTCATTGTGGGGGCTTGTCTGGGATTGAATTTGTCGAACGCTGTGTGATTGCCCTAATAATTGATTAAGTCAGTTTGTGTTTAAGCCTGTGTTAGACTATTGTCCAGGAAAGTGATTAAGATACGTGATTATGGATGCTGCAGGGATTAAGCGTTGGTGCAGTTCAAAGAGGTATAGTCAATAAACCCATAATAGAATGATAACCATAATAGAATCAATTGAAGGCCCCACCAACTTGGGTGTTCAACCAGTGTGCAAAAGACAACAGATTGTGCAAATACAATAAGAAATAAATAATAATAATAAATAAATAAACAATAAATATCAAAAACATGAGATGAAGAGTCCTTGAAAGTGAGTCCAAAGGTTGTGGGAACATTTCAATGATGGGGCACACAAAGTTGAGTATAGTTATCACCTTTAGTTTAAGAGCCTGATAGTTGAGGAGTAATAACTGTTCCTGAAGCTGGTGGTGTGAGTCCTGAGGTTCCTGTACTTTCTTTCCGATACCAGCAGAGAGAAGAGAGCAGGACCTGACTGGTTAGGGTCCTTGATGATGGATACTGTTTTCCTATGGCAACACATCATGTAGATGTGCTCATGGTGTGGAGGGCTTTACCCGTGATGGACTGGGCCGTATCCACTACTTTTTGTAGGATTTTCCATTCAAGGCCATTGGTGTTTCCATACCAAGCTGTGATGCAGCCACTCAATATACTGTTCAATACACATCTATAGAAGTTTTTCAAAGTTTTAGATGCCATGCCAGATCTTCTCAAACTCCTAAAGAGATAACGGCATCGCCCTGCTTTCTTTGTAATTACCTTTCCGTGCTGGGTCCAGGACAGGTCCTCCGAAATGATAACACTGAGGAGTTTAAGGTTGCTGACCCTCTCCACCCCTGATCCTCCGATGAGGACTGGTTCATGGACCTCTGGTTCTCTCTTCCTGAAGTCAATAATCAACTTCTTGATCTTGCTGTCGCTGAGTAAGAGGTTGTTGTTGTAGCACCGCTCAGCCAGATTTTCGACCTCCCTCCTATCAGTTGATTTGTCACCACCTTTGATTCGGCCTATGATAGCGGTGTTGTCAGCAAACTTTGTTAATAATTTTATTTTGAACTTTGAAAAGAAATAGATAGGGTAGATAGTGAGAGAGACAGTTTAAAGGAAATATGTGGGATATCTCTTTTACACAAAGAGAGAGAAAGTTAGCTGCCTGGAGCACACTGCCAGGAAAGGTGGTCAAAGCCAATATGGTAACAGGATTTAAAAAGTGTTTCAGTAGACACAGAAACAAGTAGGAAATAAATGGATATGGACCATATGGATATATAGATCAAAATTGGATTTATTATCGTTAATTTATATGCCATGAAATTCATTTTGTGAGAGTAGAACAGTGCAAGACATAAAGTAACTGTAAGTTACAAAAAGAAGTTAAGAACACAAAAGATGAATAACGAAGTAGTGTTCATGAAGCATTCAAAAATCTGATGGCGGTAAGGAAGGTGCTATTGCTCAATCACTGAGTGTGATTCTTCAAGCTCCAAACCTTCCTCGCCGATGGTGGTGACAAGAAGGGGGTATATCCAAGACGGTGAATCAGTTCACACATAATGGATACCCATGGGCTACTGTAGCTTACCTGATTGTGTTGGAGAGGAAATATTTAACATTTTTCTTGAATATTTGCCACAAATTCTGTGCAAAAGTTTTTTAAAGTCTCCTTAAATAACACTTCCTTTCAAGGAGAGGGGGAGTGGTGCATTCAGTATTGATACAGTGATCTTCTCTTTCCTTTTGTTTATTCATTATTACTGACTCAAATGAATGCAGTTGTTAATTAATCACACCAATTTTTTTGTTCTGAAGAAGAGTTTTTCCAGCAATAAATAATAATAATAATAATAATGTTCTATGCTATTCCATTTTGAGGTGATTAATGCAGATGATTATTCCTTATGTTGTTTTATGGATTCTTAATAAAATGACACTCACTGTACTTGCTGGAGTTTAGAAGAAACTCATTGAAACCTACCAAATACTGAAAGGCTCAGATGGAGTGGATATGGGGAAAATGTTTCCTATAGTGGGTGAGTCTGAAAGCAGAGGGCACAGCCTCAGAATAGAAGGGCGTCCCTTTAGTACAGAGATGAGGAGGAATTTCTTTAGCCAGGGGGTACCAAATCTGTTTAATCCATTGCCACGGAGGCTAGGTCATTGGGTATATTTAAAACAGAAGTTGATAGGTTCTTGATTAGTAGGGGTGTCAAAGATTATGGGGAAAAGGCAGGAGAATGAAGTCGAAAGGGATAATAAAGCAGCTATGATGGAATGGTGGAGCAGACTCGATTAGCCAAATGCCCTAATTCTGCTCTTATAGACATATTTGTTCTGACATCTTGAAATGTTCACTGTACGCCAATTCTTACTTACTTACTTACTGCCTGTTACGCTGCTGGCATATGGGGCAGCGATGAAGGTCCTCCATCTCTGGCAGTGTTCAGGGCTTCCCTCATCGTGTCAGTAGCTTCCTCTCAGTTTCCACTCCTGTCAGTCATGCAAATCCTGGGTGGAGACTCAGGGATACCATCGCACTCAGATGCAGGAGGGTTCTTCGTTACTGTTTTCATAACAATTTTGTTTTACCAGTCAGGGTTGGTAGCCCTGAACTGAACCCCTGAACTTGGAGGACCAGTGGACCAATCTCCGTCTGGCCTCTACCCCTTGACCTGTTTGGCATGGGTGACCCTACCAACACAAAGCATAAAGACCTGACTCCAGCCATGTTGCATAAATAAGATTTGGGAAAAGGCAATATGGGAAAATCTCTAATAAAATCAATAGGAGTATCTGAGCAGTTAATTAATCAATGAGATCTTGCTTCAGAATGAAAAAAAATGTGCCTGATAGATGATAACATGGATGACCTCTTTAAATCATTCATCACAGTGTAAGTAAGAAAGTGAACACTCTTATCGCTGACTTCATGTACAGATAACCCCAGTGATACTGCTGTTCAAGTTATGGAAACCTGCGTCTGAAGAATGAACAAATTGCTACCCACAAATCTGAGACACAGAATAAAATAAGCATTCATGGAATTCATAGGGCGAAAAAAGTATTAGGTCCATCTAATTAGATCCATATTTATATCCATAAGTATTAGATCCATATTTTTTATTCCATCTTGTGTTTTTTGATATATGCACTTTTGATGCGGCTTTGCATTACAGGAAATCACAATATGGCCCATTTTCCAGGATTGCAACCGCTCTTCCCTACCCACAATGTGGAGCGTGCTTGGAATTTGTTACTTTAAGCATTGTACAAATCCGAGAAAAAATAAAGCATTCATTGCGGAATGTTTTTTCAAATTGTTTTATTTACTGTACCATATCAGGATCATTACAAAGACTGAAACATTTCATGTTCAAACTAACAATACTTTTATTCCCTAGAACATAGTAGTGTTTATAGTTCATATGAATAAAAATATAAAAATGACTGTTTTGCTCAGTATCCAATTTCAACAAATCAGTCTTTCCATTTTGTATCAAAGCTGACCGTCTCTGCTGAAAGACCATCAACCTATAATATTAACTCAGTTTTATTCCCTCTATAGATGCTACCTGACATGCTGAATATTTACCTTTTCTCTTTCTGTTTTAGAATCGGTAGTACTTTTTGGTTTTCTATTCTCCTCTTGTTGTCTTCATACATGTCAATATTCTCAGCACCTCTCATTGTTTTTGTAAGTCCCTCATGGGCAAAGTTAGAAGATGGACAGACTCAGATCTGTTATACTCATCTGTATTCACTATTGCTATCTTACATTTCAAGGTTTCTTGCTATTAACTTCAGGCTTTTGATCCTTTGAATTGTCTCTGATAATAAATTCATTTCTTTCCAAAATATGACTTTAAATTATAAACTATTGTCCAGTATAGCAATGAATCTTTCCTCATTTATTATTGCATTCCGCAGTCATTGTTTCAGTAATCTCTCTATGAGATGTCTTCCACTTGACTGTTTCACAACACACTTTCTATTGACTTGTCCGTACATCGGCAGAAGAATATTTAGGAACATCTACAACTGACTGAAAAGGAAGAAAAAAGTATTTGTGACTTTAGATAGTGTTTTTCAAAGTGTCAGGATGTCACAAAGTACTGAATTATCCAACTAATAACTTCAGCTATAATATAGGAAAATTGAATAAATCCAGCAATTTCACACTAATTTCAGACTCATTTTGTTAATTTTTTAAAATCAGAAATGTGCTGAATGGTGATGTAAGCAGACCTACACTGTCCACGTGGATTTTTCTAGGTAATTTATTAAATAGTTTTTGCCAAATTATTGGGAAAAGCTCCTTTGACTTCAGACCAAATAATGATAAAGAATGCTATTTTGCTCATTGTGTCCACACCCGTTCCTATTCTCTCTCTTTTCCCTATTTCATTCTGAAACACATGGAGATCAATTCTCTTTTTTTTCCTTTAACCCAAAGAATAAGAGTTGCAGTAGCTAGTTAACCTTCATCTTTGGAATATGACAAGAACCGGAGAACCTGAACGAAATCCATGCAGTCATGGGGAGAATGTGCAAACTTTGCACAGGGACTACATGAGGTCAGCGATAACAATAGCAGTTCCATCATTTCCAGTCACTGAACTCTTCTGACCAGAAGTGAATTCCACCAACTCTTCGCCCGGCGAACAATGTTGTTTTTCTACCAGACTCCAGATCCAAGCATATGTGCACTCTATGCGTTTCTGAGCTATTGGTTCATTCAGAATATTGCGACATAATAAGAACAAATGGGAAGGGAAAATCTAACCTGGTGTATTACCCAAAAGATGATGAAAATACCTATTCCACACTTTAAGAAATGAAAGTATTGATTTCTTCAAAGCTTCTGTTCAATTTATCCACATCATCGCTTTCCCCTTAAGTTCATCCATCAAGAAATACATGAATTCCTGTACCATTTTGCAATCATTATCTTACAGGTTTATTTACAGGTTTCAACTGCATTGAATTAGAATACAATATATAACAGCTATTTTTTTAAATTCAGTAGTTCATTGAAAATAAGCACTGTCACTTGCTGCCAAGATAGAACTTGCCATTCTCCATAAGAGAGTAAAAATGCTCACTGACAATTAGAGCTACTGTGATTCATTTAGATACAAACTATTTCACACTAAAATCAGGTAAAAGGGGGAACTCCCTTCACTCATTTCTCTCTGAAAGAATACAATATTGAAACTGCTTTGAATCAAGGCCATGCAACATGAATGTGTTATCTGGTCAGAGTAAGACTATTGAGTATGATCACATAATTTTGTGGGTGTACGTGCAGTATCAGAGCACCAGGGGGATACAAATAAAGAATGCAGTGAAGAAAGTGGAATCTCTAATTGAAACAGCTTTAAAATAAACTGAAAATTACACCGCAGTATTCTATTAGTTATTTGAGGGGAGGGGGCAGCTAGATAGCATAAGCTGTTTGCTCTTGAGATGAAATAATGCTGACTAAAGCATTTTTTCCTTTTACTCTTGCACTTAAAATGAGTCTTTGCCATGTTTATGGATTAATTTGAAAGTGAAAAGGTGACTCATTACAAGGGCAAGCCGAACATTTAGTTTAGGTAGACTTGTTCAGCACAGATTGGCAACAACATCTCCTCCACAATCTCCATCAGCACAGGTGCACCACAAGGCTGTGTGCTCAGCCCCCTACTCTACCTGCTTATACCTATGATTGTGTGGCTATGTACATCTCCAATGGCGTATTAAAGTTTGCTGATGACATCACTTTTGGCTCAATCAAAAGTGCTGACGAATCAGCAAATAAGAGGGGAAAATGAAAATTTGGTTGAATGGTGGCACAACAGCCACATTTCACAAGAATGTCAGCAAGACCAAGGAGCTGACTATCGACTACAGGAAGAAGTTGAAGGTCCATGAGCCAGTCCTCATTCAGGGAATGGAGGTGGCGAGGGTCCAACTCTAAATTTTCTGGTGTCATCATATCATAGGATCTGACCTGGGGCCAGCACGTATGTGCCATCACTAAGAAGGAGCAATAGTGCCTCTACTTTCTTAGAAATCGCGTAGATTCAGCATGACACCTAAAATTTTGACATATTTCAATAGAACTACAGTGGAGAGTATCCTAACTGGTTGCATCACTCATTGGTACAGAAAAATTAATGCCCAGGAATGGAAAAGTCGACAAAAAGTGGTGGATACGGTCCAGGCAAATTCCTCCCCACCACTGAGCACATCTACATGGAAGCACCGTCCATCATCAAGGACCCCCGCTATCCAGGCCATGCTCTCTTCTCACTACCACCACTGGGTATGGTTCAGGAGGTTTAGGTCCCACATCACCACGTTCACGAACAGTTATTACCCTACAACCATCAGGCTTCTGGACCGGCATGGATAACTTCACATACCTCAACTCTGAACTGATTCACAACTTCCAAGGACTCTACAACTCATGTTCTTCTCCACATTGGTTGTCAGTTAGTTTTCCTTTATGTACAGCTTCTCATAAATGCTGTTGTACTTCTTACTTTCCTGTAAATGTCTGCAAGGAAATGAATTCCAAGATAGCATAAAGGCAGCACGGTAGCGTAGTGGTTAGCGCAATGACTTACAGTGCCAGCTGTCCGGGTTCAATTCCTGCCACTGCCCGTAAGGAGTTTGCTCATTCTCTCTGTGACCACATACGTTTTCTCCAGGGACACTGGTTTCCTCTCACATTCCAAAGACATGTCAGTTGGTAGGTTAATTCGTCATTGTAAGCTGCCCCGTGATCAGACCAAGGCTAAATCAGGTTTGCTGGGTGGTGTGGCTCGAAGGGCCGAAGTACCTGGTCCACACTGTATCTCAATAAGTCAATAAGTATATGGTGACATATACTCAGTGGCCACTTTATTAGGTACAGGAAGTACCCAATATACCCAATAAAGTGATCACTGTGTGTATATGTACTCTGATAATAAATTTACTTTGCCTTTGACAGTTCAAACCAGTGATTGTGTGTCTATTTTTGCTCATATCAGCTCTAAGTTTAAGTATTTTTTAAGGTAAACACATTTGCTGACTCAGACTCAGATCCATTTATTTATCACCCATCTGCACACAAAGACATTTCGGCAATTCACAGTGGCCAATTGACCTATCAACCCATTGCCTTTGGGACGTAGGAGGAAACTGGAGCTCACTGATAAAACCCATGCGGCCACAGGGAGAACGTACAAACTCCAGACAGGCTGTACTGGAGGTTGAGATCAAATCTGTGTCCACTGGACCTGTGAGGGGACACTCTGCTCGCTGCACCACTTTGTCACTCTCAAATGTGACCCCAATTATTTCTTCCAAATAAAAGGTGCAGCAATGAGAAAACATGCAAGTTCAGATTCTGCTGGACACTTTGAGATGTACGGAACCATTTGTTTTCAATCCCTTCCCTACTTGTCTTTCGCATGCTTTGATCATTGCATCTGACCCAGAGATGAGTGAACCCCATGACTGAGCTATGGTGGGAATTTGGATCTCCCATAGACCCACAGGTACTATACCATATCTCTGAGCTGTAGCAATAGGTGCCATGGCTTTGGTCAGTGTCCTGGATAAATGGGCTGGAACAATGGCATATTGCTCTGTTAACTCGTTCTGTAATGAAGTAATTGTCTTATAAACTCAGATCAGCTCTAAGTTTAACAATCTTTCTGGTTTACTAATGCAAATTCAGGTTCATGTATTTATGTCCTGTTCATCAAAACATGAGCGAAATGTGTTGTTTGTGTTAACAATCATTGCAGCTTAAGGCCGTGCTGGGGTCCGCCCACAAATGTCACCACACATTCCACCGCTAACATAGCATGCCCACCATGTTCTCAGAAAACACTAGCAAAAACAAAAAACAGCAGAACAAGAGCGACAATAAAGTGGCCACTGAGTGTATGTTCGTCGTCTGCAGCTGTAGCCCAAACTGTAGTTCAATGCGTTGTGTGTTCAGAGATGCTCTTCTGCACACCACTGTTGTAATGCATGGTTATTTGAGTTACTGTCAACTAACTCAATCTGATCTTTTTCCCCAGGAGCGTTCTGGTTAGTGTAGCATGTGCCTATCAAGCAGGTCTGCATTGTATTGGAACGATTTGAGCTTCTTAATTGTCGTTGGAACTGCACTCAACCGTGCAAGTTTAAAACCTAACCTGTCATTTGGAAGATGGAAAGGCTTTGAGACTTTCTGAATTCTGCTAATTCTCCTGAATAACAACAATAGTTCAGTGTTTCTTTCGGCTCTCCTTCTCCTTCCCTTTCTTCCATGGTCCACTGTCCTCTCCTATTAGATTCTTCCTTCAGCCTTTTAACTCTTCTATCTATTCCTTCCCAGCTTCTCACCTCATCACCCCCACCCACCTTACCCTTCACCTGGTTTTACCTTTCACCTGCCAGCTTGTACTCCTTCCCAACCCCAACATTATTATTCTGTCTTATGCCCCCTTCCTTTCCAGTCTTGATAAAGGGTCTTGGCCTGAAAAGTCGACTGTTTGTTTCCCTCCATAGATGCTGCCTGACCTGTTGAGTTCCTCCAGCATTCTGTGTGTATTGCTCACTATTTCTTTTGTTCCCTTGGTTTTGTCCCCACAGATTACAAAGTTTCTCTTCAATTCTGCAGATTGCTCCTACCACTGCCTTTTCCCATAGGACTGGTTATCCATTCTCCAGGGTTTCATGATCCATATGAATACCGTTTAAAATGCTCATCCAACAATACTGAAGATCTCCTGGCAGTCTGCCCGATCTTTCTCTTGTGCAGTTGTTTTTGCCTCTTTTCATGCATGCTAGAGCCGAGCTTCCTGAGATGGAGTCTCATACAGACTTTCTACCTCTCAACAAGTGCCCTGCTACACCAAGGAAAATGAGATAACTCTGATTTTATATAAATATGAAGGTGATAAAACACATTGGTGTAATTTTCCTTTGCATGTTTAGTGCAACCATTAACTAATTATGGAGGAATTAGTGTCTTTATTAGTGTAACCAAGAATGAAATCTGTTATGCAAGCATGGAGCAAATTTCAAGGCTAATGTAATAGGTAGTTGAGTTTGCAAGTGTTAAGGAATACAGTGTGCAGGTGTAATTGAGTGACTAAATGAACCACTCACTACCAGAAGCATGGCTGATTGTATTCATTCTTTTTAGAACATAATTGATGCAGATATACATCACCTTTGCAAAAATTCTGAAGTTAAACTGTACTTTGATGTGTGCTTACCCATATGATAAACATGGTAACAAAACTAGTAAGCACCTTCAATGAGTAATGAAGCCAAAAATGTGGGAACATTTCCACCTCAAATAGTCTTTTTACATTCACTGGGGGCAGTTAAGGTGTCAATTTGATTCTTCATCCGGGAGACTACTCTTTGCCCAAGAAATAATCCAACATGGGAAAATCTAGCTACGTATTTCCCCAAATATTCAATGGCATGACTGTTTTTGAATCATCTATCATCAACAAGATATTTAATTAGATCAATTGTGTTGATAAATAATGTGGTTACAAGAGCAGGTCAAAGGCTAAGCATCCCCCTGAGAATGAGTAACCTTGTATATTGAGGTGATAAAGAACAAATCGTGTGTATGATGTAATAAACTAAACTTACCTGACTGAGTGTGGCTCAAATGTAAACTCAAAATTTAATGTTGGTCAGGGCAATTCACCCTACTTGGCTGATATCCTAGCAACTACCTGAATATATCATCTATACGTTGTGTCTACATTGTATACCAACCCAAAGGTGCACAGCAATAACTTTCCAATTACTTCAAAGCCCCTGGTCTACCAACAAGTGTAGTAGGCACTATGGGAATGAATATTGTTGCCACCACATTCCCTTCCAAGCCCTACCTTGATTTGGAAATCTTATTTTATCCTTTGTCTCCATTGGTCAAAATCCTCGAATGACGCTGTAACAGGACTGTGGGAGTATCATCATATGTTTCTTCTTCTTCAGGAAGGCCGTCCAACACTGCCAACTCAAGGACAATTAGAAATGGGAAATGAATGCTGGCTTTGCCATTTACATCAATTATCCGTGAATAATTCTATGTAAAAGAATGTTAAATCAAATTATTGACATGACAGGAGGAAAGAAGAACATGGTGGATTAAAGAGCAGTACCAACTAATGAAGTTACATGCATTTAAGTACATAAGCATTCCAGTATGTACTCTGCCTAGTTTTACAAATTTTCCCAAGAAGCAAAAACTCCCCACTGAGTGCTTTGATTATCAAGATTAAATCACCGTTTCAATCAATCTGTCCCATCAATCACTTCACAGCTGGAGTTTCCATTAAAATTACTTGAGCTATCTCTAGGAGGTTTATTAATCTTTAATTAAAATAAGCACTCTTTCTTGGTATACAATTGTTCATGAGATCGGTTCCCAAATTTGGTAATGCCTGCAGTTATTGGGTAGCTCAAAGAAAATGCTTTATCTAATGAATTTAGCTGAATTTTTTCTCCATTTAAAAGTCATAATAATCAACACTTAGATCTCAGAGATTGCAATTTACTCTGCAAGGAATCGTAGATTATTGTTTTACCATCAGAGTGACACAGTGACTCCTTAGATCATGCTTCTTTGACCGATCTTTTAGTTCAATGTATCTGCCTTAGAGTTAAAGTTTGCATATGTTAACTCTCTAATGATTCATTGGGATGTTTTGTATTAACAGTGCTATATAAATGCAAGCTGTTATTCAATATTTAAAAAGAAATCACTTCTGACAAACATCAAGTTGGTAAATTTCGGCATGTCCAAGCAATTAGCCTATACACAACACAAATCTCATGCTCATGAAAGCCTGAGCTGTGTTTTGTTTGAATCCATTTCTGCATTGATGCAATCAGAAAGGAAGTGCCCACCATCTTGATTTTCTTAGAAGTTTAAGGAGGTTCAGCATGTCATTGAAAACTCTAACAGACTTCTAAAGATATACTGTTGAAAGTACCCTGAAGAGTTACGTCATTGTCTATATAATGTATGGATCTATTTCTTTTAGAGCAATGACACCCCCCCACTTAGCACTATGTATTGATCTGACGTCCAAGCATGTACTGTTAGCTATGCATGAGTGTATCTCTCTCTCTTTCTGATATGTAGCTGTGCACAGACACAACAGATTGGTGATGAGTATGAATCTGAATGTCAGAAAATATCACAACAGTTATGGGATGAAACAGGAAAAGTTAAACAGCACAAGAAGGCCATCACAGACGCTAACAAAGGCGTGAGTACAGCGCATAGTAATAGTGAAAGATGCGCTGAATTTAAAGTCAAAATAACGTGGTGATGGCTTCATTCAGGAAAGTTGATGAATTTGACAGTGCTAATGAAATCATAAATCAAAAAGGTTGAACTGTATTGTTATGCGAACAACGTGGAGGAACAAAAGAAAGCCCCCATGCTTCTTAGCTTAATGGGTTCAAGAACGTACGGTCTCTACTACAACTTAGTAACCCCTGCAAAGCCAGCAAGCAAGATGTTTGACGAAATTGTTACAATTTTATAAAATCACTTGAGCCCTAAACTGCTGGGAATAGCTGAAAGGTTTAGATTTTACAGAAGGAACCAGACAAAAGATGAAAGCAGTTCTGAATATATTGCAGGACTGCACAAACTTTCCCAGTACTGTGACTTTAGAGATGGACTTTGTGATGCATTAAGGGACAGGCTTGTACGTGGCATGCATAGTCAAAGCACTCAAATGAAGCTACTGGTAGAAAGAGACCTAACCTTAGAACTGGCATTAACCATTACAATATTGTTAGAGACTGCAGCAAAGGATGCAGCAGAACTACAGAAAAGGAGATTAGAATGCGAAATGCACAAAATGTTCCTGAATGGTGCAAGAAGTCAAAAATGTCATTGATGTGGTAAATCCTGCCATGATGCAAATGACTGTCGGTTCAAAGAAAAAGTTTGCAGTAAGTATTACAGACCAGGTCATGTAGAGAGAGTGTGCAAGGCAGACAAAAAGCGTAACCAAAGAGAAAAACCACACAGAGTGAACAGTTCCACACACAAAACTAAGCAAATGCATGAAGTGACTGAATGTGAAACAGACAACATTGAGTCTGATAAAGGTGGACTGTCATGTCTAGAACTGCATAGTATAACTGAAGCAGATCGCAGTGTAATCTGGATCACAATAGATGTTGTCTGGTGTAAAACTGGAAATGGAGCTGGACGCAGCGGCAGCTTTGTCCATAATTCTAGAGACTGACTACCACGGACTGTTTTCTAAGATACCATTAGTGGTGCTAAAGACCTACACAGGCAAAACAGTGTCCCCCAAAGGCAAACTGAAAGTGAAGGTGACGTATTGAGGCCAAACACAGCAGTTAGAGCTCTATGTATTGAAAAGTGAAGCACTTTTTGGATATGAGTGTCTGAGAAAAACCCAACCAGATTGGCACTCAATCAAAGCTCTCAGTGTGGCATTAACAGGCAATGGCAGCTCAAATAGTAGCACTAACCAGCGGCTCTCACAGCTGCTTAATGCTAATCAGAAGGTGTTTGAGAATGGAATAGATATACAGATTGAAAATTTAGCCAAAAGCTGTTCGAGGTGCCAAAAAGTGCACAACGCACCCCAACAGGTACCGTTACAACCGTGGGAGTGGTCGTTGTCACCGTGGCAAAGAGTACACATTGACTTTGCCGGGCCATTCATGGACTCCATGTTCCTGATTGCTGTGGATGCTCATTCGAAGTGGCCACTGGTTATACTAATGAAGTCGACCACCTCAGCAAGGGCTGTCTCCTCTCTGAGGACTATCTTCGCCAGAAACGGCTGACCAGAACAAATTGTGAGTGGCAACAGACAACAATATACATGAGAAGAATTCCAACTGTTCGTGAAGGAAATTGGCATCAGACATTTCAAGTCAACTCCTCAAGACCCAGCAACAAATGGGTTAGCTGAAAGGTTTATCCAAACCTTCAAGAAGTCCATTAAAGCAATGGACGAGGAAACATTTCTCTTCAGCACAAGGTGGACAACTTCCTTTTTGTGTATCGGAATGATGACAAATCAAACACCTACAATGTTGTTCGTGAGCAGGAATCTGAGATCTCGTATAGACCTCCTGAAACCAGACCTCCAGGGGGAAGTACAGAATAAACAGTTCAGCCAGTTGCCAAGTGAAGTAGCAAGGAGCTTTGAGATTGGACAGGTTGTCCTTGCACATGATTACCAAGAAGACAAGTGGACACCCAGTAGGATTGCTCCGAAGAACACACCTGAGTTGACTGCATCCAACAAGACGGACACATTACAGCCACCGGACTTACCTCTCAGTGATGATGTCACTTACAGCAACGTGACACCAGAAACCGAGAATGTTGTCTCGGACAAGACCCCTGCCGAACCCGATGCCACTCCACAAGTCCTGAGGCGCTATCCTGAAAGAAACAAAGTGCTACCCAAAAGTCTGAACCTTTAGAACTGTGAAGTTAGTTATGGACTGTTATTGAGAAAGTATGTTTATTTGGAATATGCCTTTATGAAAGGGAAATTAGATGTTCTGTACATATACAGTTTTATGTTGCATTAATCTAAAGGGGGAGGAAGTTTAATGTATGGATCTATTTCTTTTAGAGCAGTGACCCCCGCCCCCCACCAGCACTACATATTTATCTGCTGTCTGCACATGCACTGTTGTCTATGCATGTGCATTGTTCTTGTTCTCTCTCTCTCTCTCTCTCTCTCTCTCTCTCGCTGCAATGTGAATACACTGGTTAAAGCCATCTTCCATTTGTGTGCTTTTATTTAATTGACATGTAGTTGTGCACAGACACAAGAGCCTGGTGTACCAACTCAAATGCGTGGGAATGAAAGAAGCTTTAGAGAATAGTGGACACAGCCCAGTACATCACAGGCACATCTCTCACTGTCTCAAGAAGAAAATATCTATCATCAAAGGTCCCACCTTCCAGGCCATGCCAACTTTTCCCGGGTGCCATCAGCCAGGAGTTCCAGAATCCTGAAGTCCCACACCACCAGGATCAAGAACAGCTACTTCCTTTCAACCACTTGGTTCTTGAACCAACTGGCAAAACCCTAATCAGTACCTCAGTATAGCAACAAAGAACATTTTTGACCACTTTACACTACAATGGAATTTTTTTATTCTGATTGTGTTTTTGTTGTATGTATAACTTTTGTTATAATTCATGATTAATTTATATTTTTTCTTATTGAATGTTGTGCCTCAAATGCTCTCTGTGATGGTGCTGCAACGTTTATTGCATACACGCGATTGTGTATGTAACAAACTCAATTTTGACTTTGTAATACATTCACCAGAAAGGAGAATCAGTTTAATTGTTTACAATGTTTAATAACCATGAAGGTGAATTATAAGGCGATTACTTCATTACAGAATGAGCTAACAGAGCAATATGCCATTGTTCCAGCCCATTTATCCAGGACACTGACCAAAACCATGGCACCTATTGCTACAGCTCAGAGATATGGTATAGTACCTGTGGGTCTATGGGAGATCCAAATTCCCACCATGGCTCAGTCATGGGGTTCACTCATCTCTGGGTCAGATGCAATGATCAAAGCATGCGAAAGACAAGTAGGGAAGGGATTGAAAACAAATGGTTCCGTACATCTCAAAGTGTCCAGCAGAATCTGAACTTGCATGTTTTCTCATTGCTGCACCTTTTATTTGGAAGAAATAATTGGGGTCACATTTGAGAGTGACAAAGTGGTGCAGCGAGCAGAGTGTCCCCTCACAGGTCCAGTGGACAGAGATTTGATCTCAACCTCCAGTACAGCCTGTCTGGAGTTTGTACGTTCTCCCTGTGGCCGCATGGGTTTTATCAGTGAGCTCCAGTTTCCTCCTACGTCCCAAAGGCAATGGGTTGATAGGTCAATTGGCCACTGTGAATTGCCGAAATGTCTTTGTGTGCAGATGGGTGATAAATAAATGGATCTGAGTCTGAGTCAGCAAATGTGTTTACCTTAAAAAATACTTAAACTTAGAGCAAAAATAGACACACAATCATTGGCTTGAACTGTCAAAGTCAAAGTAAATTTATTATCAGAGTACATATACACACAGCGATCACTTTATTGGGTATATTGGGTACTTCCTGTACCTAATAAAGTGGCCACTAGTGTATATTCGTGGTCTTCTGCTGCTGTAGCCCATCCACTTCAAGGTTCAACATGTTGTGCATTTAGAGATGCTCTTCTGCACAGCACTGTTGTAACCATGGTTATTTGAGTTTCTGTCACCTTCCTGTCAGCTTGAACCAAAATAACATGAGTTGTAGAGTCCTTGAAAGTGAGTTTTTAAGTTGTGGAATCAGTTCAGAGTTGAGGTGAGTGAAGTTATCTATGCTGGTTCAGAAACCTGATGGTTGTAGTGTAATAACTGTCCTGAACCTGGTGGTATGGGACCTAAGGCCTCTGTACCTCCAACCTAGTGGTAGCTGTGAGAAGGATGACAGGGGTGCTTGATGATGGATGCTGCTTTCTTGTAGATGTGCCCAACGGTGGGGAGGGCTTTGCCTGTGATGGACTGGACTGTATCCACTTTTGCATTCCTGGGACTGAATTTTTCCACACCAGCATGTGATACAACCATTTAGGATACTCTCTCTACTGTGCATCTATAAAAGCTTGTCAAAATTTTAGGTGACATACCAAATCTACGCAAACTTTTCAATAAATAGAGGCACTGTTGTGCCTTTGTGGTAATGGTACATACAGTACGTGCTGGTCCCAGGTCAGATACCATAATGCCAAGGAATTTAAATTTTGCGACCCATAACCTGGCTATTGGAAATAGGTGACAATGACTTTTAACTTGTTATTATACAGTACGTCATTTTGCTTTTTGCACCATTCTCTGTAATCTTTAGGGACTGTTGCGCAGTTCCACAACAGGAGATCATCAGTTTCTGAGATACACAAACAACCCTGTCTGGCACCAACCATCATTCCATGGTCAAAACCACTTAGATCACAGTTAGTCATAGTCATAGTCATACTTTATTGATCCCGGGTTTCTTCCCCATTCTAATGTTTGGTCTGAACAGCAACTGAGCTTTTTGACCAAGTCTGCATGCTTTTATGCATTGAGTTACAACAACCTGATTGGCTGATTAGATACTTGCATTAGTGAGCAGTTGTACGGATGTACCTAATTAAGTAGCCACTGATTGTATATTACCATATAAAACCTTGGGATTAATTTTCTGTTAACTTCTTTATTTTCCCATAAATGCTTGCAAGAAAATGAATGTAGTTGAGATTCATTATGGTAACATACTGAATTTGTACTCTGTTAATAACTTTATTTTGAGCTTTGATTCTTACATACCATGTGATGTGGACTTGTGAATCTGCCTGAATTGTGACTCTGCAGACGTTGACATTATGGAACTGCATCTCTCAAAGCTGTTGAAGCTCTATCTAGTGGTAGCAGTAAATACTTACAGAAGTGCCAATGCTTCCATCTTGGAGGTATTCATGTAACAGATGGTGGATTGTTTATTGTTTATTGAGATACAGCACGGAGTACACCCTACCGGTCCTTCACTGCATGATCACGCCTCTGGTTGCCAATCATGATGGTTGCATTACCTTAGGGGTAACAAGCTTTGTTGTGTAAGAACAATATGTATCCAAGCAACTGGATGAGGGGTGTATCTCATTACATTAGTGGTAAGACTTTCAGAACTTTGTCAGTTATCTTGTGGGTTACATAGATTACGGCCATGTGTGACAGATGCAATATATTTAAGAGCAAGATGAAAAGATCAAACAAGATCAATGAATCAAATGCCACTATAAGCTAATATACATCTATTATCTTCTGCTTTCATTCTCATATTTGTCAAACACAGGCACATGTCCAGAATCATAATTCTGCTTTGCCAAGTTAATATAGCCAGTACCATTAAAGTCCCATTTCAACTTGGCAGTGGTATTTACTGGATGGCAGATTTACCAGGAAGGGGAAGATTTTCTATTGCTTGCTGCTGAACTTAATTGCGAAAGTAATTAGAATAAAACATGGTGGAACAAAACTGAGGAGGCACGTGAGGGCAAAATTACAGCTTGTAAATGAAGCCAGAATTATGAAATCATGCATGGTGAGTAACACAATGCCAATGGGCTGTTTTAATGTTCTGTCTGCAATCCACTCCATTTTCATCTGGCCTTCTGTTTGTTTCATTCAGCAACCAATATAATTTATTTATTTAGTCATCAGTTATTCATGTATATTATTTAGTCCAGAGATTCCTGTGAGCCCAGCCCTCTATGCCCTGTCCCATTTATTAATTATTGAGAAATCCTGTCCACCCAATTTATTCAACTCTTATATTGTCTTACCTTACTTTCTAAATTGCCCTTTCATTTTACTGTTATATTTATTGGATTGCAGTTTACCATTTAATTTAATTACGTTTTTCTAAAACTTGTGTACTTTCAGTTGTCAATTGCCTATCAACTAAAGTCAGTATCTAATGATTTTGGCTCTGATCTTACCCAACTTCATCAAGGCAGTTAAACATAAACAGTGAATACTGGAAAAGCTCAGTCAGTCTGGCAAAAGCATTGACTGTTCATATTTTCAGCATTCTCATGTTCCTTAGTGTACTCTAATTGCAGTTTTGTTCCACTCCTGTATGCCCATCCTTCCCATTTTTCTGATCTTCTTCCTTGTTTTTATTTCCTAAATCATTTCACTTTGTGTTCCTTTCATTACATATTGGGTCCTCTCCTCCTTCCCTTTCTGTAACGGTCCACTCTCCTCTTCTATCAGACTCCTTCCTCTCCAGCCCTTGACTTTTCCCACCCACCTGACCTCAACTATCACCTTCTAGCTAGTCCTCCCTCCCCTCCCCCCACCTTTTTGTTCCAGCATCTTCCCCCTTCCTTTTCAGTCCTGAAGAAAGGTCTCGGCCTGAAACATTGACTATCCATTTCCATAGATGTTGCCTGACCTGCTGGGTTCCTGCAGCATTCTGTGTGTGTTGCTCTGGATTTCCAGCATCTGCAGACCTTTTTGTGTTTATGATTTATTTGTGCCCACAACAACCATTTGGTTTTGATTTATTCCAGCTCTCACTATACTCCATCAAATTGTGCCTTTTCCTCTCTAGTACTCTAAAACCACCCACACCAATTGCATTCTTGCACAACACCATGTTGCCCCAACTCCTGATTACCCTTTACCCTGTTCTCCATTAACCTATTTACAATGCACATTTCACTCTATTCTTTCATTATTCTTTACTCCCTTAATTGCTTACAGTCTCTCCACCTCAGTTATGTGTCTCCAAATCCCAAACACCTTCATCTTCCAACTAGGGTATGTTTTGTTCTATTGTCTAATCACCCTTAACTCCTCCATCTCCTAGCATAGTTTCACATCAGTTCCCAACTCTCAAACCTATTATTCAGGCATAATGTGGCATTCTGAACATCAGACCCCCAGGTCAAGTCAGACTCCATTTCTTCACTCACCTCCGAAGCAGTGAGCCAAGTTGCAAACAATCAAAGTGTTGTTCTACATGTCCTCTGTCATGGTGTTCCCATAAAAGTTGCCACAGATAGCCATTTCCAGCATGCTTAACTGAAATGTTTTTCTTTCATATTAATATTTACTATTTTTAGTCATATTGTCCACTTCTAATTGCCCAATTCTTGTACTGTGAAGTACTTCAGGCAGATTTTCCTAGCTTTAACAAACACCAGGTAAAGTTGACAGGGAACTATACAATTAGCTCAGTGTGGGGGTCTGACCTGCTGCTTGAGATTTGAATTAATTATTTGTTCTGTGTGAGATAAATATTAATTAACTGAGTTTGTATCATCTGCTGCCTCAGTAGTTTTCCTTAACAGTATACAATGGTATGAAATGTTGATGCATAGTTTAATTACACCCCAATGTGGAAGTAAATAATTGATTCATTGAAGTCATGAGACCCAGAGGTCAAGCATTAAAAATTATCCAATTATATAGAATATTCTTGTCTTAATGGAAAGAAATTTCTCCAAAGAGAAGTCAAAGGGCACCCTCTTATATTAAGGAATCAGAGTCAATGAGAAAGAATAAACCTATCGAATACTGAAAGGCCTGGACAGTGTGGATATGGCAAGAATGTTTTCAATAGTGGGAGAGACCAAGACAAGAGGGTACAGCCTCAGAATATAGGGGCATCACTTTAGAATAGATGAGGAGGAATTTATTTAGCCACAGGATGGTGATTTGTGGAATTCACTGACACAGATGGCTATGAAGGCCAAGTCATTGGGTATCTTTAAAGCAGAAGTTGATAGGTTCTTGATTAGTAAAGATGTCAAATGTTACGGGGAGAAGGAAGGAGAAAGGGGTTGAGAGGAATAATAAACTAGCCATGATCGAATGGCAGAGCTAACTCAATAGACTGAATGACCTTGTGCTCCTCCTGTCTTATGATTTTTTAACAAGCCCTATTACATTGCTACCAAACAACATAAATTACTTCTTTTGTTAGAAAACCCTAAGTCAGTCCCACCACCCTGAAAATTTCAGCTCTATAGGATAGAAACTCTGTGCCCCATCCCAACATGAACAACAATAACAAAATCCATTTATGTAGTATCTTGGCTTCTCACAGAGGTATCAGGAGAAAACCAAACAAAAAAACCCAAAGAAACAAGGTAGGGTGACATAATGTTTAGTCAAACAGAAACACTGAGGCTACGTCCACACCAGACCGGATAAATCCATAACCGAAGCTTTTTCACTGCATTTTGACCCTTCATCCACACTGAAGTGGTATTTTCCTGCCCCAAAAACAGAGCTTTTCTAAAACGCTCTCGAGAGTGTGTAAATCTGAAAATGACGGTTGGGTGGTGTAGTGTGTACGGGGTAACCGGAGCTTTTTAAAAACGCTGTCATGACGGGCCGGAACAGATGGTGGCGGCAGCGCGTCATTTCATTGTTCTCTTGAACGCAGCCTCCAACACCACAACACGGCATCAGGTGTGTGTTGTTTACTTTATTGTCTACATTAATAGCTGCTTTTTTCCAGTGGAGGTTTTCTTTGTATTTCTCGAAGACATTGTTGAAAACTTTCTTTTGCTGTTGTTGTAGGTACTCTAGTTTTTGACCAATAGCAATTGCACAACGCCGCCGCGGAAAAAGAAATAGTATACCATTTCCTCTTCGCTTATTTTCTGTAGATGTATCCTACGTATGCCCAGTAGGAGGAAATTCGCCCACGTACCCGTTTTAATGTGGACGAAGATATTTTCAAAAACGCCTGGTGTGGACTCCTATGGTTTTTACGCGAAACCGGCGTTTTCAAAATTATCCGGTCTAGTGTGGACGTAGCCTGAGTACTAATTAGCAGTTTATGTAATCATGAATAGAGCTAACGGGCAAAGAAGGCTTACTGTCAGGATTGAATCCACATAACAGAGATCAGTAAGGACAGTCAGGAGAGCATTGATGTTAGACAAATCAGGGAGTTTTAAAGGCAAGAAGGAGAAGGTTGGTAATGTGGTGGAGATAAGACCATAGATATAGGAGAAAAATTAGGCCATTGGTCCATTGAGTCTGCTCTGCTATTTCATCGTGGCTGATCCATTTTCCCTCTAAGCCCCAATCTCCTGCCTTCTCCCCATATCCCTTCATGCCTTGACTAATCAAGTATCTGTCAAACCTCTGCCTTAAATATACCCAATGACTTGGCCTCAATAGCCACCTGTGGCAACAAATTCCACAGATTCATCACCCTCTGGCTAAAGCAATTTCTCCTCATCTCCATTCTAAGAGTTCTGAAAGAAGGAATTAGGATGCTAAAAAAATAAAGAGACATCTACTTGTGGGTTGACTAAGAGGCT